>NC_133457.1:114212774-114839917 GCF_048565385.1 Saimiri boliviensis
ATCTGCTGTAAGTCTGATAGACTTCCCTTAGTGGGTAACCTGACCTTTCTCTCTGGCTGCCCTTAGTATTTTCTCCTTCATTTCAACCCTGGTGAATCTAATGATTACGTGCCTTAGAGTTGCTCTTTTTTTTTTTTTTTTTGAGACGGAGTTTCGCTCTTGTTACCCAGACTGGAGTGCAATGGCGCATCTCGGCTCACCGCAACCTCCGCCTCCTGGGTTCAGGCAATTCTCCTGCCTCAGCCTCCTGAGTAGCTGGGATTACAGGCACGTGCCACCATGCCCAGCTAATTTTTTGCATTTTTAGTAGAGACGGGGTTTCACCATATTGACCAGGATGGTCTCGATCCCTCGACCTCGTGATCCACCCGCCTCGGCCTCCCAAAGTGCTGGGATTACAGGCTTGAGCCACTGCGCCCGGCCAGAGTTGCTCTTCTTGAGGAATATCTTTGTGGTGTTCTCTGTATTACCTGGAGTTGAATATTATCCTGCCTTACTAGGTTGGGAAAGTTTTTCTCAATAATATCCTGAAGCATATTTTCCAGCTTGGATTCATTCTCTCTGTCACATTCAGGTACACCTATCAAGCGTAGATTAGGTCTTTTCGCATAGTCCCGTATTTCTTGGAGACTTTGCTCGTTCCTTTTTATCCTTTTTTCTCTAATCTTGTCTTCTTGTTTTATTTCATTGAGTTGGTCTTCGACCTCTGATATCCTTTCTTCTGCTTGATCAATTCGGCTGTTAAAACTTGTGCATACTTCACAAAGTTCTCATATTGTGTTTTTCAGCTCCATCAATTCACTTACATTCCTCTCTAAATTGTATGTTCTTGTTAACATTTCGTCAATCCTTTTTTCAAAGTTCTTAGTTTCTTTGGATTGGGTTAGAACAAGTTCTTTTAATTCACAGAAGTTTCTCATTATCCACATTTTGAAGCCTGCTTCTGTAATTGGAACACACTCGTTCTCCATCAAGCCTTGTTTCGTTGCTGATGAGGAACTGGGATCCCCTGCTGAGGAAGAGGCGTTCTGGTCTTGGGTATTCTCAGCCTTTTTGACTGTTTTCTTCCCTTCATTGTAGATTTATCCATCTGTGGTCTTTATAATTATCGTCTTTGTAATTGGGTTTCTGAGTGGACGTCCAACTTACTGATTCTCAGCGCCGAAATCTGAGCAACCCACTGCGCCGACTAAATCAGCGGCGTTAAGATTGACGGTGCTTTTCTGACTCTGCACCGAGAACCGACGCTCCGAGGTGCCGGCAAAACCGCCTCTCCGGTCACAAGAGTCGCGCTGGCGACCCGTGGGGCTCCTCCGCTGGGAATCTCCTGGTGCTTGCGCAACAAGAATTCATGTGAAGGTGTGGCATCCTCTCGTTCTTTGCGCTTTCACTGGGAGCTACAATCCCGAGCTGCTAGTGATCAGCCATCTTGGATCCACTTGCAGCTTTTTTTTCTTTTTTCTCTTGCTCTCTCACTAGGCTGGAATACAGTGGTGCAATCATAACTCACTGCAGCCTCAAACTCCTGGGCTCAAGCAATCCTCCCACCTCAGCCTTCTGAGTATGGGACTACTGGTGCAGGCCACAACACAGCTAATATTCTTTGGAGAGACAGGGTCTCACCATGTTTCCTGGGCTAGTCTCAAACTCCTGGCCTCAAGCAATCCTTCTGCTGCCTTGCAGATGTAAACAGTAATTGGGAATACATTTTTTTTTTTTTTTTAGATGGAGTCTTGCTCTGTTGCCCAGGCTGGAGTGCAATGGCTTGATCTTGGCTCACTGCAGCCTCCACCTCCTGGGTTCAAGCAGTTCTGCTGTCTCAGCTTCCTGAGTAGCTGGGATTACAGGCACACGCCACCACACCCAGCTAAGTTTTGTATTTTTAGTAGTGACGGGGTTTCACCCTGTTGGCCAGGCTGATCTCAAACTCCTGACCTCAGGTGATCCCCCCGCCTTGGCCTCCCAAAGTGCTGGGATTACAGGCGTGAGCCATTGTGCCCAGCTGTCCTGATTTTTTAAGCAACACATAAGACAGTGGGTCAGACCCAGCAGCCCTGGATGGCTTGCAGGCTGCCAGTTGGCCACCTGTCTCAGAACACTAAGGGACCATGAGCTCCCAATGGCTCTATTCCCTCTGCTGCTCAACAATTCCCTCACAGTGTTGCTGTGAGGATGAGATGAGCTCTTATTTATGAAGAGTTTAGGACAGTGCCTGAGGCTGAGTGTCAGCTGTTCTGTTCCTTTTTTCAGGGAATTGACTGGGGCCCAAAGAGATTTGGCAATTGGCTCATGGCAGTGACCTACAGACGCATCTTCTAGCTCAGTGTGATTCCTGGACCGGCAGCATCGGCATCACCTGGAAATACAGACACTTAGACCCTATCTGTTTTTTGTTTTGTTTGTCTTTGGAACAGGGTCTCTCTCTGTCACCCAGGCTGGAGTGCAGTGATGGGATCTCAGTTTACTACAACCTCTGCCTCCTGGGCTCAAGCGATACTCTCACCTCAGCCTCCCGAGTAGCTAGGATTACAGGCACTTGCAACACATCCAGCTGATTTTTTTATTTTTTGTAGAGAAGAGGTGTCCACATGTTGCCCAGGCTGCCTACCTGTTTTATGAATCTGAATCTCTGCTACTGTGTCCCAGCACTCTGCATTTTAACCACATGGTTATATGCACGTTACAGTTTGAAAAGTTCTAAAATCTAGCTCTGGGCCAGGCAAGGTGGCTTATGCCTGTAATCCCAGCACTTTGGGAGGCCAAAATGGGCAGATCATCTGAGGTCAGGAGTTTGAGACCAGCCTGGCCAACATGGTGAAACCCCATCTCTACTAAAAGAACAAATATTAGACCAGGTACAGTGGCTCATGCCTGTAATCCCAGCACTGTGGGAGGCCGAGGTAGGCGGATCATGAGGTCAGGAGTTCAAGACCAGCCTGGCCAACATAGTGAAACCCTGTCTCTACTAAAATTACAAAAAATTAGCTGGATATGGTGGCAAGTGCCTGTAATCCTAGCTACTTGGGAGGCTGAGGCAGGAGAATCACTTGAACAGAGGAGGCAGAGGTTGCAGTGAGCTGAGATCATGCCACTGCACTCCAGCGTGGACGACAGTGCGAGACTCTTTCTCAAAAAAAAGCCAGGTATGAATAATCTGGGAGGCAGAGGCTGCAGTGAGCCAAGATTGCACGAGTGCACTGGACCACAGAGCGGGTCTCCATCCTAAAAAAATACAAAATAATGAAATCTAGCTGTTTTAACTGTGCTTTTCTTCACTCTTAGCAAAACTGCTTTCATGAACATGGCTTATAATTTCTTCTAAAATTCAGAGATGTGTGAAAAGTCTTCATCTACTCATCTTGTGTACAGCATGCTATTAAGTCACTTAGTAAAAGTAAGCTTCAGTCTCCAGACTCCCGCGCTGAGAATCCCACTTCCTAAATTAGTAAAATCTGATTCATCAGAATTGCAATTTTGATCAAAGGCAGTAACTCCTCGGATAAATCATCCTATGTGTGCAGAAAATGAGCTCTGAAAATTCCAGGTGGAGTTTTTGTGCTAGGTTATCTACCGGAAGAAAGGACAAGAAAGGCTAGAAATTGACTCACGGTACCACCCTCGATTGTATCAGCACAGCATTCCTCTTTCTCTCGGTCTCTTAGCAGTGCTTGGAACTACCAGCAAACAGCATGCATACCATTGTTTCTCACTAAGACCTGGAGCAGGTGACACTCAAACCCAGCGCTGTTCTTATAGAACCTAAGAGTTTTGTTCCCAGGCTGCTTCTCTGCCAGCACGTGATAGCCTTCAATCTATGGGAGGCAGTAAGCTGCGTATCAGGTTTGCTTCTGCATTCCCAGAGGCCTTCAGCTGCTGTCTCAGGTATGAACTCAAATTGACTCAGGCAAAAATGTGTATGCTTAGTGACTCAGAAGCTAAATCATTAACTTGGTAAATACGTGCACGGGTAAGGAGGAATTCAAGGAGAGACTTAGAACACAGGCCTTTCAGTCACGCCAGTGGTGACAGCTGCCTGCGTACAGCGTCGCTCAACGGTGGCGCTTCTCAGGTGGACCAGTGACTGACCCTAGAATCACCAAGCGTCTTAAATCAGTCGTTCTCAGGAGCAACAATCCACACCAGGTAACTTACAAAGAATGTTGATTTCAAGTTTTGAATCTTTACTGGGCTGAAACAAGAAAATGTGGAAAAAGTTCCTTGACTTTAAAAATACACACCCACGGCCAGGCGCGGTGGCTCACGCCTGTAATGCCAGCACCTGGGGAGGACGAGGCCTGCGGATCGCCTGAGGTCGGAAGTTCGAGACCGGTCAGGCCAACATGGCGAAACCCTATCTCTACTAAAAATACAAAAATTAGCCGGGCACAGTGGCGGGCACCTATAATCCCAGCTTCTCTGGAGGCTGAGACAGGAGAATTGCTTGAACCTGGGAGGCGGAGGTTGCAGTGAGCCAAGATCGCACCATTGCACTCCAACCTGGGTGACAGAGTAAGACTATCTCAAAACAAAACAAAACAAAACAAAACAAAAGAATACATACCCACACCCTTTCCACCCCCAACAAAAGGATAAGGTCTTGGCCTCTCCCACACAGGCTGGGGTGCCATGGTGTGAACATGGCTCACTGCAACCTTGAACTCAAGGATTCTGGCAGTCCTCTCACCTCTGCTTCCCAAGTAGCTGGGTGTGATTATCACTGCAGCCTCAAACTCCTCACTCCAAGTGACCTCCCACCTTAGCCTCCTGAGTAGCTAGGACTACAGGTGTGTGTCACCACACCTGGCTAATTTTTGTATTTTTTGTATAGATGAGGTTTCACTATGTTACCCAGGCTGGTCTCAAACTCCTGGGCTCAAGCAATCTGCCTGGTTCTGCCTCTCGAAAGTGCTGGGATTACAGGCATGCGTCCCTGTGCCTCCACATAACTTTTGACTAATTGATTTTAAAATGGACATAAGCATTTACACACACACATGCACACACACACACACACACACACACACCCCTCTGCTCTGCCTAGATGTGAAGTTAAACTTGTAAAGCACACACATACACACAACGCCAGACAATATAGGAAAAGTGATTACAAACAAGTCCCACTAGAAAATGACAGACTAATAATTTTTCAGTCACCTTTGGAAGGCAAGAGATTTCTAAACCTCTGTAATCCCATTGCAACACATCAGAGCTCTTCTGATGAGCTGGCCTCAGTGTCCTTCCTCCACCTCCAGGGTGCCTTGGCTCATGTTCACAGGGCCCATGCCCAGTGGGGCTGGCATGTGTCTCCAGCAGCCGAGCAGACAGGGCCAGCAGAGAGGGAGAAAATAAACAGTAAAGGGAGACGCGCCAGGAGAGCAGGCAGAGTGGCCAGGAAGAAACGGGAGAGGCTGAATGGGCAACTTCAGCCCTTGACAAGGCCTCAGCTATCCCTGCTGTCCTCTTCCACTCAATGAGTGGACACCAGGAGAATACAAGCCCCCTTTGCCTGGGCATCACCAAGAATCCATACACCATGCAGTTTATTTTTATTATTATTTAAGTTTATTTTTTTAGATGGTCTCACTCTGTGGCCCAGGCTGGAGTGCAGCGGCACCACCTCGGCTCACTGCAGCGTCCATCTCCTGGGCTCAAGTGGTTCTCCTGCCTCAGTCTCCCAAGTAGCTGGGATTACAGGCATGTGGCACCGCGCCCAGCTATTTTTGTATTTTTAGTAGAGATGGGCTTTCACCATGTTGGTCAGGCTGGTCTCGAACTCTTATGCTCAAGCAATCCACCCCAGCCTCCCAAAGTGCTGGGATTAGACGCGTGAACCACCTCACCTGGCCTATTTTTATTTTTCGAAACAGAGTCTCACTTTGTCACACTTTGTCACCCAGGCTGAATGCAGCACAACACGGCTCACTGCCTCGACCTCTTAGGCTCAAGCACTCCTTCTTCCTCAGCCTACTGAGTACCTTGTGTCACAGGTATCTGCCGCCATACCTGGCTTTTTTTTTTTTTTTTGATGTAGAGTCTTACTCTGTCGCCCAGGCTGCAGTGCAGTGGTGCAATCTCGGCTCACTGCAACCTCTGCCTCTTGAGTTCAAGCAATTCTCCTGTCTCAGCCTTCCAAGTAGCTGGGATTATAGTCATCTTCCACCACGCCTGGCTAATTTTTGTATTTTTAGTTAAAGACAGGGTTTTGCCACGTTGGCCAGGCTGGTCTTGAACTCCTGACCTCAGGTGATCTGCCAGCTTCGGCCTCCCAAAGTGTTGGGATTACAGGTGTGAGCCTGGCTAATTTTTAAATTCTTTGTAGAGACAGGGTCTTACCATATTGCCTAGGCTGGTTTTGAACTCCCAGGCTCAAGCCTCCCAAAGTGCCGGGATTACAGGCTTGAGCCGCCACCGCACCTGGCCATGTGGTTTTTAGGCCAGCATGTTCTGTAGAGCAAAACAGTCATGGTTTTGGAAGATGATAAACTCGACGGACAAAGTGATGCCACCTTGACATTCGTCAGACATGGTGCCACTTTGGTCTCGTATTTCAAACCTGAAATAGGGTTTGTCCTCTTCAGGAGGGTTTGTCCGGCTGTTTTGCGGTGGAGGAGGGATGACAAGACTGATAATGCTTATGACGTGGGTATTGTCTTTTTCTTTCCTCTTTTAGCTTTGTGAAGGCAAATAATTGTTAAGGATGGATAAAATTAGCCGGACGTGGTGGTGCATGCCTGTAATCCCAGT
This sequence comes from Saimiri boliviensis, assembly GCF_048565385.1. Lineage (NCBI taxonomy): Eukaryota > Metazoa > Chordata > Mammalia > Primates > Cebidae > Saimiri > Saimiri boliviensis. Next base: position 114,219,519 of record NC_133457.1, read on the forward strand.
TACTTGGGAGGCTGAGGTAGGAGAATCACTTGAATCTGGGAGGCGGAGGTTGCTGTGAGCTGAGACCCGGCCATTGCACTCCAACCTGGGTGATGGAGCAAGACTCCGTCTCAACAAAAGGATGGATAAAATATTTAACAGTGGCCATACATAATTTATTCCTGAGTTGACGCTCATTTCCATGCCAGCAGCTTGCTCTCAATTAGGGGTTCTCGGAACATGGAACCACCATGTCTCCTGGGCAGACTGACATTGTGCTTATTTTTACTCTTTTCTTCCTAAGGCTAATGGTTTTTACCTTTTCCTTGTTGAATACTCATTCCTAGATGTTGTTTTTATCAACAGGCAACAAAAATTAAAATTGCAGGCAGGGCTTTTTGTATTCATATCTGAGCCTTAGGGTTTAATGCAGAACTTCAGAGACGTACCTGGGAAGGAAAATGTGGATTTGTATATTTAACTGCTGTGTCTGAAAAGTAAACCAGTTAAGGAAACTGTGTGCCCACAGAAGGAATATGTGATTTTAGGAGAAATTTTAGAAAAAATTGTATAGAAAAAAAGAAAAAAAAAATTACTATTCAGAGATAACCACTCAGGTTTTTCAGCATATACGCACATCAAATGTATACTCATAGGAGGCCTATAAATTATTCTGTAGTTTACTGTCTTTAGAGGACAATTTATTGCACATAGCCTCTCTGTCAGTATGGCTCCGCATCATTTACAGTGGCTCCATCATTTTGTAAAGCCATTCCTCATTATGAGCTGTTTTCATTCATTCGCCATTAGCAACGGTGCTGTGGTGAACAACTTTGTAAATGCATCTTTTTGTTCCTTGTCCAATTATTTTCTTTTTTTTCCTTTTTCTTTTTTTTTTTGGAGACGGAGTTTCGCTCTTGTTACCCAGGCTGGAGTGCAATGGCGCGATCTCGGCTCACCGCAACCTCCGCCTCCTGGGCTCAGGCAATTCTCCTGCCTCAGCCTCCTAAGTAGCTGGGACTACAGGCACGAGCCACCATGCCCAGCTAGTTTTTTTGTATTTTTAGTAGAGACAGGGTTTCACATGTTGATCAGGATGGTCTCGATCTCTCGACCTCGTGATCCACCCGCCCCGGCCTCCCAAAGTGCTGGGATTACAGGCTTGAGCCACCGCGCCCGGCATCCAGTTATTTTCTTAGGATAAAAGGAATCTTTAGGTCAAGGCATACACATTTTTTTTGGAAAGGGATGAGATGGTTTATGAATATATATATAACTTCCTTCCTGAAAAGTTGCTCTAATGTACAAACACACTTACAGGGATATGTGTGTCTTTTTCTCCTTGAAAACACCAGATTTTATTATTATTATTATTATTTTGAGACTGGGTTGCAATCCATCACCCAGGCTGGAGTGCAGTGGTACGATCACAGTTCACTGTAGCCTCAACCTTCCTGGCTCAAGTGATCCGCCCTCCTCAGCCTCCCAAGTAGCTGAGACTACAGGCATGCACCACCACACCCAGCTAATTTTTTTTTTTTTTTTTTTTTTTTTGTAGAGATGGGGTTTCACCGTGTTGTCCAGGGTGGTCTCGAACTCAGGGGCTCAAGTGATCCTCCCCCACAGCCTCCCAAAGTGTAAAGTCCTGGAATCACAGGCATGAGCCACTGTGCCCAGCCCACTATTAACTACATTTTAGACTTTATTTAGATAACACCAGTTTTTCACCAGTGTCCTTTATTTATTGTTGTTTTTTATTTGTTTTTGTTGTTTTGTTTTGTTTTTTATTTTTTCTTTAATCAGTGTCCTTCCGGCCCAATACCTAATCCAGAATACCACATTGCATTTTATCCCAATTCTTTTTTTACAGTTTCACAATATGTGACCAATTTCTTTTATTTAACAACCCCCTATGGTTGGACCTTTGGGTTATATCACGTTTTTTTTGTTTTGTTTTGTTTTTGAGATGGAGTTTCACTCTTGTCACCTAGGCTGGAGTGCAATGGCACGATCTCAGCTCACCACAACCTCTGCCTCCTGGGTTCAAGTGATTCTCCCACGTTAGCCTCCCAAGTAGCTGGGATTACAGGCACCCACCACCACGCCTAGCTAATTTTCATATTACTAGAGACGGGGTTTCACCATGTTGGCCAAGATGGTCTTGAACTCTTGACCTCAGGTGATCCACCCGCCTTGGCCTTCCAAAGTGCTGAGATTACAGGCGTGAGTCACCGCGCCTGGCCTATCTCAGTTCTTTTGCCATTACAGCTACATAGCAATCAGTGATTATACTGAGAAATCATTATTCACATGTGGAAATACATTTATGAAGTAAATCCTAGAAGAGGGATTACTGAGTTGAAAAGCATATGATTTTTTAAATTCTGATAGATTCTGCCAACTTGTCCTCTTCGGGGGGCACCAGTTTCTACTCGCATCCACCAAAGACAAGAGAGCCTGTTTCCCCACAGCGTTGCCAATCCTGTAAATTTTCACTAATCTGATGGTTGAAGAATGTATCTTATGCCTGGGTGTGGTGGCTCATGCCTGTAATAGCAGCACTTTGGGAGGCCAAGGCAAGCAGACTGCTTGAGGCCAGGAGTTTTGACTTCATCTCAAAAAACAAAAAAAGTATCTTATTAGGAGTGAGATTGAACATCTCTTTTTATGATTATGAGCTACTTGAATTATCTTTTATTTCTTTTTTTTGAGATGGAGTTTTGCTCTGTTGCCCTGGCTGGAGTGCAATGGCACCATCTCGGCTCACTGCAACCTCTGCCTTCCGTGTTCAAGTGATTCTCCCGCCTCAGCCTCCCAAGTAGTGGGGATTACAGGCACCTGCCACCACACCTGGCTAATTTTTTGTATTTTTAGTAGAGATGGGGTTTCACCATGTTGGCCAGGCTGGTCTTGAACTCCTGACCTCAGGAAACCCACCTACCTTGGCCTCCCAAAGTGCTGGAGGAGGAGAATTGCTTGAACCCAGGAGGTAGAGGCTGCAGTGAGCTGAGATGGTGCTAGTGCACTCCAGCCTGGGCAACAGAGTGGGATTAAAAAAAAAAAAAAAAAAAAAAAAGTTTAACTAGTCATTCCTAAATTAATAGATTTAAAGTGACCCAAGCGAGACAGGCCAGGCATGGTGGCTCATGCCTGTAATCCCAGCACTTTGGGAGGTCGAAGCAGGTGGATCACTTGAAGCCAGGAGTTTGAGATCAGCCTGGCCAGCATGGTGAAACTGCCGTCTCTACTACAAATACAAAAATTATCTGGGCATGGTAGTGCACACCTATAATTCCAGCTACTCGGGAGGCTGAGGCAGGAGAATCACTTGAACACAGAAGGCAGAGGTTGCAGTGAGCCGAGATGGTGCCATTGCACTCCATCTTGCCATCGCGTTTGACCTTAAAATACTTTTTTAAAAATGGCTGGATATGGTGGCAGACACCTGCGGTCCCACCTACCCCAGATGCTGAGGTGGGAGGATTGCTGGAGCACGGGGGAAGGAGGCTATAGTGGGCTATGATGACACCACTGCACCCAGCCTGGGTGATAGAGCCAGACCCTGTCTCAAAACAAAGAAGACAAACAATGACGGGAACACGGTTGGGAGAATGTCGGTCCTCCAGAGATGTCCACATCCTGGATGCCCGGAACCCGTGAATATGCTCTTACCCGGCAAGAGGGAAATGAAGGTTGCGGGTGGAACTCAGGTTATTGGTCAGTTGCCACTGAGATGAGCAGATTCTTATGGCTTATCCAGGTGAGCCCAGCATAACCACGGGGATCCTTGCAAGTCGAAGAGGGAGGCAATATGAGAAAGACTCAGCCAGCCACTGAGGCCTCTGAAGGAAGGACAGCAAGAGCCAGGGAACACGGCCGCCTGCAGAGGCTGGAAAGGCCAGGAGCAAAGCCTCCCTGACACTCTCCCGAGAGGAGACTTCGAGATCCTGTTGACACCTTTACTTTACTCCCTGAGAGCACTTTTGGACTTCTGCCCTCCAGAACTGTAAGATATTAAATCTGTATCGTTTTAAGCTATTAAGTTACAGAAACAAAAGTAAACTTATTATAGTGGGCTAGACCTGCCCATATTAAACCTTGCTATAAATCCTCAATAATTGAAATGGTATGGAAATGGGTGGGGTGTGGTGGCTCACGCCTGTAATCTCAGCACTTTGGGAGGCCGAGGCAGGTGGATCACTGGAGGCTAGGAGTTTGAGACCAGCCTGGCCAACGTAGCGAAACCCCGTCTCTACTAAAAATACAAAAAAAAAATTAGTTGAGCGTGGTGGCCTGTGCCTGTAATTCCAGCTACTCCAGAGGCTGAGGCACGAGAATCACTTGAACCTGGGCGGCAGAGGTTGCAGTGAGCTGAGATCACACAGACCACTGCACTGCAGCTGGGGTAACAGGACTAGACTCCCGGGTAGCTGGGACTACAGGCGCACACCACCACGCCCAGCTACTTTTTGTATTTTAGTAGAGACAGGGTTTCGCCATGTTGGCCAGGCTGGTCTCAAACTCCTGACCCTATGATCTGCCTGCCTAGGCCTCCCAAAGTGCTGGGATTACAGGTGTGAGCCACCACGTCTGGCCTACTTATTTATTTTTTGAGATGGCGTCTGGCTCTGTTGCCCATGCTGGATGCAATGGCACGATCTCAGCTCACTGCAACCTCCATCTCCCAGGTTCAAGTGATTTTCCTGCCTCAGCCTCCCAAGTAGCTGAGCTTCAACTCAATCAACATTCTTCTACAACTGGCTGCATGAGGTCTGTATGTGAAAGTCCTCTTGTTTATCTTATCAGTTTGTCCATTGTTAGCCATTAAAGCTATTTCTAATTTTTTACTGTTTTGTTTTGTTTTTTTGAGATGGAGTTTCCCTCTTGTTGCCCAGGCTGGAGTGCAATGGCACCATCTCGGCTCATCGCAACCTTGGCTTCCCAGGTTCAAGCGATTCCCCTGCCTCAGCCTCCTGAGTAGCTGGGATACAGGCATGCACCACCACACCTGGCTAATTTTGTATTTTTAGTAGAGACGGGGTTTCTCCATGTTGGTCAGGCTGGTCTTGAACTACCGACCTCATGTGATCTACCCACCGCAGCCTCCCACAGTGCTGGGATGACAGGTGTGAGCCACCGTGCCCAGCCATTTTTTTTTTTTTACTGTTTTAACTGCAAATATTTGCAGACAACCGTGATTTTTTTTAACTCAAGTTCTTAGAATAGGCACTTTTGGATCTAGTGTTGTGCAACATACTTGAGGCTTTTTGTTTGTTTTTAATTGTTTTTATCCCTAGCTACCCAAGTTTACAAGAGTCTAAAGGTTTTTATTTTTAACTAATTAATTAATTTTTTTTGAGACAGAGTTTCCTCTGTTACCCAAGTTGTCACCCAGGCTGGAGTGCAGTAGCCGGATCTTGGCTCACTGCAACCTCCGCCTCCCAGGCTCAAGCGATTCTCCTGCCTCAGTCTCCCGAGTAGCTAGGATTACGGGCACCTTCTACCATGCCCAGCTTATTTTTGGTATTTTTAGTAGAGATGGGGTTTCACTAGCTTGGCCATGACGGTCTTGAATGCCTGACTTTGTGATCCACCTGCCTCGGCCTCCCAAAGTGCTGGGATTACAGGAGTGAGCCACTGCACCCGGCCAAGTATGTTTGTCACACATATCATTAGATTTCCCGCTGGAAAGGTTTTCCCTCTTTTCTCAATCATCGGACTCAAAGATTCAAGGGCTGTTCTCAGTTGTTTATATCTGTGGTCCAAGCTCCTTCTTCGTATTGTGGTCAACACTGGATATCATCCTTTTTCAATCTGTCATAACCTGGTGTGTGAAAAGCAGTTTTGTTTTTTTTTTTGAAACAGAGTCCTACTCTGTCTCCCAGGCTGGAGCGCTGTGATGCGATCTCGGCTCACTGCAACCTCCACCTCCTGGGTTCAAGCAATTCGCCTGCCTCAGCCTCCCAAGTAGCTGGGATTACAGGTATGTGTCACTATGCCTGGCTAATTTTTCAGTATTTTTAGTAGAGACAGGGTTTTGCCATGTTGGCCAGGCTGATCTCAAACTCCTGACCTCAGGTGATCCGCCCACCTCAGCCTCCCAAAGTGCTGGGATTACAGGAGTGAGCCACCTAAACCAACTACAAAATGTTATATCTGCACAATGCAATATGATTTTTTGTTAAAAAGGAATGAAGTACTGGGCCAGACGGGGTGGCTCACACCTGTAATCCCAGCAATTTGGGAGGTCAAGGAGGGTGGATCACCTGAAGTTAGGAGTTTGAGACCAGTCTGGCCAACGTGGTGAAACCCCATCCCTATTAAAAGTACAAAAATTAACCAGGCATGGTGGTAGTCACCTGCAATCCCAGCTACTCGGGAGGCTGAGACTGGAGAATCGCTTGAACTGAGGAAGCGGCAGTTCCACTGAGTCGAGATCGCGCCATTGCACTCCAGCCTGGGGGATGAGAGCAAAACTCTGTCTCAAAAAAAAAAAAAAAAAAAATACTGATACATGCCACAACATGGATGAACCTTAAGAACATTATAGTAAGTGAAAGAAATCAAACACAAACGGCCATAGAGTATACTATACGATTTTATTTACATGAAAATATCCAGAAGAGCCAAATCCAGAGATATAAAGTAGATCAATGGTTGCCTTGGAGGTGTAGGGGAATGGGAGGGTGGCGGAGCGATGATAAGGTGTGTGGGGTTTCTTTTTTGGGTCATGAAAATGATGACTGAGGGGTTAGGTGTGGAGGCTCGTGCCTGTAATCCCAGCACTTTGGGAGGCTGAGGCAGGCAGATCACCTGAGGTTGGGAGTTCGAGACCAGCCCAACCAACATGGAGAAACCCGGTCTCTACTAAAAAATTCAAAAAGTTAGCTGGGTGTGGTGGCAAATGCCTGTAATCCCAACTACTCGGGAGGCTGAGGCAGGAGAATCGCTTGAACCTGGGAGGCGGAGGTTGCGGTGAGCCGAGGTTGCGGTGAGCCGAGATCGCGCCATTGCACTCCAGCCTGGGTAACAAGAGCGAAACTCCGTCTCAAAAAAAGGAAAGAAAATGATGGCTGCACAGCTCCATAAAGTTACTAAATTCACAAACTATACTCATTCAAAATATGTCAACTCTACTCTGCCAGATGAACAGGACCAACGTTCTGGTCTTCACGGGACTACTGTTCTGGTGAACTTCATCTGGAGCTTTATCCTTGCACAGAAAATACTTGTCTTGAACTTCTGAGCTCAAGTGATCCGCCTGCCCTGGCCTCCCAAAGTGCTGGGATTATAGGTGTGAGCCACTGTGCCCAGCCTAATTGACATTTCTTGAAGCATAGCAGTCTTCAGGTGATTGAATGAACCTGCCTATTGAGGATCTGCATTTTTAACAAGAGCCACATGTGATCTCATTCACCTGATACATTCCTTTTGAAAAAACTTTTTTTCTTGTTGTTGTGGTTTTTAGAGACAGGACTCACTATGTTGTCCACACTGGCCTCAAACCTCTGGGCTCAAGGGGTCTTCCTGCCTCGGCCTCCAGAGCAGCAGGAGTGCGCCATCGTGGCTGGCTCGGCCTCCAGAGCAGCAGGAGTGCGCCATCGTGGCTGGCTCATGCAAATTTGGGAGGCATGGATCTAGAGGTCAACCTCAGCTCTCTGTGCAAAGCACACACCCCGTCTGCACCATCTCTATGTATCAGGAACAGGCTGGGAAGTGACAATTGAACTCTGCTAGAATTGTCCCACCTGTCGGGACTCACTGCATGGAGAGCCTACCTGTCCGCTCGGGTGTGTCTCACCTTTATTTAGTTAGTTAGTTAGTTTGTTAGTCTGAGACAGAGTCTCACTGTGTCACCCAGGCTCGAGTGCAGTCTCGTGATCTTGACTCACTGCCATCTCCACCTCCCGGGTTCAGCAATTCTCATGCCTCAGCCTCCCAAGTAGCTGGGATTACAGGTGCGCACCACCGCGTCCGGCTAATTTTTGTATTTTTAGTAGAGACGGGGTTTCACCATGTTGGCCAGGCTGGTCTTGAACTCCTGATCTCAAGTGATCCACCCACCTTGGCCTCCCAAAGTGCTGGGATTACAGGCGTGAGTCACCACGCCAGGCCAATTTTATTTTTATTGTTGAGACAGGGCCTTGCTCTGTCACTCAGGCTGGAGTGCAGTGACATGAACGTAGCTCACTGCAACCTCGGTCTCCCTGGCTGAAACAATCATCCCATTTCAGCCTCCCAAGTAGCTGGAACTACAGGTGCACACTGCCACGCCCGGCTAACTTTTATTTTTATTTTTAGTAGAGATGAGGTCTCTCTATGTTGCCCAGGCTGGCCTAGAACTCCTGAGTTCAAGAAACCCTCCCACCTCGGCCTCCTTTGTGATTGCAAGCATGAGTCACTGCGCCTGGCCATTTCACCTTTAGACACCCTTTTCCTTATTTCCAGGTAAGTCGGCTTCCCTTTGGCAGTGGCTCTGTATTTGCTTTCTATTGCTGCCTGACAAATCACTGAAAACTTAACAGCTTAAAACAACACATATCAACTGGGTGCAGTGGCTCACGCCTGTAATCCCAGCACTTTAGGAGTCTGAGGTGGGTGGATCACCAGAGGTCAGGAGTTCGAAACCAGCCTGGCCAACATGGTGAAACCCCATCTCTACTAAAAAATACAAAAAAAAAAAAAAAAAAAAAAATTAGCAAGGCGTTGTGGTGGCTACCTGTAATCCTAACTACTTGGAAGGCTGAGGCAGGAGAATCTCTTGAACCTGGGAGGTGGAGGTTGCAGTGAGCCAAGATAGTACCATTGCACTCCAGCGTGGGCAAAAAGAGCAAAACTTTGTCTCAAAAAAATTTAAAAAACATACGTTATCTCAGTTTCCCTGGCTCAGGGGTCTTGGAACGTGTTACCTGGGTCCTTGGCTCAGATCTCAGAAGGCTGCCATCAGGTGTTGGCTAGAGCTGCCTGAGGCTCCGGGCCTCTTCTGAGCGCATTCAGGTAGTTGACAGAACTTGGTTCCTGCAGTTGCAGGTCTGGGGACCTCAACTCCTGGACACCTGCCGCTCCCTGCCATATGGCCCCCAAGGGCAGGTCACAGCATGAATGCTCACTTCTTTCCAGGCCGGCCGAGGCCTGTTTCTCTGCCTCCCTCCACCTCTAAACCCTCTTTTAAGGGCTTGTCTGATTAGGTCAAACTCACCCAGGATAATCTCTCTTTTTTTATTTTTTATTTTTTATTTTTTATTTTTTTTGAGACAGAGCCTTGCTGTGTCACTCAGGCTGGAGTGTAGTGGCACAGTCATGTTTCACTGCAGCCTCAGCCTCCTGGGCTCAAGTGATTCTCTCACCTCAGCCTCTCAAGTAGCTGGGACTTATAGGCATGCACCACCATGCCCAGCTAATTTTTCCATTTTTTGTAGAGATGTGGTTTCACCATGTTTCCCAGGCTGGCCTTGAACTCCTGAACTCAAGTGATCCTCCTGCCTCTGCCTCCCAAAGTGCTGGGATTACAGGCATGAGCCACCACACCCAGCCATAATTTCCCTTTTGATTAACTCAAAATGAACTCATCAGGAATCTCATCTCTGGAGTGATATCCGGAGTCTCCACTGATCCAGCCCACCCTGGAGGGGGGGTGCAGGGCATGTCCACCCAGGGGCAGGAATCTTGGGGCCATTTTAGAATCTCAGCTCCCTCAGCCCATGTAGCACAGAACCAAGGGGTGCCACTCAGATGTTCATCTATGTGAGTAGTGCAGCGACCAGCCTGCACAGCCACACGGTCGGGGGGAGGGTTCTATGGCTGTTGTCTCTCTGATTCAGTTGGACTTCTTTGAAGCCTCATGGAATTCATTGAATCTTTTTTCCTCGTGATCTTCCTTCAGAGAATTCAAGCTTTCTCTGGGCAAAACAGCTCCAGCTCCCTCAAACTGGCATCACATGACATGACATTATTTTATTTTTTAAAAATTAAAAAAAAAAAAATAGAGACAAGGTCTCACTGTATTGACCAGGCCGGTCTCGAACTCCTGAGGTCAAGTGATCCTCCTGCCTTAGCTGCCCGAAGTGCTAGGATTACAGGCGTGAGCCACTGCACCCAGCCAACATGACTTTATATTCAGTTTCTCAACAGACACAGATGCACAGTTGGTTATGGTAAAATTAAAACTTCAGCTGAATTAAATTTAAGAGAGTTTAATTGAGCAATGAACAATTTGTGAATCAGGAGCCTCTCAAGCCAGAGTAGGCTTAGAGACTCCAGCACAGCCACATGGTGGAAGAAGATTTATGGACAGAAAAAGGAAAGTGACGTATAGAAAATGGAAGTGGTGGCCAGGAGTGGCGGTTCACTCCTGTAATCCCAGCACTTTGAAAGGCTGAGGCCAATGGATCGCTTGAGGCCAGAAGTTTGAGACCAGCCTGGCCAACATGGTGACACCCCCGTCTCTATTAAAAATACAAAAAAATTGCTGGGCATGGTGGTGCATGCCTCTAATCCCAGCCACTCAGGAGACTGAGGCATGAGAATTGCTTGAACCCAGGAGGCAGAGGTTGCAGTGCCAAGATTGCACCACTGCACTCTAGCTTGGGTGATAGAGCAAGACCCCGTCTCAAAAAAAGAAAAGAAAATGGAAGTAAAGTACAGAAACAACCAGATTGGTTACAGCTCGGCATTTGCCTTATTTGAACACGGTTCAAACAGTTGGCTACATTTGATTGGCCAAAATTTGGGATGACAGGCATGAGCCACTGTGCCCAGCCAATACCTGGTTTCGCTATGCTTTTATAAAAATGGGATGTGCTTGAAATTACTTCACTCGCGGGGAAACAGACACTAAACAGGAGAGCAACTTCACTTTTTATTTAGTTTTTGCAGAGAGAGGTGCTCTGCTCAGGCTGGTCTTGAACTCCTGGTCTCAAGCAGTTCTCCCGCTGCAGCCTCCCCCAGTGCTGGGATGACAGAGCTGAGCTGCTGCCTGTCTCCTGTTCTTTGTCTGGACTATGGGGATCATGGCAGGACCCACTTGCCTCACGGGGTGTGGAGGAGATCCAGTGAGGGCATCCATGGCAAGAGCTTAGAACAGTGCCCGGCAGGTAGTAAGGGCTCCGGACACATTTTACAGATCAGAGGTCCCAGACAAAGCTATGTCAGTGCTGAACAGTGCAGACTGGAATCACCTAGGGGCATTGTGTTTGTCTGTCTGTCTGTTGAGATGGAATTTCGTTCTTGTTGCCCAGGCTGGAGTACAACGGGCCCCATCTCGGCTCACGGCAACCTCCGCCTCCTGGGTTCAAGCCATTCTCCCGACTCAGTAGGTGGGATTACAGGCATGTGCCACTATGCCTGGCTAATTTTGTATTTTTTGTAGAGACAGGGGTTTCTCCATGTTGGTCAGGTTGGTCTCGAACTCTTGACTTCAGGTGATCCACCCACCTCGGCCTCCCAAAGTGCTGGGATTACAGGTGTGAGCCCCGGCCACACCCAAGGCCAATTAAATCACAGCCTCTCGGGGTGGGATCTGGGCATCAGTATTTTCTGGAAGTTTCCCAGGCGTTTTCAATGTGCAGCCACGTTTGGGAACTGTCTAGTCTAGAACTTTGCGTGCCTGAGGTCTGCGCTGGGAGAACTGGCTTTGAAAAGACGCCGACAAGCCGTCATTTTGTAGCTAAAGGTGAAGCGGATGGCGTCGGGGCAGAAGGACCCAACGGGGGCTGTGGCTCCCAGGGACCTTCGGGTCTGGCAACCACCGGCACCCCCAACCCCCCAGGCTGGGACGGAGCCACTGCCCGCACCCGCGGAGGCCTCCAGAGCAGGAGGCGGGAGCAGCAGCTCTGAGCCCGGCTTGGGCACCAGAGGGAGCTCGTGGGGACGCGCCACGGCTCCAGCCCCGCAGCTGGTTCAAACTGGTTTGGGCAGGGTGCGGCCTGGGCGGGCGGCATTCCAGGCCCCAGGCTCGCGGCTGTCGGGGCCTCCCCAAGGGCTGCAGACCTGGGCCCGGGAGCAGCAACGGCAGGGCCCCGGGGCAGGCGCCCAGCACCCTGAGAGGCAGCGGGGGTGTTGGAAAGCTCCACGCGCTTTGTGTGAAGTCATTACTTGGCCTCCCACGGGGTCCCCGACTAACGCGGGCAGCGCGGCGGAGCCCCCGGGTGGGGGTGACTCTCAGACCTCAGCGCGCAGTGGAATCGATGCCCAGCTTGGGAAGCGCGGGGGGCCCAGCGCCCCCGTCACCACACGGCCTGATTCAGAACGCCCGGGGTGGGCTTCTGGGCATCCGTATGTTTAGCAAAATATTTTTAAGGTACAATCACACATTGAGGAAAAAAGGCTAGAAAGAAAATGATTGTCAACCCGCCAACCTGGACATTGGTGAGGGTCACAGAGACCCCTTCCCCAGACCTCCTGTCCCCAGGGAAGAGGATTCGGGCAATTAACGCTTTTAGCTAATATCCCGGGTTTTATGTGTGTGTATATATATATGTATATATATATATATATGCAATTTTGTTTTTCCTTTTTCTTTTCTTTCTCTTTTTTCTTTCTTTCTTTTTTTTTTTTTTGAGGCGGAGTTTTGCTCTGGTTACCCAGGCTGGAGTGCAATGGCGCGATCTCGGCTCACCGCAACCTCCGCCTCCGGGGTTCAGGCAATTCTCCTGCCTCAGCTTCCTGAGTAGCTGGGATTACAGGCACGTGCCACCATGCCCAGCTAATTTTTTGTATTTTTAGTAGAGACAGGGTTTCACCATGTTGACCAGGATGGTCTCGATCTCTCGACCTCGTGATCCACCCGCCTCCGCCTCCCAAAGTGCTGGGATTACAGGCGTGAGCCACCGCGCCCGGCCTTCTTTTTTTTTTTTTTTTTTTTTTGAGACAGGGTCTGGCTCTGTCACCCAGGCTACAGTGAAGGATTGCTCCTGGCTCACTGCAGCCTCGACCTCTGGGCTCAAGCAGTCCTCCCACCTTAGCCTCCCAAGTAGCCGGGACCACAGGCATGTACCACCACTCCTGGCTAAGCTTCGTATTTTTTGTAGATACAGGGGTTTCACCACGTTGGCGAGGCTGGTATCAAACTCCTGGCCTCAAGTGATCTGCCCGCCTCAGCCTCCCACTCCCAAAGTGCTGGGATACAGGCGTGAGCCACAATGCTAAACTGGCTTTTTTTTTTTTTTTTTTTTTTTTAATGAGTCATTTTAGACATTCACACAGTTTTGATATTGTTACAAACATCAGCCAAAGAAGTAAAACATTCCAAATATTGAAATCCCTCTCAGCCAAACACGAGGTCAGGAGTTCAAGACCAACCTGGCCAACATGGCAAAACCCCATCTCTCCTAAAATTACAAAAATTAGGAGTGGTAACACGCGCCTATAATCCCAGCTACTTGGGAGGCTGAGGCAGGAGGATCACTTGAGCCTGAAAGGTAGAGGTTGCAGTGAGCTAAGACGGTATCACTGCACACCAGCCTGGGTGATAGAGACTTGGTCTCAAAAAAAAAAAGAAAAATTAAATCCCTCTTGGGCCAGGTGTGGTGGCTCACACCTGTAATCCCAGCACTCTGGGATGCCAAGGCTGGTGGGTCACTGGAAACCAGGAGTTCGAGACTAGCTCGAAACCCGTCTCTACTAAAAATACGAAACTTAGCCGGGCTTGGTGGTGCTTGCTTCTGTAGTCCTGGCTACTCAGGAGGCTGAGGCAGGAGAATTGCTTGAACCCGGGAGGCGGAGGTTGCAGTGAATTAAGATTGTGCCACTGCACTCCAGCCTGGGCAACACCACAAGACTCTGTCTCAAAAAAGAAAAAGAAAAAGAAATCCCTCTCATACCCCTCCCCAGTTTCTTCTCCCCCACCCTAAAGGAGCCACTGTGGGAACACGGGTGCCTCGTTCGCATGCACAGCTTTGTACTTTGCTCCATCTGTCGGTGTCCATAAACAATATACAGTGTGGTTCTGCATGGTTTCAAAACTGTGCTAATGGCACAGTGCCCTGCAGAGTCTTCTGCTTTTTTTCCCCTTAGCTTTATGTTTCTGAGATTTAACTGCCAGGAGAAGTTTGCTGTGCTCAGGTCAATTGGCCAATATGAGGCCAGTCCGGGGCTCTTTGTGGGGGATGCCACCCAGCAGCGGGCATGGGCACAGGTCTGAAACTGGCTCCTAGGGGATGTCGAGGAGGGCTTGGAGCATCAGGGAAATCACCGCAGTGACGAATGGTCAAGTGTGGGCTCAGTGAGTTCCTATAAAACCCTTAAGCACAAATACTTGAGGCCCAAGTCTCTGCCAAGAATTTTCCAGAAAATGACTTTGGTCTGAAGGCCTGGGCATTTGGATAGGGAGAAATTAACAGTGGGCAGAGTTGGAAGTGGGAATTGTGCAGTGATGGACACAAAAGACAGATCAAATGTGTGTTGTTTAGGCCCCACCTAGGGTTGCCAACTACAATATCATTTCAGATTTAACGGAGAGGAAGGTGTGAGATGGCCTGTTTGTTTATTTGCACCCTTGATACCAGCCCCCCTTTAAAAAAAAAAACCGGTCGAGCATGGTGGCTCACACCTGTAATCCCAGCACTTTGGGAGGCTGAGATGGGCGGATCGCCTGAGGTCAGGAGTTCAAGACCAGCCTGACCAACATGGAGAAACCCCATCTCTTCAAAAAATACAAAATTAGCCTGGTGTGGTGGTGCATGCCTTAATCCAAGCTACTGGGGAGGCTGAGGCAGGAGAATCACTTGAACCTGGGAGGCGGAGGTGGTTGTGGTGAGCCGAGATTGCGCCACTGCACTTCTGCCTGGGCAACAAGAGTGAGACTCCATCTCAATTAAAAAAAAAAAAAAAAAAAGAGAGAGACAGGGTGTGTTCTTGTTCACTGTGTCAGGTAGGCTGGAGTGCAGTGGTGCGATCATAGCGCACTGCAGCCTCAACTCCTGGCCTCAAACAATCCTCCTGCATCTGCCTCCCTAGTAGCTAGGACTACAGTTGTGCACCACCACACTCTGCAATTTTATTTTTTTTCTTTTATTATTATTATTTGAGAGATGGAGTCTCCTTACGTTGCCCAGGCAGCTCAGCTTCAACCCCCCCCCCCTTTTTTTTTGAGACGGAGTCTCGCTCTGTCGCCCAAGCTGGAGTGCAGTGGCAAAATCTGCACTCACTGCAACCTCTGCCTCCCTCTGCCTCCCAGGTTCAAGTGATTCTCCTGCTCCACCCTCCTGAACAGTTGGGATTTACAGGCGCATGTCACCACGCCAGGCTAAGTTTTTTTATTTTTTTGTAAGTAGAGACAGGGTTTCACCATGTTTGTCAGGCTGGTCTCAAACTCCTGACCTCGTGATCCACCCACATCGGCCTCCCAAAGTGCTGGGATTACAGGCGTGAGCCACCTTGCCAGGCAATCATTTTTTTTTAAAGCCAATTTAACATTTAAAGAAAAGTCATCAGGCCGGGTGAAGCGGCTCACGCCTGTAATCTCAGCACTTTGGGAGGCTGAGGCGGGTGGATCACTTGAAGTTAGGAGTTCGAGACCAGCCTGGCCAACATGGCGAAAACCCATCTCTACTAAAAAAATACAAAAGTTAGCCACGTGTGGTGACTGGCACCTGTAATCGCAGCTACTCGGGAGGCTGAGCAGGGAGATAATTGCTTGAACTCGGGAGGTGGAGGTTGCAGTGAGCTGAAATCGCACCACTGCACTCTAGTCTGGGCGACAGAGTGAGACTGTCTCCAAATAAATAAATAAATAAATATTATCAAACAAAAATCAAAACTCTAGATTTTTCTTATGCCTGTTTGCCTTTTAGTACTTTCCTCATTAGCACTGCTGGGGTGGGAGAAGGGGTGCGCCTCTCTCTCTTCAGCCCTAGGGCCTGTAAAGGGTCTAGGCCAGCCTCCGAGGGCGTGGAGGGCGTGGGGGGCAGTTGTCAAATTTAGTGTGCTCAATCGTTTCCTGGTGAAGCTTATTTTAAAAGCTGCCCCTAGGAGGAAGACGAGGATCACTACACTCGGGCTGCCCTACCTTCTAGGACCCTCCGCGCGCTGCAAACCACATGCTCTAGTAGGATGGGAACCGGCCGCGGGGGAGGCGGGGAGCAGCTTTGGGCTTCCTCTAAGATAGCGCCTCTCTAACCCCGACGCCCGTTGGAATCACCTGGGGAGCTTTAGAAACTACTGATGCCCAAGCCCCACCCCGAAGGATTCTGACTTATTCGGCGTGGCTCGAGGCGTGGCTCCCGGGCTTTTAAAAGCTCCCCGGGGATTCTATTGTCGGCGGGGGCCGGGAGCTCGTGCTCTACCGGGATTCCGATGGGGAGGGGTGGCTTACCCCAGTAGTTCTCAAATTTAGCTTTGGTTCAACAATTTGGTTGGAACCACCTAGCAAACATCAAAAGATCCTGATGCCCAAGTCCCAACCCAGTGACTGTGTGGTCCGGGCTTGGGAAATTCTGAAGGAGCTCCAGGTGACTGCCATCTGCAAGCGAGTTTGCAAAGCCCTGATGCCCAGGTGCTGCGGGGGCGGGCGCAGCGCGCGGCTCTCGCCACTGGGTGGCGCTGCCCGCTCGGCCCGGCGCTCCTGGAGCCGCGAGCCGCCGCCGCGGTGAGCGCACCTGCCCCTCCTCCGCCAGGCGGGCCGCGGGGCATGCAGCGGGCCGGGGGCGGGGCTCTGAGGCCCGGGCGCAACTACGGGCTCCCAGGCAGCCTCCGCCAGCTGGACCCCGCCGCCCTCCTGATGCTCCTCGTGGACGGCGACCGGCCGGAGCCCATGCGCAGCGGAGCGCGCGAGCTCGCGCTCTTCCTGACCCCCGAGCCTGGGGCCGAGGTAGGGGACGGGGCTGTGGAGTTGCAGGAGAGGGGTCTCGCGGTGGGGGGTCCGGGCTCCGAATGGGGACCCTCGGCTTCGCCGGAGCATCCTTTCGCTCTCGGAGTTGGGGGTCCCGGGGATTCCCCTTTCCTGGAGGGTGGCTGCGGGGCGCCACCCAGAGATGCGCAGCGGGTCGTCCCTGCTCCCTCCTCCGGGCGACACCGGGCCCCGGAGGCCCAGGCTCGCCTTCCCTCCCCACCCAGGTCCCCCAGCATCCGCTGGGTCCCGAGACGCCGCCCTTCTCCAGGCCAGCCCTGGGGGAGGGGGACCCCGGGACCGCCCCTGCCCTGGCTGTCCCCGAGCGGTGCCCAGGTCGAGCGGCGCCGCAGCCTGCGGCTGTGCGGGAGCCCCGAGGCCGTGCTGCGCTGCTGCAGCTCGGAGCGAAAACACCACGCCTGTCTGCGCTTTCTATTTTAAAAGCACCAAATGAAAAGCAGATCCAAAACGAGACCCTCCACCTTCCGGCTGAAGGCATCTGTCGCGGTGCTGTGAGAAAGTTATTTACCCGAGTTCACTAGGAGTTGTATTTACGACCAGAAATTCAACCCATTTTCTTTTTAAACCACAAAAGCAGTTCGAGTATTTAAAATAGAGGCTGTGCACCCCTCTCTCTTTTCTCTCGCATCCTAATTCTGGTTTTCTTAGAAAACCGGCATTAGCGGTTTGGTGTAAATCATTCTGGACATTTAAAGTGCATTTACAGGGCCAGGCGAGGTGGCTCACGCCTGTAACCCTAGCACTTTGGGAGGCCGAGGCGGGCGGATCACGAGGTCCGGAGATCAAGAGCATCTTGGCTAACACGGTGAAACTCCATCCCTACTAAAACTACAAAAAAAAAAAAAAAAAATTAGCCGGGCGTGGTGGCAGGCGCTTACAGTCCCAGCTACTCGGGAGGCTGAGGCAGGAGAATCTCTTGAACTCAGAAGGCAGAGGTTGCAATGAGCCGAGATCGTGCCACTGCACTCCAGCCTGGGTGACAGAGAGAGACTTCGTTTAAAAAAACAAAACAAAACAACAACAACAACAAAAACGGCACTACAGATGTAGATTTGTGTATATCTGTATATGTCTAGGCAAAGTATTGGCTCATGCCAGTGGTCTCAGCATTCTGGGAGGCTGAGGCGGGAGGATGCTTGAGGTGGGAATGGGGATGGGGATAGTGGACAGGGGAAGGTTGAGGCAGTAGTGAGCCTTGATCATGCCACTGCACTCCAGCCTGGGCGACAGAGTGAGACTCTTTTTTAAAAATCTGTCTCGCCAGGTGTGGTAGCTCACGCCTGTAATCCCAGCACTATTGGGAGGCCGAGACTGGCGGATCACGAGATCAAGAGTTCGAGATCAGTCTAATCAACATGGTGAAACCCTGTCTCTAATAAATATTTTTAAAAATTAGCTGGGCATGTAGTCCCAGCTACTTGGGAGGCTGAATCAGGAGAATTGCTTGAACCAGGAGGCAGAGGTTGCTTGAGCTGAGACTACCATTGCACTCCAGCCTGGGCAACGAATGAAACTCTCTCAAAAAAATGCGTAAAATCTATCTTTCCATATATATATTTATTACATATATATATTTGTTTTTTTCTTTTTTTTTTTTTTAACCAATTTTGGACAGAACAGTTTTTAGGTTTTTAGCGTTTTTTTTTTTTTTTTTTTTTGAGACAGGGTTTCACTTTGTCACCCAGGCTGGAGTGCAGTGACACAATCAAACCTCAGTGCAGCCTCAACTTCCTGGGCTCACACGATCCTCCCACCTCAGCCTCCCACATTACCAGGACCACAGGCACACCACCACGTCAGGTTAACTTTTTAAACAAAGTTCTTTTGTAGAGACAAGGTCTTTATGTTGCCCAGGCTGGTCTTGAACTACTGGGACCAAGCGATCCTCCAGCCTCAGCCTCCCAAAGTGCTGGGCTTACAGGCTTGTACCATTGTGGCTAGCTGATTTATGCTAGTTTTATTATTATCTTTTTTTTTTTTTTGAGATGGAGGTTTCACTGTTGTTGCTCAGGCTGGAGTGCAATGGTGCAGTCTCACCTCGTTGCAACCTCTGCCTCCCGGGTTCAAGTGATTCCCCTGCCTCAGCCTCCCGGGTAGCTGGGATTACAGGCATGCACCACCACACCTGGCTAATTTTTGTATTTTTAGTAGAGGTGGGGTTTCTCCATGTTGATCAGGCTGGTCTAGAACTCCTGACCTCAGGTGATCTGCCCACCTCAGCCTCCCACGGTGCTGGGATTGCAGAGGTGAGCCACCTCTCCTGGCCTATATTAGTTTTTTTTTTTTTTTTCTTTTATCTGGAAGTCACTGAGCTAACGGCCTATATGAGTTTTAAAGAAAACCTTGCTGCTGTAATACTGTCCTGCAACTTGCTTTTTTTTCTTTACTCAATCGCATGGGCAGATAGACGGGTGGGGACAGCAGTGGGAAGGTATGGGGCTTCGTTTTGGTGTGATGAACATGTTCTGGATGTTAGATAGTTGTGATGGTTGCACAAATTTTTGAATATACTGAAAATTGCTGAATCGTACACTTTAAAGGGATGAGTTTTGTGGTTTGTGAATTTTATCTCAATTTAAAAAGCAACATGGAGGCAGGGCACAGTGGCTTATGCCTGTAATTCCAGCGACTTGGGAAGCTAAGGTGGCAGGATCACTTGAGACCGGGAGTTCAAGACCGTTCTGGGCAATGCAGGGAAACCCGTGTCTCTACAAAAAATGTTCAAAGATAAAAATTAAAAACAATTTAAACATTAAAAATAATGTGAATATGTTTCCATAAACACTGTCTGATAGAAATATAATTGGAGCTACAAATGTGAGCCACCTATGTAATTTTTAGTGTTCTAGGAACTACATGAAAAACCGGTGGCCAGGCACCACGGCTCACGCCTATAATCCCAGCACTTTGGGAGGCCAACACGGGCAGATCACTTGAGGCCAGGAGGTTGAGATCAACCTGGCCAACATGGTGGAACCCCGTCTCTGCTGAAAAAAACAATTAACCAGGCGTGGTGATGCATGCCTGTAACCCCAGCTACTCAGGAGGCTGAGGCACGAGAACCGCTTGAACCTAGGTGGCAGAGGCTGCAGTGAGCTGATATCACGCCATTGCATTCCAGCCTGGGGGATAGAGTGAGACTCTGTCTCAAAAAACCAAACCAAACAACAAAGAAAACCCAGAAGAGAGAGGAAAAAAAGAAACAGTAAATTAATTTCAATATATTTAAGATAATAGTATATCTGAGCTGGGCGCGGTGGCTCACGCCTGTAATCTCAGCACTTTGGGAGGCCGAGGCGGGTGGATCACGAGATCAAGAGATCGAGACCATCCTGGTCAACATGGTGAAACCCCGTCTCTACTAAAAATACAAAAAATTAGCTGGGCATGGTGGCACGTGCCTGTAATCCCAGCTTCTCGGGAGGCTGAGGCAGGAGAATTGCCTGAGCCCAGGAGGCGGAGGTTGCGGTGGGCCGAGATCACGCCATTGCACTCCAGCCTGGGTAACAAGAGCGAAACTCCGTCTCAAAAAAAAAAAAAAAAAAAGTATATCTGGGCCAGGTGCAGTGACTCACACCTGTAGTCCCAGTGCTTTAGGAGGCCAAAGCTGGAGGATTGCTTGAGCTCAAGGAGTTCCAGACCAACCTGGGCAACATAGTGAGGCCCGTCTCTAGTTAATAAAAAATAAAAATAAAAAGTATATCCAAAATATTTCAACATGTGATCAATAGAAAAAAGTTAATGAAATTTCATATTCTGTTCTTTGTCCTGCGTTTTCCAAATCAGGCTTTTGACACTGACCTTTCAGTCTATCTCAACTTGGACTGGCCACATTCGAAGTGTTCAGTAGTCCCATGAGATGTGTGGCTTCCACGTCCTAGAGCCTGGGTCTCCGTGACTCTCTGACTTCCTAGTGTCCACGATGAAATGGTAATTGTACCCATTCCTGAGCACATACTGTGTGGCACCAGTTTGCCAAACTCTGTTCATGGCTTATGTCATTGTCATGGCAGTGACCCACTGACTGGGATAGGTGTTATGTCAATTTTATGGCTCAGCATATGGAGGCTCTCACAGGCTAAAGGAGGTCCTGTGGATGTAGTGTAACTGACGAATCCTTCATCAATGGTTCAGGGCTGCTGCGTTTTGCCAGGCAGGGTCCTGGGGAAGGCTCAGCGCTCCCCAGGCACACTTTGGTCTGGCATCCCAAGGACTCAGGGACAGACAGGTTGTCTGTGACTTTTCACTGTCTTTAGCATCCTGAGTGCGTTTTTTGTTTCTTCTCTCCCTTACTCTCGGCAGCAAGATGTCATTGTGCCCGGTGGCTAAGTCCCAGCTTCATTTTGTCTCTATTAGGAATAGTCTTTAGGAGAAACTGCGTGTATTAATTTCATTTTCTCACTCAGGGCTCTCTTTAGCTCAGTCACGGATTTGCTAATGCTCATTTGTAAGGGACGTGTAATAAAGAGCCCCAACTCCCTGTAGCTCCGTGCAGCAATAACCCACTTAACGCGCTTGCTGAAGTTTATTTACCAAAAGAGACAGAAACCGCGCCAGGGCAGAGCCGCGTGCAGCCTCCTCTTTTAAAGCTTAATTCATTAGCAGATCCTCAAGCTGGAACAGTTTCCAGGGGGGCAGATGAGCAGGAAAAGGGGAACCTGGTTTGCGAACAGGCTTGGACAGCAGCTTCCACCCTACCAGCCTGTCTCCCAGGGACACTTTGGCCTCTTCCACAGAGCAGTAGGAATCTCAGTCCGGTCAGCCCCAGCCCTGGGGAGTCCTGGGCCTCCCATGAAGTGGGGCCTGCTTCATTCCGCCTGTCTATGTTCCAAGTCCCTCCTGGAGCTGGAGACACCACAGGCAGTGAGACATGAAAGGCCCTTGCCCCATGGCACGGCCAGACAATAAACACGTAACAAGGCCAGATGCAGTGGCTCACACCTATAATCCTAGCATTTTTGGGGGGTGAGGTGGGCAGATGCTTTGTGCCCAGGAGTTGGAGACCAGCCTGGGCAACATGGCAAAATCCTGTGTCTACAAAAATTAGCTGAGCATGGTGATGGTGTGTGCCTGTGGTCCCAGCTACTAGGGAGGCTGAGGGAAGATCGCCTGGGCTCTGGGAGGTAGAGGTTGCAGTAAGCTGAGATCACATCCCTGCTCTTCAGCCTGGGCGACAGAGTGAGACCCATCTCAAAAAAGAAAACCGTAACAAATAAGACCTCTAAATTGTAATGAATGCTGTGAAGCACGCAACGTGGGCAGATGTGAGATAGGGCGCCTGTGTTTGCACAGATTCAGGAGGGTGAACAGAAGGTTACTGTCTGGGTGGGTGCAATCATGGAGGTCTTCCCTGAAGCAGCACTGTCTTAGGATGAGCCCTGAGCCTGAATAGGAGTTGGCTGGCTGAGGAGAAGAATACCCCAGGCAGAGAGAACAGTTCTTACAAAAGCTCTGGGCATGAAGCTGGGGCTTCTTGGGGGATAAAGAGAAGAGGGGGTCGGGGGTGAAGCAGCAGGAGAAGCGGCAAGTGAGGGCACAAGCTCTGCCTGGACTTCACGCTGCTTTCCCCAGACGGAGGAGCTGTGAAAGGGCGGTGCCTTGAGCTGGGTTGGCAGGTGAGTTACTGTTTCCAGGGCCCCTGGGGTTTTCTGTTCAAACAGGTCCCCTGCCACCCCTCTTTCTGGTCTGAACTTCCCCCTCACTTTTTGTTTTGTTTTGTTTTTTTGAGACAGAGTCTCGCTCTGTTGCCCAGACCAGAGTGCAGTGGTGCGATCTCTGCTCACTGCAACTTCCGCCTCCCAGGTGCGGGCACTTCTTCCGCTTCAGCCTCCCTAGTAGCTGGGATTACACGCGCATGCCACCATGCCTAACTGATTTTTGTTTCAGTAGAGACAGGGTTTTGCCATGTTGGCCAGGCTGGTCTCGAACCCCTGACCTCAGGTGATCTGCCTTCCTTGGCCTCCCAAAGTGCTAGGATTACAGGCTTGAGCCACCGTGCCTGGTAAACTTTTGATTTTTCTAGTCAGGATGAGAGAAAAGGGAACTATTTCTCCAAGCTCTACCTGGAAAAAGTAGAAAAATGTAAGTTAGCCAAAGGTGGCCTTGAGTTTCGAGAAAAATGTGGGAGAGGCATTTTCTTTGTAGAAGCTAAAAATATTACGTCCAAGTCGCAAACATAGTGTGCCTATGGGAACATTCCTAGCTTGCGTCCTATTCTTGTGTCACCTGCTGGTCCCCTTTGGTCATTCAGATTTGGGGTGCTGGATTAGAAGTCTGCAGTGGGGGTCTGGGCAAGGTGGCTCATGCCCGTAATTTCCGTACTTTGGGAGGCTGAGGCAGGTAGATCACTTGAGGTCAGGAGTTTGAGACCAGGCTGGCCAACATGGTGAAACCCCCATCTCCACTAAAAATACAAAATTAGTTGAGTGTGCTGGCAGGTGCCTGTAATCCCAGCTGCTTGGGAGGCTGAGGCAGGAGAATCGCTTAAACCTGGGAGGTGGAGGTTGCCGTGTGCTGAGATCGCGCCATTGCACTCCAGCCTGGGCAATGAGGGTAAAACTGCATCCAAAAAAAAAAAAACAAGTCTCTTGGGTGGTACTCCAGGGCATGGTCTACCGTCTCAAATATGTAGTTCCAAGATTTATTCCTTAAAACGTTTTTTGAGATGGGGTCTTGCTCTGTTGCCCAGGCTGGTCTTGAACTCCTGGGCTCAAGCAATCTGCCCACCTCGGCCTCCCAAAGTGCCGGGATCACAGGCATGAGCCACCGCACCTGGCCAGTTTCTTAAATTGTATGGCAAAGCTGCATTGTGCCAGACACTGCATCAGGCACTGGGTAAGACCAGCAAGACAGGTAGGGAGGACGAGGAGCAGACTAGTGACCAACAGAGTGACTAAGTGGTGATAAATACCATGCAGGAGACACCTGAGGGGTGATGCAGGCTGAGGGGAAGGAGGATGGAAAGGGCCAGAGATCGAAGAGCTGCAGCAGGCCGGGCGCGGTGGCTCAAGCCTGTAATCCCAGCACTTTGGGAGGCCGAGGCGGGTGGATCATGAGGTCAAGAAATCGAGACCATCCCGGTCAACATGGTGAAACCCCGTCTCTACTAAAAACACAAAAAATTAGCTGGGCATGGTGGCGCGTGCCTGTAATCCCAGCTACTCAGGAGGCTGAGGCAGGAGAATTGCCTGAACCCAGGAGGCGGAGGTTGCGGTGAGCCGAGATCGCACCATTGCACTCCAGCCTGGGTAACAAGAGCGAAACTCCGTCTCAAAAAAAAAAAAAAAAAAAAAAAAGAGCTGCCAGCAGATGGCTGGCCACAGGGGAAAGAAGAGGAAGTGGAAGGTGCCTGAGTGGAGGGACCTCAGTGACCACAGCGAGCATCGGGGGAGGTAGACAGGGCCACACTAGGGCCCGGGTCCCCAGGGGAGAAGTCTGGATTCTGTTCTAGGGTCATGCATAAAGGACAGGATCTGATTTATCGACTTGTGCTAGGCATAGTAGCTCACACCTGTAGTCCCAGCACTTTGGGAGGCTGAGATAAGAGGATCGCTTCAACCCCAAAGTTTGAGGCTGCAGTGAGCTCTGAGCGCCCCTGCACTCTAGCCTGGGTGACAGAGCAAGACCCTGTCTCAACGATAATAACAAATGAAAAGATTCACAGACTGGTGGCTGCGGTGCTAGAATGTATTGGGGGGACCACAGTGGCAGCAGGCAGACCGGAGGCGGCTGCCATGCGATCCAGGTGGACAAGGACTGAGCTGGCTGCCTCCCTGCACCAGAACCTTCCAGGGCATGAAGAGCCAGGGCCAAGGCAGGTGCTGGGAGAGGCAGCCTCTCTTACATGTGTCTGACTTTCTACCCACAAGACCTCCCAGCAGCGGAGGGAGCCTGCCTCAGGGCTCTGGCAACCTCTTATTATAGCATATGTCCTTGCTTTAGGTGAAGGTCTGCCTAGAGCCTTGGATGAAGGTTCCCCATCTGGCTGATCCTCAGCATCACACAGAAGCCTTAAAACAAACATATTAGGCCAGGCATGTTGCCTCATGCCTGTAATCCCAGCATTCTGGGAGGCCGAAGTGAGCAGATCACTTGAGGTCAGTAGTTCGAGATCAGCCTGTCCAACATGGCGAAATGCCATCTCTATTTAAAAAAAAAAACAACAAAAATTAGCTGGGCATGCCAGTGGACACCTGTAATCCCAGCTACTTGGGAGGCTGAGGCAGGAGAATTGTTCGAACTTGGGAGGCAGAGGTTGCCCTGAGCCGAGAGCGCACCACCACACTCCAGCCTGGGTAAGAGAGAGCGAGACTCCGTCTCAAAAAACAAACAAGACACGTTGGCTGGGCATGGTGGCTCACACCTGTAATCCAGCACTTTGGGAGGTTGAGGTGGGCAATCACTTGAGACCAGGAGTTTGAAACCAGCCTGACTAACATGGCAGTCTCTATAAGAAATTCAAAAAAGCCAGGTGTGGCAGTGCGCGCCTATAGTCCCAGCTACTTGGGAGGCTGGGGCATGAGAATTGCTTGAACCCGAAATGTGGAGGTTGCAGTGAGCCAAGATGGCACCACTGCACTCCAGCCTGGGCGACACAGTGAGACTCCCATCTCAAAAAAAAAAAAAAGTAAAAAATAAAGTAAATTGGAGTTGGTATCTATCTATCTGTATATATATTCAAGAGACAGGGTTTCACTGTATTGCTCAAGCTGGTCTCGAACTCTTGGTTAAGCAGTCCTCCCACCTCGGTCTCCCAAAGTGCTGGAATGACAGGTTTTAGTCACCACGCTTACCTGGTTTTATTTTTTTTTAATTTTGTCTAAAAATTTAAAAATGTGTGCACATATTACAAATCCAAAAGACCCTGTGGCCGTGGAGGGATGCGGGAGCACTGCCTCCCGAGTCCTCAGCCCTGTGCTCCTCCCCAGATCCCCCTGCTGTTCTTTTCCCATGTCCCTCTTCTGGGCAGGTAGGACAAGGAAGTCCCTACCTCCTGCCACCTCCAGTCTCTGCATCACGCTTTTTTTTTTGAGACAGAGTTTCGATTTTTGTTGCCCAGGCTGGAGTGCAATGGCGTAATCTCGGCTTACTGCAACCTTCGCCTCCATGGTTCAAGTGATCCTCCTGCCTCAGACTCCTGAGTATCTGGGATTACAGGCATGTGCCACCACGACCGGCTATTTATTTATTTATTTATTTATTTATTGGTATTTTTTTTAGTAGAGACGGGCTTTCACCATATTGGCCAGGCTGGTCTCAAACTCCTGACCTCAGGTGATCCACCTGCCTCAGTCTCCCAGAATGCTGGGATTACAGGAGTGAGTCAGGCCAGTGTGCCTGGCCCCACTCCCTTTTTTTTTTGAAATGGAGTTTCACTCTGTTTCCCAGGCTGGAGTGTAGTGGCGAGATCTCGGCTCACAGCAACCTCCGCCTCGCAGGTTCAAGTGATTCTCATGCTTCAGCCTCCCGAGTGGCAGAGATTACAGGTACACACCACCACATCCAGCTAATTTTTGTATTTTTAGTAGAGGCAGGGTTTCACCGTGTTAGCCAGGCTGGTCTCAAACTCCTGACCTCAAGTGATCTGCCCGCCTCAGCCTCCCAAAGTGCTGGGATTACAGGTGTGAGCCACTGCACCGGCCTCATGCCTTTTTCACTCATGTCTTGGAGATCTTTCTGTGTGAACACACAGGAGCTACCTGATTATTTTCAGTGGTTAGACAAAAATTTATTGTCTGAATGACACTTTAGGTAAACATTCCTCTGTTGACAGACAGTTAAGTCATGTGGAATCTTTTGCTGTCACAAAGTACCTGCAATAAATATCTCTGCACATACATCATTTTGCATTTATACAAATATGTAGGATAAATAGCCAGGAGGTGTATTACTGCATCTGGGGGCACCTGCATTTTAGACAAGATCAGGTATGTTTAGGGCAGTGTGGCCATAGCACATGCGTTTTATTTTTATTTTTTTGTTCTTTTGTGTGTCTCTGTGTATGTGTGGTTTTTCATGTGTGTGTGTTTTCTTTTTTAATCTGGTTTTTTTTTTTTTTTTTTTTTCCTGGCACATGCATTTTTAATGTTGGTTACTGTTGCCAAATTATCCTTCCTGGAAGTCAGGGTCTGTGTGATTTTAGAGCAGACTAGTCAGTCCTTTCTGGACATTCCGACCTTAAGGTCAAGGATCCTTTTGGGACCAGGACGGGAACTCTGTCCTGCCTTGAGGACCTGAGAGGAAAGAGTTCCCGTGTTTCTTCTGGGCAATGGGTCATTGTTTAACCTGCCAGCTCCTTCCTGTTTGCAATTCATACCTAATGCTACTCAGAGAATCACTTCATTTGCTCCCTGGCTTCCAAGATCTTTCAACCTTCATTTCGTCCCTTGTCCTGTGCGTAGAGATGGGGATGCTTTTTCTGCCTGGGCTGAATGGACCTTGCTATTCTAAGAATATTCTTCAGTGGTGTGTGTGTGTCTGTGTATGTGCACGCTTGTGCACGCAGCATTATTGAGATGCGATTTGCATACATACAATTCACATGTTTAAAGTGTATAATTGAATGGCTTTTGGGATATTCACATAATTGTACAACCATCAACCACAACCAATTTTAGAACATTTTTCTGACCCCAAAAGGAAGCACTGCCCCCGTTCTCTCTCATTCCCCAACTGCCCCTCCCCCACCACCACGACTCTCCTTTCTGTCTATAAATTTGCCTGTTCTGGTCATTTCATATGTGTTTGTGTTTTAAAAACACAGATCGGCCAGAGGCTCGAAGGCCGCATTCAACCTACAGACAGTTACATTTGGCCATCATAGTGTTTTTTAATTTACCAGGCTAGTTTTGAACATTTTGAAATCAAGACAATTTGCATAAACATCTGGATCACTCTTTGTCTTGAACAAATTAGGGTTGGCACCTCCCTGCCTGCACAAGCTGGGGCCCAGTAGCAGCCACCCATTTGCATAGGGCCTGGGGTTTCCTGTTTGCTGCAGCCTCCACCACTCCCTGTTGTCTCCCTGACCTGGAGGCCAAATGTCACCTGCTCTTTATGACCCCACTTACACTGCTATTTTTTCTAGAGATAAGTGAAATCTCTGTCAAAAGTGGAAAACTGGCTGGGCGCGGTGGCTGGCACCTGTAATCCCAGCACTTTGGGAGGCTGAGGTGTGTGGATCACCTGAGTTCAGTAGTTCAACACCAGTCTGGCCAACATGGTGAAACCCCATCTCTATTAAAAATACAAAAATTAGCCAGGTATGGTGGTGCACACCTGTAGTCCCAGCTACTTAGGAGGCTCTAAGGTAGGAAAATCACTTGAACCCAGGAGATGGCAGTTGCAGTAAGTCGAGATTGCGCCATCCCACTCCAGCCTGGGCAACAGAAAAAGACTGTCTCAAAAAAAAAAAAAAGTGGGAAATGGAAAATGAACAGTTTGCAGAAAACCATCTTCAGCACAACCCACTTCTCTTATATTTATTACCCGCATGGCTTCTGTGTCATTTGAGTTTGAAGACCCTAATAGGGTCCTCTTATATGGAGGCGGCATCTCACTGGGAGTGACCCAGAGGGACTTAGTAGACTTCTTTAGCTTCTGTCATGAGACAGAGTCTGCGGATTGTTTTTCTCACAATTTTCTTTTTCTTAGACGGAGTCTTGCTCTGTCACCCTGGCTAGAGTGCAGTGGTGTGATTTCAGCTCACTGCAACGTCCGCCTCCCAGGTTCAAGAGATTCTTCTGCCTCAGCCTCCCGACTAGCCAGGATTACAGGTACCCACCACCATGCCTGGCTAATTTTCATAGTTTTAGTAGAGACGGGATTTCACCATCTTGGCCAGGCTGGTCTCGAACTCCTGATCTGGTGATCCACCTGCCTTGGCCTCCAGAAGTGCTGGGATTATAGGCATGAGCCACTATGCCTGGCCTTCTCACAATTTTCAAATGGGGAATCAGAAGCACAGAGATGGTCAGAGGTGCAGTTGAGACACCACAGCGTAACATACAAGGCTGGGACTAAGGAGCAGCCCCGGCTGCTGTTCTTCGGCCGCAGCTTTTCCAGGCAGTGCACGTCCTCCTCCACCCCTTCCCTTCTCTCTCTCCTCCCTTTCATCTTCCTTTCTTTTCTGCAATGAATATTCATGACTACTGTATTGATTACCAATCACTGGGTGGCAATCTACCCCAAACCTTAGCAGCTTCAAGCAACTGCCGTTTCATGGGTTCACGCACGGGCTGCATTCAGCGGGAGGACTGGCCACCCTGGCAGGTCTAGCATGGCCTTGCCCATGTGCCTAGTGTTGGTGCTGGCTGCTGGCTCGGGCATCTCATTTCTCCTCCATGTGGCCTTTCAACCTCTGGGGCCTCTCTCACTGTGTGGCCCCTACAGAAGAGTTGCTTGGACTTCTTTTTTTCTTAAGTTTTATTGCTTAATTTTTAATTTTTGTGGGTGTGGAGGTACGTATATTCAGGGGGTACATAGATGTGTTGATATAGGCATGTGGTGTGAAATAAGCACATCATGAAGAATGGGGTATCCATCCCCTCAAGCATTTATCCTTTGAGTTACAAACAGTCCCATTACACTTGTGTGTGTGTGTGTGTGTGTGTGTGTGTGTGTGTGTGTGTGTGTGTGACTGAGTCTTGAGCTATTGCCCATCTGTTGGCTCACTGCAACCTCTGCCTCCTGGGGTCAAATGATTCTCATGTCTCAGTCTCCCAAATAGCTGGGATTACAGGCGGATGCCACCACACACGGCTAATTTTTCTATTTTTAGTAGAGATGGGGTTTCACCATGTTGGCCAGACTGGTGACCTCAGGTGATCAGACTGCTGACCTCAGGTGATGTTCCCGCCTGGGCCTCCCAAAGCGCTGGGATTACACGTGTGAGCCACCACGCATAGCCCAGTTACACTCTTTATTTTATTTTATTATTATGTTTTGAGACAGGACCTTACTCTGTCACCCAGATTGGAGTGCTGTAGTGGAATCTTGGCTCACTGAAACCTCTACCTCCAGAGCTCAAGCTGTCCTCGCACCTTAGCCTCCCAAGTAGCTGGGACTGCAGTTATGTGCCACTACGCCCAGCTAATTTTTTTTTTTTTTTTGTAGAGATGGGGTTTCAGCATGTTGCTCAGGCTGGTCTCAAACTCCTGACCTCAAGTGATTTGCCTGCCTCAGTCTTCCAAAGTACTGGAATTACAGGCATAGGCCACTGAGCCTGGCCTTTAAGTTGTTTTATTTTTTATTTTTTAATTTCAGTAGGTTTTTGGGGAGCAGGTGGTGTTTGGTTATATGAATAAGTTCTTTAGTGGTGATTTCTGAGATTTTGGTGCACATGTCACCTAAGCAGTGTACACGGTACCCAGTGTGTAGCCTTTTATCCCTCACCGCCCCACCCTTTTCCCTAAGTCCATAAAGTCCAGTGTATCATTCGTATGCCTTTGCATCCTCATAGCTTAGCTCCCAGTTTCACGAGTGAGAACGTGTGAGGTTTGGTTTTCCATTTCTGAGTTACTTCACTTAGAATAATGGTGTCCAATTACATCCAGGTTGCTGCAAATGTCATTATTTTATTTCTTTTTAGGGCTGAGTTGTATTCCATGGTATATGTATGTATACATACCATATATTCTTTATCAACTTGTTGATTGATGGACGCTTGGTTCTGTATTTTTGCAATTGCTATAAACATGCATGTGCCAGGATCTCTTTCGTATAATGACTTCAAGATGCCCAGGGCTGGGATTGCTGGCTCAAGTGGTAGATCTACTTTTAGTTCTTTAAGGAATCTCCATACTGCTTTCTATAGTGGTTGGACTAGTTGAGATGCCCGATAACTGTGTAAAAGTGTTCCCTTTTCACCACATCCACTAATTTTATATTTTTAGTAGAGACATCTATTATTTTTTGATTTTTTCATTACAGCCGTTCTTGCAGGAGTAAGGTGGTATCACATGGTTTTGATTTGCATTTCCCTAATCATTAGTGATACTGAGCATTTTTTCATATGTTTTTTTGGCCATTTGTGTATGAGAATTATCTCTTCATGTCCTTAGCCACTTTTTGATGGAATTGTTTTTTTCGTGTTGATTTGAGTTCCTCATAGATTGTGAATATTAGTCCTTCGTCGGATGTGTAGATGGTGAAGATTTTCTCCCACTCTGTGGGTTGTCTGTTTACTTGGCTGGTTATTTTCTCTTTCGGCACAGAAGCTTCTTAGTTTAATTAAGTCTCATCTATTTATCTTTGTTTTGTTGCATTCGCTTTTGGGTTCTTGGTCACGAAGTCTTTGCCTAAGCCAGTGTCTAGAAGGGGTTTTCCAATGTTACCTTCTAGAATTTGCATGGTTTCAGGTCTTAGATTTAAGTGTTTGCTCCATCTGGAGTTGTTTTTGTATAAGGTGAGAGAGAAGGATCCAGCTTCCTTCTTCTCCATGTGGCTAGCCAGTTATCCCAGCGACATTTGTTGACTCGGGTGTCCTCTCCCCACTTCGTGTTTTTGTTTGCTTTGTCAAAGGTCAGTTGGCTGTAAGTATTTGGGTTTGTTTCTGGGCTCTCTGTTCCGTTCCACTGGTCTATGTGCCTATTCGTTGTTGTTGTTGCTGAGATGGAGTTTCACTCTTGTTGCCCAGGCTGGAGTGCAATGATGCAATCTTGGTTCACTGCCACCTCTGCCTCCCAGGTTCAAGCGATACTCCTGCCTCAGCCTCCTGAGTAGGTAGGATTACAGGCGCCCGCCGCCATTCCTGGCTAATTTTTTTGTATTTTTAGTAGAGACGGGGTTGTATTATGTTGGCTAGGCTGGTCTTGAACTCCTGACCTCAGGTGATTCAACCGCCTTGGCCTCCCAAAATGATGGGATTACAAGCATGAGCCACAGTGCCTGGCTGCGTGCCTTTATTTATTTATTTATTTATTTATTTATTTATTTTAGAGTCTCTCAGTTGCCCAGGCTAGAGCACAGTGGCGCCATCTCGGCTCACTGCAGCCTCCGCCTCCTGGGTCTTCTGAGTAGCTGGGATTACAGGTGCATACCATCACACCCAGCTAATTTTTGTATTTTTAGTAGAGACAGGGTTTCACCATGTTGGTCAGGCTGGTCTTGAACTCCTGACCTTATGATCTGCCGCGTAGGCTTCCCAAAGTGCTGAGATTACAGGCGTGAGCCACCATCCCCGGCCTGTGCCTATTTTCATACCAATAAAATGCTGTTTTGATGATGATGGCCATATATACATATTTATATATATATATGAAATATATATGAAGCATATATATGTGAAGTATATATATGAAATATATATGAATGAAATATATATTATATATATATCATATATATTTCTTGAGATGGAGTCTCGCCCTATTGCCCAGGCTAGAGTGCAGTGGCGCCATCTTAGCTCACTGCAACCTTTGCCCCCTGGGTTCAAGCGATTCTCCTGCCTCAGCCTCCGCAGTAGCTGGGATTACAGGCATGCACTACCACGCCTGGCTGATTTTTATATTTTAGTAGAATCGTGGTTTCACCATATTGGCTAGGCTGGTCTTGAACTCCTGACCTCAAGTCATTCACCCACCTCAGCCTACCAATGTGCTGGGATTACAGGCGTGAGCCACTGCACCCAATCCTTATAGTATATTTTGAAATCAGGTAACGTGACGCCTCCAGATTTGTTCTTATTGCTTAATTTTGCTTTGGCTCTGCGGGTCTTAGGATTGTTTATTTCTAGTTCCGGGAAGGACGACGGTGGTATTTTGAGGGGAATTGCATTGCATTTGTAGGTGACTTTTGGCAGTGCAGTCATTTTCACAATATTGATTCTACCCATCCATGAGCATGGGATGTGTTTCCATTGGTTTGTGCCATCAATGATTTCTTTCAGCAGTGTTTTGTAGTTTTCTTAGAAGTCTTTCACCTCCTTGGTTAGGTATATTCCTAAGTATTTTTTTATTTTTTGCAGCTTTTGTAAAAGGAGCTCTTGATTTGATTCTCAGCTTGGTTGCTGTTGGTGTATAGCAGCCTACTAATTTGTGTACATTGATTTTTGCATCCTGAGACTTGGCTGAATTCATTTACCAGTTGTAGGAGCTTTCTGAAGGAGTCTTTAGGGTTTTCTAGGTATACGATTATGTCATCGGCGAACAGTGACAGTTCGACTTTCTTTTTACCGATTTGGATACCCATTCTTTCCTTCTCTTGTCTGATTGCTCTGGCTAGGACCTTTAAATTATTTTAAAATGTGCAATTAAGTTATTGTTGATTCTTGTTGTTCCATGGTGCTGCCTGGACTTTCTTATGTGGTTTCTAGTTTTCCGGAGGGTGAATCAGAAGCTGTGAGGTGTCTCGGGGCCTAGAACTGGAAGTCACAGAGCCTTGCTCCCATCATAGCCTATTGGCCCCAGCAAGTCGCAGGCCAGCCTAGATTCGGCGGTAGGGAAGAGTGGGTCCTGCGTCTTCACCAGAGGAGCTGCAAGGACCTTTTGCAAAAGCAGTGTGGGATGGGAGGGCGTTGGAGGGCCATCTTTGAAACGTAAGTACCTATCATTTGCCTGACTTCATTCTAGGCTGTGGGAATTGAAAGGTGAATGAAAGAGACAAAAACCTGTGCCCTCCAGAGGTTTCTCGTGGTGAGGAGATGACGGGAAACAAGTTGAGAGAAACAGGTAGTATGTTAGGTGGTGCTAAACGCTAACAAGAAAAGTAAATTGGGGAAGGGGGACCAGGAGTGGAGAGCTACAGGGCCAGAGAAAGCCTCACCGAGAAGAAATATTTCAGCAAAAGCTGGAAGGAAGTGAGAGACAATTTTCACCAGTAAAGGGAGCAGCAGGTGCAAAGGCCCTGTGGTGAGGCTGTGGCTAGTGTTGTGGGTGGGGGCTGGGCAGCGGGCATGGAGATCGGGAGGAGGTGGAGTCTCCAGATGGGGTAGGGCTGGGGAGGCCCCCCTTAGGTGTTTTCTGAGAGGGTGGAAGATGAGGGAGGACTCTTAAAAAATTGAAACCAGGCATGGTGGTGCCCATCTGTAGTCCCAGCTTCCCAGGAGGCTGAGGTGGAGGATCCCTGGGGCCTAGGAGTTGGAGGCTGCAGTGAGCTATGATCCCACCACTGCACTCTAGCCTGAATGCCAGAGATCATGTCTCTCAGAAAAAAAGTCGATATATGATTCACTTATACATTTCTGATCTTAAAGTGTATGCTTTGTTGGCTTTTAGCATATTTATTGTGTTGTGTAGACATCACCATGAGCTAATTCCAGAATATTTCCATGACCCAAAAAGAAACCCCATCACTGGACTGGGCATGGTGGCTCACACCTGTAATCCCAGCACTTTGGGAGGCTAAGGCGGGTGGATCACGAGATCAGGTGTTCAAGACCAACCTGGCCAAGATGGTGAAACCCCATGTCTACTAAAAATTCAAAAAATTAGGCGGGCATGGTGGTGACATGTGCTTGTAATCCCAGCTACCCAGGAGGCTGAGGCCGGAGAATCGCTTGAACCCGGGAGGCGGAGGTTGCAGTGAGCCAAGATCATGCCACTGCACTCCAGCCTGGGCACCAGAGAGAGTCTGTCTCAAAAAAAAAGAAAAAAATCCCATCACCATTAGCAGTGATTCCTTCCTTTCCCTGCTCGTCCATCCAGAGGGGCAACCACAAATCTACTTTCTTTCTGTCACTGTGGATTTGCCTTTCTCTCTGGACATTTCTTTCTTTTTTTTTTTTTTTCCTGAGATGGGGTCTCACTCTATCGCCCAGGCTGGAATGCAGTGACACAGTCTTGGCTCAGTGCAACCTCTGCCTCCAGGGTTCAAGCAATCCTACCACCTCAGCCTCCCGAGTACCTGGGACCATAGGCACGAGCCACTGTGCCCGGCTATTTTTTTTTTTTTAATTGAGGTACAGTCTTGCTCTATGTCCCAGGCTGGTGTGCAGTGACGTGGTGTTAGCTCACTGCAAACTCCGCCTCCCAGATTCAAGGAATTCTCGTGCCTCAGCCTCCCAAGTAGCTGGGACTACAGGCTTGTGCCACTATGCCCAGCTCATGTTTGTAGTTTTAGTAGAAACAGGATTTCGCCATGTTAGCTAGGCTGGTCTCGAACTCCTAACCTCAAGTGACCTGCCTGCCTCGGCCTCCCAAAGTGCTGGAATTGCAGGCATGAGCCACTGCACCCAGCCTTTTCTACTTTTTAACTGTAATGAATATTGTGCAAGTGTTTGTGAGAGCGTATGTTTTCATTTCTTTTTTGTTTATTTTTCTTTTTCTGAGACAGGGTCTTGCTTTGCTCAGGCTGAAGAGCAGTGGCGCCATCATGGCGCCTTGATCATCTGGGTTCAAGCCCTTCTCCCACCCCAGCATCCGAAGTAGCTGGGTCTGTAGGCACATGCCACCATTCCCGGCTAATTTTTGTAGTGGTTTTTTTTTTTGTTGTTTTTTTTTTTGTTTTTGTTTTTGTTTTTTTTTTTTTTGTAGAGATGGTGTCTCACTATGTTGCCCAGGATGGACTTGAACTCCTGGGCTTAAGTGATCTGCCTGCCTCCGCCTCCCAAAGTGCTGGGACTACATGTATCAGCCACTGTGCCTGGCCTGTTTTCATTTCCTTTGGGTACACTGGTCATAAGGTGACTCTGTGTTCCTTTTGAGGAGATGCTGGGCTGGTTTTCAGAGCAGCTGCGCCGCTGTACCTTTCCTACCAGCAGCGCGTGAGCTTCCAGTTCCTCCGCATCCTCGCAGCCCTCATCAGTTTCCATTTTTGTGATCGCAGCCATCCCTGTGAGTGCAAAGTGGTACAGTGGAGGATTTGGGTTGGGGAGAGCTCTTGGTTGGATTGTTTGTTTTTGAAATGGAGTTTTGCTCTTATTGCCCAGGCTGGAGTGCAATGGCATGATCTCGACTCACTGCAACCTCCACCTCCCAGGTTCTGGCGATTCTCCCGCCTCAGCCTCCCTGAGTAGCCGGGATCACAGGCATGGGCCACCACGCCTGGCTAATTTTGTATATTTAGCAGAGACGGGGTTTCTCCATGTTGGCCAGGCTGGTCTTGAACTCCCGACCTCAAGTGATCCACTCACCTCAGACTTCTAAAGTGCTGGGATTACAGGCGTGAGCCACCGCGCCTGGCCTAGGGCTTTGGTTTCAGCAGGACCGCACAGAGTAGATCGAAGGGCAGTAAGAACAGGAAGCCGGGACCAGTGACCAGGCTCCGGCAGTAGTCCTGGCAAGAGACGATGGTGCCTTGTGCCGGGGTGGTTCGTTGCACGGTAGAGAGAGTGAAGTAGTTGGATTTGGGGAGAGACATTTTGAAGGCTGAAGTGAGAAGATTTGCTGGCAGATTGGATGCGGTGGGAGGTGGGAGAGAAGAGTCCAGGGTGCTCGGAAGTATTTGGCCGGAGCAAGGGGATGATGGAGTTTCCCTTTGTGGAGTTAGAGAGGATCATGGGTGGAGGATCTTTTTGTGTGTGTGTGTTTTTTTTTTTGTGCTAGTCTCTTGGTGAGCGGGGCCAGCCCCTCTCCGTTTTCCGGGCATTCCCAGCTGGGAAGCTAGTATTGCCATTGTGAGACGGGGGGATGTGGGAAAAGAAAGTGAAAACCGTGATTCCCAGGTGTTTAAAAAAAAAAAAACCCACTCGCCATCTCCACCGGGCTGTTTCTGAATGTCACTTAAAGTCAGCCTCTCACCTCCTCCCCTCTGAGTGAAGCCGTTTCTGCCCAGGGAGCCGCAGAGAACAGCAAGGACATTCATTTGCTCACAGGCTGTCACAAAGGCACGTGGGCTGTAGCTTGGGGACTCTCGTTTCTGAGGCCACTTAGGGGATGATCCTGTGAGAAAAGTGTCCCGTGAGTGATTTGTGGGCATGGTGGGCTGGCTGATCCTGAGCGCCTTCCTGTTAGTTGGGTGAACCACAGTCAGCAAAGGCTCTCTAGGTCCCTCCTGCTTTTGGGAACCTCCTTAGGTACCCGGGGTGAGGTGGGGGACTGACCATAACTGACGAGCAGCAACGAAGGGGACATATTTCTTTTTCTTTGTTTTTTTTTGAGAGAAGTCCTGCTCTGTCGTCCAGGCTGGAGTACAGTGGCGCGATCGCAGCTCACTGCAACCTCCGCCTCCCAGGTTCAAGCGGTTCTCCTGCCTCAGCCTCCCGTGTAGCTGAGATTACAGGCGCCTGCCCTGCCACACCCGGCTAATTTTTTTGTATTTTTAGTAGAGACAGGGTTTCACTGTGTTAGCCAGGATGGTCTCAATCTCCTGACCCCGTGATCCACCCACCTCAGCCTCCCAAAGTGCTGGGATTACAGGCGTGAGCCACCGCGCCCGGCTGAGGGGATGCGTTTCCAACCTCCCCAAAGCCATCTTGTCTTCGTTTTGAGACAGTCTTGTTCTGTCACCCAGGAGTGCAGTGGCCCATCACAGCTCACTGTAGCCTCGACCTCCTGGGCCCAAGTGACCCTCCTGCCTCAGCCTCTCAAGTAGCTAAGACCACATAGGCAGACACCATTATGCCCAGATAGTTTTTTGTTTTGTTTTGTTTTGTTTTTTAGAGACAAACTCTCCCCCTGTTGCCAAAGCTGGACTGTAATTCCTGGGCTCAAGCGACCCTCCAGTCTTAGCCTCCCGGTGTTGGGATTATAGGCATGAGCCACTGTATCCGGCCCCAGTGAACATCTGGTTATACATTCTAGTTCTGGAGTTAGAGTGCTCAGGGTCAAATTCTGGCTTTGGTATTTATTAGCTGTGTGACCTTGAATAAGAGACTTAACCTCTCTGATCCTCTGTTTCTCAATCCATAAAATGAGGGAAATAGTAGTACCTGCCGCATAGAGCTCTTGTGAGAAATAAATGAGGTAATTCTGATACAGTGATTAGCCCTTGTTTTTATTCTATGGTAAGAGAGATTGGGTGGGTGCAGTGGCTCATGCTTATAATCTCAGCACTTCGGGAGGCTGAGGCAGGAGGATTGCATGAGGCCAGGAGTTCGAGACCAGCCTGGGCAACATAGTGAGACCCCTGTCTCTACAAAAATTAAAATACAAAAAAGAGCTAGCTATGGAAAGCAACCCCTCATGATGCACCTGCCATGTGTCAGCATTCATTAAATGAGTTAGCCACATTTAGGACGTCAGGTTAACCTCCTGACCATTCTGCCGAAAGGGCATGATGGTTCCTGTCACAGGACAGCCAGCAGCAGTGAAATGCAGAAGTGAAGCCATTGGGTTCCAGCCGCACAGCTGGCAGAGGGGAAGGTGAACCCAGCAGTGCCGTGACCATGCCATGCTCTTCCTGAGCGGGCCAGGATGGGTTGCAATGCGCTTCCCATAAGCACAGCGCTGCAGAGACATCTTGGGAAGGAGGCATCCCACCCAGCTGGGGCGTGGGCTCCCACGGCCTCCCACGCAGTTTGTGTGTTGCTAAGCGTGTCTGGACCCGGGTCTGTGTTGCATGCACCTGCGCTCCCAGGATCTCTGTCACCTGCTGCACCCCGCTCCTCTCCTCTCTTTCTCTTTCCCCTGGGTCAGAAAGAACAACCAAACTTCCCCTTCTCCCACCACGGTGACCTCTTGGCTTCATCCTTTCTCCCTTGGGGTGATAATGATATTTTCTCATTGTAATTTAACTTGGGTGGGGGGATGATCTCTCTTTTTCCCAGTCTTCCCGCCCGTCTCCCTCATTGAGGCACAGAAATAGTCCCAGCTGTGAGATGAAGGTTGCAGGGTTTAAAATTGCAACTTGGTACTATTTATACTCCAGCCTGAAAGATGTTTTTTTGCGCAGTCGTTTATTTTGTTGTGGTGGAGATGGCTCATGCTGGAGGCAGCAGGAACTGGTGCTGTATAAACAGTTCTCTGGGGACAAGTGGGTGGCGAGGGAGCCTTCAGGTGCAGGGGGCGGGGACTAGGCCTGCCCAGAAATCCTAAGCATGCCTCGCTGGCGCAGGACGGTGTGGCCTGGTAGGCAGGGAAAGCGGATCACGTACTGGTGAACTTTCTGCCTGAATGCCTGGCCATTACAAAAATAACTACAGAAACTGGTATTTTAGAAGTCGTAAAAGTAGTACATACTTGCGGGAAAAGAAAGACCTAATTTTTTTTTTTTTTTTTTTTTTTTTGAGATGGAGTCTTGCTCTGTCTCCCAGGCTAGAGTGCAGTGGCTTGATCTCTGCTCACCACAACCTCCGTCTTCCGGGTTCAAGCAGTCCTCCTGCTTCAGCCTTCTGAGCAGGTGAGACTACAGATGTGTGCCACTATGTCCGGCTAATTTTTGTATTTTCAGTAGAGACGGGGTTTTGCCATGTTGGTCAGGCTAGTCTCAAACTCCTGACCTCAGGTGATCTACCTGCCTCGACCTCCAACATGCTGGGATTCTAGGCATGAGCCACTGCACCCAGCCAAGCCCCTAATTTTTACATAAGTGCATAAAACAGTTGTATACTGGCAGGCCCTTTGCATGTTCGTGATTGGCTTCATTTGTGAAGCATTAAAGGTTTGTTTTTTAAAAAATGTGTTCCAGTGTTTAAACATTGGGACATTGCCTATTAAATTAGAATTTCTGACTTCTCTTGGAAGATGGAAAGATCTGGCAGCCCCAGGCCTGTGTTTCCTCATGGCGGCTAGTGGCCAGCAGCTGGAGGACTGGATGGGCACCTCTCAGATCACGACAAGACCGATGGCCTGCTTCGTTCATTTATGTTCTTGTCCAGCCTGATAACTGGGTTTATTTTTTTTCTTTTCTTTTTTTTAAAGACAAGTTCTCACTCTGTCACCCAGCCTAGAGTGCACCCAGCCTAGTGGTGTGATCACAGCCCACTGCAGCCTCAGCCTCCTGAGTAGCTGGACTGCAGACACACACCACCAAGCCTGGCTAATTTTTTTTTTTTCTGAGTCTCACTCTGTCACCCAGGCTGGAGTACAGTGGTCTGATCTTTACTCACTGCAACCTCTGTCTCCCAGGTTCAAGCGATTGTCCTGCCTCAGCCTCCTGAGTAGGCAGGACTACAGGCACACACCACCACGCCCAGCTAATTTTTGTACTTTTAGTAGAGACAGGGTTTCACCATAATGTCCAGGCTGGTCTCGAACTACTGACCTTATGATCCACCTGCCTCAGCCTCCCAAAGTGCTGGGATTACAGGTGTGAGCCACTGAGCCCAGCCTAATTTTTTTTGTTGTTGTTAAAGGGATGGAGTCTCCCCATGTTGCCCAGACTGGTCTCGAATTCCTGGTCTCAAGTGATCCTCCTGCCTCGGCCTCCCAAAATGTTGGGATTATAGGCATAAGCCACTGTGCCTGGCCATGGACCCTTTACATAACATAAACAATTCAAGTTTCCCTTGTCTGAGTCCCTTTCCTAATTCCGACTCCCCAGGGCTTAGTAAACCCTATTAATAGGTTTCTAAAGAAACTCTAGGACACCTGGTTGGATTTGAATTTCAGATAAACAACAAATAATTTTTTTAGTATAAGCACATCCCTTAACTATCAGCAGTTTGGCACATATCATTCCAGGCCTTTCTCTGTGGAGCCAGGTACGTTTTTTTTTTTAATTGCGGAAAACTGAAACTGGAATTTATTTATTTATTTTTTTATGGAGTCTTTCTCTGTTGCCTGGGCTGGAGTGCAGTGGCCCGATCTCGGCTCACTGCAGCCTCCACCTCCCAGGTTCAAGCAGTCCTCCTGCGTCAGCCTCAGAGTAGCTGTGACTATGGGGACTTGCCACCATGCCTGGCTAATTTTTGTATTTTTAGTATAGACAGGGTTTTGCCATGTTGGCCAGGCTGGTCTCGAACTCCTGACCTCAGCTGATCGCCCGCCTAGGACATTTTTTGGCATGGTTTGTATCCGATACTGTCTGCAGCTTGCTTTTCCTCTCCAGGGTGTCACTGGGGACACTGTGTTTATCAGAGCAGGCTGTGAGGCTGTGGACTCCATCTGGATTCGGATCCTGGCCCTGCGTTTGTTAACTGTGTGACCTTGAGCAGGTTACCTCTCTGAGCCTCCATGTCCTCATCTGGACAATGTGGAGGACAAGGGTAGCTTTGTTATTTCCTGTATTTGTTGATCTTGTCCCTTTTGGAAGCTGTGGAGAGTGGAGAGGCCGTGGTGGCTTTAACCAGTCCTCTGCGATGGGCACCAGGACTGCTGCCCGTTTATTGCTCTTTCAAATGAGGCAGTGGAAGGGGGTCGAGCAGGAGCTGGGCACATAATCCTAAGACTTAGCTTGCTTTAAAAAAATATGAAGGGTGTTTGTCTCCCTGGAAACCACTTGCTAATCTCCAGGATATCGTCTCTTTTTCAGGCGAAGGAGGTGGAGGAGACCATCGAGGGCATGCTCCTCAGGCTGGAGGAGTTCTGCAGCCTGACCCACCTGGTAAGTGGCTGCCTGGCCTGGGAGGGCTGGATTTAGGCCCAGGCCAGGCTTCAGGCCCTTGCTGGAGTTTTCTGGGGAAGCCATTTTGGTGGTGAGTTAGCAACCAGAAGGAATGGGGCAGCGGCCAGCGGTGAGAGGAAAGCCACGTGCACACACTCCCTCCTCTCTCTCTCTCTCTCTCTCTCTCTCTCTTTTTCTCTCTCTCTCTCTCTCACTCAACCCCAAGTGCTTCCTGAGGCGGCCATCTTGATCTCGCCCTTCCCCCGAGATGGTTTTTATTCCGCAGAGGAGCCAGGAGTGGACCACAAGGTGGCACTCTCGGGCACCGATGCAGGGAGCCGTTCAGCGGGGACGCTGGACTATATTTAACTTTCCTCAGCTCCGCGCTGTCCGCTGTGCAAAGGTGGAGACAGCCAGGAAATGGCTTCAGGCCTGCGAGGCCTAGGAGGAGGCACTTGCTCAGGCCGCAGACCGTCGTGGCGCTGGGCATTGAGTGCCTTCCTGAATCCTGCCGCTCTCTCTGCTTCTCCCTCCTGCTCTGTCTGCTTGGCCCAAATCCCCTCACCTGACTGGGGAGGAAGATGGAAGACAATGGCCCGGAAGACCAAGGCCTCCCATGCCAGAGTCTCTACAGATCACGTCTAGAGGCGGGCGTGGCGGCTCACACCCATATTCCCAGCACTCTGGGAGTCTGAGGCGGGTGGATCACCTGAAGTCAGGAGTTCAAGACCAGCCTGACCAACATGGTGAAACCCCATCTCTACCAACAATACAAAAATTAGCCAGGTGTGATGACGGGTGCCTGTAGTCCCAGCTACTGAGGAGACTGAGGCAGGAGAATTGCGTGAACCCGGAAGGCAGAGGTTGCAGTGAGCCGAGATCACACCACTGCACTCCAGCCTGGGTGATAGAGCGAGACTATGTCTCAAAAGAAAGAAAGAAAGAAATTGCTTCTAGGTCCCAGTACCCCCCCAGGATTGTTGCCAGCCAAGTGTGGAGCCCCCATGAGCATTGATAGAATTTTCTAGAAGCTCCCAAGCTTATTAGAGGCAAGCCAGCAACCTGGGCTTGAGGTGTCTGCCTGGAAGCCCAAAGGGTAGAGCTCCATATTGTGATCAGGCCCTGAGTCTCCCCAGAGTGGAGGAAGCCTGCCCACCTGCGCCCAGTGGCGTCCGTTGTGTCCCTGAGAAGCACCGTGTCTGGACCCTGAGAGCGTTTGTGAGAACCCAAGGGAGTAATAGTAACCACGGCCCCAGACATTCATTGATCACCTTCCTTTGTGCCTGGCACTACTCAAAGCCACCCAAGAGAGCAGGTACCAAGTTATCCCTCCGTATTCAGCGGACCTTGGCCCCGCCTCTGGGGTCATAGCAGTGGTCTCAAGAAAACCTATGTTGTTTCTTCTCTTGAGTCAATTTTTAAGTTCAGATGTGGGTCCAGGTGGGAGCTGGGTAACAAGACAGGCTTTTAACAGCCTGGGTTGTCCTTTCTTTACCACCAAGCATTGAGTTCTTTCCTTTCTTTTCTTTTTCTTTCTTTCTTTCGACAGAGTCTCTCTCTGTCCCCCAAGCTGGAGTGTTCAAGTGATTCTCCTGCCTCAGTCTCCCAGGTAGCTGGGATTACAAGCAGGTGCCACCACACCTGGCTAATTTTTTTTTTTTTTTTTCTTAGTAGAGATGGG
This sequence comes from Saimiri boliviensis, assembly GCF_048565385.1. Lineage (NCBI taxonomy): Eukaryota > Metazoa > Chordata > Mammalia > Primates > Cebidae > Saimiri > Saimiri boliviensis. The sequence continues at coordinate 114,262,382 of NC_133457.1, forward strand.
GTTTCATCATGTTGGCCAGGCTGGTCTCGAACTCCTGGTCTCAAGCAATCCTCTCGCCTCAGCCTCCCAAAGTGCTGGGATTACAGGCATGAGCTACCATGCCCGGCCGCATTGGGCACTTTCTCATGAATGGGCCCCGTGATGAGCTGGAGTTTGCAAAGAGAGTTCAGTCCATCTCCATCCCCACCAAGCCCCAGTCTATGTGGGGAGACTGATTTGGGTACCCGTTGCTGCCATCCCATGCTACAGTGCTGTTGCGAAAGTCAGGTCAAGGTGTGAAGGGCTTTTGGAGCCGGGGGTGTAAGTCCTGCCTAGGAAATTGGGAAGGCTTCACAGAACAGGTGGTGACGAATCTGGGGCTGGAAGGAGAAACAGAGAATTCAACAGATAGGGAAGGAGGGCATTTTGGCTGAGGGACCAGCCTGGGCGAAGGCGGGGAGGCCAGGGATGTGGTGTGGTGGGAACCGCGTGGAGCATCGTGGCTGCAGGCAGGGAAGGCAGGTTGGGAGGGTGGTGTGGATGGATGCTCCAGAGACACCTTTGTTCTCAAATCCCAGTCTACCATCCACATGGGCATTCTGTGAAATGAGACCCAGCAGCAGCCTGAAGAGGGCTGGGGACAGGAGTCCGCGTGGACAGGTGGAGAGAGACCCACGTGGCCCAGCCCTGAAAAACCGTTGCAGCTTCCTGTGGTGGGACGTGTGTGTGTGTGTTGCCAGGAGACTCACGATGGCAGGCAGCATCGGGCAGATCCTCCTAACTCGAAGCCTGGAGATGCTTCTTGGAAAGATTTAATCCTGAGGCCACACACAGATGACCCACAGGTCTAATCCTGCCTGCAGATAATTTGATGTTTCTTGGAGGAAAAAATGAGCACTAGCTTGTGATATTTTTAGAATTTCATGTGAAAAATCTAGAGTTCTGGCTTCTCTCAGAAAAGCAAAGATCTGGCCCTCCTGGGGTGCTCGTTCCTTCCTAGCCAAGCATTGGCCACTGTGTCACGTGGCAAGCGGGCGACCGACCGCTGTGGGCAGCGAGTGTGCTTTCCAGCGTGTTACAGTGCCGGCTGCTCCCGGGGACCCTCCCTGACTCCACAGCCACCACATGCTCGTGTATTTCTCATAGATGATGTTTCTCTGTTCTTTTTTTTTTTTTTTTTTGGCATGGAGTCTCACTCTGTCTCCTAGGCTGGAGTAGTGCAGGGGCACAATCTCAGCTCACTGCAACCACTGCCGCCCGTGTTCAAGCAATTCTCCTGCCTCAGCCTCCTGTGTAGCTTACAGGCACGTGCCAGCACACCCAGCTAATTGTTTTGTATTTTTAGTAGAGATGGCGTTTCACCGTGTTGGTCTGGCTGGTCTTGAACTCCTGACCTCGTGATCTGCCCACTTTGGCCTCCCAAAGTGCTGGGATTATAGGCGTGAGCCACCACACCCGGCCTTGTTTCTCTGTCCTTTTGACCCTACTGAAAGTGGGAAAATAAAGCCAGACCAAGAGGATCCCATGGTCAAGAAATGGAAGAGAACATGCATCCTTTTGGAAGCCAAGGCTCTTCCCATGTGTCTGTGTTGACAGAATGTGCCCAGCCAGCTCTGCAGGTATGTGATGCTTTTGGGAACCCTGGGGGTGTTTGAGTTCGCAGCCCTTACAAGGGCATTCTGTGCCGATGCCATTTATATTCTAGAAACCCTCTCAGCTCCTAGAGGCTCACACTTGGTTTATCTGGTATGTCTGCTGTGTGCTGTGGGGCTGCATGAGTGCAGAGAGAGATGTCTGGTGATCAGCCCGAGCTTGAGGCCGCTTTTTCTCTTTAAGAGCTGCTTTGAAGTCTACGCTAGGGATGATTAGGATCCTCTAGGGGCAGGTGATGTCACACCATGGGCCACTGTTCCCCCAGGTCCCTGCCTCAGCCGTCAGAAACACAGATTGATCAATTTACAGGTCCAAGAGAAGCCAGGCCACTTCCCTTCTGATAAAATTGGGCTATTAGAAATCAAAGTCCAGCTTCCTGACTGTCTTATTAGTTCTTCCACTAGCCTGACCTAACCGGTCTCTGTCACTGAAACTCACCCCTCTGTTCTGGGACCTTATTTGACATCTGATATAATGCCAATTGTTGGCACTTCACGTTCTGATTTCTCCCACTGTGGGGCCAGGGGCGCGTCACGTTACCTCTCTGAACCTTTATTTTTTCCTCTGTAAAATGAAGATAATGGTTCTGATTATCTATTGCTGTGTCACACTACCCGAAAATTTAGTGATGTAAAACAACCACCCATTTATTCTGTGGGCTAGAGCACGTCACAGAGGACTCAGCTCATCGGAGTCGAAGCTGACTTCTTCATCACTTGTCTGGTACCTGGGCTGGGATGGCTGGGACTGGTTGGCATAAATTGCCCCCATGCATGCTCTCTATGTAGCTGGCGTGGGCTTCCTCACAGCATGGCTGTCTGGCCTCCCCAGAGCAAGCGATCCAATGGGCTGGAGGGGAAGCTGCCTCATGTCTTGAGGCCTGAGTATGGAAATTAACACAGTGTCACTTCTGTTGTAGTTTATTGGTCAAAGCAGTCACACAGCCCAGTGAGAATCAAGGGGAGAGAATACAGATTTTACCCCTTCACGGAAGGAATTAAGGAGCTTGTGGCCATTCTTAATCCACTACAAATAATTTATGTTTCCAAAGAGTTACTGTAAGGAATAGATGAGGCGGAGATGTGTGCTTCACACCTCTAGAATGGCTAGATCTTATAAACCACCCAAATACCGAGTGTTGGCAAGGATGTAGAGCAATGAAACTCTCACACATTGCTGGTAGAAATGCAGAAAAACTACAGCCACTTAGGAAAACAGCTTGACAGTTTTTTATGAAGTGTTTTTTTTTTTCTTTTTTTTTTTTTTTTTGGACACGGTCTCACTCTGTTGCCCAGGCTGGAGCACAGTGGCACTGTGTCTGCTCATTGCAGCCTCTTCCTCCTGGGTTCAAGCAATTGTCATGCCCAAGTAGCTGGGATTACAGGTGCCCACCACCACGCCCAGCTAATTTTTGTATTTTTAGAAAAGATGTTTCACCATGTTGGCCAGGCTAATCTCCAACTCCTGACCTCAAGTGTTCCATCCGCCTCGGCCTCCCAAAGTGCTGGGATTACAGGCATGAGCCACCACGCCCAGCTTCTTAGAAAGTGGAACATTGTTTAACCTACATCCCAGAAATTCTAATTCTTGTCATTACTAATGAGGAATGAGAACAGGTGCTCGCCACACAAAGATTTGCACACAAATGCTCATAGAAGCCTTATTCGTGATACCCCAAACTGGAAACAACCCAAATCTCCATCACCAGTAGAATGAATGAAGCAACTGTTGTTTATGCATATATTGGAATACTGCACAGCAATGCAAAAGAACTGACTACTCTACACAGCAACATAGATGATCTCACACATGTGATATTGAGTGAAAGAAATCATGGCCAGGCATGATGGCTCACACCTGTAATCTTAGCACTCTGGGAGGACAAAGTGGGAGAGCTGCTTGAGCTCAGGAGTTTAAGACCAGCCCGGGCCACATAGGGAGACCCCATCTTTATTTTTAAATAATAATAATAATAAATTTGAAAAGCTTGACACAAGAATACATTCTGTGTGATTCCGTTAGTCTGAAGTTCGGGAATGGGCAGACCTAGTCTATGGGTGGTGTAAGTCAGGTAGTAGTTGGTTTGGAGAGGGCAGTCGTGGCGGGCCGGAGGACTTACGGGGTGATGAAACTCCGGTGGAGGTTACACAGATGCGAACGTATGTGTGGATTCATCAAGCTGCCCACTTATGAGCTGTGCACTTTGTGTCACCTACACTCACTCAGTTAAAGCTCACTGCTGGGCACAGTGCCTGCTATTTCTTTATTTCTTTATTTTTGAAATGGAGTTTTGCTTCTGTTGCCCAGGATGGAGTGCAGTGGTGCGATCTTGGCTCGCTGCAACCTCCGCCTCCCGGGTTCAAGCCATTCTCCTGCCTCAGCCTCCCAAGTAGCTGGGATTATAGGTGCCCACCACCACACCTGGCTAATTTTTGTGTTTTTAGTAGAGACTGGGTTTCACCACGTTTGCCAGGCTGGTCTTGAACTCCTGACCTCAGGTGATTCGCTTGCCTCGGCCTCCCAGAGGGCTGGGATTACAGACATGAGCCATTGCAACCGGCCCAGTGCCTGCTATTTATTAAATGACTAATAAATGGTAGCTACTAATGTAATCATCATCATTACCTAAGCACCAGAGGGTCATGGCATGGATGAAGTTGTCCACAGTACGGCTAGATTTGGAAAGCCTTCCAGCTTGGTGCACTCTGGGGTTCCGGTAGCTTGTCCAAGCCCTCTGAAACTCTGGTGGCCTTGGGCCCACCTTCTGCCAGACTCTTACTTCACACACATAAATGGAGAACATTTCCTGTTGGCCTTGGCCCAGCAGTTGCATTTGGCGTGGGTGCATGTTCTTGGGTCAAGTGCGTTTGGCTCTCCTTCCTAGGGGCCCTGAATCATCCTGGACAGATGTCTTTGCTCTGTGATGACCTCAGCACCTGATGCCCAGACTTCTGGGCTCTGGAGACCAGCTCTGGGGAGGTGGGAGGATAGCTGGGGGAAGGGTCTGTGGCCCTTAGGCTAGCATACCTGGTTGGTTGGTTGTCCCGGCAGAGGCTCTGGAGCATGGAGCCTTCTTCACTGACATCTCTTTGCTCTTCTCAGAGCCTGGCCCCAAGCGTGCAAATGCAAATGCCTGTAATGTAACGAGAAGGGGGTTGGAGATGAAACGTGTGTCATTTTCCTTTTGACGCCTCTATAAGAAGAAAGTACTCCTCTGGGTAGCCACGGATTCCATGTTGGGGAGACTGTAGGGAGTGTTGGGGACTGGGGTTAACAAAAGTGTCAGCTGTCGCTCAGCTCCAGCTGATTGTTGCCATGTGAAACGTGGGCTCAGTGTGCCCAGGTCTTCTGATTTTTTTTTTTTTTTTTTTTTTTTTTTTTTTTTTTGAGACGGAGTTTCACTCTTGTTACCCAGGCTGGAGTGCAATGGCGCGATCTTGGCTCACCGCAACCTCCACCTCCTGGGTTCAGGCAATTCTCCTGCCTCAGCCTCCTGAGTAGCTGGGATTACAGGCACGCGCCACCATGCCCAGCTAATTTTTTGTATTTTTAGTAGAGACGGGGTTTCACTATGTTGACCAGGATGGTCTCGATCTCTCGACCTCGTGATCCACCCGCCTCGGCCTCCCAAAGGGCTGGGATTACAAGCTTGAGCCACTGCGCCCGGCCCAGGTCTTCTGATTTTTCACAAGAAGGCAGAGTTCTTGGTTTCTAAGGGAAAGATCCTGACTTTGACATCTGGCATCTGGTTTGGTTGTACTGTTCTTGTTTTTTTAGGTATGGTTGGGCTGACATTGCCTCGGCCTGATGGAACGGTGTCTGTAGATCTCCTGTTAGGGAGGGTGGCCTCAGGCCCATCTGGGTTGGAATTCTCCCTCTCCCACTTTCTAGCTTTGTGACCTTGGGCAGCTCACTTAGTTTCTCTGAGTCTCAGTTTTGTCTCCCTTAAAATAAGGTTGAAGAGGAAATGGGTCTTGCATCACGCGACCCATCCCCAGCACACGGTGAGAGTTCATGGAGTATGCTCTGTCGGTATCATGCCCCTCCAGACTGGTCCTACATTAACCCTACAGTTCCTTTTTTTCCTTTAAAAATTTTTTACTTAGCCGGGCGTGGTGGCTCAAGCCTGTAATCCCAGCACTTTGGGAGGCTGAGGCGGGTGGATCATGAGGTCAAGAGATCGAGACTATCCTGGTCAACATGGTGAAACCCCGTCTCTACTAAAAATACTAAAAATTAGCTGGGCATGGTGGCGCGTGCCTGTAATCCCAGCTACTCAGGAGGCTGAGGCAGGAGAATTGCCTGAACCCAGGAGGCGGAGGTTGCGGTGAGCCGAGATCGCGCCATTGCACTCCAGCCTGGGTAACGAGAGTGAAACTCCGTCTCAAAAAAAAAAAAAAAAAAATTTTTTTTTACTTTTTTAAATAGGATGCCTCACTATGTTGCCTAGACTGGTCTTGAACTCCTGGCCTCGAGTGATCCTCTTGCTTCAGTCTCCCGAAGAATTGGGATTATAGGCGTGAGCCACTGCACCTGGCCTTAAAGTTTCCTTTATGGTTCCCAGCCCAGGGTGGAACTAAGGGTAAGGCTGGGGTCTTTCAGCCCCTGGGATGGCACTCCCTGGCCCCCCATTTTGAGTAACTGCTGGAAACCTCTGGGCAGGTATAAACAGTTCCCTGTTGCCTTCGGTTTCAGCCATTGGAGAAGCTGCCTCAGAGAAGGGACTTCTGTAAAAATAAGAAACAGGCTGCGCGTGGTGGCTCACACCTGTAATTCCAGCACTTTGGGAGGCCAAGATGGGCAGATCACTTGAGGTCAGGAGTTCAAGACCAGCCTGACCAACAGGGTAAAATCCGTCTCTACTAAAAATACAAAAATTAGCTGGGCATGGTGGTATGTGCCTGTAATCCCAACTATTCCAGAGACTGAGGCTGGAGAATCGCTTGAACCTGGGAGATAGGGTTGCATTGAGCAGAGATGGCGCCACTGCACTCCAGCCTGGGAGAGAGAGTGAGATTCGCCTCAAAACAACAACAACAAGGAAAACTAAATAAATAAAAATAAGGAAAAAAGATAGAGAAGAGCCTTCTTTGTTCCCAATTCTTTGGGATTTAGGGAGCTAGGGATGGTCTGGAATCTCCTCTCTACCACTTTCTCTGTCTCCTGTATGTTGCCAATCCCAGCCCATACCCTGAAGCCCATTCTCACTTCTCCACCGATTTGTTTCTCTAGAAATTAACAGAAAGATAAGATTCCAGTTTGTTCCCCCATGTTCTGACCTTGCCCTCGAGTCAATTATCTGCTCTTTGCTACATCAGGATGATTTTCTCCAAGTTTAGCCTTGTCGAGGGATGAGCTTCTCTCTAGAAATCCGGCCTTCGGGAAGAAAGGGAGGAGATTGAGGACGTTTTCCCTGTCACTGATAACAAATGCTGGAGTCAGACAGAGAATAGAGCTGGAGTGGGAGACTGGGGAGAGGAAAGACTGTGGAAACCCCAGCGCTCAGGCCCATCTGGAGGGAGCAGCCCCAGCCTCTGCTGCCTGGGGAGATTCAGGCCTATCATTGCCAAAGCTGTTGACTTGAGAGAAGCTGTAGATTTAGACCTAATTCCTTGAGTTTTAAAAACCACATTTGTATATTTTATTTGGGAATAGATTAGATTTACAGAAAAGTTACAAAGATTGTTCAAAGAGTTGCCATATTAACCCTAAAGTTTTTTAATACACTTTTAATTTTTTTGTTTGTTTGTTTGAGACAGAGTCTCACTCCGTTGCCAGGCTGGAGTACAGTGGCACGATCTGGGATCACTGCAACCTCCGCCTCCCAGGTTCAAGAGATTCTCCTGCCTCAGCCTCCCGAGTAGCTGGGATTACAGGCACACACCACCACGCCCAGCTAATTTTTGTATTTTTAGTAGAGACAGGGTTTTACCATATTGGCCAGGATGGTCTCGATCTTCTGACCTTATGATCCCACTCACCTTGGCCTCTCGAGGTGAGTCACTGCGCCTGGCCACCATTTTTAGTTTTTTAATAGAGATGGCACCTCATTATGTTACCCAGGCTGGTCTTGAGCTCCTGGCTCCCTTTGTTAACATCTCACATCACCATGGTACATTTGTCAGTACTAAGGGGCCAGGCATGATGGCTCACGCCTATAATCCCAGCACTTTGGATTGAGGCAGGAGGATAGCTTGAGATCAGGAATTCAAGACCAGCCAGGGCAACACAGTAAAACCCTGTCTCTACAAAAGATAGAAAAGTAGCTGGGCATGGTGGTGCACAGCTGTGGTCCCAGCTATTCAAGACACTGAGGCTGAAGAATTGTTTGAGACCAGGAAGTTGAGGCTGCAATGAGCCATAATCGCACCCCTGCACTTCAGCCTGGGTGACAAAGCAAGACCCTATCCCCCCTCCAAAAAAAACCCTAAGAAACCAGCATCAGCATGTTGCTCTTCCCTGAACTCCACGCCCTGTTTTGATGTCGCCAGTTTTCCATGAGGGTCCTCTTTCTGTTCCAGGATCCAGTCTAAGGTGCCACATGGCACGAGGTTGTCACATCTCCTTAGTCTTTTCCGGTCTGTGACAGTTTCAATCATACCCTGCTTTTTGTCACTTGCACAGTTTTGAGGCATGCCAGTTGGGTGCTTCCTAGAAGGTCCCTCGATTTTGGTTTGATGTTTTTCTTGTGGTTAGACTGGAGACAGGAATTTATGGAACAATCACCACAGAGGGGGGCTTCTTATCGCATCCCATCAGAGGGCACCCTGTGCCCACATGCCCACATTTGGCATCACAGATGCCAACCTGCGTATGGTGGTGCCTGCCGGCTTTCTCCGATGGAATTTACCAGTTCCCTCTTTCCAGACCCGTTCGGTTCTTTCCATGTATTAAGCTTGTGCACATTTACTTTGTACTTCGAGTTATGATCTAATACTATGTTAGTTTTTTGTTGCTCAGATTGTCCCAGCTTTGGCCATGCCACTCTCGCAGGTTGGCTCTGTGTCCCTTGGGTAAGCCCCATCCTTTATTTAGTGGAACACTTCCTTGCTTTCTGGTGCTACAAGATGCTCCAGGCTCGGCTCAGTCCTAGAACCAGCCATTTCTCATGGGAGCCCCACTTGAATTTTTGTTTGTTTTTAGAGACAGGGTCTTGTACTGTCACCCAGGCTGGAGTACGGTGGCACCATCTTGGCTCACTGCAACCTCCGTCTCCTGGGTTCAAGAAATTCTCCTGCCTCAGCCTCCTGAGTAGCTGGGATTCAGAGGCGTGCGCCATCATGCCCGGCTAATTTTTGTATTTTTAGTAGAGATGGGGTTTCACCATGTTGGCCAGACTGGTCTCAAACTCCTGACCTTAGGTGATCCACCCACCTGGGCCTTCCAAAGTGTGGAATTACAGGTGTGAACCACCACATCTAGCCGCTCCTCAGAATTTGAGAACCATGAGTATATTGTCTTTTTTGCACAACAAAGATGTGATGGCATGAAAATGGAATCTCTCGTTCTCTCTTACACAAACACACACAGAAGAGTTAGGCTTGGTTGTTGGGCTCTGAAGGAAAATGGAACCATCAGTATCTGATTTCAGTGATCAAGGGAAAGATAGATGGCTTCATACAGTTCACTTTGGGGGCCCTTGCAAGCAGAAGAAAATGAAGACAAAATGAAACGGTGCAAGAAAGTACTTAGCACAGTGCCTGAGTGTCGGAAGCATCTAATACATGAGACTTGTGGATTTCATTAACATGATTAATGAATATTAATCAAAATGATCCACTTGTTAATATTAATTGCAATGCAATGAAAACCTGACTGACTTTGGCTTTGGTTTACAGAAGCGATTCTAATTCTTTCCATTTGCTCCAGTGCAATCGTTTAGAAAATGAAGATATTTAATTTGGGACTGGTGTTGCTGGGGGTTTGGTGTTAAGTGATTAATTTGTGGTTCATTAACTAATACCTGGGTAGGTCTGGATCCGCAGAGGCAACGAGGTTGGGCCTCCCCGGTGCTCTGGGTTGTTCTAGGGCCTGTCTTGGGCAGGATGCCACCTGGCACCTCAGCCGTCAGTGAGGTCTGCACAGACCCTGGCCAACCTCTGAGGCAGGCAGGAGGACACAGTGATGGAGCAGAAGGCCTGATGAGCTGTTTTGTTCCTTGCAGATCAGAAGTGATACTTCACAGATCCTGGAGGAACACCTCCCAGTCCTTAAGGCCAAATTGACAGAAATGCGTGGGATCTACACCAAAGTGGACCGGCTAGAGGTGTGTCTGGGGAAATGAAGGTTCTGAGGCTGTGGACTTAATCTGGCTTTTGCCTTTTCCTCGAAGATGCTGCTCCGGCCTTGAGCATGTCAAGCATTAAGCCCGATAGAGGGGGTTGGTGGTGGGGGTTGGGGGTCTGCACTCAAGTGATATTTCGAAAAAATCACAAGTAAGAATCTGTTTTCCAGGTCAGGTATGGTGGCTCATGCCTGTAATCCCAGCATTTTTAGAAGCCAAGGTGGGAGGATTGCTTGAGCCCAGGAGTTTGAAACCAGCCTGGGCAACATGGCAAAACCCTATCTCTCTAAAAAATACAAAACTTAGTCAGGTGTGGTGGTGCATGCCTAGGGTTCCAGCTACGTGGGAGACTGAGGTGGGAGGACGGCTTGAGTTCAGGAGGTCATAGCTGTGGTGAGCCTCAATTGTACCACTGCTCTCCAGCCTGGGCAATGGAGCAAGATCCTGTCTCAAAAAGGAAAAAAAAAGTTTGCAGCATTTAAAAATCAGGGTACTTTAGGCCAGGCACGGTGGCTCACACCTGTAATCCCAGCACTCCTGGAGGCCAAGGCAGGAGGATCACAAGGTCAGGAGATCGAGACACTCATGGCTAACATGGTGAAACTCTGTCTCTACTAAAACTACAGAACATTAGCTGGGTGTGGTGGTGTGTGTCTGTAGTCCCAGCTACTCAGGAGGCTGAGGCAGGAGAATCGCTTGAATCTGGGAGGTGGAGGTTGCAATGATCCGAGATCTCATCATTATACTCCAGCCTGGGCGACAGAGCAAAAACTCCATCTCAAAAAAAAAAAAATCATCGTACTTTATATAAAAATCCGCACTGTAAGCTTTTGAAAATTCAGAAGCTTTGATAACCTTGGGCCCACATTACCTTAAATGCTTTAATCTGTTTACGTTTCAAGGTATAAATATATAATGTATATACATCTATGTATGTAGTTGAGTGAATTTTTACATATATCAACATGATGTAGTGATGACTCAAATTGAGAGAGTATTTCCAGCCCCTGGGTTGTGTTCTTGCAGCATTCTTGCAAGAAGGGATGAAGGCTGAGTGTGGTGCCTCCCGCTGGATTACAATCCCAGCACTTTGGTAAGCCAAGGTGGGTGAATCAGTCGAGGCCAGGAGGTCGAAACCAGCCTGGCTAACATGGTAAAACCCTGTTTCTACTAAAAATACAAAAATCAACCAGGCGTGATGGCGCACACCTGTCATGCCAGCTACTCGGGAGGCTGAGGCACAAGAATCACTTGAACCCAGGAGGCAGAGGTTGCAGTGAGCCGAGATTGTGCCACTGTACTCCAATCTGGGCAACAGAACAAGACTCTGTCTCAAAAAAAAAAAAAAAAAAAAATGGAAAGAGCTGGTGGCAGCTGCTTCCCAGAAGGGTACCGGCTCTCCAGTTTTCCGCAATCCCCACTGTGCCCTGTTGCCTGACTGCTGTCGTGGCTCACTCATCACTTACTCACCTGGCTGAGATGCATGCCGTCTCATTTCCTCCCTGCTGCACTGCAGAATCAGTCCCCTCACTGCCCCCCGTCTCCTGGAGGAGGAGCATAAGCTCTGCAAGGTAAGCCACTTCTCCGCAGTTATACTGCTAGTTACATCAAGCCAGGACTCCAGCTCATATGTACTGGAGCGGACGCTCTTCGTCCACCTGGGCCCTGGAATTGGGACCCCAGCTCCTTGCACAGAAGAGGACTGGGAGGCTGGGAGGAGTTTGCGGTTGAGTCCTGGTCACCTGGCCAGAGGGAGTGTGGGGCCTCTCCCACGCTGCAAAGCAGCCTTCAGCACCAAGTTAGTAGAGAATTAACATTCTTGTCAGCAGAGAATGAAGCAGGAATATAATTAAAACTTTGCCCTTGGAATAGCTGATTCATTTGAATTTTATTCCACACGTTTGAAAGAGGAAAGAAAATGTGAAGATTTGCAGCCTGGTTCTTGCCTAGCCTGGGCCAGCCCAGCTGTCTTGCCCGTTTCTTTCTGAGCATTCTGCCCGCGGACATTGACCGAGGGCCGGGAGAGACCCTCAGCAAGTTATTACCGTATCGGCCTCTGATCGCTGCTGGGAGAAATTACCGTGAACTTAGTGGCTTAAAACAACACGCAGGGCCGGGCGCGGTGGCTCAAGCCTATAATCCCAGCACTTTGGGAGGCCGAGGCGGGTGGATCACGAGGTCGAGAGATCGAGACCGTCCTGGTCAACATAGTGAAACCCCGTCTCTACTAAAAATACTAAAAAAAAAAATTAGCTGGGCATGGTGGCGCGTGCCTGTAATCCCACCCACTCAGGAGGCTGAGGCAGGAAAACTGCCTGAACCCAGGAGGCGGAGGTTGCGGTGAGCCGAGATCGCGCCATTGCACTCCAACCTGGGTAACAAGAGGGAAACTCTGTCTCAAAAAAAAAAAAAAAAAAAAAAAAAAAAAAAAAAACACACACACACACAGGCGCCTCCCTGCACCTACCCTGGCTCAGGAGGCTCCCCGATTAAAAACAACAACATACACACTTTTTTTTTCTTTTTTTTTTTTTTGAGACGGAGTTTTGGTCTTGTTACCCAGGCTGGAGTACAATGGCCCGATCTTGGCTCACCACAACCTCCACCTCCTGGGTTCAAGCAATTCTCCTGCCTCAGCCTCCTGAGTAGCTGGGATTACAGGCACGTGCCACCATGCCCAGCTAATTTTTTGTATTTTTAGTAGCGACGGGGTTTCACCATGTTGACCAGGATGGTCTCGATCTCTTGACCTCATGATCCACCCGCCTCAGCCTCCCAAAGTGCTGGGATTACAGGCGTGAGCCACCGCGCCCGGCTTTTTTTTCTTTTAGATGGAGTTTCATTCTGTTGCCCAGGCTGGAGTACAGTGGCATGATCTTGGCTCATTGCCACGTCTGCCTCCTGGGTTCAAGTGATTCTCCTACCTCAGCCTCCCAAGTAGCTGGGATTACAGGCACCTGCCACCATGTCTGGCTCGTTTTTGTATTTTTAGTAGAGACAGGGTTTTGCCATGTTGGCCAAGCTGGTCTCAAACTTCCAACCTCAAGTGATCTGCCCACCTCAACCTCCCAAAGTGCTGGGCTTACAGGCGTGGACCACTGGCTCGGCTACAGCACACGTTTATTATCTTGCAGTTCTGGAAGTCAGAACCTCAGAATGTGCCTTATGGGGCTAAAGTCAAGGTGATGGCAGGTTGGCCCCTTCCAGAGGTTCTGGGGAGAATCCTTGCCTTTCCTTGCCTTTTTTCTTGCCTTTTCCAGATTTTAGCACTGCCTGCACTCCTCGGCTCGTGGCCCCTTCCTCCCCCTTCGAAGCCCACAGAGTGGCATCTTCCTGTCTTTCTGTTGCTGGCCCTCCTGCCTCCTTCTTGTAAGGACCCTTGAGATCACCCGGATGATCCACAGTGATCTCCCATTCTAAGATGCTTCACTTAATCACACCTGCAGGGGCCCTTTTGCCAAGGAAGATGACATATTCACAGGTTCTGGGACCAGGACGTGAGCATCTTTGGGAGCCACTGGTCTGCCGCCCACGCTAAGGCAGGAGTTGCTTTCATTAGGCAAGCACTGTGAAGGGCAGTAGCGACTGAGGCCTGGGGTCTGCAGGCCCCTGGAGAGCGAGTGGAAGGAACCGCGTCAGCTGGGTGTGGGACCTGTGGGAACCGGGTCAGGTGGGCGCAGCGCAGGCAGGGGCTCCGGTGGGATCTGGGCTCTGAGCAGGGCGAAGACTGGGCTGTTGGAAGGATCCTGGGAGGCCAGGTCATGGAGGCAAAGGGGAATCTGACCCCAGTGGGGCTGGAGAAATGGGCAGCAGCAGCCAGGTTGCCCAAGCCTTACCATCCAAGGTCAGAACTTTGGCCTTTATCCTGAGGAAGAGGAAGCCACCGAAGAGTCAGGACAGCCTAGTGATCAGACGCACACACCCCAGGGCAGGGCTTCTCAGCCTCAGTGCTGCTGACTTGGAAAGTTTTCTGCTGTGGGGCAGTTTTGGGCTTTGTAAGTTGCTTAGCAGCCTCCCTGGCCTCCATTCACAAGATACTAATAGCATTCCTCCAGCCCTACTCCGCAGCGTGACAACCAAACATGTTGCCAAATGTCCCCTGGGGGCCCAGATCACTCCTGTTGCGAAGTGCTAATCTAGAGCCGCAAAGCCTGAGTTCAAGTCCTAGTGCTACTGCCTCCTCGTGTGTGACCCCCAGAAAATTCCGAGCCTCCTTTCCCTATAAAATGGGAGTTACAGTGGTGAGATTCTTGTATCCAAATCCTTGTTGTATTCAACATGTCTGCTACACGGTGGGCTGCTCTGAGATGGGTGCCGGGTGTACAGCCGAGGGGAGATGTCTGGTTCCCTGCTGGTGATCCTGGAGGAGCACTGGACAGGGAATCAGTCCAGGCGGGGCAGGCCGGCCACAAGAGTACACACCAAGAGCTCCTGGCCAGAGCTAGAACAGAGAGGGCTTCCCAAGTATGTGACCTTGACCCTGAGGTCTGAGATCTGGCGCAGGAAACCTGCGGAGGGAGCAGCTTGTGTAAAGGAAGGTCCAGGGGTGGGAAAAGGCAGCCTCTCAGGCACCTTGGGGCCGGGAGGAGCTCAAGGTCGGGGATGAGGCTGGAGTGAGGGGCATGGCAGATAGTGTAGGGCCAACGCCTGCAGTTTAGACCCTGTTCCAAGAATGACGGGACCCATCAGAGGGATTGCAGCTGCTGGAACCCCCACTCCCACCAACAAGAAAGTTGACGTTGATGATTATTTTTTCATCCATCCATCCATTCATTCATTCATTCACTCACTCACTCACTGGAGACCTGGGTTCACTAAGTTGCTACCCAGTCTGGTCTCAAACTTTTTTTTGGAGATGGAGTCTTTCTCTGTCACCCAGGCCGGAGTACAGTGGTGGGATCTCAGCTTACTGCAACATCCATCTCCTGGGTTTAAGCGATTCTCCTGCCTCAGCCTCCCAAGTAGCTGGGGTGACAGGCATGCCCACTATACCTGGCTAATTTTTGTATTTTTAGTAGAGATGGAGTTTCACCATATTGGCCAGGCTAGTCTCAAACTCCTGACCTCAAGCGATCCACCCACCTCAGCTTCCCAAAGCACTGGGATTGCAGGCGTGAGCCACCATGCCCAGCCAATTACTCTTAAAGTATACCATTTGGAGGTGTGGTGTATATTTACCAAGTGATACAACAATCAGCACTATCTCATTTCAGAAGATTTTCCCAAAAGATACTGCATGCCTTAAAACAAAAAAGAAAAAGGAACAAAAAAAGATACTGCATGCCTATTAGCAACATTCCCCAGCTCCGCCTCTGGCAACCTCTCATCTGCTTTCTGTCTCTGTGGATTTGCCTGTGCAGGACATTTCATGCTAATGGAGTCATACCATATATGGCCTTTTGTGTTTGGCCTCTTTCACTTGCCATAATGGTTTCAAGGTTCATCTATGTTGTAGCATGTGCCAGGACTTCATTCCTTCTGTGGTTGAATAATTTTTTTTTTTGGTATTTTTTTCTTTTTAGTAGAGACAGGGTTTTGCCATGTTGGTCAGGCTGGTCTCGAATTCCTGACCTCGTGATCTGCCTGCCTTAGCCTCCCAAAGTGCTGGGATTACAGGCTTGAGCCACCATGCCCGGCCCTGTGGTTAAATAATCTTTTGGCATATGGCTAGGCCGTATTTTATTTGTCCATACATTAGCTGGTGGACATTTGGGTGGTAACCACCTTATGGCTGTCATGAATAATGCTGCTATGAATGTTTGCATACAAGTTTTTGTGTGACATGTATTTTCATTCTTTTGGGTAGATACCTAGGAGTGGAATTATTGGCAGGTCTTTTTAGGAGAGCTATGGGAACTCGTTTTAGGAAGTTTCAGACAGTTTTCCAAAGTGACTACACCAGTTTGAACTCCCACCAGCAACTACTTTAAGTTTTAGATAGAGATTGTGAGATTGCGGCCAGGCCCGGTGGCTCATGCCTGTAATCCTAGCACTTTGGGAGGCTGAGGTGGGTGGATCACGAGGTCAGGGGTTCGAGACCAGCCTGACCAACATGGTGAAACCCCATCTCTATATAAAGAAAAAAAAAGTTTAGATAGCTAGAGATTGCAAACTCAGATGCCAACAGGAGCCAGGACTGCTGAGGGACCAGGTGTTAGAAGACCAAGCCCAGGCTCTTCCCATTCCTTTCTAGGAACAGCTGGAGCTGAGAAGCAACTGCCACCACTGTGGGGTATGAATCTCCTGGCAGTCACAGGCCACTCTCTGCCCTAGAGTCTCACCAACATTGAGGCCAAGTGGTACTCACCTCTTGTCAACACCCCTGCTTAGCTGCTTTCCTTAGAGTCAAGAGATTTCTCTGTAACTGATGCTCGATTAAAAGGAGAGAATCCTGAGTGAGCTTCCAAGAGGGGCATGGATTTGAAGATCAAGAGAGAGACGATGTATTTTCTGTTAGCTCAAGCGTGTGACATCAACAGTAAAACTGAGGGACCCGCTGAGAACCTGACACTGTATGGGGCAGGTTGACTCCAGACCCAGAGAGCTGGGGCTCTGATCTGCCCCTCTGGTAATTCACGAACCCCCTTGGAGTCAATGTCACAGGAAGACCCCCTCATTGCCAGGAAAAGAATATGCCAACTGCTGCTCAGAGTCATTGTGAGGATTAAGTGAGACCAGCCCCTGGCATCCTGCAGGCGCTCAGCAAGGACAGACTATCATGATGGTGGTTGTAGTGGTCCCCAAGGCTGAGAGAGGGATAGTTTGTCCAGGATGGACAGTCACTGCTGTGCCCTGCCAGCCGGGAGTCCTGGGGTGACTAGGGTACCAGTGGTTTCCACAGAGTGCTGCCCTCAGAATCAGTGTGACCTGCCAGGTGAGAGCTTGGAAATCACGAGGTGACCTCTCAGGCCAGAACTTGACCTTCATCAGTTGTATTAATAAAAACCCTTTTTTTTTTTAAGACAAGTTTTCACTCTGTCATCCAGGCTGGAGTGCAGTGTGCAATCACACTTCCTAGCCTCAACTTCATGCCCACCACTATGCCCAGGTAATTTTTTTTTTTTTTTGAGATGGAATCTTGCTTTGTCACCCAGGCTGGAGTGCAGTGGCACAATCTTGGCTCATTACAACCTCTACCTTCTGGGTTCAAGCAATTCTCCTGCCTCAGCCTCCCAAGTAGCTGGGACTACAGGCATGTGCAACCACACCTGGCTAATTTTTTTTGTATTTTTAGTGGAAACAGGGTTTCACCGTGTTAGCCAGTATGGTCTCGATCTCCTGACCTTGTTGATCTGCCACCTTGGCCTCCTAAAGTGCTGGGATTGCAGGTGTGAGCCACAGCGCCCAGCAGGAAGTGTTCACATTCTTCAGGCATGGTGGTTTGGCCTATAATCCCAGCACTTTGGGAGGCCAAGGTGGGAGGATCACTTGAGCCCAGGAGTTCAAGATCAGCCCGGGCAACATGGCAAGACCCCTGTGTTGGGGGTGGGAGGGGAAGTGTTCAGACTCCTCAATACTTGCCTATATATTTTTAAACAATGAAGCTTTCCTCCTTCCCTCCCTCTCAGCTGATTATAAAGTAGTCCATTTTTATTGAAGAGGAAAATATCAGAAATCAATCATGCTGCCTACACCCAGCCCTCCGGGTGGCTGAGATGCTGGCTGAGATGCACGGTGGGCCCTGTCACTCACCAGCAGCCACCGCCACAGCCTGGCTGTGCGGGTGGACATGTGCGTCTCCTCTCCCTGGAGTCAGGGCTGCCCTGGCCCAGGTTTCAGCCTCTCTGACTGCGGCTCTGTTGGGCTGGCCTCGCTGGCAGGCATCTTGGAGATGGTTCAGACATCGCGAGCACGCATTCCTCAGCGTCGCCTCACACTCTCCACCAGATTGGTATTAACGCAGGGAGCATAAAATTGGAATCCGCTGGAGGAAGGGGAGTCGGGACTTTCGTCTGAGTTTTACAACCATATGTGCTGGCTGAGCCAGGCCTCTGAGGCTGGAGCCCTTGTCAGATGCTTCCTGGACCACTTCCCGCCCACCCACCTCTACACACACACAGACACACACACACACACACACACACACACACACACGACGTGGCTAATTCAGCCTTTCAGCCCCTCTGTAGCCAGAACCCCAGGGCGGCCCCAGCACAAGAGAAGCCTCCGTCCTGGGTTCACCCAATGTCGTTTTGCTAAGGATACACTAATTCCCTTATTCACTCATTCATTCATGCATCCACCATCCATATGGGCCTGGGCTCCTGGACCAGGCTCTGGTCTTGGCCTGTGAGCAGTGCTGACTCAGCAGCTCCACCTTCTAAAGGGCATGGATTGTGAATAGATAAGCATTTCAGGTCAGGGTTGGTGGCTCACACCTCTAGTCCCAGCACTTTGGGAGGCTGAGGCGGGTGGATCACCTGAGGTCGGGAGTTGAAGACTAGCCTGACCAACATGGAGAAACATTTTGTAAAATGCAAAATTAGCTGGGCGTGGTGGCACATGCCTATAATCCCAGCTACTTGGGAGGCTGAGGCAGGAGAATCGCTTGAACCTGGGAGGTGGATGTTGTGGTGAGCTGTTGCACTCCAGCACGGCAACAAGAGCAAAACTCTGTCTCAAAAAAAAAAAAAATTAGCTAGGCATGGTGGTACATGCCTGTAATCCTGGCTACTTGGGAGGCTGAGGCAGGAGGATCGCTTGACCATGGGAGGCAGAGGTTGCAGTGAGCCAAGATCATGCTATTGCACTCCAGCCTGGGCGACAGAGCGATACTCCATCTCAAAAAAAAAACCACACTCACAAGCAGGGCCAAACCCCATGAAGAAAGGCGAGCAGGCACTGCAGTCAGGGAGTGCAGGTGCAGAGGCCCTGTGGAGTGAGGCTGGGCACTTTAAAGGAACCAAAGGGAAGCGCGTGGAGGGAGAAGGGAGGGCAGGGCTGGATGGCAGGAGGCCTGGCAGGTCTTGAGAGGACTGCATTTCATGCTATTATTGAAGGGGAGGCACTCCTGGAAGCAGCCCACACTGAGGTGTCCTCATTCCTGTTCCTGGTATGAGAAAATCTTTTCTATTTTACTAATGGAACAAAGCAGGCCACAGAGGCACTGCCTTGTCTGAGATGGAACTGTAGTGCTCCCTCTGCTGCCTTTAGCCGTTGCACACGCACACACACACACTGACACGTGCCCACACGTGCTGAGCACAGAGACAAGTATGAAAAGACACACACCAGAGGTCACAAATGGGTAAGTTAAATTTTACTAAGCCTGCACAGCATTTTTTAAAAGTATAGATTCATTGCTAACATTGAATAAAACGGGATTTTTCATAAAATCTGAATGTCCTTTTAAAAATCACAGTGTCTGAGATTTGATGAACTCTTAATATGTGCTAAGCATTCTACTTGTTGAATAAGGATAGTGGTTTTTTGTTTGTTTGTTTGAGACGTGTCTTGCTCTGTCACCCAGGCTAGAATGCAGTGGCACGATCTAAGCTCACTGCAAACTCTGCCTCCCGGCTTCAAGTGATTCTTGTGCCTCAGCTTCCCGAGTAGCTGGGATTATAGGCATGCGCCACCACACCCAGCTAATTTTTTTTTTTTTTTTTTTTTTTTTTGTATTTTTAGTAGAGACTGGGTTTCTCCATGACAGCCAGGCTGGTCTCAAACTCCTGGCCTCAAGTGATCAGCTGCCTTGGCCTCCCAAAGTGCTGGGATTGTAGGCATGAGAGCTACTACACCTGGCCAAGGTTCCTACTGCTTTTAATCCCCATTTGTCAGATAATGAAATTGAGGCTAATGGAAGTTAAGTAACTTGCTGAAAGGCACACAACTATTGAGAGGTAGAATTCGGATTCTAATCCAGATAGTCTGATCAGAGCTCACTACAGCCTTGAACTCCTGGGCTCAAGTGATCCTCCTGCTTCAGCCTCCTGAGGAGCCGGAGCTATAGGCACATGCCACCATGCCTGGCTAATTTTCAATTTTTGGTAGAGATGGGGTCTTACTATGTTGCCCAACCTGAAATTCCTGGCCTCAAGTGATCCTACCTGGCTTCAGCCTCCCAAAGTGTTGAGATTACAGGCACGGGCTACTATGCCCAGTCAGAATTCTTTTTTATTTATTTTTATCTTACTTATTTATTTATATTTGAGACGGAGTTTCACTCTTGTTGCCCAGGCTGGAGTGCAGTGGTGCCATCTCAGCTCACTGCAACCTCCGCCTCCCAAGTTCAAGTGGTTCTCCTGTCTCAGCATCCCAAGTAGCTGGGATTATAGGTGCCTGCCACCACGCCCAGCCAGTTTTTGTTTTTGTTTTTGTTTTTGTTTTTGTTTTTGTTTTTTCAGACGGAGTTTCGCTCTTGTTACCCAGGCTGGAGTGCAATGGCGCGATCTCGGCTCATCGCAACCTCCGCCTCCTGGGTTCAGGCAATTCTCCTGCCTCAGCCTCCCGAGTAGCTGGGATTACAGGCACGCGCCACCATGCCCAGCTGATTTTTTGTATTTTTAGTAGAGATAGGGTTTCACCATGTTGACCAGGATGGTCTCGATCTCTTGACCTCGTAATCCACCCGCCTCGGCCTCCCAAAGTGCTGGGATTACAGGCTTGAGCCACCGCGCCCGGCCGAATTTTTGTATTTTTAGTAGCCACGGAATTTCACCACGTTGGCCAGGCTGGTCTTGAACTCCTGACCTCAGGTGATTGGCCCACCTTGGTCTCCCAAAGTGCTGGGATTACAGGCCTGAGCCACTGCGTACGGCCTTTATTATTATTATTATTATTATTATTATTTTGAGATGGGGTCTCACTCTGTCACCCAGGCTGGAGTGCAATGGTACGATCTCAGCTCACTGCAACCTCTGCCTCCTTGGTTGAAGCGATTCTCCTGCTTCAGCCTCCCGAGTAGATGAAATTACAGGTGCCCACCGGTATGCCTGTCTACTTTTTGTATTTTGTGGGAATGAAGTTTCACCATGTTGGCCCAGCTGGTCTTGAACTCCTGACCTCAGGTGATCTGCCCACCTTGGCCTCCCAAAGTGCTGGGGTTACAGGCATGAGCCACTGCGCCGCCCTTTTTTATTCTTGAAACTAGCAGCTCTGCTCTTGAGGCCTGGAGCTGAGTGGTCCCTGGCGGCCTGGACTCAGCTTTCTGACTGACCCTGGTTCCCATTAAGCCCCTTTACCTGCTTGTTTCCTGCCTGGCCCTTGGTGGCTTCTGAGTTCCCATATGCAGCACATCCGCTATTCAAATGAGCGTTTGTGTGTCCTTAATATAGATGAAAAATACAAATAAGCATTTGGGCTGTTTCTGTAAAAGTCACCTTTTAACACAGAAGGCTTGGAAATCTGATGAATGTGCCCTGAGACCGCCCCCTCGCCACTTTCTGACTTTGTGACTTCGAGCAGGTGCGCAGCCTCTGTAAGCCTTGATTTCCCTCCCCTGTAACATGGAGGCTAAGAACGGTCACTGGGGAGAAGGCAAGAGGTCACCAGCGGAGCTGTGACCGTCGTCAGGGTTACTGCAGTGCTCCTCCAGCTAAGCAGGCCCTGCTGGCCTTGCGGGAAGCCCCGTTGGAGGGAGGCCTGGAGTCTCCACCAGCCTAGGGAGTGTGGCCAGGAATGGGCTCCAGGCTGCACAGATGTGGCATCCCAGCCCCTCCCTGTCTCCCAGGCCTTCGTCAAGATGGTTGGACGCCACGTCGCCTTCCTGGAAGCAGACGTGCTTCAGGCTGAGCGGGACCATGGGGCCTTCCCACAGTCCCTGCGGAGGTGGCTGGGATCCGCAGGGCTCCCCTCCTTCGGGAACGTGAGTATCCTGCCCCGAGAAGTGAGGGGAGGGCCCCTCCGCCCTCCCTCCGCAGATCCCAGCGTGGGGAGGAGCACTCAGGAAGCCGAGTTCAGGGGGCATATTTCACTTCTGCAGACAGAAAGCGAGTCCGGGCACCTCAGCCTTTCCCTGTCCCACGCGAGCCCTGGGCTGTGACTGTTGGTGTGCTCAACCACCATTTATTGGTACCTACTGTTTGCTGAGTGCCATCTGGGGTTACTGTAGTGAGCAGAAACAGCCCCTGCCCACCTGCCCATCCTTGCACACTTAGGGACAGTGACCAGGATGACATCCAGAATTCCGGCCAGGTTCCCCTTCCTGAGGCAAGACAAGAGTCAGCCTCCAGCTGACCTGAGGAGCCGGGGCAGGGGGACAGGCATCTCCCCGGCATGTGGCTCTTTGAGGCCTGCAAAGGCCTTTCCCTTCCTCATCTCTCCTCTGTCATCCTGGGATCCTCTCCATGGCCCCAAAAGGAAGGAAGGATCGTGTGTCCATTTTGTTCTATTTTGTTTTGTTTTGAGATGGGGTCTCACTCTGTCACCCAAACTGGAGTGCAGCGGCCTGATCTCAGCTCGCAGCAAACTCCACTTCCTGGGTTCAAGTGATCTCCTGCCTCAGCCTCCGGAATGGCTGGGATTGCAGGTATACGCCACCACGCCCAGCTAATTTTTGTATTTTTAGGAGAAATAGAGTTTCGCCATGTTGGCAAAGCTGGTCTCGAAGCCCTGACTTCAAGTGATCTGCCCTCGACCTCCCAAAGTGCTGGGATTACAGGTGTGAGCCACTGTGCCTGGCCAGTCACCCTCATTTTATAGGTGAGAAGACAGGAGGCTCAGGAAAGGAGATAAAGGGTCTTATCTGAGGTCACGTGGCCGGGTGTGCCTGTCCCTGGGGATATGCCCTTCACAGGAAAAGTATCACCTAGCAGGGCCTCTTGTGGCTTCTTGGACTCTGCCTGCAGGTGTTCCGTCTGCTGTTCTGTTCCTCCTGCCTGTCCCCACCTTATCTCCACTTTGTCACCACAGCCCATTTAGTGAGTGCTTTTTGTTTTGTTTCGAGGCAGGATCTCACTCTGTCACCCAGGCTGGAATGCAGGTGTGATCCTAACTCACCTCAGCCTGGAACTCCCAGGCTCAAGTGATCCTCCTACCTTAGCCTCCCAAGTAGCTGGGACTACATTTCGAAACGGTGTGATTCGAAATGCCTGATGGGCATCTGCTTTCCAGTCACAGGTTCCTGGCCTCATTGTACCTGCCTGAGGCACATGCTGCTCACTGGCATGCTTGCAGGGGAGTGGTTTGCCCAAGCTTATAACAGCTGCACAGTGGCCTCCCAGATCTCATGGTCTAGGAACTCTTACTGATCCTTCAGAGCCCGAGTTAATGCCACCTCCTGTGGGAAGCTCTCTGGGATTGCCCCTCTTCAGACAAACTCCATCTCTTTGCTTTCCAAAGACAATGAAGTCATGAGCTACATCCTTTGTCTACCTCTCTCTCAAGTTATGGTGACCATTTCTGAGTGACTTTTGCCACTGATGACTTTAAAAGCACGTTGGGGCCAGGCACCGTGGCTCAAGCCTGTAATACCAGCACTTTGGGAGGCCAAAGCAGATGCATCACTTGAGCCTAGGAGTTCAGTCAAAACCAGCTTGGGCAACATGGCGAAACACCATTTCTGCAAAAAATAGGAAAGTTAGCTGGGCATGGTGGCACATGCCTGTGGTCTCAGTTACCCAGGAGGGCAGATCGCTTGAGCCTAGCCTGGGAGGTGTAGGTTGTGGTGAGCCAAGATTGCACAACTGCAGTCAGCCTGGTGACAGAGTGAGATCCTGTCACACAAAAAAAAGCACATTAGGGGCCAGATGTGGTCGCTCATGGCCATAATCCCACCACTTTGTGGGGGCAAGGTGGGAGGATTGCTCGAGTTCAAGACCAGCCTGGGCAACAAAGCCAGACCTCATCTCTACAAAAAGTTATCCAAGTGTGAGAGCGTGCACCTGTGGTCCCGGCTGCGCAGGAGGCTGAGGTAGGAAGATCACTTGAGCCTACGAGTTTGAGGCTGCCAGGAACCGTGATCGTGTCACTGCACTCCAGCCTGGCCAACAGAACAAGACCCTATCTCTGAACGTTTTTTTAAAAAATTTTCAGTCGCATCAGGGGAAGAAAGGACTCAGGACCTTGTGCCATGATCATGACCCGAGTATCCTAACAGTGGGTCCTGCCTGTCATTTGACAGACTTTTTGCAGTCTGCACAATCATCCCTATGAGGTTGGCACTCATGTTTCCATTTACAGAGGCAGAGACTGAGGCTTGGAGACGAGAATCACCTATCCAGGGTCACTGCTGGGTTTGGAATCTAGGCCTGTGGGGCTCTGAAACTGAGGTCCACCCCCACTCCTGCCACAGGGATGTGGCATTTCCCCTGGGGTGCGGCTGGGGCATGTCAGGACTGCACCCTCTCCTCTCTGCCACACTCTGGGCCTTGCTAAGCCTTAGAGAGCCCCCTAGACCTACCTGTGGTGACTTGTTCCAGGAAGCGTGTCCCGGCCAGGGGTGGGTGAGTCATTCAGCAACCCCGGTGTGTTGATCTTGGCCCCACAAGGGCTTTGTCTGGGGGAGGCCGTGCAGCTGAGCGTGTGCACATGCGTGTGCGGACCTTCCAGGGCTGTGGTTGCATGAGAGTGTGAGCTGGAGGGGCCCTTCTAGAATGATGATCATCACAGCTGGAGTTGGGGCCGACGCTGTAGTCGCGTCACGCCCCAGCCTGTGGAGAGGGTCTGGTCATTGTTCCTGTTTTACAGATGAGGAAACTGAGTCACTGAGGGGTTAAGTTGCTTGCCCACCCAGAAAGTGGTGGAGCTGGGTTTGAACTTGTGACGTCTGGGCCCAGAGCTGGTACCCTGCACCCCACTGGTCCAGTCGGTGCCCAGCCGGACCCCCAGACTTGCTTTTTGGGAGGTGAAAGTCCTCATAGGGTGCCCAGGTATTCTCAGGGTCTTCCATCTCAATTCTTTCAAAGCTGGGATTTTGTGCCGTCTCTAGTCAGTTCCCCTCAGTGCTGCCCCAGGGTGGACACTTCCTTTCGGTGACCCGAAGGGCCGTCACCATCAGAGGCTGACATTTCAACCTCCACCAAGCCCTTCTTCTGGGGCCGGTTCCGATGCCGTGTGCAGGCCTGAGGGGCCCGGGCAGCCGAGGGCTTGGAGAGCTTCAGTTTCTCTCCTGGTCCCTCCCCTAGGACCCCACTGCTCCCCCAGAGCAGGTGTTTGAGGCCTCCCCCTGCTGGGCTGGCCTCAACAGTGACCATTAGACACAGCAGCCAGCCAGGGGGACCTGGCCATGTGGCACCCCAGGGCTGTCTGCTCCTCACCCCCCTGCTCTGCCTCCAAAGGTCCATGGAGTGGAGAGGGCTGGGACAGGGTTATTGGGTGGTCCCACGGGAATGCTGGCATGGGGTCCAGCCCCCAGAGGAGGTAGGCTGCGCACTGCCCATGAGACTCAGCGCTAGTGTGGACAGTGGCTGCGGCCTGGGCTGGCCCGAGGGGTCCCGTGCAGGAAGTGACCTGGGGTTACTAGTGTTCCCCCTTGGCCAGCTTTCTGACTGGAGCCCAGCCTCTCAGCCCTACCTTTGAGCCGCCTGAGAAAGAAGCATTAGCTTCACAGACAGAACCAGCCTGTGCCCCAGGCCCTCAGCGCCCAGCCACAAAATGTACACATGCCCACACTACGACATACGTGTTTTTATGGTACCAAAGGTCACATTTTCATGCCATCCTATATAAATGGAAGTTTTCATTATGTTTTTATATTGATCGTTATAACATGAGGTTTTAACTAAGAATTGCTCCTCTCTTTCATTGTAGCCAAGCCCCTTCTGTGACATGTCTTAGCTGTGTGACCACGGGCAAGTCTCTTAGCCTCTCTAAGCCCAGAGACAGCCAGACACAGTGGCTTCCACCCATAATCCCAGCACTTTGGGAGGCCAAGGTGGGAGGACCACTGGAGTCTGGGAGTTTGAAACTAACCTGGACAATGTAGGCAGACCACATCTCTAATCCATTAGATGTTATTAAAATAATATCTTTTTTTTGAGATCTTAAAGTTATTTCTAATTGTTCCAAGATGGTTTCTCAATGACCTGAGAATAAAACCCAAACTCCTCATCATGACCTGCAAGAGGCTCATGCTCCAGCCATGTGCAGTCTCCATTGTTGTTTCTTTGTTTGTTTGTTTTGAGACCATCTTTTTCCATCGCCCAAACTGGAGTTCAGTGGTGCTATCTCGGCTCACTGCAACCTGTGCTTCCCGGGTCCAAGCAATTCTCTTGCCTCAGCATCCCAAGCAGCTGGGCTTACAGGCACTTGACACCACGCCTGGCTAATTTTTGTATTTTTAGTAGAGACAGGGTTTCACCCTGTTGGTCCAGCTGGTCACGAATTCCTGACTTCAGGTGATCCGCCTACCACAGCCTCCCAAAGTGCTGGGATTACAGGCATGAGCCACCACGCCTAGCCTAAAATAATACCTTTAAAACTCAAAAACAATTAAGCCTCAGAGAGTCTGACTGAGTCAGTGAGCTGGCTCAGGCAGGTTCATGAGAGGCTTTGCTTGCTAGAACATTAGTTTGGATTTGATGGAAAATGATGAGGGCCTGGACTAAAGCAGGGGAGAAAAGCTCCGGAACTCTCAGGAGGGATTCCAGGCGTGGAGTGGAAGAGCGTCAGCTGCCTGAAAAGCCAGCCAGTGGAGCGATCTCAGCTCACTGCAACCTCCGCCTCCTGGGTTCCAGCAATTCTCCTGCCTCAGCCTCCCGAGTAGCTGGGATTACAGGCACGTGCCACCACGCCTGGCTAATTTTTGTATTTTTAGTAGAGATGGAGTTTTGCCACATTGGCCGGGTTGGTCTCGAACTCCTGACCTCAAGTGATCCACCTGCCTCGGCCTCCCAAAGTGCTGAGATCACAGGTGTGAGCCACTGTGCCTGGCTGAAAAGCCAGCTTTGCTTGTGAGTAATGGAGTGGTCCAGGACAGACTCTGCTTACTGCTCAGCGGTGAGCGGGAATCACGGGGTGGCTGACATCGAGTCAGCCCTGCTGTGCCAGGCAGCGTTTTCATCTTGTCAGTCCTCATAACATCCCACAAGGGAGATGCTGTTTCTATCCCATGTTACAGGTGAGGAAACTGAGGCACAGAGAGGGTAAGTAACTTACCCAGGATCATACAGTTGCACATGAGGATATGAAACCACATTTTTCTTTCCATCACATATTGCCTTGGTAGAGAGCTGTGATCTCTTCCTTCAGGGAGCTTGTGTCTGGTGCGAGAATACAATGACCAAATTGGAAGAAAATGTAGTTATAGGTGGGACATGGTGACTCAATGCCTATAATCCCAGCACTTTGGGAGGCCTAGGTGGGTGGGTCACTGGACCCCAGGAGTTCCAGACCAGTCTGGGCAATATGGCGAAACCCCATCTCTATTAAACAAACAAACAAGGAAAATGAAGGCTGCAGTGAGCCATGATTGTATCACTGCGCTCTATTCTCGGCGACAGAGTAAGAGTCTGTCTCAAAAAAACAAAAAGAAAAATCAGTTAGATAGCTGTTTCTAAAGGGGGGCCTTTACCTGGGCATGGTAGTGCGTGCCTATGGTCCCAGCTACTTGGGAGGCTGGGGTAGTAGAATTACTTGAGCCCGGGAGTTCAGGGCTGCAGTGAGCTGAGATTGCACCACTGCGCTCCAGCCTGAGTGACAGAGTGAGACCCTGTCTCTAAAAAATAAAATGTATAAAAAAATTAAATGAGGCCGGGCGCGGTGGCTCAAGCCTGTAATCCCAGCACTTTGGGAGGCCGAGGCGGGTGGATCACGAGGTCAAGAGATCGAGACCATCCTGGTCAACATGGTGAAACCCCTTCTCTACTAAAAATACAAAAAATTAGCTGGGCATGGTGGCGCGTGCCTGTAATCCCAGCTACTCAGGAGGCTGAGGCAGGAGAATTGCCTGAACCCAGGAGGCGGAGGTTGCGGTGAGCCGAGATCGCGCCATTGCACTCCAGCCTGGGTAACAAGAGCGAAACTCCGTCTCAAAAAAAAAAAAAAAAAAAAAAATTAAATGAAAGGGAGCCCCGGTCGGGAGTGGCCTCTGAGGAGGGACCGTGGAAGCTGAGACCTGGCCGAGGAGTGTCTGTCTGGAGTCAGAAGAAAGAGTGCTCCCGGTCAAGGGAACTGCAATTGCCAAATCTCCGCAACGCACCTGAGCTTGGTGCTTGAGGAATCGCTAGTCTGGCATGGGCTGCCTGCGTGAGCCAGGGCAGAGTGGAGAGAGAGAGTCTGGGAGGTAGCAGAGAGCAGACTGTGCAGGGTCTCAAGGCCACACAGGAGCTTAGCACTGTTCTGTGATCATCGGAGCTATGGAAGTATTTGTAGCAGGGGTGTGGTGACTTGGTCAAATTTGCTTCACTTGGTGAGAAACCAGGGATCGTTCTCTGCTCTGAGCTCAGGCTGGCATTCAGGGTCTGTGGTGTCTTGGGACTGGGACACCAGAGCTGAGCAGGGCACGTGGGTGCCCTCCAGGCTGCAGGTTTGGAATGTTTTCTCCCTTGGAAACGTCTCATGCTGTGCCCTGAGCTCTCTGGAATCCTCGCCTCGCCATGTCTCAGGGCCCTTGTCCAATCAGAGGAAAGGAAAGAGGCTCCAGAAAAGGGGCCCAGGTCTTCCAAATCAATGTCCCTGAGACCCTGCTGGAGGGGGCCGCCGTCAGCCCCGTGCCTGCACGGGAGGGCCCCTCACATCTGGAGATGGTTTCAGGCATAGTGTGGACGTGAGTGTGAACCGGGGCTGGAGCCGTGTGGGCCGCCGGCCTCAGAAGTGCACAGAGGCCGCAGCAGGTGTCCCCTTGGCCCGGGCCAGCTTCCTGCTGACTGTGCCAGGCCGGCCCTCCTGGCTCACGTGCCCAGAGGCGCAGAGCAGCCTCACTAATTTGTTGTAAACCACTGTTTGTTTTCTGCCGCCAAAACATCTTGTACACGAGGTGTCATTTTGATTAATTTTTCTGATGGAGAAGAATGCCGTGCTTCCCAGGGGAGCTCTTTGGCTGACAGCGAAGCTGACCCGGCCAGCTCCTGCCTCCCGCACAGAGCGCTGCTGCCCAGTAGAGGGAAGCTTGGCTGGGACTTGGGGCTGCCTGGCCCACCCGTTCACCCCTACCCCGACCAGGGCAGCAGGGGCCTGGGGAGACTGTGGTTGCTGAGATCTGCCCAGAAAGAAAGATGGGCAGGGGGGCTGGAGGGGAGCCAGAGTGGCTTTGGAGCCAAGCAGAGCCAGGACGGGCAGGATGTGAGATGCTGGTCCCACAATTGCAGCAGTCCCAGGGTGATCTGGTAACAGCAGTGAGTGAGTCTTCTGGGCGTGAGACAGGAGGGAGTGGTGGGGACTGTGGTGAATTGCAGAGCCCATGGCTCATGTGCGGGAGTGGAGCTCACCTGGCCCCAGTCTTGCAGAAATGGCAGCCAGCGGTCACCAGGGTTTCCTATATGGGGAGAAAGTTAGACATCTGGAGGTGTGGTGTTGTTAATGACTCTTCCCATGTCAAAAAGTCAGTAATTTTTCTTACTGTTGAATACTGTATGGAAAAATGTGTTGGGGCCGGACGCAGTGGCTCACACCTGTAATCCCAGCATTTTGGGAGGCCAGGGCAGGAGGATCACTTGAGCCCAGGAGTTCGAGACCAGCCTGGGCAACATAGTGAGATCCTGTCTCTATTTTTAAAAATTAAAAATAATAAAACTGTGTTGCACTGTGAGCGGCACCCCACCCCCACCCCCCACCAAGCTCTGGACTTCAGGCTGATGACCTGACCTCCTGCCCCACCACTGTGCAGGATTTGGGACCAGGGAGGAGTCGAGAGGCATCTTCTCTACTCTTTTGCACCAGCCTTAGTGGGAGCTCTTCAGCTCTAAGCAGCAACATGACTAACAGCCGATACTTGTATTGAGCCCCGACTGCGTAGGAAGGGCTTTCTGTGCCTTATCTCAATTTCCGTAACAATGCCGGAGGTAGATGCTGTTATTCCAGTTTACCAATAAATGCCCTGAGGCTCAGAGAGGGCTGTTCACTTGCTCAGGATCACACAGCATAACTGGGATTTGATCCAGCTTTGACCTTGGTCGGCCGGTCAGCGTGTGTCTCTACCTCCCTCTGTGAACTTCCCAAGAGCAGGTACCGAAATGTCCACGGCCAAGGCTGCGGACTTGAGAGCTTTGGGCCGGTTCTGCCTCAGCCGCCCTTGCTCTTTGGCCAGCGTGATATATGGGTCTATTTAACTTGAGTTAGTTGCCAAAAAGCAAATTTCACATGAGATTTTGAGGATGAGAGGAGAGGAAGTTCCTTCTGACAAGAAGTAGTTTTTATTTGGGGCGGGGCACTGTTTGTTGAGCCCTGTCTGGAAGCACCCCACCTTTTTGCCCTTGTGGCTTCTGGTGAAGGAGCAGAGGTCCAAGTGGGCCCTGAGCCGCGTCCCTGCCCGGCCAGCATCTGGCCCGCCACGCCCACTTTTAGTGCCTGCTGGTGCATTTGCGTTTCCTCCCCGGTCGGGCACATAGTAGGGGTTTAATAGGCATCGGCGGATGTTGTGAAGGCTTCTTTCCTGCCTCCCAGATGTCTTAGGGGGGTCTCCAGGCACTGGAGGGCTGGAGAGGATTTTCAAGGCTGAAAGGGAGGTAATGAGGCCGTGGGTGGAGCTGCTCTGCCCGGCTGGTCTGTAGGAGTCATCAGTGCCAGGCTCAGTGTGCTTCCCTCCCCCAGGACTCCCCGGCTCCTGCCCCTCGCCTCCTCTCCCCTCCCTGACCAGCACCGCGAGGGGGGCTCGGTCTCTCTGGACATCCCCTCTCCCCTGCACAATCCTCCTGTGGAAGGCGACCTGGGGAGGAGGCCGATGGGCTCCGCTTTATCTGGTGGTGGAGGCTGAGCAAGACACAAACACAAAGACACGAGGAGGTTGTGAGGCGCCTTCTCCTGGTCCTGAACCAGCCGCTCTTCTGCTGAACCTGTCAGCCCTTGCGGTAAAATGCAGCAGGAGCAGATGGTAAATAGGGGACCAGGGCCTACTGTGGAGGGTCCTGGGGCGCTGGGTCCCAGCCCCCACCACCAGCCCCTCCCCACGGCTCCCAGGGACTTCCCAGGTTTGTTCCCTTCAAGGTGGCGTGCTGTCGGGGGACGGAGGGCTCCTGGCAGGCTGGTCTGGGAGTCGTGTTTTTCAGGCATTTCATTCTTGTTGAGAGCCTGAGGATGAGAGGGAAGTTCCTTCCAATACGAAGTTTTCATTTTGGGGGTGCTGTTTTTTGGGCCCTGTGTGGGGGCACCCCACCACTGCCCTGTTGGTGGGACCCTCGACGTGCCCTTCTCACCACAGCACCACGTCAGGGGCAATCCCCTGTGGCAGCAGCGCCCTGGGCCCAGCCCTGCCATCCTGGGCTTGCTGGACATCGTCTGTGGCCTTTGCAAATGCTGGTTCCCTGCCTGGAAAACCCTTCCTGTTCCCCGCCTGCCAATGTTAATTCTTGTTCAAAGCCCCAGTCACACAGCACCACCCTGGGAAGCCGCCTGGGTTCCTCCAGCCAGCTCCCCAACCCAAACCCTGGTTCATTCCCTGGCTGGCACAAGGCCCTGGCCGGTCGTCTGCATTTTCACGTCTTGTTTGCCTAGACTGAGAACTGCTCCAGGGCGGGGCCTGTGTCTTTGCTGTGGTGCTGAGAGTTCTGATGCTGCTGGAGGGTTCCAGGCTCCTCTTTGGGCCACCACAAGCAGCACTTACCTGCCCTGCCTGGTTCATCCCCAGGCCACCTGGGACAGAGTAACTGTCCATCTTCACTCTTCAGGTGAGGAAACTGAGGCTCAGAGAAGTTAGAACATTTTCACAAAGCAAGGGCCCATCCCATTTGATTCCAGCATCCCACATTCTTCACACCCTAGGAGTCGAAATTCAAACACTCACTGAGACCAGGCAAGGCCCTGAGTGATGCAAAGAGGCCAGGTTGGGGCTGTGACCACCAGGGGAGGCAGGGTCCTCAGCTGCAGCCTCGAACAGAGACCAGAGTGGCCAGACCCTGTACTTTTTTTTTTTTTTTTTTTTTTTTTGGTAGTCTTGCTCTGACACCCAGGCTGGAGTACAGTGGCATGATCTTGGCTCGCTGCAACCTCCGCCTCCTGGGCACAAGCAGTTCTCCTGCCTTAGCCTCCCCAGTAGCTGAGACTACAGGCGCGTGCCACCACACCTGGCTAATTTTTGTATTTTTAGTAGAGACAAAGTTTTGCCATGTTGGCCAGGCTGGTCTTGAACTCCCGACCTCAAGTGATCTGCCCACCTTGGCCTCCCAAAGGGATTACAGGTGTGAGCCACCTCACCCAGCCAACACCCCTGTTTCTAATCAGAATGCCACCTTCAAGGTCACTCATCATAGCGAAATTCCACCCCTCGAAGCTCCCCATATCAAAATGCAAACCCCATCTGCACCCGAAGACTGCGGCTCCAGTTCCTGCAGCATTTGGAGGGGGATGATCAAGAGCGTGGACACAGACCAGGGCCTCTCAACCTCAGCGCTGTGGACATTTGGGGCAGATCATTCTTTGCTGTGGGGACCGTTTTTGCACACTGGGGGATGTTTTTCACACTGGCGGGTGTTTTCACACTGGGGGATTTTTAGGGGATGTTTTGCACACTGGCGGGTGTTTTGCTGCATCTCTGGCTTCACTCACTAGATGCACCCTCTCCACAGTGTAACAACCAAGAAGGAGTCCATAAATTGCCAGATGTCCCCTGAGTTAAATTGCCAAAAGTTACCCTGAGTTAAGGACCACTGGCCCAGAAGAATGACAGCTGTCAAAACTGGGTGATGGTACGTGGGGACTCATTAGAGTCCCGTCGTTGCTTTTATATGTTTCCTATAAATATGGAAAAGTTTCCTTATAAATATGGAAAAGAATAAAAAGGTTAAAAATCTATGAAAGCATGAATTCTGGAGCCACACAGTCCTGGGTTCGTATCTCGGTGGTGGTGCTGGCTGGCTCCATGGCCTTGGGGAAGTCTCAGCTTCCCCCTCTGTGAAATGGGTGGCAGTTCTCCAGCCTCACGGCGTCAGGTTGAGGATTTGAACGTGCGTGATTTGCTTTTCATCCGGCAAACTTCTGTGGGAGCAGTACTCTGCTGTGAGCCCTGTTCTAGCAGCCGAGGGCTGTTAGAGTGGCGAGCTTTGTTGAGTACTGGCACGAGGCAGGCACCCGGACGCTCTGCACCGACCCCGTTGCTTAGCTGCTGTGTAGTGAGGCAAGTTGCCATCATTGGCCCCATTTTATAGAAGAGCAACTGAGGCAGCAGGAGGTGGAGCTTCTCGCCACAATCAACAGAAGGAGGTAGAAGGGGTGCCCCCAGGCTGCCTGGTTCCAGAGCCTGCAGTCCTAAGCTCCACGCTGCCTGAAGGGATTCACTTATGCACTTGGCACAATGCTAGCACATAGTAGGTATCAGTTAGGGTGGGCTATGAGGATTGCTTTTGTAGATAGCGCTCTCTGGAGGGGCTGATAATTCCAACCCCTACCATGTGGCACCCTAGGTGCATCTCTGACGTCTTCAGGGCTGCCAGAGCCAAGTCCTGAAGCTGCTGTTTACAGAATAACCTGTCACTTGCTTCCTGCCATGTGCTGATGTGGGCCACCACGGACCTCACCTGCGGGAACTGAATCAAGTGGCTCACTCCCCTCTGAGCCACTGCCCCTCTGGGCCAGCCCCTCCACACTGTTCATGCCAGGAGCACGTTGGTGGTGCTCAGGGGTGGCCGGGTTCATGATGTGTCTCAAGTGATGGTGGGTCATGAGGATTTGGGCTAGCCACCGGGGGTGTCCTGGGTCCCCCTCTGGGTCCCCCCTCTCCCAGTTCCTCCCATCTTCATCCATCCATCTTGACCACTCTCAGAGGGGTGCAGGCTAGGCCCCACCCTGACCCCCACCCCTGCCTCGTGGAGGTTTCAGCCTCTGGCTGTGCGTCCCCAGCAGTCCTGCTTCCTGCGGTCCGTCCTCCCGTCTCCATCTCTGTTGGTATTCAGGTCTGTCTCTATCTTTGTGTCACTGCTGGATCCATGTCTCTTCACCCTGCTTGTCTCTGCCTCTCTCCGTGTGTCTCTGCATCTCTGTGCCACTCTGTCTCCTTGTCTCTCCTGCCTGTGTCTCTGTCCCATGTCTCGCTGTGTGTCACCCACACAATCACAAACCTTCACTGTGCCCCCCGCCCCCCAGGCCACAATGCTTTCATCCCCCTCATGCCCCACCCCTACCTGCATCTCTGGCTCCTCGACGGGACCTTCCCGGGACCCCTCCCTCCTCAGACTGGAAGGGGAAGAGTATGGGCCGGGACGGGGTAGGGCAGGTCTGAGTCTGTCTGCCGTCTACCAGCTGGGCTGGGCAGCTGCCCTTCTCTGAGCCCTGATGTCCACATCAGGACATAAGTGCGCCCACAGGAGGGCCCCCCAGGGACACTTTTACTGTGTCACTAGAGAACACTTGGTACATGGGAGCTGGTAGTAACCACAGCTGTGAACCTGAGGATGAATGCATGACGGACCTGGGTCTCTGCCTGGGCTTAGGGTCTGTCTGGAGAAGAAAACTCACAGGCAGAAACTATTAGCGGATAATAACAAGGTGGGCCGCGTGCATCTGGCTTCCATGCCTGACAGGGAGAGGAAAGAGGTCTGGGAAGTTGCAGAGGATAGGCCGGGAAAGGCCTGTGGGTGGGAAGAGCCTGGGCCGTATGTGGCACTGGCGTGGCATTCGCAGGACAGCTTGTGACAGGCTGCTGGGTTGCAGGCGTTCCTGAGGGAGGATGCACCCGGCAGGGGATGGCAGGCATGGTCAGTATCTGAACACAGGTTCTGAAATCAAGCAGTACGCAGAGGTGGGTCGTTTGTCAATGCGGACTCCCGCTGGCTGCCTGCAGCTGTGGACTGGGTCTGGAAAAGGTGCAATCCCTTTGACGCCCGCGGAGCCTGGGAAGTACTTGGCTCTGTTCCTGGTCAGCTTTCTGCTGGGAAAATAAACCGTGTCTCATTAGGCAGTGAGTTCATCCCGACGCCTGTTCTGGCTGATAACATCAGACCTTGTCATGCTGCCAGGCCCAAAGTCAAGGCCAAAGTTCCAGTTACTTAGGGAATCCTAATCATTAACCTGGGGGCCTCGGCTGGAGACGGAGATGCTGGTTTTTAAATGCAGGGAGAAGCCGGAGCAGGGAGGTGGCTGTTTCAGGGCTGGACATCCCGAGTGCCAATTTCGAGGTACCACTGTGACCAGGATTGGTGATCACCGTCTTCCAGCCTCCTCGTCCCTTCTGTGTCTGGCAGCTCTTTGCTGGCCTGAACCTGGCTCCAGAGGCCTTGGGCAGTGCCCCTGGAAGTGTGTGCATTGGTCCGAGGCAGGAGGGGCTCAGTGCTTGGAGTGTCGGCAGTTCAGTGCATGGAGAGACATGTGGGGCTTGCCTGCAGGACTGCCTGCCAGCATCTTTGTGCCTGATGTGTGGCCTCCTATAACCTCTCACTCTGACCAGCAGGCATTTATTGAGCACCTACTGTGTGCCAGGCCCTCTGATTGACAGATGAGTCACATCACTTAGTGGCTGACAGATGTTCTGGCACTTGTAATTTTGAAGTCTTCTTTTAAGTTAAACATCGAAGCAGTATCTAAACTGGCTTCCGTAATTGCAATTTATTTTAAATGTTCATGTTTTGAAACTGAATGCATTTAATAACTAAAAATGCAGCATTATAAGATTGTACGTTTGGGCTGTTCACAAGCTAATGATAGCATTTGTAAAGCATATGAATTCAGGGAGCCCTATTAAGAATGAAATTAGCCAGCACTCATAGAGCACGATTTTCTCAGCACTTTGCATCGTATGGTTATAATTCCCTGTGAGGTGGGAGCGATTATTAGCCCCAGTTTCCAGATGAGAAAACAGAGGCACGGAGAAGTTAGTAACTTGGCCAAGGTCACACAGCTAGAAACGGGGACCGCTGCCCTCTCAGGGATTTGGAAATAAGACAGTTTACTGCGCGGGATGGAAGGACTCTGCTCTCAATGCTAGCAGCTCTGGGGCCTTGAGGGGATGTCAAAGTGCAAATTCGAGGCCCTCTGTGAGCCCTGCCTCCATTCCCACCCTTATTCCCATAAGCAGCATGAGCCTCACCAGGGAATGGGCAGGTGGTGGGAAGCCCCTAAGGCTTTGTGCCTGGGCCCCCAGGAGGCCCCGAGAAGTGAGTTTTTCCCCACCAGGAGTCCCCATTTCTGGTTCTGTTGAGAATGTCCGTGGTGGGGATGAGGACGGGCGGCTCACTCTGCAGGGTGTCATCCTCTTTCCCTCGTCCCTAGGGCTCTTTTTTTTTTTTTTTTTTTAGACAGTTTCGCTCTTGTTGCCCAGGCTGGAGTGCAGTGGGGTGATCTCTGCTCACCACTGCCTCAGCCTCCCAGGTTCAAGCAATTCTCCTGCCTCAGCCTCCCAGGTAGCTGGGATTACAGGCACACGCCACCATGCCCGGCTAATTTTGTATTTTTAAGAGAGATGGGGTTTCTCCATGTTGGTCAGGTTGGTCTCAAACTCCCAACCTCAGGTGATCTGCCCAGCTAGGCCTCCAAAAGTGCTGGGATTACAGACGTGAGCCACTGCACCCTGCCGTCCCTAGGGCTCTTGAGCCTAGGGACCAACCCACAGTGTTACTGCCTTCCATCCACCTCCAGCAGCCCTCCCACCCCACACAGTCCCCTCTTGGCCGCCTTGTCTGCTCCAGGAGCTGCCGAGAACTGGTGACTGCAGCCCCTGGGCCAGGCTTAACTCTATTGCCAAAGCTCCACCCCTGTCTTCATTCGTTCATCCAAGTTAATACAGTCATCCCTGGTATCCATGGGCCTTGGTTCCAGGAACCCCCTCGGATATCAAAATCCATGGGTACTTGAGTCTCTACTATAGAGAATAGAGGGAGAGAGTTTGCATATAACTTACATAGATCCTTCCATATACTCTAAATCATCTCTAGATTACTTATCATACCTAATACAAAGTAAATGCTAGCCAGGGATGGTGGCTCACATGTGTAATCCCAGCACTTTGGGAGGCCAAGGTGGGTGGATCACTTGAGGTCAGGAGTTAGAGACCAGCCTGGCCAACATAGTGAAACCCTGTCCCTATTAAAAATACAAAAATTAGCCAGGTGTGGTGGCGAGCACCTGTGATCTCATCTACTTGGGAGGCTGAGGCAGGAGAATCACTTGAACCCGGGAAATGGAGGTTGCAGTGAGCCAAGACTGCGCTATTGCACTCCAGCCTGGGTGACAGAGTGAGACTCAGTCTCAAAAACAGCAACAACAACAAAAAACAAGTAAATGCTACATAAATAGCTGTTATACTGTGTTGTTTGGGGAATAATGACTGGAAATCTGTACCTGTTCAGTATAGATGCAACCATGCTTTTTTCAGTTAAACTTTTTTTTTTTTTTTTTGGCGAGACAGTCGCTCTTTCACCCAGGCTGGAGTGCAGAGGCGGGAGTCACAGCTCACTACAGCCTCAAACTTCTGGGCCCAAGCAGTCCTCCCAGCTTAGCCTCCTGAATAGCTGGGACCACAGGCATGTGCCACTACCATACAGCACTGATGGACCTGGCTAACTTTTGTAGAGCCAGGGTCTTGCTTTTATTATTTATTATTACTATTATTATGTGATATAGAGTCTTGTCCTGTCACTCAGGCTGGGAGTGCAGTGGTGAGATCTCAACTCACTGCAGCCTCGACCTCCTGAGCTCAGGCAATCCTCCCACCTCAGCCCCCTAAGTAGCTAAGACTCTACAGGTATGTGCCACCAGCCCGGCTAACTTATTATTATTGTAGAGACAGTGTCTTGCTGTGTTGCCTTGGCTGGTCTCACAGTCCTGGGCTCAAGTGATCCTCCCACCTTGGCCTCCCAAAAGGCTGGGATTATAGCCTTGAGCCACCATGCCTAGCCTCCTTTTTGAATAGTTTTGATTCTTGGTTGGTTGAATGCATGGATATGGAACCCATGGATGCGGAGGGCCAACTGCACATATCTTCGAACCATCTGTGTGAGTCAGGCACTGTTCAGACCCTTGGTGTGGAGGGAGCAGAGGCCACCTGCTGCCAGCCCTGGTGATGGTCCAGTGTGTGATCGACACCCTAGGGAGAGTGCTGTAAGGAAGGGAAAGGAGAAGTGTCTGAGGAGGAGGGAGGGACAGGGAGAGCCTCTGGGGAGGTGATTTGAGAGCCAGGTGACTGGCGCCCTGGGGGAGGGCAGAAGGGAGCCTGGGAAAGAGGAGTTCAGGCAGTGGAGGGAGCAGGCTCTGGGGCCAGTGGGAGGCTCAGCCTGGAGGCTCTGAGATCTGCTCAGCCCTTGTCTTACCGGACCACTGTGCTGTGTGTGGAGGGAAGATGCCAGGTGGACAGCGTGGAACCTCTGGGATAGTCCAGGAGAGGTGCTGGTGGCCTGGAGCCGGTGGGGGACAGGCGGAGGTGGGGAGGTGTAGCCAGCTCTGGATCTATGTGTGCGTTGAGATTTTTCTTTTGAGAACATGATCACAGCCCACTGAATTCACGTTCGGTTACGCTAAATAATATGGGGTCGGGTGCGGCGGCTTACGCCTGTAATCCCAGTACTTTGGGAGGCCTAGGTGGGTGGATCACTGGAATTCAAGAGTTCGAGACCAGCCTGGCCAACATGGTGAAACCCTGTTTTTGCTAAAAAAAAAAAAATACAAAAATTAACCAGGCATGGCACATGCCTGTAGTCCCAGCTACTTCAGAGGCTGAGGCAGGAGAATCGCTTGAACCTGGGAGGCAGAGGTTGTGAGCCGAGATCGTGCCACTGTACTCCAGCCTGGGCAACAAGAGTGAAACAATGTCTCAAAAAAAAAAAAAAAGAAAAAAGAAAAGAAAAAGAAATAACATGAAGAGGCTGGGTGTAGCAGCTCATGCCTGTAATTACAGCACTTTGGGAGGCCAAGGAAGGAGGATCACTTGAGCCCAGGAATTCGAGACCAACCCGGGCCACATAGGGAGACCTCATCTCTACAAAAAATAAAGTTAGTTGGACATAATAACATATGCCTGGGGTTCCAGGTATTTGGGAAGCTGAGCTGGGATGATTGCTTGGGCCTGGGAGGTCGAGGCTGCAGTGAGCTGTGATTGCACCACTGCTCTGTAGCCTGGGTGACAGAGTGAGATCCTGCCTCAAAAAACAAATAAGAGAGATCCTTTTCTGTGCCCAGTTGTCCCCAGTGGTAACAGTTTTCAAAACTAGAGCGCAATATCCCAACCAGGACAGCAACAGGAATCTGACCTGCTGACCTGATGCGGAGCTCCCCAGTCCGACTTGGACGCGTTTGTAGGTGCCGTAAATCCTGTAGGTTTCTACTCCTTCCGTGCAATTTGCCTCTGTCAGCCAAGACACTGAGCAGGGTCCCGCCAGGTCCCCTGTGCTGTCCTTTATAACCACTCTCGCCCTTCCTGCCCCCTCACTCCCTCCCAACCCCTGGCTACCACTCATCTGCCCTCTGTTTCTCAGATTTTGCCATTTCAAAAATGTTCTATAAATGGAACTGTGCAGTCTGTAGCCCTTGGGGATTGGCTGTTTTCACTCAGCACACTTCCCTGGAGATTTGTCCAAGTTGCTACATGAACTAAGAGTCTGGGCCAGATGCAGTGGCTCACACCTGTAATCCCAGCACTTTGGGAGGCTGAGGTGGGTCAATCACCAGAGGTTAGGAGTTCAAGACCAGCCTGGCCAACATGGTGAAACCCCGTCTCTACTAAAAATACGAAAATTAGCTAGATGTGGTGGCATGTGCCTGTAATTACAGCTACTCGTGAGGCTGAGGCAGGAGAATCCCTTGAACCTGGGAGACAGAGGCTACAGTGAGCCAAGATCGCACCACTACACTCCAGCCTGGATAACAGAGTGAGACTCCATCTCAAAAAAAAAAAAAAAAAAAACAAGAGTCTGTCACTTGAGCCCGGGAGGTGAAGGCTGCAGTGGGCTGTTATCATGCCACTGCGCTTCAGCCTGTGTGACAGAGCAAGGCCCGGTCGCTTACAAAAGAAAAAAGTCTGGATTCATTTGCAGGCAGAGCCAACAAGATCTGCTGGGGTGGTCAAGCAGCAGTTGGAGATTTGAGCGTGGAGTTCAGGGCTGGAGGCATCCTGCGTTGTGTCTCCATGAGGCCGAATGAAGTCACCCAGGCGCAGGAGGCCCAGAGGTTCGGAGTCTGAGTCCACTTGGATTTGGTGTTTCCTGTGCAGCAGATGCTGTCCTGGGCTGCGGGTGCAGCAATGAACAGGGCAGACAAGCTCCCTGCTTGGCGAGGGGCTGACCAGCTGCAGCGGCGGTGTGGGTGTGGACGAGGGAGCAGGCTCAGGATCTCGTTCCCTTATCAGTTCTGGCTTTGCAGCGGTGGAGGGCTCCAGGGCCTGTGCCGTGTGGAGCCCGTGGTGTGGCCCTGGGGTGGAGGGGCTGGACTAGAGCTTCCCAGGAGCCCTGAGTGAAATGAGAAGAGTGCA
The DNA here is from genome assembly GCF_048565385.1 of Saimiri boliviensis. NCBI lineage: Eukaryota > Metazoa > Chordata > Mammalia > Primates > Cebidae > Saimiri > Saimiri boliviensis. The sequence goes on from NC_133457.1 coordinate 114,302,719, forward strand.
GTGTTGCGCTGAAGGCGAGGTGGCCTCTGTCCAACACAGAAGGGTCTGTCTTCTGAGATGTCCTTTGTACATTTAGAATATTATAGCTTCGACAGAGGGATGAGGTTGGCAGGTGAGGGGCTGCAGCCACCTGCCTGTCCCTTGGCTTGGGTGTGGAGAGGTCTGGAATCCTTGCAGCAACTCCGCCAGCTTCCTGTCCCGTCTCCCCCACTGCAGCCCCTTTCCCCACCTGGCCCCTCATCCCTGCTTCCCAGCCCTGGCTGGCTGCCTCATGCTTGCATCAGGGCCACTGGGTTATTCCTTCATACTTTCTTTTCTCTTTTCTACTTCTGTTTGTTTGCTTTTTTTTTTTTTTTTTTTTTTTTTTTGAGACGGAGTTTCACTCTTGTTACCCAGGCTGGAGTGCAATGGCGCGATCTCAGCTCACCGCAACCTCCGCCTCCTGGGTTCAAGCAATTCTCCTGCCTCAGCCTCCTGAGTAGCTGGGATTACAGGCATGTACCACCATGCCCAGCTAATGTTTTGTATTTTTAGTAGAGACGGGGTTTCACCATGTTGACCAGGTTGGTCTCGATCTCTCGACCTTGTGATCCACCCGCCTCGGCCTCCCAAAGTGCTGGGATTACAGGCTTGAGCCACCGCGCCCGGCGTTTGTTTGCTTTTTGATATAGGGTCTTGCTCTGTCACCCAGGCTGGGGTGCAGTGACATAATCATGGCTCACGGCAGCCTCCACCTCCCAGACTCAAGTGATCCTCCTGCCTCAGCCTCCCAAATAGCTGGGACAACAGGCACATGCCACCATGCTTGGCTAATTTATTCGTTTCTTAATTTTTACTATAGATGGGGGTCTTGCTCTGTTGCCCAGGCTAGGGTCTTGAATTCCTCGATCTCCTGGCCTCAGGTGATCTGCCCCACCTTGGCCTCCCGAAGTGCTGGGATTACAGGTGTGAGTCACCATACCCTGCCTGGAGTCTTGAATTCCTGAGCTTAAGCGATCCTCCTACCTCGGTCTCTCTCTCTCTCTTTCTGCCGCATTCTTTCCTCCTCCTCTCTGCCCCACTTCCCTCCATTTTCCCCTCCTTTCCGTCTGTTTCCTCTCTCTGGATCCCCACCTCCCGTTTTCGGCACGCTCTCTCTCTCTGACGTTTTTCCCAAGCCTTTTGTTGCCCCTGGCGTCTCCTCCTGTCTCTCAGGGTGTTCGCCCGTTTCTGCTGTGCTGTCTCCGTCTCTCCCTCTTTTCCTTTCTCTCCCTCTTAAAAATTATTCCCCAGACCTTGAAAACCACCCATCACTTTTCACTCTTAGGGGCCCAGATGGATAAAATGTCTTCATCAGGCAATTTCGTGGCAGGAGAGGGAGGCCCAGGTGTGGGTACAGGCTGCTGTCAGTGCTGCCGGGGAGAAGGATGGCTGGGCTGAGATGCCTGGGCACAGCCAGGCCACCAAGGACACCCCATGTCTGTGGAAAAGGAGAGATTGAGAAGTGGCTGCCGAGGCTCCCTGGAGGCCTGGAATGGGGAGCGAAGGGGCACAGGGGACAGTCCAGGCCTTGTCTCTGCAGCAGGTCCTTCAGCTGCACCTGGGCTGTGCCTCTCTGTGGGGCGGGACACAGCTCTAGGAAGGAATTTCTCTAGCCCGGGCAGGAACCTGGAGGAGCCGTCTGAACACCTGCTGCTCGCAGGCTGCCTCTGGTTTTGTCCTCAGGGCTTGCTGCTTTCTTCTTCTTTTTTTTTTTTTTTTTTTTTTGAGACGGAGTTTTGCTCTGGTTACCCAGGCTGGAGTGCAATGGCGCGATCTCGGCTCACCGCAACCTCCGCCTCCTGGGTTCAGGCAATTCTCCTGCCTCAGCCTCCTGAGTAGCTGGGATTACAGGCAAGCGCCACCACACCCAGCTAGTTTTTTGTATTTTTAGTAGAGACGGGGTTTCACTGTGTTGACCAGGATGGTCTCGATCTCTTGACCTTGTGATCCACCCGCCTCGGCCTCCCAAAGTGCTGGGATTACAGGCTTGAGCCACCGCGCCCGGCCCTTTTTTTTTTTTCCCCCCTGAGACATAGTCTCACTCTTTCACCCAGACTGGAGTTCAGTGGCATGATCTCTGCTCACTGCAACCTCTACCTCCTGAGTTCAATTGATTCTTGTGCCTCAGCCTCCCGAGTAACTGGAATTACAGGCGTGTGCCACCACGCCTGGTTAATTTTTGTGTTTTTAGTAGAGACAGAGTTTTGTGATGTTGACCAGCTTGGTCTGGAACTCCTTAGCTCAAGTGATCTGCCCGCCTCAGCCTCCCAAAGTGCTGGGGTGACAGGCATGAGATGCCACAGCTGGCCAGGGCTTGTTTCTTGAATGGATAATAGCTGCCCGCATCAGGAACTGGGCTCCCCTGAGTAGTATTTGTGGAATCTGACAGCGTGGTAGGTTATGTTTGCTTCCCAGAGCTAATTGTTCCTTTTTTTTTTTTTTTTTTTTTTTCTTTTTTTGAGACAGAGCCTCACTCTGTCCCCCAGGCTGGGGTGCAGTGGTGCAATCTCGGCTCACTGCACTGCCGCCTCCCAGGTTCAGGTGATTCTGCTGCCTCAGCCTCCCTAGTAGCTGGGACTACAGACGTATGCTACTATGCCCGGCTATTTTTTGTATTTTTAGTAGAAATGGGTTTTTGCCATGTTGGCCAGGCTGGTCTTGAACTCCTGACCTCAAGCAATCCGCCTGTCTTGGCCTCCCAAAGTGGCCGGGATTATAGAGTGAGTCGCTGCACCCGGACTAGCTGGTGCTATTTTCAATATCTTTTTGTGGAGTTACCCACCTTCCAGGCCGGCCAACAAAACCTTCAGTGATTCTATTGATAATTCAGCATCAGAGTGAGAAATGTACGACTCTGATGTGACAGCGGTTGGTGGCCAGACCATAGACAGCTGTTAGTATGGAGTAAAGGGACACTCATCTAGAGGTTGGACACTGACTGCAGGCATCTGCCTCTGGGCCTAAAGCTGCCTCCCTTGGGGAGGGGGATCTCAGTGTGACGGAGGACCCAGCAAGGCCACTGGGCAAGGCTCTTGGTTTGTTCCCCTGGGCTGCAAAGGACTCTTCCATTTGCTGCGCAGTCCTGCAAGTGGGTCAATCCCAGCTCCAGCTGCATCCATCTGCTCATGTCTCTCCCCAACCAAATTCTACCACCGTCCCCACCTCCGCCCTTTGCCCCATGGTGTTTTCTCAGCCAGGAGCACCGGCATCATGCTGGCCCTTGTTCCATGCCCAGGGCTCATCCATGGCACCTTCCTCGACTCACCCTTTTGACTGATAGCACAGGATGAAGAACACCATCCTGGGGGCACACAGATCTCAGGTGACAATTTGAAGTGCCAAGGCAGGGCCCCTCTGTCAAACTTACTCAGAGCGTCAAGACAGGGATAGCAGAGCCAGCTTGCATGAGTTTGGATGCTCCCGAGACCGGCTGGGTCTGTGGTACAAGCATCATGGCTTGAGTGAGTTCCCTAAACCCCACTGAGTCTTAGTTTCCATAGCTGTAAAATGGGATCACTATTCACATCCACTGCAGACGGCTGTTGTCTGAAGTCGCTGAGACAGGGGAAGGGGGAGCTGCTATTGTCCTTACTGTGGATCATGAATGATATTATTATCTTTCTTTCTTTCTTTTTTGTTTTGTTTGTTTGTTTGTTTGTTTTGAGGCAGAGTTTCGCTCTTGTTACCCAGGCTGGAGTGCAATGGCGCCATCGCAGCTCACCGCAACCTCCGCCTCCTGGGTTCAAGCAATTCTCCTGCCTCAGCCTCCTGAGTAGCTGGGATTACAGGCACGCACCACCATGCCCAGCTGATTTTTTGTATTTTTAGTAGAGACGGGATTTCACCAAATTGACCAGGATGGTCTCGATTTCTTGACCTCGTGATCCACCTGCCTCAGCCTCCCAAAGTGCTGGGATTACAGACGTGAGCCACTGCACCCGGCCCTTTTAATACAGGGTTTCACAATGTTGGTCAGGTTGGTCTTGATATTATTATCTTTTTTAAGACAGAGTCTCGCTCTGTCACCCAGGCTGGAGGCAGTGGTGCGATTTCAGCTCACTGCACAACCTTCACCTCCCAGGTTCGAGAGATTCTCCTGCCTCAGCCTCCTGGGTAGCTGGGACTACAGGTATACGCCACCACACTGGCTAATTTTTTTTTTTTTTTTTTGTATTTTTAATAGAGATGTGTTTCACCATGTTGGCCAGGCTGATCTCTAACTCCTGACCTCAGGTGATCTGCCCACCTTGGCCTCTCAAAGCACAGTTATTATTATTTAACCGCACTTGTTATCTGTGTTATTCTCCCAGCGCTTTGCGTCTGCTACTTTCTGTGTGCTTTATTTATTTTTAAATGACCTTTTGGCTGGGCGCAGTGGCTCATGCCTGTAATCCCAGCACTTCAGGAGGCCGAGGCAAGCGGATCACTTGAGGTCAGGAGTTCGAGACTATCTTGGCTCGGGGAAAAAAAAAAAAATACTGGCCAGGCATGGTGGCTCATGCCTGTAATCCAAGCACTTTGGAGGCCAAGGTGGGCGGATCACCTAAGGTCGGGAATTCATGACCAGTCTGACCAACATGGTGAAACCCCGTCTTTAAAAAAAAACAAAAATTAGCCAGGCATGGTGGCTCATGCCTGTAATCCCAGCTACTTGGGAGTCTAAAGCAGGAGAATCGTACAAACCCGAGTGGAGGTTGCATTGAGCCAAGATTGCACCATTGCACTCCAGCCTAGGTGACAGAGCGAGCATCTGTCTAAAAAATAATAATAAATGACCTTTCTATTTTATGTATTTATTTTTATTTTTTAGAGATGGGATCTTGCTCTGTGTCCCAGGCTGGAGTGCAGGGGTGTGACCATAACTCACTATAGCCTTGAGCTCCTGGGCTCAGGTGATGCTCCCACTTCAGCCTCCCAAGTATGGGACTACAGGCATGCACCACTACACCTGGCTACTTGTTAAATTTTTTTGTAGCAATGGGGTCTTGCTGCATTGCCCAGGCTGGTCTCAAACTCCTGGCTTTAAGTAATCCTTCTGAGGCCGGGCGCGGTGGCTCAAGCCTGTAATCCCAGCACTTTGGGAGGCCGAGGCGGGTGGATCACGAGGTCGAGAGATCGAGACCATCCTGGTCAACATGGTGAAACCCCGTCTCTACTAAAAATACAAAAAATTAGCTGGGCATGGTGGCACATGCCTGTAATCCCAGCTACTCAGGAGGCTGAGGCAGGAGAATTGCCTGAACCCAGGAGGCGGAGGTTGCGGTGAGCCGAGATCGTGCCATTGCACTCCAGCCTGGGTAACAAGAGCGAAACTCCATCTCAAAAAAAAAAAAAAAAAAAAGTAATCCTTCTGTATTGGCCTCCCAAAATGCTGGGATTACAGGTAGGAACCACTGTTTAGCCCTGATTTTGAAAGATAAACTTGACATGCACATTTTAAAAGGAAATAGCATTTCATTCCATAAGTGAACGTGGGGCCAGAAGTTTAAGAGCCTTCTGGGTAACATAGCAAGACTCTATCTCTACAAAAAATAAAAAAATTAGCTGGGTGTGATGGCTCACACCTGTGGTCCCAGCTACTCAGAAGATTGAGGTGGGGCCAGGTGCAGTGGCTCACACCTGTAATCCTAGCACTTCGGGAGGTTGAGGTGGGCAAATCACATGAGATCAGGAGTTCAAGACCAGCCTAACCAACATGGTGAAACCCTATCTCTACTAAAAATACAAAATTAGCCAGGCATGGTAGCACATGCCTGTATTCCTAGCTACTCTGGAGGCTGAGGCAGAGAATCACTTGAACACTGGAGGCGGAGGTTGCAGTGAGCTGAGATCATGCCACTGCACTCCAGCCTGGGCGACAGTTTTATTTATTTATCTCCAAATAAATAAAAATAAAGATCTACTCGTGTGTATGGAGAGGAGACACAGTTAGTGGCCATGGGATGGGGAGCAAGGCCCAGGCGCCTTGGTACTCAAGTGGGATGACTCCAGCACAAACCATCAATTGAAGGAGGGAGTCGGGACTCTAGGACAGAGGGATGGGGAGGCGCAGGATGAAAGAGGGGACTTGCCCTACGGATAGCAGAGTCTGTTGGCCAAGTTTGGAGGGACCAGACCGGATCAGGAGCGGTGCCCCACCGAGACCTAGTTTTGGAGGGTGCCATGACCCGGCCTCTCCCCACCTGCTGTCCCTGTATATGAGCCTGGGTTTAGTCACCAGCAGCTCAGCAGAACTTCTGGGGGCTCCTCCTCTGCTGTTACCATGTTAACGCTTTTCCTCCAGCTAAAAGCAGAATCCGTGGGAATGCAGGAACCTTCCAGAGCTGCCCCGTAGGGTCAGCATCACCTTAACTCGATTGTGCCAGCTTGTCCCTGCTGCTGGGTCACCCTGGGCACCGGCTTAGCTCTAGCAGCCCCACCCCTGTGCTTCTGTCACTAGGGCCTCGGCAGCCTCCCACGTCCACCAGCCGCTGTGGTCACTGGACCGGCAGAGGGTGGGGCCAGGGCTGGGCTGGGCAGGAGGATTCAGATGGGAAGAGGCCTGTGCCTGTCGCACGAGCTCTGCAGGGCTGGCCAGCCCAACCCCGAGGGCAGGATTGGACACGCAGGGGCTGCCTACAGAGAAATGGGAGGGGATCTGCTCACAGCTGTCAGAGTGTTCTGGAAGACTCAGGGCCCTGGGGCAGACACAGACATTGCAGGCAGGAGAGCCTGAGGTACAGAAAGCCTGGAGCCAGGACCCAGCAGGGAGGCCAGGACCAAGGGATCAGGCCCTGGGGGCCGGCGTGGTGGGGCGTCCTCACGGGTCCTCACTCACGGCTCTTGTAGGCACAGCTGGAGACAGTGGAGAAGGGGTAGCAGCCACTGGCCGTGGCAGTGGGCCCAGGTCAGCAGTCCCTTACCTGGAGGGCTCCGGGTAAGCAGAGGGCTCTCCACTGGCGTCCTCCACAGCCTTACAGAGCCACTGCCAGCTCGGATCCCCATAGGGCTCACAGATCCTGCAGGCCAGGTGGGGACAGTGGCAGACCAGGTAGCGCAGTTTTTTTAGAGAAACAGACACTCTGTGTTTACTTGAACGTCGCAGTTCTTCGCTGTCGACAACAAACTCATTTTTTTTTTTTTTTTTTTTTTTTGAGACGGAGTTTCGCTCTTGTTACCCAGGCTGGAGTGCAATGGCGCGATCTCGGCTCACCGCAACCTCCGCCTCCTGGGTTCAAGCAATTTTCCTGCCTCAACCTCCTGAGTAGCTGGGATTACAGGCACACGCCACCATGCCCAGCTAATGTTTTGTATTTTTTTAGTAGAGACGGGGTTTCACCATGTTGACCAGGATGGTCTCGATCTCTTGACCTCGTGATCCACCCGCCTCGGCCTCCCAAAGTGCTGGGATTATAGGCGTGAGCCACCGCTCCCAGCCTAACAAACTCATTTTAAAATTTGTCTGCAAGCCGGATGCTGACCAAAGGTGACCCGTTTGTGCTGAGTGGGCCAGATCAGGCGACCCCTGAGGGTCGAGGGTGGAGGGTAGATACTGAAGGGACATCCTGGTTCCTGACTGAGAGCTCACCCCCAGCCCGGCTCAGCTCCAGGGTGCCGGTGTGCTGGGACAACAGGGATGCTGCAGCTGGGCAGGCCTGGGCTTGAACCCCAGCTCCACCGACTTCCAGCTGAGTGCTATGGCCAAGTGACTCCTGAGCCTCAGTTTCCCCTTCTGGGATCGGGGAAACTGAGGGGAAAATAGGATGGAGGATCCCTCCTCTCTCAGCCTCTGCGAGCATGAATCTCTGTGACCTGCAGGCCCTGTCGCAGCCTGGGTACTCTGTAAATGCTCAGTTCTTGGTCACTGAGGTTGAATTAAGAGAGGTTGGGGCTTGGTTTATGGAGTGAGACTGATGTGTTTCTTCTGTTGGCTTTAAAATAAAATGTATATTATAGAATTAGAGCAAAGCTGCCGTGATAGTACAGAGACTCCCTCTGCACCCCTTGCCCAGCTGCTTCTGTTAACATTTTACTGTGTGCCTGGTCACAGCTAAGGAGCCAACACAGACACATGCTGATGAACTCAAGTCCACACCTGCTTCGGTTTCCCTGCATTTTTCTGTCCCGGGATCCCGTACTACATTCAGTCTTCGTCTCCTTGGCCCCCTCTGGTCTATGACAGTTTCTCAGACTTCCCTTTTTTGTTTTGTTTTGTTTGGGTTTGGTTTTGTGTTTTTGTTTTTGAGAGAGGCTGTTGTGTCGCCCAGGCTGGCGTACAGTGGCAAGATCGTGGCTCACTGCAGCCTTGCCCTCCAGAGCTCACACGATCCTCCGCCTCAGCCTCTCAAGTACCTAGGACCACAGGTGCATGCCACCGTGCCCAGCTAATTTTTGTGTTTTTTGAGTTTTGTTTGTAGAGATGGCGTTTCCCTGTGTGGCCCAGGCTGGCCTTGAAATTCTGCACTCAAGGGATCCTCCTGCCTTGGCCTCCCAAAGTGCTGGGATTGGCCAGGCATGATGGCTCACTCCTGTAATTTCAGCACTTTGGGAGGCCAAGGCAGGCAGATCACTTGAGGTCAGGAGTATGAGACCAGCTTGGCCAACGTATCAAAACCCTGTCTCTACTAAAAATACAAAATTAGCCAGGTGTGGTGGCATGCACCTATTATCCCAGCTCACCAGGAAACTGAGGCATGAGAATCACTTGAATCTGGGAGGCGGAGGTTGCAGTGAGCCAAGATCATACCACTGCATTCCAGCCTGGGTGACAGAAAGACACCCCATCTCAGAGAGAGAAAAAAAATCCACACAAAGTGCTGGAATTACAGGCATGAGCCGCCACCCAGCCTGACTTCCCTTGTTTTTGATGACCTTGACAGTTTTGAGAATATCAGGTAGGTGTTTTGAACAATATCCTTTAATTAGGGCCTATCTGATGTTTTTCTCATCCTTAGACCAGGGTTGTGGGTTTAGGCGGAGGAAGACCGCAGAGGTAACCGCCCTTCTCATCACATCATAGCAAGGGATGCCTCAGCGTGGCCCAGCACTGATGGTGCTGGACGTGGGTCACCTGGCCGAAGTGGCATTTGCCAGGTTTCTCCACTGTGCAGTTTCTTTTCTTTCTTTTCTTTCTTTTTTTTTTGAGATGGAGTTTTGCTCTTGTTGCCCAGGCTGGAGTGCAGTGGCACGATCTCGGCTCACCGCAACCTCCACCTCCCGTGTCGAGGTGATTCTCCTGCCCCAGCCTTGAGCAGCTGAGATTACAGGCACCCACAACCGCACCTGGCTAATTTTGTATTTTCAGTAGAGACGGGGTTTCTCCATGTTGCTCGGGCTGGTCTTGAACTCCCACCCTCAGGTGATGCCCCCACCTCGGCCTCCCAAAGTGCTGGGATTACAGGTGTGAGCCACGGCGCCCGGCCACTGGGCAGTTTCTTCCCCTCCTTTCCATACCCTGCTCTTTGGAAGCAAGTCACTAAGTACAGCCCTACTCAAGGGAGGAGGGACAGGTACACTCCAGCTCCAGGAGAGGCACGCAAACAATTTAGAATGCTTTTGGAACAGTTTTAAGATTCACATCTCTTCCTTGTCTGCTTGCTTTTGCATCTAGTAGTTGTCACTTCTTTGGATGATTCATTCTCTTTCTCTCTCTCTCTCTCTCTCTCTCTCTCACTTTCTCCCTCTCTCTCATTTCTGCCAGGGTCTTGCTCTATTGCTCAGCCTGGAGAGCAGTGGTGCAGTCACGGCTCACTGCAGCCTTGACCCCCAGGCTCAAGCGATCCTCTTACCTCAGCCTCCCAAGTATCTGGGACTACAGGTGTGCTCCGCCATGACCAGCTGATCTTTTTTTTTTAGAGGTGAGAGTCTCACTGTGTTGCCTAGGCTGGCCTTAAACTCTTGGACTCAAGCGATCCTCCCACTTTGGCCTCCCAAAGGCCAGGATGACAGGCTGCCACACTTAGCCTGATCTTTTCATTTCGTTATCTAAACAGCCCAGGCTTGAGTCCTGGCTCAGCCCATTGACTCTTAGTGTGACCTGCGTGACTCACTATTAAGGAGGGATCATGAGAACAAGGGGGTGTGTGGATCAGGCTGCACCTGGTGCTTTGAGCAAATCAGTTGATGTTTTTTCCTACTTGGGACGAGAAGTCCTGAGGTGGCCAGTGGAGCTGATGGGGCATCTCAAGGAAGTGGTCAGGGCCCCAGGCTTCCCCTGGCTGCTGCTCTGCCATCCTTAGCATGTGGCTTTTGTCTCTCTGGTCCCAAGGTAGCTGCAGCACCTCCAGCCTCGCCGCCGTGCCCCAGGCAGGACTCCGTGAAGGTGACGGCGTTATCCCCGTTTTGTAGAGAAAGAAAGTGAGGCTGAGGAGGATGAGAAACCCTGACTTAAAGAGTGCCGTGAGGTTAGAAATTGGGTAACCGGGCGTGTAGTCGGCATGGTTGTTTCCACAGTAGGAGGGGCCTCTCTCAAGCTCCCTGGCACTGGAGTGCCCTGGGGGATGAGGGCGGGCCTCGGGCAGCAGGTACCTGAGCTCCTCCACTTAGCTGGCTTGAGGCTTCAGCCTCCCAGGGGCTGGCCCAGGCTCTGGTGGGGCTGTGGGTGGCTGGGCAACCTCAGCTCCCAGCCTTCGAGTCGGGCTGCAGTGTGGCCGCTTCTCTTTTTGGGGTGGAGGATGCTGGGCCTAGCAGCCCCGATGACCTGTGCCTCTTGCCTGTTCTGGGTGAGCCAGGACTGGCTGGGGCTTCAGTGATCACCCAAGAGCAGCCAGCCACATAAAAGTGAGGCCGGAGGGTGGTCACCGAGGCGGGCCTGGCCCAGTGCCTGGCAGCCGTGTCTGGTGACCTACTCTTCAGTGCCCGCTTGGATGGGAGATACACAGAGAAGGGTTTGCCGTTCCTGTTCTATTTGGAGGACAGATTTAATTCAGAGGCAAACTGTGGTCTGGGGATCAAACCTGGCCTGCCATGTGTTTTGTCATTTTTGTTTTTGAGATAGAGCCTCGCCGTGTCGCCCAGGCTGGGGTACAGCGGTGCAGTCTCGGCTCACTGCAACCTCCCCCTCCTGGTTCAAGTGATTCTCCTGCCTCAGCCTCCTGAGTAGCTTAGGATTACAGGCACCGGCCACCACAGCCAGCTAATTTTCGTATTTTTAGTAGAGACGGGATTTCACCATGTTGGCCAGGCTGGTCTCGAACTCGACCTCAGGCAGATCCTCCCTCCTCAGCCTCCCTAAGTGCTGGGACTATAGGCATGAGCCACCACACCCAGCCTGCCATTGCTTTTGTGAAGTTTCACTGGCACACAGCCATGCCTTCTGCTGACACTGTCTGTAGCTGCATTTGTACTACCAGGGCGGAGTTGAGTGGTTGTGACAGAGACTGTATGGTTTGCAAAGCCTAAAATATTTACTGTCTAGCTCTTTACAGAAAATGTTTGTTGACCCTGACCTGAAAGCCACACAGGGTCAGCGATTTGCGATTAGGGCTTTCTAAGAGGGAGATGCCGGGTGGGCAGGACTGGCACGGGGCCGCGGAGGGGCTATGGAAACGGTGGCACGGGGCACACGAGGCCCAGAGGCGGTGGGCTTGGCTGTAGAGCAGGGCTTGTTCTGATGGGGGCTTCAGAAGAGAGGCTGTGAACCCAGCGGGGCCTGAGGCTTTACCCTGTCACGTGCTGTGACAGCCGTTTGGGGGTCTTTGTGAGAGTAGGAGCTGCTTGGTGTGGATTGCCCGGGCCAACTCTGAGGCTTTGGTCAGATGCAGCAGGTCACGGGAACCGTGGGGGTCTCAGGGGACAGGGCTTCTCAGCTCAGCCACCTTCAGCCACAAGGGACTGTGGGCCTGGAGCTGCCCGATGGTCTGATTTTCCAAGAGAAACGGGCAGTCTGCTTTTCACGGGAAATCTGATTAGTGCATGTTTGGAGTTAATTCCGTTTTTACAGAATCACGAAGCAGACCCAGCACGTGTGTGTTTGGCCTGTGGGCGGCAGGTTGGGGAACTCAGGTGTCCAGGGTGGAGGCGGGGACCTCCGGGGGTGTGGGGAGACTGCCAGGCCTGGCGCCTCAGCCCTCCCTCTGGCAGAGGCGGGGCCCTGGGCTGGGGAGGACCTCACAGCGGTGTCAGGTTTCTGTGTCTTGACCTATCCTGTCCCAGAGCAGGGAACATTCTTGCCTGCAGCCTGGGTGGAGGGGGTGGGAAGCCAGATTCCAAAGGGTTGGACAAACCTCCTGGACCCCAGCAGGGACTCACTCGCAGCCAGAGGGTGAGAGGTGGGAGCTGGAGAGCTCTGAAGAAGCCCCCCCCCTGAGATGTTCAGGGGTGAAAACCCTAGGGTTTGACTTTGCTGCTCCGTCCCCAAGGATCCCTGTAGGGCGATGGGCAGGGACTGGTCTTGGAGCTGGACAGTCCAAGTGGACCCAGCTCCATGGCTCCCTCGATCCTGGGACCTCTGAGACACAGCGACTCCCCCCTGGCAGGCTGCCATGAAAATCCAAGAGAGAACGGGTGTGAAAGTGTTTTCTGTGGCTTGCGGGTGTGCGGGGAGGGGTCTGCCCCCAGGGCGTGGTCCTGTCTACCACCAGGGCGTCTGCAGCCCGACAGTCCTGGGGGCATCTGGTTGTTTTCAGCCTCACACTCGGGCCCTCACCTGCTGATTCACATGGCTGGTTTCGAAGCACTTGCTGCCACCCTCGGGGTTTATTATTTATTTCAGCAGGACTCTTAGTCAGAAGCAGCCCTGGTCGGCGTGGCTTGAGGGAAGAAGAGAATTTTGAGGCTCATGAACAGGAAAAGCCCCAGGGCAGTTCCAACCTTCAGCAAAACAGGGCTCACTGCTCAAAATAATATTGGCTGGACTCTTGTCTTCCCCCCACCTTCCAACTCTGCACCCCTCTGTGTGGGCTTCATTCTCAGGTGGGCCCCTGGTGCAGTGGCAGGAGTGGCCCACAGCCTGAGCTCCTAGGAACCTCTGGGGGAGCATCCCTGTCCCAGAAGCAAGAATCCCAGTGGCCCTGTCACATGCCGACTTCTGGACTCAACTGTGTGGGTGGAGGGGAGCTGCTCACATGGACCTGGCCTGGTCTTGGTCCCACCTGAGCTGTGGAGGGGGTGGGAGCTGCTCGGATGGGGAGCTGGGCACAAGGGATCCCTTAGAAAAATCAAGAGGCAGCCTGTAATCCCAACACTTTGGGAGGCCGAGGCCTGTGGCTCACCTGAGGTCAGGAGTTCAAGACCAGCCTGGCCAACGTGGTGAAACCTCATCTCTACAAAAATACAAAAAGATTAACTGGGTGTGATGGCAGGCACCTGTCATCCCAGCTACTTGGGAGGTGGAAGCAGGAGAATCGCTTGAACCCGGGAGGTGGAGGTTGCAGTGAGCCGAGATGGCACCATTGCATTCCAGCCTAGGTGACAGAGCGAGACTCTGTCTCAAGAAAAAAGAAAAATCAAGATGCCAGCACCCCAAGGGGACGTGGACGGACAGGCTGAAACCATGCCCACCGCCCTCCAAGACTGTGTGTTGGTCAGAAGAGGAAACACCTAGCTTCCTGGCTCCTCCCGCTCTGCTACTGCCGGGATGACTTCAGCCCAGTTCTCCAAAGAGCAGCGGGTGACTTACCCACGTATCTCCCGCGTGTCGTCCAAGGTGTCGGCTTGGGCCTGAGTGAACATGGAGCGGCATCAGCCTCTGCAGCCTTTTGTCTGCTCGTCCAGCGCAGTGGCTCTCCTGAGAAAGCAAAGCATGCTTGTTCTCTGCAGAGCCCTGGGGGCTCCTAGTGATTGCCTGCCTTTCGAAGTGCACAGGAAGCAGCTGTTCAATAATCCATCATGACGTTTGGCCAGACACCGACAGAGCTTGTCTCCCTGCCACCCCCTTGTCCAAATGCAGAGATGACCTTTACCCTCTGTCACCAGGAAGGATGCCACGATTGGGAGTTTCTTGCATTAGTTCTCTCCAGGCCTAAGAGATGATCACATCATGGCCAGGCGCGGTGGCTCATGCCTGTAATCCCTGCACTTTGGGAGGCAGACGTGGGAGGATCACCTGAGGTCGAGAGTTTGAGACCAGCCAGACCAACATGGAGAAACCCCGTCTCCCTGTAAAAATACACAGTTAGCCGGGTGTGGTGGCATGTGCTTATAATCCCAGCTAGCTGGGAGACTGAGACAGGAGACTCGCTTGAACCCAGGAGGCGGAGGTTGCAGTGAGCCAAGACTGCACCATTGCACTCCAGCCTGAGCAACAAGAGTGAAACTCTATCTCAAAAAAAAAGAGATGGTCACATGTAGAGCTGCCAGAGGCCTCTCACCAAGCCTTCTCCTTGGCTTCTTTATAATGATATTGATTTTTTCCTCCATTTTAAAAATCCATCTCCTTGAGGGAGGAGACAGAAACCTCATCTCTCTTTATAGAACCATTTCAAAAAGGAATGGAGAGTTGGGATGAGGCCCAGCTGGCCTAGGAGAGGCCACCTGGCTGGGCTGGACACTGGCTGTGGCCTGGCCTGGTCACTGACCCTTGCCTGGGTCCTCAGGGTCAGGAGAGGAAGGGCCATGTCTTTTCAGATCACAGAACACTCTGGCCCCAGTCATGTGTCAGGATGAGAGGCGCGGGCTTTGAACTCATGATTCACTTGGATGTTACGTTTTCTAGATAATATGGCAGCAAGTCCTCAGGCCATCAGAAGAAGGAGGGTAAGATTCCACACCTGTGGGTCACTCACCAGCTGTAGCCCTCTGGCTGGATATGTATCTTGTGACTTAGCTCCTGGTTGTGTTCCGATCGTGGCGCCATCAAGGGACCGTGTGTCCACTGACCTACAGAGGCAGGGGCAGTTGGGGAAGTGCTGGGAGAAGAGGGGGAGGTGGGAATAGATCTCGTCTCCCAGGCCATCCCCTGAGCAGGCCAAGCCAAAAGTGGCTGACTGAAGGTTGGACGGGCAGAATGTTGCATTCGCCATGTGTGAGGCTCACCCTTGGCCAAGGCGCGTGGCTTGTCCTGGTTTTCCAGATGTGGAGGCAGTGACGCATGTTGGTATGAAGTCCCTAGACACCAGAGTATGTTCTAGCTTATTTAAGAACCTTTGATGGTTCCCTTCTGCAACAGAGAGGCTTGTGTGGTGTGATGGAAAGTCAGGCCCTGGACGTGAGCCCTTGGCCACTCTCATTTTCAGGGGACACATGCAACAGCGTCCTCCTGGCTCCACTCTTGCCCCTAGAGCGTATTCTCCTCTCTTCCTGAAACACGGACCTCATCACACATGCAGCCTCCCGCCTAAGAGCTTCAAACGCTCCCCCGTGCTCGTAGATCAAGTTCATAGCTTGGCTTGCAAGAGCCCAAGTGACCCAGGCCCGCTGTTTGGCTTCCTCCTTGTCTACGATCTGATCCCCACAGCCCCCACACGCCACCCACTCGGCAGAGTTTGTTCCCTCGGCCTGGAACACTGGCCCTTGGCACCCTTGGCACCTACACCCCCTTCTCCTGACTCCTGGCCAGCTGCCGCTGAGGCTGTGAAGGTCCTAGACGGCTCAGCCCTCAGGAACTCCCCCGACCTCTAGGACGACCTGAGGCCCCATCTGGGCTCCCCAGGCTTTTGTGCCCTCCTACCATTAGCCCACATCACAGGGTGGTATTGTTTCTCCTGGTTCGATCGTGTCCCCACTAAGTGCCATGCTCCATGGAGGCTGGCACGGTTGTCTTGTTCACAGCTGGGTCCTCAGCGGACAGGACAGGGCTGGCCTGGTGCCCACTGGGTTGGCGGTTGGTGGACAGATGCTTGGGGGATGTGACCTGGGGCAGGGCATCTCCTGAGCCTTGGTCTCCCCCTCTGTACTGGGATCATGTCGTCATGTGCAGGGGGAGGGGAGGGGAGCAGGCAGCACAGGGAGGGGCCTGCAGAGGGGTTTGGCATGGGCCACAGTCTGGAGCCCACATCCCAGCACCTACACCCAGCTTTCAGCTGTAGCCAGAATTGGGTCTCAGCCAGAGTGGGCAGAGGTGACCAGGATAGGAGACTGCAGGGAGCTGGGGGGCAGGGTCAGGAGGTGGTGAGGAGATCCCTTCCCTTGGTCCCCTCCCTTGGTCCCCCTTGACCCTGCATCCTGGCTCGTCTCCACTGGCTCCAACCAGGAACAGCAGCGCAGCAGCCCCCTCCTTCCTGTGGAGCAGGCCGTGGTCCCTGCAGCCTGGGCTCTGCATGAGACTCATCTGGGAGCTGTGAAATGTCCCACGCCCAGGCCACGCCCTAGACTAGTGACATCCACTCCCTGGCGTGGGGCCTGGGCATCAGTATTTCATAAAACTCCCAGGAGATTCCAGTGCATGGCCAGGTTTGCAAGCCATCATTCCAGGTGGTTCTCAGTGACCTGGTTTTTCCTGGAGATGCTCGGCAGCCCGCGGGAGCCTGCCAGCCAGCGCACGGGCAGCGAGCAGCGCAATGGGAAATCTCCCCTTCCCTGCCTCCCTCGACAAAAATCCTCACCAGAAACGAGGAAGCACTTCCTAAAATGTTTGTTTGTTTGTTTGTTTTGTTTTTGCAAGAGTAGCACATGCATATAGCAGGAACTCCAGGCAGCACAGATGGGTACACAGTGAAAGGAAAATCAGTCCTGGCCAGGCGCAGCGGCTCACGCCTGTCATTTCAGCAGTTTGGGAGCCTGAGGAGGGCGGGTCATCGGAGGTCAGAAGTTCAAGACTAGTCTGGGCAACATAGCGAAACCCCATGTCTACTTAAAAAAAAAAAAAAAAAAAAATTAGCCAGTGGCACACGCCTATCATCCCAGCTACTCGGGAGGCTGAAGCAGGAGAATCGCTTGAACCCAGGAGGTGAAGGTTGCAGTGAGCCAGGATGCTGCCACTGTACTCCAGCCTGGGCACCAGAGAGAGAGTCTGTCTCAAAAAAAAAAATCCTGTCACTAACAACAGCCACTGTACCCTGGCTCTGGGACGGCCCTGCAGAGCCGTCAAGTGTCGGTATATGGTCCCTTTGTCACACGTCTGCCCTTCTCACCTTGCTTTCTTAGTCTTCCTCTGCTAGAATGTATTGCTCTACCTGGCTCTTCTTGTTTTGTTTTTGTTTTTGTTTTTTCCAAGACACAGACTCATTCTATTGCCCAGGCTGAAGTGCAGTGGTGCAATCTCAGCTCACTGCAACCTCTGCCTCCCAGGTTCAAGTGATTCTCCTGCCTCAGCCTCCCAAGTAGCTGGGATGACAGGTGCGCACCACCATGCCCAGCTGATTTTGGTATTTTTAATAGAGACAGGGTTTGACTATGTTGGCCAGGCTGGCCTCGAACCCTGACCTCAAGTGATCTGCCCACTGTGGCCTCCCAAAGTGCTGGGATTACAGGCATGAGCCACTGCGCCTGGCCTGCCTGGCTCTTCTTGACACCCACAGAGTATTCCATTGTGGAGAAGGCCTGGTGCCTTCGGGTGGCCAGCTTTGTCTGTCACAGGCAGTGCTGTCACAGGAGCCCAGAGTCTTTGGTCATATGTGTGACTCCGGTGGGATGAACTTGTAGACCTGGAACTCCTGGGTCATCCAAATTGCTGATAGAGCACCATTTCTTGTCATTCCAGAAGTCGCCTGCACCGGTGCCCTTGACGTACGAGCT
This sequence comes from Saimiri boliviensis, assembly GCF_048565385.1. Taxonomy (NCBI): domain Eukaryota; kingdom Metazoa; phylum Chordata; class Mammalia; order Primates; family Cebidae; genus Saimiri; species Saimiri boliviensis. Next base: position 114,320,332 of record NC_133457.1, read on the forward strand.
GCCTGCACTGTATAGGACGGAGGACTATTTTCCTGTGGACGCTGGGGAGGCCCAGCGCCGCCCCCGCACCTGCCCTCCGCCTCTGTGAGCTTCGCGCTCTTCCCCTCAGGAACGCTGAAAGTGGCACCGTGTACATGGAGTAGCTTGGGTTTGTTTTTTTTTATTTTTTTTTTATTTTTTTGTGTTGCTGTTTTATTTTACATTAAAAAAAAATTTTTTTTAACAATGTAGAGATAGGGTCTCACTATGTTGTCCAGGCTGAGCTCAAACTCTTGGGCTCAAGGGATCACCTGCCTTGGCCTCCCAAAGTGCTGGGATTACAGGCATGAGCCACATTGCCTGGCCAGCATTTTTCTGTTGGGGTAACTCTTGCGATTTTGTTTTTTATGAGACACCTGTCACCGAGGCTGGAGTATAGTGGTGTGATCACAGCTCCCTGAAGCCTCAAACTCGTGGGCTCCAGTGATCCTCCTGCCTCAGCCTCCCAAACAGCTGGGACCACAGAAGCCTACCACCATGCCCGGCTGCTTTTCAAATTCATTTTATTTTTTGTAGAGATCGGGTCTCCCTATGTGGTGTTCAGGCTGGTCTTAAACTTTTGGCCTCAGGGGATCCTCCTATTTTGGCCTCCTAAAAGGTTAAGTTGGCACAAACTTTAACTGAAGTATAATTTACGTTACAGAATGGGTCGCCTAAGTGTTTCTCTAAATTTTTCACAAACTGAATGCATCTATTTAAGCCTCAGCAGACTGAGAAACCAATCAACCAACATTATCAGCACTGAGCAGCCCCCTCAGCCCCCTTCTGGTCCATGCCTGTGCCCGTGACCACTGCCAGCCCAGGCTGACAGCATCCTGACATCTAACCATGTGGGCTGGAGTTCCTGGTTTCTTTGCTTTGTGTAAAGACGGGACGAATGGGATGTGTACCTACAGTGTGTCACCTCTTGTCTCTGGCCTCACTGGCTTGATGCTACCTGTGGGAGGTGTCCTGGTTGCTGTGTCCCTGTTGATCATTCATTCTCATGGCTGTGTTGTATTGGCTGGGACTGTTTTTAACGAAGGGAGCTTGGACACCGTGTATGCCCCCAGTGTGCTTAGGGAGAGCAGGCATCGGATGGAAAGTTGGCCGGGCGCTGTGGTTCATGCCTATAATCCCAGCACTTTGGGAGGCCAAGGTGGGCAGATCACTTGAGGTCAGGAACTCGAGACCAGCCTGGCCAACATAGTGAAACCTCATCTCTACTAAAAATACAAAAATCGGGCTGGGCGCGGTGGCTCAAGCCTGTAATCCCAGCACTTTGGGAGGCCAAGGCGGGTGGATCACGAGGTCAAGAGATCGAGACCATCCTGGTCAACATGGTGAAACCCCGTCTCTACTAAAAATACAAAAAATTAGCTGGACATGGTGGCGTGTACCTGTAATCCCAGCTACTCAGGAGGCTGAGGCAGGAGAATTGCCTGAACCCGGGAGGCAGAGGTGAGCCGAGATCGCGCCATTGCACTCCAGCCTGGGTAACAAGAGCGAAACTCCATCTCAAACAAAACGAAACAAAACAAAACAAATCAGCCAGGCTCTGTGGTGCACACCGGTAATCCCAGCTACTTAGGAGGCTGAAGCATGAGAATCGCTTGAACCTAGGAAGTGGAGGTCGCGGCAAGCCAAGATCGAGCCACTGCACTCCAGCCTGGGCAACAGAGCGAGACCTTGTCTCAAGAAAAAAAAAAAAGAGAAAGTTCATGTTAATTTTTTATTTTTTTTTTCTTATTCTTTTTTTTCTTTCTTTCTTTCTTTTTTTTTTAGAGGCGGGGTTTCACCATGTTAGCCAGGATGGTCTTGATCTCCTGACCTGGTGATACGCCCACCTCCGCCTCCAAAGGGCTGGGATTACAGGCGTGAGCCACCATGCCCTCATGTTAATTTTTTAGACAAGCAGTTAAGGACACGCATTTCCAGAAGGGCGAGTGTCTGCTGACTGTTGGGCACTCCCAGACTTTTTTCTCTTCCCAGCCCCTGAAGCAGAGGCCAGGGAGAGTTGGAAGGAAATGCCATGTGATTAAGCCACAGCAACATGAGTGTCCTAAAGCAGAGACCCACAGGCCCCGCGCTAGGAGCACAGCCCTGAGGTTAGCCCGCCTGGCGGCACTGTCTGCTCCCACACCTCTTGGCTGTGTGGGCTGGGCTTTTTCCTTGCCCTCTCTGAGCCCAGGCTCCCCTGTAGTAAGTCATGAGGATGTCTCTGGCCTGATGGGTTGAGGTGAGGGTGACACGAAGTGAGATTTGTGTGTGCTGAACACAGGGCCTGGTGAGGGGCTCTCAGTAGTGGGAGGCTGATGTTGCAGGGACCAGGCAGTGACGGGGAGAGGGTTGACTGCTGGATTTCTCAGCTGACTAGCAGCATCCGAGGGCCTGAAGAGTGAGTGACTCAGGGACTGTCCTTACATGTCAGAGTTAGAAGTCACAGGAGAGTGGGGGCTGTTCTCTCTGGGTTTCCCTGTCCTGTTAGGAGGGGTGAGGTTGCATAGGGAAATCTATGGGCAAATAGTGACAAGCGAACTAGTAGTAGCTATTGCAAATTTCCTAGGATTTGCACTGCCAAACAATGAGTTTTAAGGGATGCTTAGAGACACCTGGAGGGGAAGAAGGCTGGGACACTGAGCCCTGGCACGAACCCCCAACCTCAGTCCTCTGAGCGGCTCCACTGTCCTTGTGCCAGGTGACTTCAGATATGTCCTCATTAAAGCGAGTGCCTGACACTTCCGTTGTCAAGTCAATGATGGCTTCAATTGCTGTGCATTGATGGCCTCTAACCCCTTGGTAAGGGTAACTGCAGCCTAGGAAAGGGTGGTCTGATCTTTTTTTTTTTAAAATAGAGATGGGGTCTCGCTATGTTGTCCAGGCTGGTCTCAACCTCCTGGGCTCAAGTGATCCTCCTACCTTGGCCACCCAAAGTATTGGGATTACAGTGGTGAGCCACAGAGGCCTGCTCATCTTTTTCTTTTGTGGCCGATATTGGACAGTTACACCAGTAGAAAGGTCACTGCAGATTTTTTCCCAAGAGCAAGGCTCTTCAGTGAATCACTTTTCAGTGAAACCCAGCAGATAGGAACTTCGTGCTCACCAAAGCAAGAGGTTTCAAGACAGCAGCCCATGGGGTTGTATCTGATTGGCAGAAATGTGTGGTTTGCCCTGAATTGTTTTAAGAGGTTTTAATGTTGTGACAATTGGGTGACCTTCTGGAAAAAAATAGAGCTCCATACCTCATTCAGCACACCTGGAACAATTCCAGAATTGCACATCGATTAGGAGTTTAATGTATAAAATGAATCTATTGGCCAGGTGCAATGGCTCATACCTGAATCCTTCGACTTTGGGAGGCCAAGGCAGGTGGATCGCTTGAGCTCAGGAGTTCAAGACCAGCATGGGCAACATGGCAAGACCCCTTCTCTGCAAAAAATGCAAACATTAGCCAGGCATGTTGGTGCTTGCCTGTAGTACCAGGTACTTGTGGGGAGGTGGGAGGATTGCTTGAGCCAGGGAAGTTGAGGCTACAGTGAGCTGAGATTGTGCCACTGCACTCCAGCCTGGGTGACAAAGTAATACCCTGTCTTAAAGAGTAAAATAGGGCCTGGCACGGTGGCTCATGCCTGTAATCCCAGCACTTTGGGAGGCCAAGGCGGGTGGGTCACCTGAGGTCAGGAGTTTGAGACCAGCCTGGCCAACATGGTGAAACCCCATCTTTATTTAAAAAAAAGAAAAAAAGGTAAAATAGACCCGATGTGGTGGCTCATGTGTACAATCTCAACACTTTGGGAAACTGAGGCAGGTGGAACACCTGAGGTTGGGAGTTCAAGACCAGTCTGACCAACATGGAAAAAGCCCGTCGCTAGTAAAAATACAAAATTAGCTGGGCATAGTAGCACATGCCTGAGCTGCTTGGGAGGCTGAGGAAGGAGAATTGCTCAAACCCAGGAGGTGGAGATTGCAGTGAGCTGAGATCACACCATTGCACTCCAGCCTGGGCCACAAGAGGGAAACTCTGTCTCAAAAAAATGAAAAAAAAAAAAAAAAAAAGTAAAATAAAACAAATCTATTGAAGAAAAGGTAAAAATACTGGAGAATTGTACAAAATCAAGAGGTCATAAGAGAAATCAATTTGATTATATATATATATATATATATATATATATAAATTTTAAACCTCTGCATGGCAAAACCAACAGAAAATCAAAAAACAAAACAAAAGCCGAAACAACAAAATCCTAAGCAAATTGAAAAGATAGATGACAAATTGGGAAAATATATTTGCATCTCATGCTACAAAGGGATAATCTCCCTAAGAAGTGGCAGTAGCAAAATGGGCAAAGGGTATGAACAGAAGCTTCATAGAAAACGCAAAACATGAAAAGATAGCCTCAATGTATGCCAGTAAGTATAGAAAAATATTGACATTACCCCGAGATTTTTCACATTTCAGGCTGGCAAAGTTTAAAGTTTTTGATGACACTTTATTTTTTATTTTTTTGAGACAGTCTGTTTTGTTGCCCAGGCTGGAGTGCAGTGGTGTGATCTTGGCTCATTGCAACCTCTGCCTCCTGGACTCAAGCGATCCTCGCACCTCAGGCATCTGAGTAGCTGGGATTATAGGTGCACACCACCACACCCAGCTAATGTTTGTGTTTTTAGTAGAGATGGGGTTTTGCCATGTTGGCCAGGCTGGTCTCAAACTCGTGGCCTCAAGTGATCTGCCTGCTTCTGCCTCCTAAAGTGCTGGGATTATAGGCATGAGCCACTGTGCCTGGTCTTGTGGGTGACATTTTGAAGAAAAATACTCCAGTGCATTGACGGTGAGACACCATTCTCATGGGGGGAAATTCGCATACCAATCAAAATTAGAGTCCTAGCTACTCGGTAGGCTGAGGCAGGAGGATCACTTGAGCCCAGGAGGTTGAGGCTGCAGTGAGCTGTGATCATGCCACTGCACTCCATCCTGGGTGACAAAACCCCATCTCTTTTAAATAAAAAAAGTCGGGGGGATACGTCCTCGGACCCAGTAATTCTACTAGGAATCCAGCTTACACACACAAGGAAGAAAAGAAATATACAAGGTTAGTCACTCCACAGTGAGATAGCAAAAGATTAGAAAGAACATGGCCGGGCGTGGTGGCTAAAGCCTGTAATCCCAGCACTTTGGGAGGCCAAGGCGGGTGGATAACGAGGTCGAGAGTTCGAGACCATCCTGGTCAACATGGTGAAACCCTGTCTCTACTAAAAATACAAAAAAAAATTAGCTGGGCATGGTGGTGCGTGCCTGTAATCCCAGCTACTCAGGAGGCTGAGGCAGGAGAATTGCCTGAACCCAGGAGGCGGAGGTTGCGGTGAGCCGAGATTGCGCCATTGCACTCCAGCCTGGGTAACAAGAGTGAAACTCCGTCTCAAAAAAAAAAAAAAAAAAAAGAAAGAAAGAACTCAAGTGTTTATCGATCTGGGATATATTCCTTTATAGCCCAGCCATATGATGGAATACTATAATGTTGTAAAAATGGGTTAAGAGTTCTTTATGAATTGGTGTGGAAATATTGCCAAGATGTGAAAGCCAAATGCAGAAAAAATGTATGTGTTATGCTATTATCTATGTGAAAAAGACATTACAGTTCTCTGGAAGGATAAACAGAAATTTGAGAATGGTGGATATCTGGAATGACAGGTATCCTTTTCATTGTACTTTAAACGTTCTGACTTTTTGGTGTTTGCCTATTCAAAAAATGGTTAAAATCAGTTGCCACCAATTAAAAGTTAGGAGAATGCATATAAAGAACTGGATTTCCTGTTTGTTTGTTGCCTTAAGAATTTAAGCCCACTGTTTTTAATGCCAGATATTCTAATTTTAAACAAACAATGAGCTAAATAAAGTCAAGTTGTTTTGGGGGGAGTCCTGCTCTCCAGGCTTTTCTTATACCCAAATTACTAATTTATTTCACCTCCTATCCCCTGTGGGCATTTGCATTTGAGAGCCTTAGAACCAGAGACTCAGACAATGGGAAATTTATTCCAAGGATATGGAGTGTGTGAAGAAATGCATCTCGGTTTCAGCTTCATGTGATAGAGGATAGCAGCTGGATGATCACTGCAGTTCAAGCCCCAATTCCAAACTCTCTGGGGATGGGGCACACTAGAGAAGTGCATGCTGTCCAGGACTCTACTTTGAGAGGTCACTGATAAGAGGTCAGACATTGTAAGAAAACTACACCAATATTCCTCATGAATACAAAATGCAAAACTGAGAAAATATCAGGAAACAGAATCCAGCAACATATATAAAAAAAGGATTATATGCCATGACAAAGCAGGATTTCTTCCAGGAATGCAAGGTTGGTTTAACGTCTGAAAATCAGTGTACCATACCATATTAATAAAGGGCAAGGCCAGGCATGGTGGCTCACACCTGTAATCCTAGCACTTTGGGAGGCCAAGGCAGGTGAATCACCTGAGGTTGAGAGTTTGAGACCAGCCTAGCCAACATGGTGAAACCCTGTCTCTACTAAAAATACAAAAAGTAGCCATGTGTGGTGGCACGTGCCTGTAGACTCAGCTGCTTTGGAGGCTGAGGCAGGAGGACTGCTTGAACCCGGGAGGCAGGGGTTGCAGTGAGCCAAGATCACACCACTGACTTCCACCCTGGGTGACAGAATAAGACTCCATCTCAAAAAAAAAAAAAAAAAAGGACAAAAACCACATAATCATCTCATTAGATGCAGAAAAAAATACATGACAAAATACCTACTCGTGATAAAACTCTCCTTCTTGGGGTAAAAAGGGGAGTTCTTGATAAGGTTAGAAGCTAGGCAGATAGATTCTGTAAATAGACCACAATGTCTGCTTACAGGTTTTACTAACTCCCTGGAGATGTTTAATTGACCAGGCAACTGCAGGTGTCCAGAAATCTTCCTCTCCATCTTAAAGCAAAATCCCACTAAATCCCACTTTGCATTATGGTCAAGAGTGCAAACATCTTTGGGAGGAGTTCAAAGTAGTTCTCATTTCCAGCAGCTGTCTCAGAATCTCCTCTCTGAGTTCTCTGGCCTCGCTGTGGCTTCAAAAGTCTGGAAATTCTTACAGGTAATCATCAGCTTGATGCATTTCAGGCTTGCAGCAGCGGGAGTGAAGGAGGGCAGCAGCTCTGAGGTTGGCCTCTGCAGTCTTCGCCGGGCCTTCTGGCAGAGTGTGCTTTAAGGACTGCTCACGATGCTGGGTTTGGAGAAGCGGCTAAAGGGGGGACAGCAGGGGACACATGCATTATATTTGGTCAGAATGACCACACAGTTCCCCTGAAAAAGCAAACCAGTGAAGCCTGAGTGTTCAAAGCCAGCCTCTTCAACTAGGAGGGGTTTCTTACTGAACTTTCCACGGAGATGCTCTGTTGTGCACTTAATGGGCACAGTTTCAGCTGGAGGAGCCAGGCCGAGGCGAAGCCAGCGGAGCGGGTCTTCCGTTGCCATCCCCAAGCCTAGCACTGCTGCAGTGAGGACCACCCAGAAGGTAAGGATTCCAGCCTAGGCCATGGTCTCCTTGTGGCCATGATAAATAAGATGTTGGGGTGGGTCTACACTCGTGAAATGGTTTTCTACACACAGGTTGTATCTCTTACTGTACAGTTTCTTCTTAGGCTGCTGGCAGGTGTCTGTTGAATGGCAGGGAAAGAGAATAAATGGTCTCACAGGAACTGCCAGGAGCAGATAACGCTATCAGGGGAAGGGTTGAGCTTGTAGCCCACTTGTAGTTCACTGCGCGTCTCTTTAAATCATCAGTTCTGTCTGGCAGTCAGCTGGGCCACACCTCAAACCAATTACACGAGACTCTCCAAGCGGGGTGGACCTTAGCATTGCCTGTCGTTAAAGCTCCCCAGGTGATTTCAGTATGCAGCCAGGGCTGGGAATCACTGCTTCCGGAGAGTACAGGTCAAGAGATTTTTCAGGATTTGCTGTGTCTTTTGAGTTGGAGCAACTGCACCTTTTATCTGGTTTTCGTACGGCACAAGGCTTCCTTTGAAGTGCTGGGTCCTCAACATCCCTCCGGACCTTGTGAGTGTAGCACAGATTTGGGTCTGAATTGCTTTCACCTGAGCTCCAGAGATGGCTCCCAACCAGTCTAAGCCAACCAGAGTAATGCTAGCTCAGTGACTGACCAGGTTGCTTTGGACTAAAGCCCATCCGCACCGTTGGATGCTGAGGAATGGTCCATTCGGCTCAGAGTTCGGAATTCTTGCTCCATACTGAGTGAAGGGGAAACCACTCAGGTCAGGTCAGTGGGAGCCGCCTGTGGATACCAGGGTGCCCGCCTAGGATGAAGCGACCCCGTGGTTGGCAGGATGGAGACAGAAAACCTGAATGCTTGCTGATGTTCCTGAGCAGCCTGCCCTCCCCCGACACAGCCAGTTGTCCCCTTCTCACTTTTATTAAGCCCAGTCTGAGTTGGATTTCCCGTTACCTGCCAATGAGAGTCCTAATTAATATGAAAGCGTCGGAGGTTGGGTAAAGCAAAGTGAGTCATCACTGCTAAGGGCAGCAAAGCTCTCTGAGAAGCTCTCGGAGCCGGAGTCCAGGCTGGCTTTGGAGCCTAGCATGTGAGAGGTAGCAGAGTCACCCCGGGATAAGGCAGGTCTGGGCCGAGGCTGGGTCTCATTTTGGTGCTCATGGACCTGGGACCCTGCTGACTTTCCTTGTTAATAGCCCGGCTCTCAGGCTTGCAGCCTCAGCATGCAATGTACCAGGTCGCAAAAATTTAGTGTTTGTCTTGTATTTTACTTTCCTAGTCACTGTTATGGTCATCTGAATTTGTGGCAAATTATTTTTTGCTTTTGGGTGATTTTGCTTTTTGGTGACATTGTTTTCCTTTAAAAGGGAGAGGGAGGGGGAGGCATGGTGGCTCACGCCTGTAGTCCCAGTAGTTGGGAGGCTGAGGCGGGAGAAATTGCCTGAATCCAGCAGGTTGAGGCTGCTCAAGCCGCGGTCGCGCTATTACACTCCAGTCTGTGTGACAAAGGGAGACTCTGTCCCCCCCAACAAAGGGGTGACAGGAGTTGAGCTGTAATAAGAACATAAAGCGGTTGTGAGGCAGATGTGGCAACACTGTCAATGGTGGTGGGCTGTCAGTTTGGGGAACGCCGAGCCGGGGACCGAACAGTGCGTGGGGCTCACACGTGTCTTCCCACTCACGGCAGCAGCCGCCTTTCTTCTGAGGCCGGTCTCCACTCCAGGCCAAGGTGCGTGGTGTGGCGGGAAATACCAGCAGTTGTGGACTCAGGTAGCCCGTGTCCTCGTCAGCAGCTTCCCCGTTGCCAGCTGCGATGTCAGGACAAGTTCGCTTCTCTGCACCTTCCTGTCAGCACCTGAAACCTGGGGCTCCGACTCCCTTTCCAGGGTTTGGGGGTTTTGGAGTACGAGAGGACTAGGGTTGGACTGTCTGAGGACTCTAACACCTTGGATTCCTTGGATTCTAGTGCTCTGCAATTAGTCCCAGGAACTACACGTCAGTTCTGAAAATACCTGTGGGGTAGCTGTGTGTTCATGATGCCAGAGCTTGAAGTGTTTTTCTTTTCTTTTTTTGAGACGGAGTTTCGCTCTTGTTACCCAGGCTGGAGTGCAATGGCGTGATCTCGGCTCACCGCAACCTCCGCCTCCTGGGTTCAGGCAATTCTCCTCAGCCTCCTGAGTAGCTGGGATTACAGGTGTGGGCCACCATGCCCAGCTAATTTTTTTTGTATTTTTAGTAGAGACGGGGTTTCACCATGTTGAACCAGGATGGTCTCGATCTCTTGACCTCGTGATCCACCCGCCTCCACCTCCCAAAGTGCTGGGATTACAGGCGTGAGCCACCGCACCCGATGCTTGAAGTGTTTTGAGGAACAACACTGCCCTTGTAGGAAGGGTGTAGTGGAGCCCCTTGTGCAGAAACCCCTTCTTGGAGGAGAGAGTTCTAGTTGAGCTTCCCCAGGGGATGCTGATACAGCTTTGCTGGCAGACTGAGTGGCAGTGGGCAAGCCATGCCACTGTCTCCTCCTCTGTCTCCAAGGCAGGATCTCTGCTCTTGATTCCTGGACTTGCAGATGCTACTTCATGTACACAGCTGTCATGTCCCACTGCAGTCTAGGATGGCAGCCAGAACAGCACTCACATCAAGTATATTGGAAAAGCCCTTTTATAACATGGCATTATGGTTCCTAAAAGGTGCCTGGTCTGCTTATTAGAGTATCTATTTTGCTTCACTTATAGTAATAAGCTATTATTAAAGGTACATAAAATAAGGATTTTTTTTCCATTTGAGATGGGAGTTTCGCTCTTGTTGCCCAAGTACCCGTCACCACGCCTATTTTTGTATTATTAGCAGAGATGGGGTTTTGCCATGTTGGCCAGGCTGGTCTTGAACTCCTGGCCTCAGATGATCCATCTGTCTCAGCCTCCCAAAGTGCTGGGGCCAAAATAAGTTTTTTTGTTTTGTTTTGTTTTTTTGAGACGTAGTTTGTTCTAGTTGCCCAGGCTGGTGGTGTGCAATGGCATGATCTCAGCTCACCACAACCTCCACCTCCTGGGTTCAAGCGATTCTTCTGCCTCAGCCCCCAGAGTAGCTGGGATTACAGGCATGCGCCACCACACCCAGCTAATTTTTGTATTTTGGAAGACATGGGGTTTTACCATATCGGCCAGGCTGGTCTCGAACTCCTGAACTTGTGATCTGCCTGCCTCAGCCTCCCAAAGTGCTGTGATTACAAGCGTGAGCCACAGCATGCGGCCAAAAATAAGGATTTTTAATTGCAAAAGCCAGTTCAGGTTTAAACGATCTTACACCTTAAGGCTAGATGGTGTCCTGGACGGGGAAGGGGTATGCATCACAGATGCATTGATGCTGTATGCAGAAAACACACACGAGCAACCAAACTCATTAAATAATGTGGAAGACTTTTCCTGGAAATGACTTCCTGGCCCTTCCTTCCCATGTCCCCTCCTTTTGGTTGGAACACTTTGAAATCATGACTTATGAATTTTCAGGGAGTGGTTTTGACTATATGCAACTCTTACGTGCTGACTTTCAAACACAATCCCACCTATACTGTAGCTCCACTGCGTTCAAATTACAGTGAGTAGTCTGTTATTAGTGGTGCAAAGTCAGTGGAAGCAGGATGCAAAAAAACAGCAAATGGGGACCTTCCTTTGGTTCAAGTTTTCAAGCCACTTTCCAGCAGTTGGGAGAAATGCCTTTTATTTTCAAACCTGTCTGTCGAGTTTTTATCAGCTAAGATGGTGTTTTTCTAGATTACCTCATGGTGACCCACTGATAATTGGTATGCTGAAATGCCATTTCCTAACGGCGAGAGCAGCCTCTTCATTTTAAGTCTTCTGGAAGCTTTTCCTGCCTGACACTTTGGTGAAACGTGCCTCAACTGGTACCAAGTTACTGCTCAGCAGGGGGTTGGAAGTAAGGGTCACAACAGGCAGAGGGAAGCAAAATAGAAACCACTGCCTGATACTTTGCTATATCCATGTATTCAACATCTTCTACTTCAATAGGGAAAGAAAATTTCCATCACTCAAGCTGAATGGTTCTCGAATGGTGGTGTAGAACCTAGAGATGATCCTTGAGCCCCATCTCAAGGACGCAGAACTAGTAGTCTGAGGTCCAAGGGTAAAGGAACTACCCTTCTGTACACTAATACTTATTTGGCAGTAAGCAGGTTGAGTCATTTCTAGCATGAAGCATTTCAGATGGGAAACTCCCATCTTTAATACACCCAGTATTCAAATCTGGCACTCATTTTGTTCCTGTCAGAAATGGATGTCTTTACAAAGGGGCAGGCATTTGGATCAAACTGACAGACAATTCTAGAGCAGTATGAGAGGGAGATACCCTTTCTGCTTGGCTCTCAAGAAGAGAATGAAGCTGTTGATATTCTTCTCTCCCTATACTGCACAATGAGAAGGAACCAAAGCTAGGATGAGAAAATGCTCCATGTGATCAACAGGGAGAGAGACCACAGCCCTAGCTGGTCTGTGGAACTCATTCCCACAAGAAAACCAGAGGGTCAAAACCCACCCCTCCCTGGACTCCTCCACAAAAACAAAACACACACACACACACACTCTAGAATACTTTGGCTTTCTCATGTTAGAATTGTTCAGCCTACATTTATAAGCATCCTCTGGGAGGTGGAACATTGCCATAGCCTAATGTTAAATGATCTCCAGATTATTTGGAAAGCAAACAGCAACGATAGTCTTTTAAAATGGCTTTTATTTAGACACTTTTAGGGATTCTGCAGTATTTCCAGTTGGGAATCTTTATTTTCAACTCTTAGGGTGGCTAAGCCCTTTTCTGAATGCCAAAAGGCATACTCCCACCACCTTAATGAGAAAACACACTTATCTGTCTCTGTTCCAATATCCATCTGGGACCTGGACCCTGAGCCTTTTGCTGCCTGTACAAGTCTCACTAGTCCTCCACGGAGAACTCAGAAGCTCAAGCTAAGTTTTTCCCACTTGTTAATCAGGGAGGGTAATTTCCAAATGTGAGCTGGCCTAAATTCAGCTGGTATTTCTGATTTGGTAATCTGTGGGGACATCCTGTCCTAAATTTTGGCTGGTGCATGTAGAATATATAATCTACCTGTATAACAGATTTAACATAGCTCCGTTCCAGCCCCAAATTCCTGAAAGGTTCTAGTCTATTGCACTTGTGCATTTTAGGGAGAGGCTGGTCAGATCTCTACTCTCTGGTAACAGCATTAGCAAGTCTTTCGGAAAGGGACTCAGAAGTTAAGGACATCAGCCGCTTCAGACTTCTCTAGGCCAGTATCCTTGAGAGACAACTGACCAGCCTCGTTGTGGATTGGAGCATCCCATCAACTAACTGCTGGAAATGTTGGCCTAATTCTGCTTCCCTGTAACTTTCCACTTTTTAGTACAAGTTGCTCTTGGGAATCTACACACAGTAAAAATACCAGCTCCTTCTACCTTGACAGCCCTCTAAGTGTGTACTCTTCAAAGCCTTTCCTTTAATAGCAAGATGGCCAAGAGTGGCAACAGAGGCAGAGCGGCCTGCACTACAATTGTTCCCATTGTTAAGGTGAAAATGAACACTTACTTCATCTAGAAGAAAAAAACCCCACCAGGCTATTAAAATTTTGCTTTCCAATTAATGCCAATCCCTGTTTACATCTTTTTTTTTTTTTTTTTAGTCATTGAGATATTTACATATATATGCACGCTCTGCTCCCTAACAAAAGGTGAACTGAAAAACTCAAGGATGTTTACTTTTCAGTTAAAACGAAAAAAAAAACCCACAAAACGCATTTTGTACCAGGTGCCTCGAGAGAAAGCATTCTTTATGCAGATGACAGATCTTGGTTTTCCACAAGTTTCCTCTGTGACTGTGACTGCCATCTGTGATGAAAGTTACGGCATTGAATGGCACAAGATATAATGGACACACAGGACTGTCATGTGTAATAAAGCAAATATTTACATTAAGCACAATACAGCAATTTATTTAGATGCTTAAAATGAATACAAAGGGAAATAAAGATCACAAAATTATACATACTACAACAGTGTGTCATATATTAGATGGTATAAATGAATACACCAGGATGGTGTTTAACTAAAGATAAAACTAAATATCCAAAATGCAGCTCTCATTGGTTTGCTGCTTCAACACAACACACTTTTATACAGATCTAAAAGGTGTCAAAATTAGTAGCTGCAAAGTCAATTCTTGCATGTGATTTTTAGCTTAAAAGATTTCAGAAAACATCTGAAATACCAGTTTTTGTTTTTGACAGCTGTAAATGTCAAGGATATTCAGAACAAGAAAAATCCTATAATACAAGAGAGTCCAGATATATATCTTACGTGGCTGGCCTCTGTTGCAAGATTGTACAAGGTTATGTGCAAAAACTAAGTCTGTCCAAAAGTCCATACTAGCGCAGTTCTGAGCTTTTGCTAGGTAAACTAGATACAGCGTTTATTACACAGCAAGGTCAACACTAAAAAAAGAAATCTATGATGGGCACACAGTAACAGTATCATGAGCATCACTTGAATAGGTCTAAAAGACTGTACAAATATACATTTCAACTATTCAGAATGAATACATGAAAAAAAATCGCTTTTCCCAAAGTCTACTATACACATTAGACTGGTAGCTTTTATGTTGGCCCTACACTACCATGTAAATTAGGTTAACGCTTCTCAAAGACATCAGACCAATCATTTTACAGAGGGAAAGAAATGTTGAAAAGGCAGATAAAATAAACCTCTGCTTTTCCTCATGTGTATTCATGAGCCACCAGCTTATTGGTTTTCACATTTAGTTACTGTGTCTGTCAGAGAAGGTTCTGAAGCAAGATCAGCCTATCGTGTCAGAGACTTAGAAAGAACCACTGGAACTCAGCGGCCACATGTCCCACAGTACAACCAGCACTCACAAGGCAGTACCAGTTAGAAGACAGCTTTGCAATCACACTGAATGGAGATGAGAGTTCTCGGCCGCAGCATGTCACCGACGCCAGGGAGCCTGGCGCTCAGGCCTGCTGGCTGCTCAGTTTAACTCCAGCTAAGCTGCCATGCATCGGCTCAGCTACTCCGTCAGTCATGCTGTCAAACTGCTCCCCATCCTCACTGTCAATTGTGCTATTCTGCCACTCAATCTGGGGGTTAGATAAGCGCTCATCATTCTCAGATGCATTCTTCCACTGTGACTGGTCCTTGGACCAAAACCCTTCAACTTTTCCATAGGAACTATTCTTCCATTTCAACTGCTCTCTGTCACCTTGCATGGTAGCCTTTTTTTTAGCAGCTGGCTTACTGCTCCTTGCATCTTCGCTTTGGGAAGACTCGTCAGACCAGGTTCCTGGTTTCATTTCGCAGGTATTGTCCTCAAAGTCTGACACTTGCTGGGACCCAGGCCCACTCTCAGATGGAGAAGCACCGTCTTTCCACTCGACAACGTCGTCTTGGTCGACCTCGCTATCGGAAGCGTTGTGTAGTAGTTTGGTTGGTTCCTCAGTCAAACGCAGAGTTTCGTATTTTGAACCATCCTCCTCTTTTTGGTCTAGCTTCTCCTCAGGTTCTAAAGCATCCTCGGGAATTACCTTCAGTACATGTTCCTCTGGGTTCTCATTAGGGATTTTAGGCTCAACTTCAAAAACGGGTTCAAAAGGGCTACCGCTTTCATTGGATTCTTCTTCCAAATTTTCAAAACTGTCTGAGGAACTGTCATCTTCCTTCCCAAGGTTGAGCTTTTTGTCAGCAGTCTTACTAGCATTGACTCTGGAATCCTTCTCATCATGATTTTCAAATAGCCACTCAGCATCAAAGTCCATCTCATGCTTGACTTTATTTAATTCTTTCATGTTAAAGCCCAGCAACACGCCGGGCTTGTACTTTTCACAATCACGGACACACTTCTTCCTTTTGTTACTAAAATGGGAAGCAATGTCACTCTTCCATAACCATAAACTGGCTGCTAGCTTCTCAATTTCTCTCCTGGTGGGATAGGGTTGCTTGTTAAAATACTTTGTTAGAAAGCTTTTCCTGGCTTCATAGGAATCATCTTCATGACCCTTGGGGTCTAAAGCTAAAACGACAGGCTCTTCAGGCTTCTCTTCAAAGCAGCTGGGTGAATCACTATCATCATCTAACTTCCGTTTTTTCAGTAAGGGAAATTCCATTTGCTCGTAAGTGCGCTTCACAGGTGCCAGGCTGGGAGACTGATTAAGCCGAGAGGGTGCATTTGTCTTATCCTGGCCGTTCTGGGTCTTTCCAACTCCCCTGCAGTGAACTAGATGCAGAGTGATAGTCGAGGCGGTCATGTTGCTGGTATACACACCAAGGCAATGGATACATTTGTAGGTGAGCTTTTTCTCAACTGGATGAACCGTCTGAATCACCTGGTGCCTCTCTCGTAGGTGATGTGCAAGTGCATCTGATATGGGTCCTTTTAGGATCGAAAAGCAGAGAGGACAAAGGGTTTTCCCAACATCTTTTTTATAGGGCACTGCAGCTTGAGGTGAACTTTTAACAGGGATATCTGCCTTCTCCTGAACTTTTGGCTGTGGCTTTGGAGGAACTGGAGGGTTATTTTGGGCATGGTAGGCAACAGATTCAGCTGGGGCATCTCTCAGGTTGTACGTGGTTACCAGGAGATGGATGTTAGTGTGACTGCCCTGCTGCAATGTCAAATCAAAACTCAAAGTAGAATCTGTTTTGGGTCCCATCTCTTCATCAATGTGAACCATCCGCATGTGCGCGGCCATCTTTTCCACATCATTGAAAGTTGAACGGCAATATGGACAAGACAGACCATGAATTAACATATGGTTGAGCAGAGTATCTGTGGGCAAATAGCGATTACAGTACAGGCATTTGCTAGTAAAATTGTGTATTTTCATAATGTAGTTGGCTACTGCTGGGACTTTCTCAGCTTTATGTTCTTTTTCGAAGTGCACACTATAGACATTTTCAGGAAAAAGCTCATTACAGATTGTACATATTTTCCACTTTTGAGTTGAGGAAGTGTTACCTGGGGGAGGGCCTGTGGCAGCTGCAGTAGGTTTGGAACTGGACTGACCTAACACTCTGGAAGCCTGCGACTGGGAGAGGGAAGGAGACTTTAACTGGCCTGATGAGAGAGAAGAGGCATTGGCAGACTGCAGGGAGTATCTTGCTGGTGCCTGGGACCTCTGCTCTGACCCAAGCCCGTAAGACCTTCCGTTTCCACTTGGAAGTAACTGCTTTACAGACTGAGATTGTTGAGGAATGGAAACTGGTGCATTGCCCCCTAGACCCAGTCTCATTGACTGACCAACACTGTAACCCTGACCTACAGATTTGACTCCATAGTTGTTCTGCTGTAGGTGAACATTGGACATCATGTTGACTCCTGCAGAATTTAAGTTAGGCTTTGGTATTGAGAGTCGATTCACCATCTGCTGTGATGGTAAAGACCGGACATTTCCAGAAGCAAGGGAACCAATTCTTGGTGGGAGTCCCATACTCTTCTTGTCTTGAGGTTTGGGAGCAATTAGCATCAAGGGTTTGGATCGGGGAACCACTACATTTGTGTGCCCAATCATGGCAGTGACCTGATAGCCAATACGTTCGTGGTCTTCGATGACATGCTGTACCAAAGCTTCATAGGACTTTGGCATGAAAAGGCATCGCTTGCAGTGAATACTACTCTCTTCTCGGGCATTTGAGCCTAAGGGGACTGCGCCATTGAGTGATTTTTCTCCTGCCTTTGCTATGTAAGGTGCTGCCACGTGCTGAAAATGTTCCCTGTAAATGTGCTTCCTAACTATTTCGTAAAGAGGATCTCGGTAAGTGCACTTCTTACAGTAATAAACAGCTTGCTCTACACTGTCAGCCTGCTTAGGTTTAAGGCCATCATTTTTGTTTTTATCTTTGAAAGTGCTGAGGCTGCTACTTGGTGCGCTGGCGTTTGGAGCATGAAATATTTTAATGTGTGTTTCCAAAGTCTTTTTGTCTGCATTGAAGGTACAGTAGGGGCAATTAAGGAGAATCCTGTTTTCAAAGTCTTCACTATGCACATTTCGGAAATGACTTTTGTAGGCAGAGAAGAATTTTGAGGAAAATGGACAAGCGCTGCAGCAGAAAGGTTTTGTCCGATAGTCCTAAAGTAAACAAACACAACTAGAATTAGAATGCCACTTCAGATAAGCAGTTAACAGATTCCAGATGCCCCCCCATTCTTAATAATGCACTGTTTAGTCTGTTTTTTCTTTTTGTATAGTAACTTTATAAAACAGAAAAAACTCAAAAAAACCTAGCGTATTTTTGAGTGTAAATTAAAAAGTCAATGCTAAGTTCTCAATGTTTAGAAAAAGTCACATTTTCACCAAACCAAAGACTAATGACTTCAAGATAAACGTTTTGCAGCTAGAAATGACAAGAAAACCCTAAATGAAGGAAGTCACTAAAGACTTCAGGTTTACCATACAGTCATGTGTTGCTAAACCACAGAAATACATTCCAAAAAATACATGATGGTGTGATATCCTAGAGTGTATTCGCACAGACCTAGACAGTACAACCTACTACATATCCAGGCTACATGGCATAGCCTATTGCTCTTAGGTTACAAACCTGTACAGTATGTTTCTGTACTGAAAACCCTAGGCAATGATTAGCACGATGGTAAGTATTTGCGTTTTTAAACATAGCTAAGCACAGAAAAGGTATAGTCAACAGACAGCGTGACTAGTAAACTATACTATATAGAGTACTCACCATGAACAAAGCTTACAGGACTGGAAGTTGCTCTGGGTGAGACAATAAATACGAAAGCCTGGGATACTATTGTACAATACTGTAGACTTTATGAACACTTAGCTACACAAACTTACTAAAAAAAAAAATCATGTTTTTTTTCTCACTGTTGCTCAAGCTGGAGTGCAGTGGCACAATCACAGCTCACTGCAGCCTCAACCTCTTGAGCTCACAGGATCCTCCTACCTCCAGCTCAGTCCTGGAGACTTACAGGAGTCTGCCACCACACTTGAGTATTTTGTTGAGACAGGGTCTCACTCTGTTGCCCAGGCTGGCCTTGAACTCCTGGGCTCAAGCCGTCCTCCTGCCTTGGCTTCCCGAAGTGCTGGGATTGTAAGCCAAAGTGTCCAGCCCTAAAATTTTTTCAATAACAAATGAACTTCAGCTTGCTCTAAATTTATGCTTTTAAATTTTTGGCTTTTTGACTCTTTTGTAGTAATATTTACCTTGAAACACAAACACAATTGGCAGGGTGCAAGGGCTCATGCCTGTAATTCCAGCACTTTAGGAGGCCCAGGTGGGTGGAACACTTGAAGTCAGGAGTTTGAGACCAGCCTGACCAACATGGTGAAACCCTGGCCCTACTGAAAATGCAAAAAATAGCTGGGCATGGTGGCAGGCACCTATAATCCCAGCTACTCAGGAGGCTGAGGCAGGACAATCGCTTAAACCCAGAAGGCAGAGGTTGCAGTGAGCCAAGATCGTGCCATAGCCCTCTAGCTTGAGCAACGGAGTTAAACACCAAAAACCAAAACACAAACACATTGTAGGACTGTACAAAAATATTTTCTATCTTTAAATACCTATTCTATAATCCTTTTTCTATTAAAATTTTAAAAACTTTTTTTTCCCCCCTTAAAAACGAAGACACAAATGCATACCTTAGTCTAGGCCTACAGATCAACAACATCACTATCTTCCACTTTCGTATCTTGTCCCACTAGAGGGTCTTCAGGAATAACACACATGTTACCGTGGGAGCTGTCATCTCCCATGATAACAACGCCTTCTTCTGAATAACTGCAGAAGGACCTGCCTGAGGCTCTCTTGAGGAGGTGGTACACTGATCAGAATATGTCCATGGTGCTTTGTTTCCTTTTTTCATCACAGATTTGCTTGTATGCAGATAATGAACCATGAACATTCTTCTCTATTAATGAACACAATTTGGCATTGAGATCCATGTTTTCAAACTTCTTAAGGAGCTTGCTGAGGTCTGCAAAAGCTTCTGCTAAATCCTTCACTGCACATTTTCTTGGGGGGGGGGGCGGGGGCGGGGTTCTTCTTTTGCTTTTCCTGCAGTTTCCTTTTCTCTTTCCTCTTCAGCTGTGCATCCTTGTTCCAGTTCCCACAGCTCCTCACCGGTTAATTCCTCAGGAACTACCTCTAGGAGATCCTCTAAGGCTCCTCACCGGTTAATTCCTCAGGAACTACCTCTAGGAGATCCTCTAAGGTCATCCTCATCCACGCCCAGGTTAAAGTTGTTTGCCATCTCAACCACAGACCTTGTGATTTATGCAAATCCTCTGAAGTCATGGACAAACCTCTAGAATGTATTCTTTTACATGCCATGCATACATTCCTTGTTGAAATTACCCCAAGCCCAAGCAAGATTCTTAATGCAGTCACAGATATTGTAATCCTTCCAGAATTACATCAGAATCTTCTCAGTGCCTTCCTCAGCTGCGACAAGGCAACGGACTTTCTCAGACAGAAGGCCTTCAGAGCTGCTATAACTCCATCAGCTGGATCAAAGAGGTGGTGTCTGATATTGGGATGAAAACAACAATTAAAGGAGGCGTTTGCTTATTACTGACAATAAGCAAAAGCTTAAAAGGTATGTTATTCTCTCAATACTACCTCTCCATTTTGCAGGCATATCAATTCAGCAGGTCATCTTGGAAGAGTCACCTATGACTTCATATGGCTCCTGCAGTGCACTGGCCAAGTGAGTGTGTGTGTGCGTGTGCGTGTGTGTGTGTACTGATATGCCTGAAGCCCCTAGGGTTCTCACTATGCCAAATCACAAAGGGTTTCAATTTGTAGCCTGCAACATTGCCCCCAAGCAAGACTGTCATCCATCCTTAACAGCCTCGAAACCTTGCATTGCTTTGGCCTCCTTATGGATCAAAGTCCTTTTAAGCCTGTTTCCAGAATACAAAGGATTCATCCATGTTGAAAATTTGCTCTGGCAAGTAATCTTCCTCCAGACTCAGCTTATCTAGAGCTTCCCCAAATTCTTCAGCTGCCTTCACAACAGCACTCACAGACTCACCACTTTTCCAGTATGTAATGAGCAATGATTCTTGAATTGTTTAAACCATCCAGAACTAGCAGTAAATCCAACATCCAGGTCCAGCCTTTTCTTTAAACACTGCAAACAAACTTTTTGCTTTGACTGTGATCATCATGGTGCTGAGAGGTACACAGCACCATGTGTACCTGTGTCTGGTCTTTAAGCCGGGTCATCAGAAGCTTCTCTGTGTCTGATAAAGGTCCTTCTTGAATTTTTGTTAGTCTCACTGCCTTCAATGAAATAGATGCTTTAAGAGCTTCTGTCACTTTGTTCTTGTTCTTCAAGATCGTAGCTATGTTGGAATAAAACATGCCTGACTGGCAAGAATTAACCATCACTCACCGTCCACCTTTGCAGTCCTTAATCATTTGTTTCCAGGTCAATCACTCAACATGGCCTCTTACTGGCAACATTATGGATTTTGTATGCTAAGGAGCCATGATGAACAAAATACCATGAGATTAAACCAGCCCAAGAGAAAATGATGCAATCGAAAGATACAGTAAACACGAGATATATGAGGCTGCTACCAGTTTACCACGAAACGCTGTTTTAAAGTAAACTTTTTTATTAAGTAGGAGTACATTCTAATAAAAAGTATATATAGCAAATAAACTGGTAATACAGTTTTTAATTATCATATGAAGTAGTCATGTGCTGATGTTTCTGTCTAGTACAGACTGCATATTCAACTGTGTTCCCCAAGATTATAATGGGGCTGAAAAATTTCTGTCACCTAGTATTTACTGTATAGTTGACCCGTCAACATGGGTTTAAACTGCTTATATGTGGATTTTTTCCAAACAAATTCAGATGAGAGATACAACATTCTTGGGATGCTAAAACCTCCTACACAGAGGGCTAACTTTTGGTATATGCGGGTTCCTCAGGGCCAACTGTGGGACTTGAGGATGCAAGGATTTTGGTAATGAGCTTTAATCATTACTGGAGTGTACCACTTATTTTTCAAAAATAATGTTAACTCTAAAACAGCCTCAGGCAGGTCCCTTCAGGAAGTATCCAGAAAGCACTCCATCATAGGAGATGATGGCTCCATGTGTGTTACTACTCCTGAAAACCTTCCAGTGGGACAAGGTGGCAATGGTGACACCACCGATCTGGACCCTGTGTAGGCCTAGGCGCATTTTGTCTCTGTGTCTTAGCTTTTAAGAGTTTAAAAAGTTAAAAAAAAAAAAAAAGATTTAAGACTAGAAAAAAGCTTTTAAGTCTATAAGGACAAAATATTTTTGTACAGCTGTACAATGTGTTTGTGTTTTAAGTATTACAAAAGATTCAAAAGTTAAAAATTTTAAAGTTTGTAAAATAAATTTATGTAGCCTAAGTGTGTTTATAAAATCTACAGTGATGTCCAGTACGTCCCTTCATAGTCACTCACCACTCAGCAACTTCCAGTCCCACAAGTGCCTTATACAAATGTACCAATTTTTATCTTTTATACCGTATTTTTACCGTACCTTTTCTATGCATCACTATGTTTAGAAACACAAATACTTACCACTGTATTAATCACTCTTACAGCAGTCAGTATAGTAACACGCCATACAGGTTTGTTGCCTAAGAGCAACAGGCCATACCATATAGCCTAGGTATATAGTAGGCTATACCACCTAGGTCTGTGTAAGTACCCTTTATGAACTTTATACAACCATGAAATCACCTAACAAGGAATTTCTCAGAATGCATCACATCATTAAGCAATGCATCATGGTATTATGTGCTATAAATAACTGTATGTGCTATACTTCTATATGACTGGCAACACAGGTGTGTTTACACTAGCATCACTACAGACATGTGTATGTTGTGCTACGATGTCATTAGGTAATAGAGGTTTTTCAGCTCAATTATAATCTTATGGGATCACTGTTGTAGATGAAGTCCGTCACTGACCAAAATGTCGTTATGTGGTACATGACCGCAGTAAAATGCAGGGCCAGAATATTTTAGTACAATTAGACAATTTTAATAGATAAAGCTATACCCTTTTATTCCTTTCTCCATTATGGAGAAATTTTCATAGAAAAAGGCAAATCTCCATTTTTTTCTCTGATTAAAGTATAGTGTAGTATCAGATTCAGTGCTGATCAAAAAAACGACTGATTTCAAAAGTTGGCTTTCTTCTAAAAGCTATGCTGCTCTTTCTCAACCAAGAACACTTCAAACAGTTAATGAAGGAACAGCTGCTTTGATTCAAACCAAGAAGTTAAAATGTCCTAAAGACTGTGTGGACAGTGTGATATTTAAAAGCCAATAATGCATTATGGAATATACTGATATCAAAGAGCAACTTTCAGAACTAGGATTGTTAACACTTATCTAGTCAGTCCTTTGATGATGATAGGTTAACTGACATATGCATGGCCAAGAGATGATCTTTTCTACCTAGAAGCCAACTTTGTTTCAGATATTGGTCTGAACTAAGATGAAATACTCTGCTTCGCCTCAAAGCTCAACTCCTTTTTTTTTTTGGGACGGAGTTTTGCTCTTGTTACCCAGGCTGGAGTGCAATGTCACGATCACCTCCTGGGTTCAGGCAATTCTCCTGCCTCAGCCTCCTGAGTAGCTGGGATTACAGGCACGTGCCACCATGCCCAGCTAATTTTTCTGGATTTTTAGTAGAGAGGGGGTTTCACCGTGTTGACCAGGATGGTCTCGATCTCTTGACCTCGTGATCCACCCGCCTCAGCCTCCCAAAGTGCTGGGATTACAGGCTTGAGCCACCGCGCCCGGCCAAAACTCAATTCTTTAGTATTCAGCTATGAGGCTTTCAGATTGATAAAACTGAATTAAATAGATGATGTGTCCCACTGGAAAACATTCTAAGACTGCTGGCTAGTACCTCTGCCTAGGGTATTTAAAAAAAAAAAAAAGTAGTCAAATTTTTGAGGTGAAGTTTAGAAGTACTAATTCCCTGAAGAGTATGTTCCAATAGATGAACAGATCATTAATGTAGAATGAGAATCACTCCCCCTCAATACATGACATCATCATGTATTGATATTTGCTGGCACTGCTGACTAATATTATTTATAATGCCAATATGCAAAAAGTTAAGTCACCTCTGTGACTGCCGTCCTACAGAGGAGGTCCTCCCCAGGCATCCCACAGCAGTTGGATACCATCAACATAGAGAACTAAGAAAAGCTTAATGTAAGGAAGGGTCTGGTCTTTTTCTGTGCAGAAAAAACAAGAATGGCAACACAGACACAGAAACACAGAAACACAGAAGATGCAGAAAGATAGAAGAGTCATCGTGCTTTAGGGGAAATGCTGGTATACAGCAGGCTTCAGAGCTTTTAAGTAACAAAATTTCCCTTTCTTCTTAAACCTATTAAGTTTCAGTCTACTGACAAAAACAAAGTTTTTCTTAGTCTTCCCACTGCTCAGGAAAATACGAAATGCAATTTTGACACTTTCCACATTAGGCTGTTGCCTAGAATCACTCCATCGCTATAAAAGGCCTAGAGCTGAAAAGAGAGTATCCCATGCTGCCATTTGAGGAAGTCTCCTGTGCCACTCACCTGGTTTTTCGTAAGTGAAGGGTCCCACAGTCCTACATCCTCCCATGTAGTGTTTTTCAAATAAAAGTCATTAGGTTCAAATTGTTTAAAATCCTAGAAAACAGTGAAAGAAGTTTACGAAAACATAGCGGTATAAACGCTAAGCCAACCTTACATATAAATCCGACTTCTAAGATGGAGAGAGGACAGGAAAACCAACCCCATCAAGGACTTAAACTAGGAGTGATAAGGCTCTTAAATATAAAAAGGCATATGGAAGTTGCAGTCTACATTTTATATCAACCAACCACTCTCCTGATGGTCGGTCAGGTTTCCAAGGAAACTGCTGAAGTTCTAATTCAGTAAAAAATTCAGCCACACACTAATATCAAAGCACTTTTCATTAGAGTACCATAACTCATCGGTTACAGTACTGGAATGGTGTCTAAAATAGTAACGTTTGCTTACAGCCCTGCAGATATAATTTCTGGTTCTATTAAAAAAAAAAAATTTTTTTTGAGGGAAGGGGGCAGGACATCAGATCAGAACGAAAACAGAATTTCAAACCCAAAAAGGCAGAAAGAAAGCTATTCAAAGAAAGTTAAGCCATATGATGTTAAATTTATGCTCTAAGGTAAAAATTTAATGGCCCACTTCCCTCCAGACTAGGAAGATTAAAAGTCTTAGGGTAAAATCCCACTTGTTCCTGAAAGGTTCACAGTTCAAGGTGGAAAACGAAGTATACACGTAAATAATCACAGGAGGAACAAATCAAATGCGTGACAGAAAATATAATGTGATGTTGGCATTAATTGTTTCTATGAAGATGATCCCACAGAGTGCAAAGTGAATGGATTGTTTGATTTGGGCAGATCTACCTGAACTTTGGGTTTGGAGAAAGGCTACTTCCACACTTGGAACATAACTAGAGAAGTCGACTTTTGAGCAGCTTGTTTCCAAGATATATACTCTTCAAGCATTAGTGGAACTCAAAATAAGAAAATCTGTTGCATGAATGAATTTGCTTTTTTACCTCCAATTCCATTCAAACATCTACTGACCACCTATTATGTGCAAAACACTGTGCTAGGTGCTGGGGACAAATGGATAAACAGGGTAGCTACGGTCCCTAGCCAGCTAGAACTTAAAGGTTAGTAGGGGAAACAGCTTCAAACTTTTCTTTTCAATCCAGGACTTTGACCAATAAACCGTAAGACCTAGAACAGTGAGATATGGAAAAGGAGGAGACCACTGCATGGCTATCTCACAGGGCTGTGATAAAGCTCACAGAATAAAACAGCTTGAAAAACAGTTCATAAAGCCCAAACTGTTACACAAGGGGGAAAATAATAGTCTATGATGGGTCAAAAGGGGCAACAAATGCTCAAATCCTAAGGAAAGAGACAAGCAGCACCCACACAACCATGCCTCAACAATTAGAAGAAGGTCAACCAGAACATTCAGGCATTATCAGAATGAGAACAGGCTTTGAGTCCCACAGACACTGCCACTTTCTCAGCTGCAAGGCTGGGCCTATTTATTTGTTCTTCATCTGTAAAGTGGATATAAGAATTCCTACACTGCCTCCCACCTCCATGGTTGTTTTAAGAAATAAAGGTATAGACAACTTGACAGCACCTAGTACAATTGCCTGACACGCTGAAGTCCTCAATGGTAGCCTTTTGCTTCAGGATGCAAAAATGAAAAAGCCCATTTTAGGGAGAAGGGCACAAGTTATGCTATTGAGAATACGTTCGTGAAGCTACTGCTGTGGCTGAAATTCAGAATCACATCTAAGAATTAGCCATCTTGGCCACTGACACAAAGTAATGGATCAGAAGCTGAGTCATGTTAAAATTTAAAAATGACATGCTACTTACTTCTATATGTTCTTTACAGTATTCCAACCCAATGTCACTAAGTATTTTTTTCACAGTTTTCCGGGCTTTTCTTAAACTGCCAAGATTGTTGACAGGAAGTTGGAACATAGTTTCTATTGGAAAAAAAAATTTAAGTCAAAGTCAAAACACGTACAACTTATAATATTTACTAATTCCACTGATGACAGGATCATAAACCCTACCCATCTGACAAAAAAGGTGCATAGGTATCCTTATCTAGTGTGAACACACACACACACACACACACACACACACGCTTGCAAGTGCATATGGCTTGCTCCACCCATCCATCTTTTTTTTTTTTTTTTTTTTTTTTTTTTTTTTAAGACAGAGTCTTGCTCTGTTGCCTAGGCTGGAGTGCAGTGCACTCATGGTTCACCATAGCCTCAACCTTCTGGGCTCAAGTGATCCTCTCACCTTGGCTTCCCAAGAGGATGGGACTCCAGGAGCGCGCCACCATGCCCAACTAATTTTCAAAAATTTTTTGTAGTGACGAGATCTCACTAAGTTGCCCAGGCTGGTCACGAACTCCTGGACTCAAGTCATCCTCTCCCCGTGACCTCCCAAAGTGCTAGCATTATAGGCGTGAGCTACTGAGCCAGGCACGTATCTACCATGTTTTGAATACTTAAAGTAGGCAGGCAAAGTAAGTACTCTCTGATCTTCCTAGTTTCTGACAGGCCATTTTGACTATGAGTCTAATCTGGCATAATTCTGATTAGACTTAAAACAGTTCAGTGATGAACTTATAGTTGAGAATTAGAGAAATAATAGCAACCAATTAGTTTTAAATCAATTGCTAGTGCTTTTCTCCTTTTGATGTTAAACCTCTGAAAACAGAAAAGTGCTTACCATTTATCATCATTACACAGTTTTGAGTGCCAGGGTAGAGGATTTTGTTGAATTGGAACTGTCCTGCCTACTGCTATGGTATTCTTAAAAAACAAAAACAAAAACTTTACCAGTTTCTGTATACTGCCCAAATTAAAGACAGTAAAGATATGTGACTCGACCAAAACATGCCCAGTTTACCCGTCTGCAACATACCTGGGCAAAGGCACTCACAAATGGCAACTGTTAGACTTTAAGGAGGATCCTTTGAAATCATGAAAAGCCTGTATGTGTGTAAGGAAACTGAAAAATTATTTGAATGACTTAATACATTAAATCAGCTATTTAGATCAACTTTCCCAAGTTCCTTAAAAACAAAAGTGTATCTTTAATGAGAAAATAAAATCAATGAAACTTGGGCAGTTGAGAATATGTATGGTTTCTAATGTGCTTCCTATAATGTGGTAAAAAGTTGTCAATTTAATAATCCAAATCTAACACAATTTTACAGGATATAAAGTAGTTCTAAAACCCAAAACAGCAAAAACAAAAGGCAAAGCACCAAGAATGGAAAATTAATATATGCAAATCCAGTGGTCTAATTAATAAAGGCTGTTACTCTGTAATACCAATATCATATGTAAACTGCAACTAATCCAAATATAAAATATGTTGCCTCATTTATTTTAATCCTAAATTAATGTCAACTATAAAAAATCAAAAATAAAAAGTGAAATCTACCAAAATCAAACTGTAACTCCTAGAAAATTTGAAACTGGGTATGTTACCCTAACTTAGAATTCTCAAAATATTCTCTATCAAGTACCAAAGTTTAATTGGGGCCAAGAGAAAAGTATTTTGAAAAAACCTTCTCGCCTTAACATATTCAAGACAGAACTGCTGCTTGCTATGAAGCAATGACTATAGTGTCCCCTGCCCTCTGCCATGCTAGTAGTTTACATATTGTGAAGCCAAATGCAGATTTAGAAGTCTATTCTGATATAAATTAAGACCAAATCAATTTTTTGGGTCGAAATTTTATCACTGAATGATTTAAGCCACCACAAAATGATGGTTTGAAACCATCATTTTGTGGTGGCTTAAAAACAGAAAATTCTTCGTCAGTTGCTTCCTTTAAAACAGTTACTACAAACCAGGTCTTTTGTAGAGACGCACATATTAGAAAAATATTTCAGAAATACAGAAAAGTGTTACAAGTTAATTCTGAAGAAACTGGGTATTAAAATGGATGCCCACCTAAGACACCTAAGACTAGGAAGAGACATCTTATTTCTCTATTCATTTCATAGACTATGTGCCAAAATTCAGTTATCTGGGAAACTTTCTCAGTTAACCCTGCCTCACACTTTGAGATGTGTCCAGAAGCCAGCCACTACTGGTTTCCCTGCCTCCTGGTGACTCAACAATCTCAGCAAAACAAAGACATAAAGATTTGGAAATGCAGCCACCAGTGAGGTCATTAGTCTATAGAAAACATAAAATGAGAATCAAGTTGCAGCTTGGGGTAAAGAAAATCCCATTCTCCTAAGTGCCTACCCATAGCTTTAAAAGTCAGTTTAAGACATTAAGATGAAACATCTCACTGCCTGGTAGGTATTCTTTTCTGAAAAAGTGAGTATGCCTATAAAGGAACTCAGTTGTAAGAAACTTGTAATTTATTAAAAGCGGTATTTCAGCCACAGAGTTGTGTTGGGTTTACTTAACTGTGGAATTTAAAAGGTTTATAAATAAAACAGTGACACTGTTTATCGGGATATGCTATATTAAAAAATGTTATTTTGCTGTAGGCTTTTACAACTAGGAATAATCTGTATTTTTTCTTGAGACAGGGTTCCACTTTTTTTTTTTTTTAAAGACGGTGTTTCACTCTTGTTGCCCAGGCTAGAGAGCAACGGCGCAATTTCAACTCACTGCAACCTCTAGCAATTCTCTTTCCTCAGCCTCCCAAGTAGCTGGGATTACAGGCATGTGCTACCACATCCCACTGATTTTTGTATTTTTACTAGAGACAGGGTTGCACCATGTTGGCCAGGCTGGTCTCGAACTCCTGACCTCAGGTGATCTACCCGCCTGGGCCTCCCAAAGTGCTGGAATTACAGGCGTGAGCCACCTCATCCGGCCAGGGTTCCACTTTTCATCCAGGCTGGAGTGTAGTGGTACAATCATAGCTCACTGCAGCCTCGACCTCCTGGGCAGAACTGGTCTTCCCACCTCAGCCCCACCAAGCAGCTGGGACCATAGGTCCACACTACCACACATGGCTAACTTTTTGGTATTTTTTGTAGAGATGGGGTTTTGCCATGTTGCCCAAGCCAGTCCTGAACTCCTTAGCAAGTGATTTGCTTGCCTTGGCCTCCCAAAGTGCTGGAGTAACAGGTGTGCGGAATCAAGCCTGACCAGGAATCTATGTTAATGCTAACTCAGAACATCCTACATATTTCAATGTAAAGATTATAACTCTTTTCATATGTGTATTTTTAACATTCCTAATAATCTGGGAAATTCCATAATGCCCCTTTCTCCAGGACAAATGCTCTCCATGCATTTGTTCATGGAGGTCATTTCTCTAAGATTTCTCCATTTGGAGCTCAAATGACACAGTGGTGTGCACTGGCATCTTCAAAATCATTTGCAAAGATTTTTCTTTTTTTCTTTTTTTGCTTTAAATACTTTTCTCAGTAGATAAAACAAGCACACAATTCAGAAATATAAGCAAAGAAGGCTTCCTTCTCACTCCTATCCCTCCAGCCACACAGCTCCCCTTCCCAGAAGGGGCCACGGTTACCCTTTCTTGTGAGCTTTTTGCACTACAACAAGCCAAACAATTCTTTGGAAAAAAGTTTCAACCCTACCAGTCAATCATTACGGGTAATAAGAAAAACAACAGCCGGGCGCGGTGGCTCAAGCCTGTAATCCCAGCACTTTGGGAGGCCGAGGCGGGTGGATCACAAGGTCAAGAGATCGAGATCATCCTGGTCAACATGGTGAAACCCCGTCTCTACTAAAAATACAAAAAAACTAGCTGGGCATGGTGGCACGTGCCTGTAATCCCAGCTACTCAGGAGGCTGAGGCAGGAGAATTGCCTGAACCCAGGAGGTGGAGGTTGTGGTGAGCCGAGATTGCGCCATTGCACTCCAGCCTGGGTAACGAGCAAAACTCCATCTCAAAAAAAAAAAAAAAAAGAACAGAAGGGCCCTATGTTTCTCTGCATCTACTGCTTGCTGTTAAGAAACAAGTTCAAATCAATAGCCGGCTCTAGGGTTCATTAATGTTACCTACTTGGTTCGCCTTTAGCAATCTGGACAAGGAATCCGTACTTAAGTTAACTGAGGGGTGGGAACAGAATAAATAAAAAATTGTCTCTGCCTGAGATTAAGGGGCCTTTCCTCACTTTTGAATGCAAAGAAAGCTAAAAATTAAAATACGGATAATCACTACTGTTAGGGAGAAAGACACCTTAACACTAACGCCAAAAATGGTCCAAGAGATGGGCTTTGACATGCAGAGAAATGGGCGTACTGTCTCCCCAGATTTGTCCCGTGGGAGCTAGTCCTTTCTCTTTTTGCCTCCTTGGTTATCAGGATGGTCATTAAAAAAAAAGTTTCAGATGAACGTCATTATTCCAATACCAAGGAGAGCTGGCTCCCTTCAGCCAAACCTTTCAGTTCATGACCTAAAAAAGGAAAAATATTGGCTGGTGGGGGGGAGGGAAGGAAAAATATCCAATTTAACAAACCGATATTTTGTTCAACTGTTAGACAATCACTTTCAGAGAACCTGCACTTAGCCACTCAACTGTGCCAGGAAAAGAGAGATGAGTAAGACACAGGTCTTCCCCTTCAACAGTCCATTTCTTCCAGCCTGGAGTACACAGCCAGCCCTCAGTCAAAGTTTAGACACTTGTTTTTAGCTGCCCAGCCTCCTCTTGGAACTGCCTCTGCCACAACTGATGAAAGACAGGAAGTCTCTCCGTCAGCAGAGGAGAGTATACTTGACTTAGGCTGACTAGTAAGAGTATTTCATCTCTGTAAATGATGACCACTGGAATTGGACATGTCCCCCAAACAAGGCTGACAGTAATGCTGAAAAGGAGAGCTAGAACCTGCCATCACATGAAGGAAGCAGAGGTAGGCAACAACTCCTACTGATATCGTTTAGGGTCCTCAACCCAGCTGTGCCTGAAGAATAGCACTTCCCTATGCCAGCCTTTTCCAATACATAAACAAACACATTATTGTTTCTGCCTAAGCTAACTTCATATTACTCACAACCAAAAATTTTGACAGACCCACTGGGCAGTGGGACACAGAACAGAAAGTGGATAATTAAGAGGAAGATAAGAGTATTACAACTGTGAATTGGGTCTAGTAGGAATTTGTAAGATGAAAGTTATTCTAAAAAAATCCTTTGGCCCCCAATTTCATTAAGTAAAAAAACAAAAAACATTATATGGAGAGTTAAACACCCTAAATACTAAAAGAATTAAGAGAAAGCTCAATTATCTATTAATAATAGACTTCAGATTTGCAAGTGTTTTATTTATGACTGAAAGTAACAAGGTATAGGTATAATGGCTCACCCCCACAATCCCAGCGTGTTAGGAGGTCGAGTGCAGGAATCACTCGAGGCCAGGAGTTCAAGACCAGAGTGAGCAACACAGTAAGACTTACATTTCTACAAAAAAGCCTGAGTGTGGACCTGTGGTCCTAGCTCCACGGGGGCTAAGGTGGGAGGATCACTTGAGCCCAGGAGTTCAAGGCTGCAATGAACAATGATCATGCTACTGCACTCCAGCCTGGGTGATAGAGTAAGGCCCTGTCTCTTAATAAATAAGAGTGTAACTAACCTTTTGGTAAGCACATGCCACCTGATGAACTACATGTAAACATTCAATTATTATTATTATTATTTTTTTTGAGAAAGGGTCTCACTCTGTGGTACCCAGGCTGGAGTGCAGTGGTATGATCACAGCTCACTGCAGCCTCAATTCTCTAAGCTGAAATAATCCTTCTGCCTCAGCCTCGCAAGCAGATGAGACTAGAGGTGGGCACCACCACATTCAGCTAATTTCTTGTTTTTTTTTTTTAAATTTAATGGAGAAGTGGTCTTCCCTATGTTGCCCAGGCTGATCTTGAACTCTTGAGCTCAAGTGATCTTCCCACCTTGGCCCCACAAAGTGCTGGGATTACAGGTATGGGCCACTGTGCCCAGCCAACATCCAATTTTGGAGAATAACACTGTTGAGTGAACTAGCCATACTCATTCCTTTCAGTTTTTGCAAATTATACCCACATCTAGTGATTAGGGCCCAGACATTAAAGTTTTACTAATCCAAGCCCAATATTCATGTGCTTTCTTACGAAGCAAGAGTCAGACAGCTAGAATGAAAATCTGAGATTCATCCAGGCCCTAGGCTACAGATAAATTAAAACCATATACAAACAGGGGTGGTGGGGGGGGTGGGGAGGTGGGAAGAGACAGCATGGGGAGAAATGACAGATACAGGTGAGGGGACGGAAGGCAGCAAACCACACTGCCATGTGTGTACCTATGCAACAATCTTGCATGTTCTTCACATGTACCCCAAAACCTAAAATGCAATAAAAATAAATAAAAATAAATAAAAAAAATAAAAACCCATATATCTGTGCAGAAACTTTTCAGTTTCGGTCCCATCTATTTTTGGTTTTGTTGCTTGTGCTTTTAAGTCGTAGTCATGAATTCTTTGCCTAGACCAACATCCATACGCGTTTTCCCTAGATTTTCTTCTCGTATTTTTAGTTTCAGTTCTTGCTTTTAAGTCTTTTTTCGATCTTGAGTTGATTTCTGTATACAGGGAGAGATGGGGTCTAGTTTCATTCTTCTGCATTATGGCAATCCAATTTTCCTAGCACCATTGACCGAAAAAGGTGTCCTTGTACATTATTTGGGTGATGTATACACTAATAGCTGAGATTTTTTTCTTTCTTTTTTGAGACAGAGTTTCACTCTTGTCACCCAGTCTGGAGTACAAAGGCCCCATCTTGGCTTACTGCAACCTCGCCTCCCGGGTTCAAGCAATTCTGCCTCAGCCTTCAGAGTAGCTGGGATTACGGCTGTGCGCCACCAAGCCCAGTTAATTTTAAGTAGAGATGGAGTTGCACTATGTCAGCTAGGCTGGTCTCCAACTCCTGACCTCAGGTGATCCACCCACCTCAGCCTCTCAAAGTGCTGGGATGACAGGCGTGAGCCACTGTGCCCAGCCCTAAAAGCCCAGATTTCACCACTGCACAATATATCCATGTAACAAAACTGTACTTGCATCCTTTAAATTAATACCAATAAAATTTTAATTAAGAAAAAATCTGATCCTCTCTTCCAACTATCAAAAGTAAAAACACTCCATGTACTAAGAGGTACAGAGAACCTGGCTTATGAGAAAAAAATATGTGTAAGCTCACTGTACAGGGGAAGGACAATGATACAATATTGATAACTGTGAATTTTAAGCAAAGAGGTAACCAACAATTACAATCATTTATGAAACAACTGCTCTGCCAAAAGCCCTGGATCTAATCAGAAGGTGTATTCTGCTTCTTCTGGGTCAGGCAGATGGATAATCCCCCAGCAGATGACAGTCCTAGTTTAGCAGACTCAAGGTAAGGTCTGCAGGATCTGACACACCAACAATCGGTGGAGCTTGTGTATGGCAGTTCTTCTGCAGAGCTACCACATCCAGGATGGCACCAGAGTCTATATTTTCAGGGGTTGAAAAAAAGCAGAAAAGCATTTACCAGTACCATCTCAAAGTAAAACAAAACAAAGACAAAACAAAAAGATAACAGATAACCAAAAGATACACCAGCCATAACAACTCTGAACTGGCACAGATAAGCACAAGAAAAAACTAGCCTCTAAATCCAACTTGTCCAGAGTACATTTTAAAAGATCCCAAGTTAGGGTCTAGTATGTCATAGTGTGTCCTACTTTCCTTCAACTGCAGGTGTAACTGTTACTTTATAATGTTGGGGAACCAAAACCTCAACATATCTCAGAGTGATGACTAATGTATCAGTTATACTAGTGAATGCAAAACTTTAATCTCCATTCTAAAAACATCTCTAATATTACAATGAGAGCTACACAATGATTGTTAACTTCTTTCTTGTTGACACCTAAACATAAGCTGCACTTAGTCTCAACAAATGATTTTCGTCAAACCTCACTCATTTTCTTTTGAGACAGAGTCTCCATTGCCCAGGCTGGAGTGCAGTGGAGTGATCTCAGCTCGCTGCAACCTCTGCCTCCCAGGTTCCAGCGATTCTCCTGCCTCAGCCTCTCAAGTAGCTGGGATTACAGATGCATGTCACTATGCCCGCCTAATTTTCTGTATTTTTAGTAGAGATGGGGTTTCAGCATGTTGGCCAGGCTGGTCTCAAATTCCTAACCTCAAGTATATCTGCCTGCCTCGGCCTCCCAAAGTGCTGGGATTACAAGCATGAGCCACTGTGCCCAGCCTCAAACTTTTTATTTTTTAAAAGCAGTGAAACCCTTGTTTCTAAAGGAATATTAGGTAAAATATAAAAAAGATAAAAAACTAGAAGTGCTCAGGTTGAAAGAAAGAAAAGTTCCCTGCACCCAAGTACCTCCATGAAATA
Organism: Saimiri boliviensis; assembly: GCF_048565385.1. Taxonomy (NCBI): domain Eukaryota; kingdom Metazoa; phylum Chordata; class Mammalia; order Primates; family Cebidae; genus Saimiri; species Saimiri boliviensis. The sequence goes on from NC_133457.1 coordinate 114,354,878, forward strand.
GTCACTAATCTAAACTAAGCCCATGATGTAAATTTATGCAAAAATGGCAGGTTACTGAAATGTAGAATCTGGGCATAGTGGGCAATCAAAAGCTTGAAGTTTGATGGCTACAGCAGAATTCCGATGGCTGACTGATAATCTTCACCAAATAATGTTAGTCTGATTAGAGTAGAGTATGAAGTTATAGGGAATCCACAATAAACCTAAAGAATCAGAAAATAAAGTTTACAATGTGACTTTTATTTTTAAACATTTCTACACTTAAGTTGTAAAGAAAAATACAGTGTCTCTGGGATTATCTTTTACCTAGGGGTGGAAGAAGAGAAAAAGTGTGGAATCAATGGCTAGGAATGGTTACTACTAGTGAAGAAAAATGGCAGCTATCAGGATGGGTGCACAGTGGCTCAAGTCTGTAATCCCAGCACTTTGGGAGGCCAAGGTGGGTGATCACTTAGGCTAGGAGTTCGAGACCAGCCTGGCCAACAAGGCAAAATCCCATCTCTATTAAAAATACAAATAAATTAGCTGGGTATGGTGGCACATACCTGTAATACCAGCTATTTGGGAGGCTGAGGCCTGAGAATTGTTTCAACCTGGCAGGCGGGGACTGCAGTGAGCTGAGATCATGCCACTGCACTCCAGCCTGGGCAATAGAGTTGTCTGTCTCAAAAAAAGAAAAAAGGGTAGTTATATTTTCTAAGTTAATAAAAATTAGGAAGACAATCATGCTACTATGACAAACAATTTTATTTTTTGATAACCTCATCCCAAGTCAATATGTAAGAATTTCAGACCCTTGATACTTAAATTGCTCCAACTGATGCTGATACAGGAATTTTTGTACAGATCTTATAACCCCCACTGAGGTTTAAGAGTAAGATTTTTGAAGTTTCTTTAAACCAATGATCTACTAAACAAAGTTATGCTGGCAATTTTTTAAGAGGGACAAGTGCCTGCTTCTCATTAAGGGAATCAAACCATCAGTTAACGTCACTGCTACCTGTGACAGTACTTTATTTTTAGAAAACAGATTTTGTCATGTCTCTGCGGAAACATTTAGTACTTGTTAAGATAAAAACTAATCAGAGAGAAAACATCAATCCTGGGAAAACAAAATGAAGGGGTATGTGCCTAACCTACGGGTCTGCAACCTGGTCTACAGCGGGAAGCTGGAGGAGGTGAAGGAGAGAATTCTGGCCAATAAACCCTGGCTATGAGAAATGGCCAGGACAGCAGAAGTGCATTGCATTGGGCATGCTCAGCCAGACATACAGAAATTACTGAATTTTTGTTTCAACTTGGAGTGCCAATAAATGATAAAGACTACGCAGATTGAGCTCTTCTTCAGATTGCTGCTTCTGCTGGCCAGGATGAGACTGTAAAAGCCCTTCTGGGAAAAGGTGCTCAAGTGAATGCTGTCAATCAAAATGGCTCTACTCCCCTACATTCTGCAGCTTCCAAAAACAGGCATGAGACTGCTGTTATTTTTTTTTTTTTTTTTTTTTTTTTTTTTTTTAGACGGAGTTTCGCTCGTTACCCAGGCTGGAGTGCAATGGCGCGATCTCGGCTCACCGCAACCTCCGCCTCCTGGGTTCAGGCAATTCTCCTGCCTCAGCCTCCTGAGTAGCTGGGATTATAGGCACGCGCCACCATGCCCAGCTAATTTTTTGTATTTTTAGTAGAGACGGGGTTTCACCATGTTGACCAGGTTGGTCTCGATCTCTCGACCTTGTGATCCACCCGCCTCGGCCTCCCAAAGTGCTGGGATTACAGGCTTGAGCCACCGCGCCCGGCCGTGACTGCTGTTATGTTACTAGAACGTGGGGCTAACCCAGATGGCAAGGATGATTATGAGCCTACGGCAATGTACCAGGCCCTAGCCAAGGGAAACTTGAAGATGATTCGTGTCTTTCTGTACTACAAAGCATCCACAAGCATCCACGACACTGAGGGTAACACCCCTCCACACTTACTGTATAAGGAAAGAGTGGAAGAAGCAAAACTGCTGGTGTCCCAAGGAGCAAATATTTACATTGAGAATAAAGAAGAAACCCAGCAACTGGCCAAAGGTGGCCCGGGTTTAATAACAGAACGGTAGAAGGTTAAACAGCTTGGCTTTATTCCTACTTCATACGCTGCACTGTCACCACCAGTGTCCTGGAAACTAATGTGTTTGTGCACAAGACATCACCTACGAATGTCTTCTCACCTTCAAAGTCTTACAAACATGTTGACTTGTTCCTGCCGAGGTTCTTGTTCTAAACTTACAGCTTGCTTTCCAGGCACTGAGTAACTGTTACCATTGTTCTACTGTTGTCATATATCCTTGTATACTGAAACTTCGGTTAATTCTGAGTAAGTAATTCTGTGGCTGTTGTGAATCTTCGGCACCCTCCTGCACACCTTATATCTGTCTCTGAAATGGAACAGCTCCAATAGCAACAGGCTAGTCTTCTGCTAGATGGTTCTAAGTGGACCTGTAATGTTCTTCCATATAGTTAAAACATCCTAACTTGTTTTTCAAGTTCACTCAGGCCTGTGCCAAAAATTTGGGTTTTTTTCCCAAGCATGAGATTTTATTTTTGTGATAGGAGGAATATTTACATATTTTAGTGGACTAAATTTTAAGTTGGAGGGTGTGCCCTAAAATAATGAAAAACAATAGGCCTGTGTACATGTGTATTTTTAAATTTTTTTGATGAGCTACTTCCTAAGGTAAAATGTATGGTTTTTTTTTTTTTTTTTTTAAAAAGGGGAGGGGGAATTTTAAAGTAACTCTATTGAGTCACCTTATACTGAAAAACTGTCAAGCTTGTTAAAATGATATTAACAAAATGTATTCTGATTTGTATTTCAGAAACTAAAAAATGCTGAAAGAAAAAAAATCATTCTCATATTTATACATTTTCTTTCCTTCCTACCTTTCCCTCAGCAACATATTTAATACCTGTCTATTTTACTCATTGAGTCAAAAACTGCCCTATTTCTTCTTATAACCAATAAGCCCTTATTGTTACTTTAGGATTTACATCGAAGTGGTCAACATACTTAATTTGCTTTACATGTGCCACTAGTCCTATATTTAAATAAAACCAGTTGCAAAAAGGTTTATATATTTGCATTTTAAAAAATTAATCTCATACAGCTTTGCTTTAAGATTGAGAGCCCACAGCCAGTCTGGAAGCAATCACCCCACTCAATCTTTTCCTAAAATACACAGCCCTGAACAGAGGTAGCTGATTTCCATTCTCCTATAAGCTCGGGCAAAAGAGCTTCCAGATGTTGGAAACTCTAATGCCCCTTTCTTTTCCTCTCCTCCTCAATCTCAAGTCTACGAAACACGTTAATTCTGACTCTCTGGTGGCAGAATGTTCTTCTGGGTTAGCAGATAAAACTGCAGCCAAGAGAGGGGTAAGAAAATAAAGTTTAGTCTCCTCTTTCCTTAAGCTTACGGGAAAATGTGCAGTAGTACTGAGGCGAAAAGGGGGATGAGGGAGTTAGAGAACAAGGAAGAGCAGAAAGAAAACTACTTTGAAAATGATGACACACATGTACTCAAAGCTAAACCTGAATAATGAACATCAATTATACTGCTTAGGATGATCATATGAGAACACTCCTAAATAAAAGTAAGCAGCAGGCTGCAAATATAACCAATTTCTGTATTCTTCTATTCTTACTAACTTCATCGGACTTTTATATTCTCCCAGTTTGATGCTGCCTCCACAAATATTGATTTTCAAGTTTTTAACTGTATCAATCATTAAATTTTTTATAATTAAGTTTTTATAACAATTTCTTTACTTGGGAACGTACATTTACGCAAGGCGAAAAATAATCCTTATCTAAATACAGCATCCTGTACAAAAATGTTTAGTCAAAGTAATATGTTTTGTCACTTTCCATCAACATGTGTGAATCCCTTCTACAAAAAACTCTGCTCTAAAAGATGGTCTGATCACCTCAAGTAAGAGGGATAGGGGCACAAAATCCCACCAGACAGCTCATTCCACACTGAACAGCTTCTGTTCACAGGTTTACACTTCACAATGCTGTGTAACATGCCCATAGCTCTCAGTTCAGCTATAAATTCCCAATCACATGACAGACTTTCAAAACTTTAAGACAACCCCTGTTGTCCCAATTAACCAGGATCAGTTCTTCTCACCATTCCTTCTGTGATCTCACAGGCCGCTCTCCAAAGGGTAAGCTCCAGCTTGTCAGTCTCCCTGGTTCCCTGGATAAACTGTTACTCGGATGTGACATACTCAGGAGACGGTCAAGTTAGACAACCTACTCTAATTCTGGACATTATTTTTTCAATTAATGCTCCTGAAAACTGCATTTGTGTAAATGGTATCCACTTCATACATCTGACATGAAAAATATTTGTAAAAATATGCAGTGCCAGGCCGGGCACAGTGGCGCATGTCTGTAATCCCAGCACTTTGGGAGGCCAAGGCAGGAGGATCACTTGAGGTCAGGCATTCAAGACCAGCCAAACCAATGTGGAGAAATCACATCTCTACTAAAAATACAAAATTAGCCAGGTATGGCGGTCCATGCTTGTAATCCCAGCTACCTGGGAGGCTGAGGCAGGAGAATCGCTTGCACCCGGGAGGCAGAGGATGCGGTGAGCGGAGATTGCGCCATTGCACTCCAGCCTGGACAGTGACAGCAAAACTCTTGTCTCAAAAAAAAAAAAAAAAAAAAAGCAAGCAGTGGCTTTTCAGAATTAGCTTGTTCAGCTGGGGAGGAAAGAGATATTTTGGACTGAATCTAAGTAACAATCACCAGTCTTCAGTGTCTCCTCAACTGCAGAAACACAAGCATTCTGTTTCTGAAATGACAGGGGAAAACAAAAAAACAAAAATTAAAGAAACAAATGTCCAGTACAGGCCTCAGGAAAGTCAAAAGACTGAGATTCATCTTCCAAATCACACCATCAACTGAAATCTCTTACAAAAAAAGCAGCACTCTGAATCACTGAAAGAACCTAGGGTTTGCCTAATCTAAACTCTTCTCATCTTAGAAATTAGCAGCTGAGGTGAAGCAACCGCTTGCCCAGGAGCAAGCTGGGTCTCAAGGCCACCCTCCAGACCTAAGATGCAGCACTCCTCTCATTATCCATGCTGCTCGAACTCTACCTCTTTGACATTCACTAAAAACAAACATGTTCCCTACATACATCTGAAAGTGCCAGAACTTTAATACCCAAGGTTCAAACGGCCTTAAAAAATTAAAAAGCTGAGCCAAACCAGCTGAAACGGTAATACGGAGATTAAGAATCTGTACACATCTCAGGTCGGTCAGATGATCCCGTCACCTCCAGAGAAGAATTCAGCTCTAAGGACACTTGTCTTAAATCACTCTTTTACCATCACCATGGATGCCAAGAGTCACTAGTCACATCTGAACAATCTCTTTCTATCCAAATCATAACAGCTTGTAAAATGAAAACTACAACCTTGGTACCCTTAAAAAACAGGACAGCTTTTCAAAAATCTGATGTATCCGATGTCTCCCCTTTATTGTTAATACTCTAAGCATGTTATTCTGAAAGTCCCTTGGGAAACTGGAAGCTTCCTTTTTTTTTTTTGTTGGTAGGAGGTTGGTCTATTCTCAACTACCTCCAGCTTCCCTATCAAATATTGTTACGTAAGTAATTAAGAAACCAGAACATATGATCACAAAGAAACTTGTATATCAATGTTCTCAGCAGCATTATTAGTAACAACCCCAAAATAGGAACAACTCAAATCAATTGATGGATAAATGAAATGTGGTTATATCCACATAATGGGACATGATTCAGCCATGAAAAGGAAGTACTGACACATGTTTCAACATGGATGAACCCTGAAAACATTATACTAAGTAAATAAAATCACAAAAGGCCAAATACTGTATGATTCCACTCATGACACTGTAGAATAAGCAAATTCATAGGGATAGAAAAGCAAAATGGTGGTTGCCACAGGCTGGGTAGTGGGAGAAATGGAAGTTATTGTTTAACAGGTACAGAGTTTCAGTTCTGCAAGATTAAAAAAAGTCTCGAGATAGACAGTGGTGATGGTTGCACAAGGTGAATGTACTTAATGCCACAGACTGTACACTTAAAAATGGCTAAAATGAAGTTTATGTGTACTTGACAACAATTAAAAATAAATTTATTTAAAAACTGGCTACTGGAAAATGTAAGGCAGCAGTGTTGATTAGGGAAGCCGACAAAGTGGGCTTTTAATTTTAACAACAGGGTAGTCTGGGTTCAAAATCAGAAGCATTTATCACTGATGGGTCTGTTCACCAAAATGTAAATATTAAGCATTCGTTAATATTCCCCAGAACAGGACAGATCCTCTAGAACAAACCGTGAATGTAACACAGCATTTTGAAGGTCTCTATGAATTTCCAGACCATTTTGAACACTATAATCATTTAATATGAGTGGTAATACATTAATGGAACGTAGGTACTTAAGGAAAAACACTGGTAGGGTGTTCACGTTCTTGGCAATTCTGCTCCACTCCAAGAGGCCAGGAACAGTGTACTACTTTTGGCAATGAAGGCCCTGATTCACTCCGCCTTAACTAATAGATTTAATACAGCTGGGGTTTCTTCAGTGAGGGATTCAACTACTTTGTTTTGCAAACTTGAGCATGTGGCAGTAGAGAAAAAAAATCTTCAGAGAATTTCCATATGTTAAATTTTCAAATCACCTTCAGTTTCCACTACAAAAGTAGAAGAGCCAGAGGAGAGGTCCTGGGAAAAATAAAGTGGGAAGCTTTTGAAAGGTAACAGAATGACGAAAAATTTAATTTCAGCACTTTAAGGAAATTTGTCTTCTCTCATGCTGGTGTAGTTCATTAATAGCAAACCAACAATCTAATGGTAAATAAACATCCTGGTTCGTCACATTACCTATCAATTACACACAAAAAAATCATAATCACACTGGGACAGAAAATTCTAAGTTTTATTTTAAAAGCTCATCACAGGTGATCTCAGAGATTTAGTAAAATTGTAACAGATACAGATGGCATTTATGTCTATAAATTACAATCATTACATATTATCTTTTAGCACATTCATTTTCCTGATCTCAACTCATGGACAAAACAGAACCCTAAAATATGCACCAGGACCAGGGTGCCATCTCACAGGTGTGGCTCACAGCTGTAATCCCAGCACTTTGGAAGGCTGAGGTGGAAGGATCCTTGAGCTCAGCAGTTCAAGACTAGCTTGGGTAAACATAGTGAAGCCTCTACTTAAAAAAGAAAAGAAAAAGAAAAGAAAAAGCCAAGTGTGGTGGTGCATGCCAGCTACTCGGGACGCTGACCTGAGTTGCAGTGAGCAATGACGGTGCTCTAGGCTGGGTTACAAAGGGAGACTTTGGGAATTTGCTTGTTTTTTTCCCCTGCTCTCTAACATCTATGTCAGAGGTGAGAACAAAGTAGGCACTCAATAAATGCAGACTGAATGAATGAATCCGTGCTTAGAAGAGACTTACAGATATGACATCAAATAAATATTTGCAGTAAAAGTGGCAATGTTATCAGATGTGTCACAAACTAAATCCTACGAGGCTTCATAAGATATTTAGTTCATTTTCAGCAAGGACGGTGGCAACAGCTACTGAGTTGGGGCCACTAACTTAGGCGGAAAATTTGCATTTACTGCAAAAAACTACTGGTGCGGTTCCAAAGGCCAGAAAGCAAGGCGTTCTAGAAAGCCTTGCTCAACTCCACTGGGTCAGAAGAGCTGCTATGTCAAGCTTCTGAGTAACAAGGAATGAACGACTGGAAAGACAGGGTCAGGATAGGATGGGGAACCTTGAATGTGAAGCTGGAGTCTGCTGCCATGACTGGTAGGCACTAAGGAGATGCAGCAGATATTGAAGTAGAGAAGGGATATGATTCTAATGCCACTTTAAGAGGATTAATCTAGTTGTGTTCAGCAGGTCCCATTAAGAAAGGTCCAGAGGGCCAGGTGCAGTGGATCACTTGAGGTCAGGAGTTTGAGAGCAGCCTGACCAACACAGTAAAACCTGGCCCTACTAAAAATACAAAAAATTAACCAGGCATGATGGCAGGCACCTGTAATTCCAGCTACTCAGGAGGCTGAAGCAGAGAATCACTGGAACCCAGGAGGAGGTGGAGGTTGCAGTAAGCCAAGATTGCTCCACTGAACTCTAGCCTGGGCAACAGAGACAGACTCTGGCTAAAAAAAGAAAAGAGGTCGGGTGCGGTGGCTCATGCCTGTAATCTCAGCACTTTGGGAGGCCGAGGTGGGTGGATCACGAGGTCAAGAGATCGAGACCATCCTGGTCAACATGGTGAAACCCCGTCTCTACTAAAAATACAAAAAAATTAGCTGGGCATGGTGGTGCGTGCCTGTAATCCCAGCTACTCGGGAGGCTGAGGCAGGAGAACTGCCTGAACCCAGGAGGCGGAGGTTGCGGTGAGCCGAGATCGCGCCATTGCACTCCAGCCTGGGTAACAAGAGCGAAACTCTCAAAGAAAAAAAGAAAAAAAAGATAAGAAAAGAAAGGCCTGGAGGACGTCAACTAAGTAAAAGATACCACACCTACCCAACCCTCAGAATCACCTGAGGGAGTTTACACCCATGCCACATCTTCTCAATCTGAGAGGTCTGGGAAACCATCACTGCCTTAGGAGATAAGAAGATACTGGGGTGATTGTAAAAGGAGGGGAGAAGAAAAGGTTAACAGGTGAAGATTATAGCCTAAGTAAAAATTTGTGCTAATAATACTGTTTTCATGGACAAAAATTTACGTATCAGCCATATGTAAGAAATTTGTATCTTGTAACTTCAAACTTCCTGACCAAGAGATACGGTGACTTAGCACAGTGAAGTTTTTCTTTGCTAGAAAATAAAGATAAGATACAGTGATCCACCCTACAGCTGGAGAGATCTGTATTGAAATCCTTGCTCTGCCACTGACTAGCTTTGTGATCCTACATGTTATTTACCCTCTAGAGGTCTATTTTCTTATAGTGTAACCAGAAGGACACTACCTCATTGTTTTAATGTCAGAAGGATTAAATGACATGATGCAAGTTAATGCTTAAGACAGTTATCATTATTACCTTAAACCAGATGAGATACTAAAATAATCACTTTGAAAATTCTGAGTTCACACTAGGGCATAACCTCTCCAAAAAGCTCAAATTATTATGCCTGAGAATCAGATGTGGTTGCCATAACAACATCTGTCCTTGTACACATTACAATGTGCTACATGCACAGCAGTGTTTTTACACAGTATTTTACATCTGTGTGAGCCATGCATACTCAGGTTAGCACATTCTTAACTTTACAAGCTCAGTGACACTTCAAAATTTTATGCAACAGAACATCTGCAACTATCTTAAATAAACCTAGGTGACTTAACTGTTATGTAGAAACAAAGCTGTCATCTAGATTTTGCATATCTTATGTCAGGCGTCCCCAAACTTTTTGCACAGGGGTTCACTGTCCCTCAAGACCGTTGGAGGGCCGCCACATACTGTGCTCCTCTTACTGACCACCAATGAAAGAGGTGCCCCTTCCTGAAGTGCGGCAGGGGGCCAGATAAATGGCCTCAAGGGGCCGCATGCGGCCCGCGGGCCGTAGTTTGGGGACACCTGTCTTATGTTCTAAAAAACACATGGAGTCACTGGTCTTTTAGGAAGATTTTCAGACTAGAAGATTGGTGCCCACAACTGGAAAACCGTGATTGTGTTGCTGCTTATCCTGACACTTTGAGTATTCATATTTCAGGTAAGAATTCTAGCAGTGACCGCCGGAATTTCCAGTACACCAGCAGAACCAGTTGTTTTCAGGATGAACTCCTCTAAGAGTTTACGATCTGTACACACATAGAGGAAAGATGACGCCTGAGGGACAAGGTGAAAGCTAGGAAGCCAGGGGTCTGGCCCCCGACCCTTCTTCAATTTAAGAGTTCACCTAAAATTGTATTTTGGAAGTAGGGGAACATGCCTCAGTGCTTAAACAAGAAAAACAGACTGAGGATACTTTACAATGTACCAATCTAGATAAGGAAGAGTGTAAGGTGAGGAGCACTTCCCAGTTTACATCACTTTAAATAGGTACTGCAGCAAGGCAGGGGCACAGCATAAGAGTGATCCTAGCACTCCGCTGCCTACGTAAGAACTCCACAGGCATACAGCCACTTGCTGTCACTGTAAGTGGACAACCTGGCCTAAGAGCAATGTAAAAAGGGAAATAACTCACAAGTAGCCCTCTTAAGGGGTGTTTTAGGGGAGGACTCTCAAAAATTGTGCTTTTCCTCTGCCATCACACCACACAGAAGCTGTGACGTCACCTTCTGTGACCAAACGTGGGTTTTTTTTCCCAAGCAGCAGACACCAGTTGGGTATCCTCTAACTTGGTTATAGTGTCATATTCCACAAGTTGGGGGGCTCAGTCCCCAAGACTGCTCTCCCCTTCTTCAAACACCAACTAGAAGTCTGAGCCTCCAGAACTTCTGATGCTTTAAGCTGGGGTTCCCAAGACCACCCCACTCCAGTTCTATTAATTTGCTGGAACATCTCACAAAACTCAGGGAAACACTTACATTTGCCAGTTTATTATAAAAAATACAGATAAAGAGATGCATAGGGGCTCAGAGGTTCCATGCTCACCCTGGGTGCACCACCCTCCAGGAACCTTCCATGTTTTCAGCTATCCAAAAGCTCTCTGACCCCAGTGCTCCTGGGTTTTTATGAAAGCTTCATCCTGCTGGCATCCTTTCCTACCTCCCTTCCCCCAGGTATAGAGTAGGGCCCTCTCTAGGGAGGGTCTCAAGACCCACAATCAGAAAGCCAGCTAAAGATTAGAGTCTTGCCTTGGGACAGGTGAAAGGAGAGCAAGAGAAGATCAGAGGGATTATTTTCTGAGGCCTAACACACCCAATATTCTAACAAAACATGGTAATAGGGGTTATGGGTGTTATGAGCCAGGAACCATTGTGGACGAAAACCAGTATGTATCATACCACCACAAAAGGACAAGCAGATACGTCCATTTATAAATTATTTCAGAAGCATGCCAAGTGTATTTAAATGATGTAAAATTCTTCATGCTTTATCAAAACTACTCAGAAATAATTTCCCACAATAGGAAATATATTTCTTTCACTATTCTTGAGTAACTGAATAATTTATTTAAACCATGTTCTCAGTTTTTAAGCCATCTCCCAGGATCAAGGATTCACCAAAGGTATCTTTTCAAAAGCATTCTTGTACCAGGTTTTGCCACTTGATAGTTCCATTTTTTATACCTTTTCCCAGTTTTTATTTGCATTTTTCTTGTGGCTGGTTTTTTTTTTTTGAGACAAACTCTCACTCTGTCACCCAGGCTGGAGGGCAGTGGCATGGCTCAACGCAACCTCTGCCTCCTGGGTTGAAGTGATTCTCCTGCCTCAGCCTCCCAGGTAGCTGGGAGTACAGCTGTGCGCCACCACACCAGGATAATTTTTGTATTTTTCGTAGAGCTGGGGCTTCACCATGTTGGCCAGGCTGGTCTCAAACTCCTGACCTGCCCACCTTGGCCTCCCAAAGAAAGTGCTGGGATTACAGGTGGGAGCCATTGAGACTGGCCTCTTGTTGCTGTTTTTAAATGTAACTAATTTTGAAGCAGGATTCTGAGCACTTTTTGCATTTAGATACTCCCAGTCTCAGCTCCCAAGAGCAAGGATTCTGTCAACCTAAATTTGTAATTCCAATTTAAAATTTCAATACATTCCACCATATTTCCACTAGACAGGAGTTTCTTCAAAAGAGACCACTCAAAAGGTTCTGAAGTCACCAGCTTCTACAAGAAGAGCAGAGCTTTACAGACTGCCGACTGAACCACAGGTTTCCACAAGCTCTTAAATGGAGCATGAAGGCTTCAGAAAAGAAAGAGTAAAAGCCAGCAATTATCAAAGACAAAAACAACTGCTCAGGAGAGAATGAACAAGACTGCCTTAAACTAAAAAACTGGGAAAAGAAAAAGGACCATAAACAAAGTTTCTTTTTAGATTCTTACACAGTTAACTTCAAGGTAGAAATATACTTCAATTAACTGCCACCTGCACAATTTACACCCATACTCTCCCTGCTGGGGCTGTGGCCAGCTTCTTTAAATGTAGGGCTCATTGGGATCCTTGGGTGTAAGCTCACATGGAAGCACAAAACCTTACTATGAAATGATAAAGCATTTATGTGAGCCCCCATTAGCCAAACAGCTTACAGGAGCACCATAAAGGCCTGTGTCCCAAGCACAGGCCCAGGAACCAGAACAGACATATTCGGTGGCTCACTTCATCATTGTATGTGATAGTGCCTTGATTTCCCTACTTGTGAAACAAGGACAATCCTGAGAGAATCAAGAATATTTTATAAAGCGCTTGGAAAATGAAATGGGCAAGCCATCGATTAATTATAAAGCATAAAGGCCAGAGAGGGGCCTTTACACTTTACAGTGCATCCTCATTCAAGCTACCAGTCACAAGAGAAGTGACACATAAACACAACCCACAGCTAAGTGACTCAATTACAAATCTATACCCTTACTGGAGAGGGTATTAGGATATGTAGATTCATCTTTAATTCTAACAGCTGGTCAAATAATGCATGACTCTTTTAGATTATGTGTATGCTTTTAAATCATCTTTAACTTAAATCTAAAACTAGGGCATATATTTAGAGCAGCCTTCCCTTTGTAAACTCTATCCAACGTTGTCCATGCTTTCCTCTTATTTTCTTCATCTTTATTTCTAGAACACTGCTGAAATTCTTGAGGGGTTCCAGGATTTCTCTAGTAGCTGTCTTGGAAGCAAGGTAAGGAGCAAAATGCCAAAGTCTGTGAGTGAAGCTCCGGGAACACCAAAGGCAGTGGACTGAATTAATACACAGAGATGAGAGGACCCAGGACTAAAACAGTGATATGAATTTTGCATTTTTCATTGATTAGAATAAAAATATGTGGCCGGGCGCGGTGGCTCAAGCCTGTAATCCCAGCACTTTGGGAGGCCGAGGCGGGTGGATCATGAGGTCAAGAGATCGAGACCATCCTGGTCAACGTGGTGAAACCCCGTCTCCTAAAAAAAATACAAAAAATTAGCTGGGCATGGTGGCGTGTGCCTGTAATCCCAGCTACTCAGGAGGCTGAGGCAGGAGAATTGCCTGAGCCCAGGAGGCGGAGGTTGCGGTGAGCCGAGATCGTGCCATTGCACTCCAGCCTGGGTAACAAGAGCAAAACTGCGTCTCAAAAACAAACAAACAAACAAAAAAAATGTGCCCTGCAATCAAAACTGTCACCTTCCATAGCTGGCTGAAATGTTATCTGTGACTTCCTACACACATACACTCTACATAATCAAGTTGGCTTGAGAAGCAGGATAATATGAGAGGAGAGCCTTCTCATTCCAGCGAAGCAGAATATGAATTCTCACTTAAGCTGACCCCAAAACTGGCAGATGGCAAAGGTAGGTCACAACGTAACGCAAGTGTAAGGAGCACTAAGACACAGAGAGAATGAAGGAACATATCATCCTCTCCTCACTTTCTAATTAACAGGATCAGACAAACAAAAAAAACAAGAAGTCACAATGGCCACCCATGATGGACAAAGCATGGATGGTTTACCTAATAAAGTATCTCAATCAAGGTGGAAAGTGCCAATGTAAACACAAGAAACAGCTTTTACATTCAAAATATCAATTAATTAGCATGGGGCTTTGGTTTATACCAGTTTCGAAGATCAAGTTTCCAAACTAACAATATAAAAGATGTTAACTGACACTGATGTACATCAGCAAAACATGGCATTTGCTCCACAGTTAATATCACAAGCTCTTACAAAACTAGGAGAGGGGCCAGGCACGGTGGCTCATGTCTGCAATTCCAGCACTTGGGGAGGCCAAGGCAGGCGGATTACTTGAGATAAGGAATTCAAGACCAGCCTGGCCAACACGGCGAAACCCTGTCTCTACTAAAAATACAAAAACTAGTCAAGCATTGTGGCAAGCACCTGTAATTCCAGCTACTCAGGAGGCTAAGGCAGGAGAATCACTTGAACCCAGAAAGCAGAGGTTGTAGTGAGCTGAGATTGTGCCATTGCACTCCAGCCTGGGAGACAGAGCAAGACAGTCTCAAAAACAAACAAAACAATAAACTAGGAGAAGAAAAACTTTTAAGTTTATGCAATGCTAGTAACAAGTCAAGCTCTGTGAATCTAACTATAATTAAATTATTTACACATAGGGGAGCAATGTTTCTCTTAATGGACATGTGTCTCAGGCAAGAGAATGAAGGTTAAACTCCCACTGAAAGTATTTTACCTTATGTAAGACACAACAGACTTTATGATACTCTTTTAAAGTAAAAATCCTTTGGAGTCCAGGTTGAACAAGTAGCTTATTTACACAACAGTCATGGGTATTTTGGTGTAAACCACAATAATGCTTCTAACCTTACAAAATAAAAATTTCAATTATTTATCTTTCATATCATTTAAAAAATCTTTATTTCACTATGATTTAAATAGGTTACTTGGAAAAAAGTATATAAAGTTTAACTCTGGTATGTTTTTTACTACACTTAGATGTATTGTCCCCAAATGACATCTCGAACTAAATATATTTTCCCCAAACTACACCTCTGATACTTGAACTTTTCATTTGTATTTAATAATATAACCATTTCCAGCTCTAGAAAACCCAACTGTATTCTACGTGTATGTGTGTACACACACACACGCGCCCCAATTATGAAATCAATTGGCTGAGGTCTATTACAATTATTGCAGTTTTGTTACTTATACACGAATCTCAAAAAAGACAATTTCTGAAGTTTTCTTTTTCTCTTTTCTACCCTGTGAAGTATCAATCCCTACTTTCTCCTGTATAACAAAACGGCTCTATCTTCCTTAAGTTGCAAATTTCACAATAAAACTTGTAGCCAACATCATCTCATTCAACTAATATACTGCTGAGTATTCCAGCTCTCAAAATACTAACGTTTTTAATCCTTGGCAAACTTTTAGGGCCGGGCGTGGTGGCTCACGCCTGTAATCCAAGCACTCTGGAGGCCAAGGTGGGCGGATCACCTGAGGTAGGGAGTTCAAGACCAGCCTGACCAACATGGTGAAACCCCGTCTTTAAAATTAAAAAAACAAAAAACTTTTAAGTAGTTAGAAGGAAAACAACAACTTCACACATAGTATGCCTTATGTTTTCAATATTCAAATATAAATAATAAGCCACTGTAGCCTGATAAAAGCCTACCTGTTGCTTACTTGCAAGTGGTACCAAAACAACCTGTTCAGTATTGTAAAGTTCTTATTTTAATATAAATAGTATTAAAACTCTTCCTGCACTCTGGTATAAGGAGAAAAAGATAAACTTAAGCAAAGCAAAGCAAATTAACAGTGGGAATGTCTAAAATCAATGACTTCCAAGGTTGGCAGTGCCAGGGGAATTAAGAGTTTCAGCCCAATCTCTTGTTATTTTCTATACAGGAACTATAAGAACCAAAATCGGGGGGAGGGAAAAGTCCCCCCCCCCCACCAAAAAAAAAGAACCAAAATCAAAGAGGTTAATTTCAATATATAGCAGCTCCTGGTAAGGTAGTCTCAGGAAATTTTTCAACAAAGGACAAGATAAAGCAATTTCTACCTAAAGTTCAGTTGCACAGACTACCCATTCCCACACTCTAGTTGAGCCTTTTACTATACTTTAGTAAGTTTACCTACTATAAATTCCAGTCTTCAAGTCCAATTGTTTCACTTTTTTTTTTGGGTAGAGATGGGGGGCTCATTATGTTGCCCAAGCTAGTCTTGAACTCCTGGCCTCGAGTGATCCTCCTGCCTCAGCCTCCCAAAGTTTTGGGATTATAGGCATGAGCCACCTCGCCTGACCTCACCTTATGTTTTGAGTGTTAAAACCAAGAAACCTTTGAAACCATAGAATACGTGCTTTCTAAGAGCTCACAGCAACTCTTTCTTTAAGGGAAAATGGCTGTTACCACTTAGGACATCATTCAACACTGTATCTCATTTACAAAACAAAACAAAAGCCCCTCCACAAAATTCATCTCCAATATTCCCCCAAATAAGCTGTGTTCAAATTATATGCTCATTATTAAAACTTAAGTAAATGTATATAAAACACCAAATAAAGATAAAAACTGTCTACATATACTATGTTATTTAAAAATTAAAATAATCCCATATAAATATCTGATTTTTACAATTACTAAAAAATTGTAAAAGCAATGTAGTCTCTAGTCAAATACCTGTACCAAAGGGCCTCCTTTTCACTCACCAAAACGTTAATTGGTAGCAATTCTCCAATGAAAAATTCTCCTGTTAGGCACCAACTGGTTAACTAGGTATCAAAGAATACACCCATTCGGTTCCCCATAAACTTATCTTAGTGTATTTACCTAAGATACTTGTAACAAAGTCTTAAAGGTACCCACAAACATCAACCACTGTCAACCGTTGGTAGTAAGAACAAGTTCATGGAAAAGCATGTTTTCATCAGATATTTAAGGCTTTTAGAAGCTTAGAAATTGGGTCATCAAAGTAATAGTAACTGAATACTTAACATACTTTATACACAAGGGTGTAGAATGCACATGATTACAACAATATCAGCATCTGTAAAAATTTCTCTTAAGTGTTCAGAACCCACTACTGAAACAGCTCTAACCGGTTCCTTGAAGAATGTGGCTAGGCTGAAATTTTGGAAGTGTTGGCTTTGGTGGTGACCAAGGAGGAAGAAGTCTCTGGCTTCCCTGTTGCTGAAGTTCCCACCCTCCAAAATGAATATACCCACCGGTGTGAATTGACAATGTGGTCCAAAGAGCAAGGCAGGAAACGGAGTCCAGATCCTCAAAATGGTAGTACAGGGCATAACCACTAGGCCACCTATCAGTTCAGTACAAAAAGTACAACCCTGCGCATCATGGTGTAAAAGCTGGGGCCTAGGTTTCGCATTGTGCATCTCACACCTATGGAAATAACAAGAGGAGTAAAATCTATAGAAATCAACACACCCTAAGACGGTGCGTGCTCAAAGAAGACTGGTTCAACATTTTGGTAAAGGCGGTTGGCTGCTGAGATAATGAATGGCAATTACAAGTCCAATTTTGGAGGGCAACACCATTTTTACAATCAACACTGTTGAGTTTGACAATGAAGAATCCAACATGGACTTGATGTTTACCAACAAGGCTTTGCAAATCATGACACCCATCTTCTCTCTTATAAAAATTACTACCCCACAAAAATCCATCATCTTTCAAGAATGATTTTTACCTCTCAAAGAACTGGAAAGATTTGGGCTACGATGAAGGGAGTTAATCAGCAATGCCCCCAAACCTGTTACTTTCAGGTTTCAAGCCTTCTCCTTTACCACCAGACTTAGGAATGCTATGGTGACACATTCAAAATGTTATTCTAGAGAAAGGGAATCCGAACCAAGGATGTGCCAAGGTGATTCGTCAAGAACATGTGTGGACTGTCTGAGGGCCAACAGTTTTGAAAAAGTAAAAGGAGCAAACTTCTAAAATGCAGGGTGGGCTCTTTAAAAGAAGTAAAATCACTGCTCTTGACTCACTTAATCCTTCGCCATGTTGCTGTCAGCTCACCAACTAAGTGCGAGTGTGACTTGCTGGGCCCATTTTCCCATGGTCTGTAGAAGGCGCTGTGAAGCACATCCTGTTCTAGCTCGGGGGCCCTTCCCCCCTCTGCAGCCTTACCCAGTGCAGAGAATGCGCCCCCTACTGACTCCAACACTCATCGCCTTTAGCCGACTTGGCTGCGGTGCATTTTGGGTGGGGGCTGGTATTTTCTCCATGGCCATAAACCAGAAGCAACAATGCAGATTTCTAAAGAAACTGTATCAAGCTATCCAAGAGATTCTTTTTTTTTCTTTCCATTCTGAAGGTTCAAGACACAGGCACAAGAAGCATCAGGGATGGAAACTGGGTGTGTGGGATGGACAGTATTAACATGGCAAACACAGGAAACAGTTTGGTTCTTTTTCCCTCCTAAGCCTTTGTCTGTAAAATGGGGTTATGGCAAGAAGTGTCCAGAGAAACTGGTGAATGCAAAAACATTAAGAAGTCTTCGCGTGTGCGTGTGT
This sequence comes from Saimiri boliviensis, assembly GCF_048565385.1. NCBI lineage: Eukaryota > Metazoa > Chordata > Mammalia > Primates > Cebidae > Saimiri > Saimiri boliviensis. Next base: position 114,373,038 of record NC_133457.1, read on the forward strand.
GGGGGGGTGTGTGGCTAAAATGATATCAGACCTAGAGTCTTGCCTTGGGCAGAAGAGGAAGAGAAGCAATCGCGCCTTTTCCAGCAGACAGGGATCAAGGTTGGGGGGGAGGGGAAGGCAGGCAAGCAGCCCAGAGGAAAGAAGAGGTGAATAAGAGGGTGCTCCCCAAACTACTCCCCATTCATTACGAGAAAATCTTTTTGCAGCTTTCTGGATTTCCATTTTCTACCATCTTACTGCAAAGTTAGGACTCAGAATGTTCGAAAGAGGTGCTGACCAGGCAGCTGAGATTGGGAAAAGGGATGGTTGGTAGACTGTGGTCAGGATAGGAGGGAAGCTGGCAGGTTGGGAAGGAAGGATTGCACAGGGGAGGCAAAGACTTTCACTCCGTGCCATGCACGCTCCCCGGCCCCCCAACCCCGTCCTCCCTCCCCCAGCTAAGGGTGGGTAGACCTGGCAGAAGGCTCGTTCCAGGCATGGGAGTGTGCGTGGGGGGGGCTCCTTTTGGGGGTGGGGGGCGGACGGGATTAGTTCTAGGGATGGGAGAAGCTGGGTTCTGGCTGGGGGCGGGGTGGGGGAGATGCCATTAGCTGCAAAAGCTCCCGGCAGCCAGGCTGGCTGCTGGCCTCGGTGGGCTCACGGGGCGGAGAAGGGGGTCGGGCTGCAGGAGGAGGCGCCTGGACCTCCAGAGCAGAGCCGGGTAGCGGTCCGTGCCGGGACCGGCGGCCCGTCGGCGCCGGGGTGTGCAAAGAAGTGTGTGTGCGGCTGGAGGGCGGCGATGCGAACAACAATGCGCCCGCGCCCGGGGCCGGGCTGGGCGGACGGCCGCGCGGGCCGGGGTCGGGAGGCAGGGCAGGGCCGCGGGTCCGCGCGCGGCGGCGCCAGGCTTACCTTGACTCGGCCTCAAGGCGCGCGCGGGGCCGGCGTGCTCGGGGGCCGGACGGCGGCGGCGGGCGGATGGCGGCGGCACGGCGGTGGCGGCAGCGGGGAGGGCGCGCCCGGGGCCTCGTCGCGCTCCGGCTCGGCGGGCTCCGGCTCGCGCCGCGGCCGCGGGTGCTGCCGGGGGGCGCGGCGGGCGCAGCAGAGCGGCGGGCGGCGGCGGCGTCGTCGAGCGGTGCAGACAAAGGAGGGGCGGAGGGAGGAGACGGAGGGAGTGGGAGAGGCGGCTTCACCGGCGCGGGCGGCGGCGGCCGCGCTCCTCTCGCTCCTCAGCAGCGGGGACCGAGAGAGGGAGCTGTGTCTGAGAAGACGCCAAAATCCCCCTTTGCGCTGCCGGCGGGAGTGGGAGGGGGCACAAGATGGCGGCGGCCGGGGGGCGGGAGTTCAGCTCATGGATCCCGGCGGGCGGCGGAGGGGAGACCGGGCCAGCGGAGGCGGCGGCGGCAACAGGCGGGGGAGGGGGGCTGATCCCGCGTCTCCCCTCAGCAGACAATACAAGCGCCTCGGACCGAGTCCCCGAACCTGCCCTAGCCAAAATGGCGGCCGAGAAAGAGAGGAAGTGACGTAAGTGCCTCATTAGCATAAGAGGACTCATTGTCCAGCTAAGTAGGGGGGGCAGTGGGGACAGCACCCCTAACCCCCTTTCCCCCAGGGGAGCCCCTCCTACTGCCACCTGTGCTTGCACCTAACTTTTCCTGAGGAAGGGTGCTCTCAGAACCCCCACCCCCGCCTGAGGGAAATTATATAATCCCCACTGACGGGGGTAGCTCTCGCGAGAACCTGGCGGATTTACCATTGACCCACTAGGAGGCGCCGTGGATAATGGCCGCAGTGCGCTCCCAGGGCCCGTGTGCTCGGCGGGCGCCTTCCTCTGGCCGCAGCGCCGGCGGCGGAGGCAGAAGCAGCGGGCCGCAGCACGCCCAGCACTCAGTCAGGTGGCCGTGCTGGGGATCCCTGCGCGGGCCCAGCTGGGCCTGGACTACATCTGGCGGGAGGGGTGTGCAGGGCGGCCCGGGGCGGCTCCACGTGCTCAGAGGCCCGCGCTTCCTCCACGCCTGAGAAGTGGTGGAAAGGCGCCGGAACACCTGGCCAGTCGCCCCTGACGCCTCCTCCCTTAAATGAGGTGTGAGGGCCTCGTGCTTCACACAGCGACTTGGGATGAGACACAACCCCAAGGCTGCCTGAGCCCTTCCTGGTGGGGTATTCGGTGCAGAGGGGTCGAGTTTTATTAAGGTTCGCCGTTACCCTGTGACTTGACATTCTTCCCAGTCACAGTGATGGACTCTTCTCTTTGATCTGAATTTTAAAAATGGGAATCTTGGTGCCTTGAGGCCTCCCAACTGGTGAAACTCCAGGATGAGAAGTGATGTTGCCAATGGGGGCACTGGCTGTCTGCAAGATCCTTAAACAACACACCTTGTAGTCCTAGGGACATAACTTTTGGTGCGCCCTCAATCTGGGTAGTGTAAGACAGCACATGGTTACGTTGTAAATTTAGGTCAAACTCAACCAATACATTATTTCCTCAACATTTTTGAACCAACCTTTTAAACTAGGTTGGTTAAAGTATCATGATTTAAAGTATCATTGGTTAAACGTACTGGCAAATAATAGATGTCAATAGTGAAGAATTAACCAAGCCTGTTTCCTTAATACGTGATTTGTAAATACACCTGTCTTTTGCTGTTTCTTTACATTTCAAGTTAACATACTTTTAAGCCATACTTAACATCCGAAAATAATCTGACTTCGTTGCAAGTAATACAAACTGTGGTTACACATAGCTGCTCAACGTCTAAGACTTCAGTTAGCCCTGTTTAAAAAACTTTCATACAACACATTTCTGCAATTGTGATAAAATATCTTTAAAAACCAAGTCAGTATTTCAAAGGAAAACAGCTGAAAAATGTGGAAAAAGGGGTTGGGGCAAAGCATTTGATTCAAAGAACCAAAGATAATCTAATTACATACTGCAAAAAACATACAAAAACTAATATGAAACAAGCAAAGTAAGTTTAAGTTTAGTTTTCCTTAGATATACTTAGATTCCATATAGTGATAATACAAATACAAAGGAAAAACATCTGGATTTCATCTTTGGCCTCATTTACAAAGCAAAATAGGATGCTGGATTCAGATGTAAATGTTTAATTTTACAGTGTTTGAGCACCAGATTTACTACAAAAATGCATCTAAATAGTCCAGATTCTTTTCTAAATGACTTCCAAATGCTATGAGTCTTCACTACTCAAATACTCTCTCTACTGTAAATTCTAAGAGTGACAGTGTTGTAATGATTGTGGGAATAACAAATGCAAAGATTTAAAGAGCAAAAATTATCTACTCTAGTGAGATCTGAGAAGGCAGTACTGTATATTAGGTTCTCTAAAGTGGTTTCTTAATTTCTGCTCCACATACTTGACACTGAGAACTTAACTTTGAGTTTAGGTTAAGAAGAATAAATTCTAATCACTCCAAAAAAACTGAGAATATTACATTTCTATTATCTTAGCTTAAAACTAATTGCACCTCAAGGACTAATGAATTTTCTTGTTGTTATTAATGAGAAATCTCTTCCCCAAGGAAGGCAGGTCCCTCATTGGACAGCTGGTCAGTTCTGGACAAAAGGGAAACAGTAGTGGTCCTTATTGGAATGCGTATTATGGGTTCAACTACAGAAGTGTGGGAGGTTTTAATGTTTGAAATGACACCACAGGTTTTACAGTCTGGGATTCATTTCTGGTAGAATCTGCCAGAGAGAAATGCAAATAAAAAATTAGACTTTCAATTTTGTTTTCTTTTAAAAAGACAGGGTCTCACTCTGTTGTCCAGGAATGATCACAGGTCACTGCAGCCTTGACCTCTCAAGACTCAAGTGAACCTCCCACCTCAGCTTCCCAAGTAGCTGGGACCACAGGTGAGTGCCACCACATCCAGCTAATTTATTTTTTTGTAGAGACAGAATCTCCCTGTGTTCCCCAGGCTGGTCTCCAACATCTGTGCTCAAGCCGTCCTCTTGCCTTGGACTCCCAAAGTGCTGGGATTATAGACATGAGCCACACTGTGCCTGGCCTCAATTTCCTCAGCAGCCAAATTAAGCCAGGAAAATGTAGTAATCAGGAATATTATTCAATAAATAATTTAGAGACACCTCTTTTATTTGCAAAAGAAAGTCAACTTAAACTTATTTGCTCAAAGCATGCCCTTACTCAAATTTTAAAAGATACCACATGATCCATAACCTATGCTACAGTTAGAAATTAACTAATCTCCTCTGAAATACTTACTTTAGAGAGAGTAAACATATTAGCCCTGGCTTTATTGGATAGCTTAGCCTATATTTTAACTGGCAGAACACTTTTCTAAATGGAGAAAAGTGCTTAAGGAAGAGATTTTTCATATTAGTAGAGATGTGAGCTTTGCTGAGGGTCTTCAAATAATATGAAAACAATTCTTTTGAGAAAAAAAATTGTTGAACTGGGCTTGGTGGCTCACACCTCTAATCCCAGCACTTTGGGAGGCCAAGGTGGCTGGATCACAAGGTCAGGACATCGAGGTGATCCTGGCCAACATGGTGAAACCCCGTCTCTACTTAAAAAAAAAAGAAAAAGGAAAAAAGAAAAAAAGTTAGCAGGGCGTGGTGGTGTATGACTGTAATCCCAGCTACTTGGGAGGCTGAGGCAGGAGAATCACTTGAACCCAAGAGGCGGAGGTTGCAGTAAGCCGAGATCGCGCCACTGCACTCTAGCCTGGGAGACAGAGTAGGACTCCATCTTAAAAAAAAAAGAGAGAGAGAGAGAAATCAATTGTTACATACTTCAGTGAGATGTCTAAGAATCACTTGTAGCAGCGGTTTCTGCCTCAGTGCCATTGATACTTTTCCTACTGATGGAGGTTATTGCTCAAAAGAGAAAAATATGGCTGTGTAGTCACCTGCTGCCAAATCGTTTCTCAATTCACAACATGCATTTTAAATAGACTTGCTTTGGTAGATGAAATGCTTCATCAATTCAACAGCTGAAAAGAATTTAATTCTAAAAGTCTGCTCTGAATGTACTTTCTAGTTTAAGAAATTTGAGATGCGTTTTTAAGGAAAGGGCAGAGGTGTGTATTTCTTTTACAGATCATACAGATACAGCCATGATATAGCCATAAACATTTCATCAGTTAACATTATCTTACTTCTGACATCTATTAGGTATAAAGATTTATGATTCCAGTATTTTTAAAGAATATTTCAAATTATTCTCCATGTAAAAAATTCTACATTCACATACTCTAATGAAAGCAGCAATACATTATGCAAAAAAACCATATATATTTATTTATAGGTCTTAATACAGCAAAATGTAAATGAAAATTGAGAGCATTGCTCATTAGGCCAGCAACTTTAAAATTACTTAATCTGAAATATAAAATAGAAGTTCTTCATAAAAAGATGTGTGAAGTTTACCTTACCTTATGGTTTATACTTTAAGAGTACATTTTATCAAAATCAGTAACCAGGCTTCTTTCATGTTTAAATTGAAATGAACATAAGTATAAATAATTATCTTTCTTTTATGTAGTAGCAAAAAGTGTCAGTAATCCTCTCAAGAAAGATACTATTTCATTTCCTCCCAACTTGGATTCACCATAAACACGATCCACAAATGATATTGGAACCTAGTTAAAAAAAAAAAAAATACATTGAAGTCAGTCTTCAAAAAAAATTAGGTAGCTTAGCAGGTATACCATATTACCAACACAACAGAAATAGGACTAGTCCTACAACAGAAGTCCTTAAAGTAGGTATAAAATTAGGGGATTCTTAAAGCAACTATGTGTACCTCCAAGTCTTTAAAATTAAATGCATCATCTAAAGATAGGTCATATGAACCAATCTACAACTGTTTAAAAAGCATTGATCCTAGGTATTACCTTGGTTTACTCAAGTTTCAGTTTGCATTTCAAAGAAAAATTATACTCCAAAAGTAAAATGGCCTTTTGCTTAGATTTTTCAGTTGTTTGTCAAATTTAGCTATAACAGCTTAGCATTAAGTAAAACATCTTGCAACTTCCACGGGAGAAGTGACATTTCACGTTAGCTATTTTCTTGCTATGAATAAGAGTTTTACTAGCAAATGAGGACAGTCTTCCCTACCCTAACAGCTCACTATCTAGCCCTAAGTATTACAGATCACCACTCCCTTGACTCTATAATTCCTGGTCTTCACTTACAGGAAATGGACATATGGGATTCATCATTCATTTTAAAGTATGGTGGACACTGGCTGTGGCAAAAGGAAAAGCAGAGAGATTCAGTCCATAATGCTGACCAGTTAGAAGGAAGGCTAAGAGTGAGAAAGTACCAGGAACTTTCCATTATTTAAAAGAGAATGCTAACTGTTAATGTTTTAAATCTTATTGTTCAAATGTGGTAATGTGAATTTTTACCCTTTGTGCATGAACATTCTAAACATTCAGAAGACCTCCACAATTTAGCAGTTATGAAAGTTAAAACTTTTTATTACAAAAAGTGTAAACTTTACCACTCCTTTACCAGGAACATGACATACTATTTAGCATCAGTTGCATACCTCGCCAATAGTATAATTCAACTGTCTTGCCCGAACAATCATCTCCATCTGGAAGACATAGCCTTTAGAAACACATTTTTCTATTAATTTCTCTAGAACTTCTTTTCGGTATAATCTGTAAGAAATCAGAAAATATATATATATATATCAACTTCTGAATAAATAAACTTGCCTACATGTATCTTGACCTTTCAAAGAGTTCACTGGTATGTATAAAGCCTAAAACTTCCACTGGCCATTGGTAAGCAGAAAAGCTCACAAAGTTGATGATTATGATACATTTGTCCTAAGCAAGAAAGGCCATTAAATATTTGCTAAATAACTTAGAATAATTTTGAAAATGAATTCTCAGTATCTTTTAGAGAATTATTTTCCCATCATACTATCAGAAATTACTGAAATATAGTAAAACACATCATTTGATGCAGAAGCATCCATTATTTAAGATTTCCTTAAAATTTAAAGTTGAAAGAAACTGTTCTAAACATTGAAACAACAGAGTGGACAAATGATGATGAAGCAACAATATATAAAAGAAAACAAAAAAGAACCTCATAATTAACAGTCATTTCCCAATAAATGTTTATGGTAAGTTTTGATTTCTCATGATTTTCTTTATAAATTCCCTAGGATAAACTAAGTCCCTCTAGGATGAGCTTGGGAAGCTAGGTTAAAACAGGAACTAGACATCACAGCAGGCGTCCCCAAACTTTTTACACAGGGGGCCAGTTCACTGTCCCTCAGACCGTTGGAGGGCTGCCACATACTGTGCTCCTCTCACTGACCACTAATGAAAGAGGTGCCCCTTCCTGAAGTGCGGCGGGGGGCCGGAAAATGGCCTCAGGGGGCTGAATGCGGCCTAAGGGGCCGTAGTTTGGGGACACCTGCATCAAAGGATAGAAAAAATCCTGGTGGGATTCACCTATCACCAACTGAGGTCAGTTAGACACTTACTTAACAGCAAGTGAATGTGCAGCCTAACTTGAGATGGACTGCAGGCCAAATACCAGATTTACAAGGTGAGACAGTGGAGTTGGGCTGTCCAGTGGGTAAACCCAAGCACTTTCTTCCGTAACTAAATAGCAGGGAGCTCCCTATTTTCAGAGTCACAGACACTAACTTTTTTTTTTTTTTTTTTTTTTTAAAAAAAGATCAGTGTCTCAGTAGGGAGGCAGCAATTTCTACCTTTTTTTGTGGGGAGAGGGGAGAAAACTAGGAGATAGTTTGGTGAAACTTTGTTCTTTTCAAAGTTAAGGCCATCTGGACCTACTGTGCCTCAGGGTTTCACCTTGAATCCACATTTTTTCCCCTCAGAATTCTAAGGTGACAGTATCTTTTGACTGTGAAGTGAGTATAGGACAACACAGCCCTTAGAAGAACCCCAACGACTGGGCGCGGTGGCTCAAGCCTGTAATCCCAGCACTTTGGGAGGCCGAGGCGGGTGGATCACGAAGTCAAGTGATCGAGACCATCCTGGTCAACATGGTGAAACCCCGTCTCTACTAAAAATACAAAAAAATACAAAAAAATTAGCTGGGCATGGTGGCACGTGCCTGTAATCCCAGCTACTCAGGAGGCTGAGGCAGGAGAATTGCCTGAACCCAGGAGGTGGAGGTGAGCCGAGATCGCGCCATTGCACTCCAGCCTGGGTAACAAGAGTGAAACTCCGTCTCAAAAAAAAAAAAAAGAAGAACCCCAACGGAGCTTAGTGTGTGCACTCCTTTATCCACACAGTCTCCTTAAGGATTCAGAGGAATAAATTTGGAATAAATATGAAGAGAGGATAATCTTGATGGTATTAATATTTATTCAGTAACAAACATTTATTGACCAACATATCAGGTTTCAGATACTTTTTAATGTTTTGCTGTATAGAGTGAACTTTTTAAAAACTAAATAAACATATATAATATGTCAGATGCTGTTAGGTAGGGAAGGGAGCACTGGGATTATGGGGTGGGAAGAACTACAATGGGCCAATGCTTTTGCATTACCTTTATTTATGTATTTGTATTTTGAGAGACAGGATCTCACTGTGTTGCCTAGAGTATAGTGGCAAACCCATGGCTCACTACAGCCTCATTTTCCAGGCTCAAAAGATCCTCCTGCTACTGTAGCCTCCCAAGTAGCTGGGTCTACAGCCACCTGCCACCATGCCCGGCTAATTTATTTTTTTAGTTTTTGTAAAGATAGAGTCTCACTATGTTGCCAGAGCTGGGGTCTTGAACTCCTGGGCTCAAGCAACCCTCCATCCTTGGCCTCCCAAAGTGCTGGGATTACAGGTGTAAGCCACCATATCCAGCCAGCATTACTTTTTTTTTTTTTTTTTTGAGACGGAGTTTCGCTCTTGTTACCCAGGCTGGAGTGCAATGGCGCGATCTCGGCTCACCGCAACCTCCGCCTCCTGGGCTCAGGCAATTCTCCTGCCTCAGCCTCCTGAGTAGCTGGGATTACAGGCTCATGCCACCATGCCCAGCTAATTTTTTTGTATCTTTAGTAGAGACGGGGTTTCACCATGTTGACCAGGATGGTCTCGATCTCTCGACCTCGTGATCCACCCGCCTCAGCCTCCCAAAGTGCTGGGATTACAGGCTTGAGCCACCGCGCCCGGCTAGCATTACTTTTAAAATTGGGATTAGACTACAAAATATTTCCTGACTTTACGAGTTGCTTTATTCTCGTTAAGAATCATTTTTAAAGATATTTATTTTCACTGCCACCTCCCTCTTCCCCATCCCCATGATATCTTTTAAGATTGTAGCTGGTAAAGTAAAATGTTATGCCAGGCACAGTGGCTAATAGCTGTAATCCCAGCACTTTGGGAGACCAAGGCGGGCAGATCATCTGAGGTCAAGGGTTTGAGACCGGCCTGACCAACATGATGAAACCCTGTCTCTACTATAACTACAAAAATTAGCCGGGCATGGTGTTGTGTATCTGTAATCCCTAGCTACTCAGGAGGCTGAGGCAGGAGAATCGCTTGAACCTGGGAGATGGAGGTTGGAGTGAGCTGAGATCGTGCCACTGCACTCCAGCATGGACAACAGAGGGAGATTCCATCTCAAAAAAAGAGTAAAATGTTACATGAAGCCATATAATTCTATGAATAGGATTAGGATCAAGGTGATCTATGCTATTAAATGGCTTATATTATAGACCTTGTAAGATTCCTTTTCTTATTTTGTAAAAAGCACCTGCTTCCTAAATCTAGGGATTTAATGAAAAAATGAGTTTTGTCTAATGGCAACCGAACTTTAATGATGTATTTAAGAAGCCACCACTCTTATGAGAAGACAATGAGATTTAACTATTTAAAAATTATGCACTTAACAGGCTCACTTTTGTCTGTCTGGCCACTCTGTCACTTGTACAGAACACAGCTAATCACTGCTCTCAAATACATCAAATCCAGAACCCCATCCCCTCCATTAATCTTTGTACAGTTCTGATGCAGCAAAACACCCTCACCCCATTCCTCTCCCTGCTGTGCTTTCCTTCACAGCCTCTTACCTCCACAACCAGTTACCGTGGGTTTTTATTCAAACCCATCAAAACTGTGGCCTGTGAAATACACAATGGCTCTTCCCTCTGTACAGAGATTTTGTGAGTGCCACTATTCTTTGCATTGTTGCCACATGGCAATCAGAGATCTTTTTTTTTGACAGAGAGTCTTGCTCTGTCACCAGGCTGGAGTGCAGTGGCGCAATCTTGGCTCACTGCAACCTCTGCCTCCAGATCTCAAGCGATTCTCCTGCCTCAGCCTCTGAAGTAGCTGGGACTACAAGCACATGCCACCACACCAGGCTAAGTTTTTTATTTTTAGTAGAGATGGGGTTTCACCATGTTGTCCAGGCTGGTCTTAAACTCCTGACCTCAACTGAACCACATGCCTCGGCCTCCCAAAGTGCTGCGATTACAGATGCAAGCCACTGCCCATCCACCAGCTACCACCAACACACAACCAGAGAGATCTTAATTAGATCACAAATGCCTCTTGCCTTAGGGTATATCCTCCCCTGTCTTTCATCCCCAAGTTCAGCTCTCCAGTCTATTTGTGTTTTAGTTCTAGAGGCTTCATTTTTCTTTTTATTTGACTGTCAACAGCCAGCTCCGTGTGTGTGTGTGTGTGTGTGTGTGTGTGTGTATTATCACATCTAAAAATGTAGATTTTCCTGCAGTGAGCAAAGGAAAAAATAAGTATCAACTAATATAAATTATTAAGTAATCTATGGGGGGCTTGAGGCCACTGAAGTAGATGCAGGGGCATTTTATAGTTCCAGAGTCCAAAAAAAAAAAAAAAAGTCTGGCAAGTTTTGTCATTTGCTGTGGTCAGTCACACAAAGCAGCTCACATCTACTACAGCAAATCTAGAATGCCACCCCATACACCCAGAAACAGACACACAAAACTCTGAGGGACAAAAGCTTTGACAAAATTAAACAACAAAAAACATTTCTTAAACATATGGGGAACAAGGTAACTGAGAGAGCTCTACATAAATATTAAAAGAGTTTAACCTTTTCTGTGGACAATGCTTTAAGTATTCATATGAAATGCAGAAAATTACTGAAATATGTGCTGTTCTCTGGAACAGATTTATCAGTAACAGCAATGTTTCAAAGAGCGGTTGAGCCTTAATACTAACATTAACAAGCACACAAAACCCCTGCCTTAAACTTTTTTTTTTTTTTTTTTTGAGATGAAGTTTCGCTTGTGTTGCCCAGGCTGGAGTGCAATGGCATCTCAGCTTGCCGCAACCTCCGCCTCCCGGGTTCAAGCGATTCTTCTACCTCAGCCTCCCAACTAGCTGGGATTACAGGTAGGCACTACCATGCCCGGCTAATTTTTGTGTTTTTAGTAGAGATGGGATTTCTCCATGTTGGTCAGACTGGTCTCAAACTCCCGTCCTCAGGTGATCCACCCACTTTGGCCTCCCAAAGTGATGGGATTACAGACGTGAGCCACCGCACCTGGCCTCAACTTTTTAAAAGAAAAGCACAGTATGTCTCCTTAAGATGTTTAGGCTTCATTCACAACTTCTAGGAATTTAGACTGCCTTTTTAGTATCCCAGAATAAAAACAAGGTGGAAATGTAAAGTATCTCTTAAAAATATCCATTGTAAAGAAAGCTAGCTAGCCAATAAGTTATATATAAATAGTGTAAATTTTCACTGTACCTGAAACTTCCTGTTAAATCAGATGCTCCTGGTCTCAGCAAAATCTGAGTTAAAAAATTGGCCCCACGGCTGCCAAACAAAACAATCAGATTTTCTTTATAAAATATAATTTATATACAAAAGCAACACATCAAAGAACAGAGTAGTAAAATGCTATGCTCATTTCATAAATGTAACATTAATTTCACAAAAATGTTATTTATCTAGACCAAAAGAGAAATTTTTAGTCAATGAAAGGTGATCTGGCTAGAAGCAGTGGCTCATACCTGCAATCCCAGCACTTTGGGAGGTCGAGATGGGTGGATCATTTGAGCCCAGGAGTGACCAGCCTGGGCAACATGGCAAAACTCCATCACTACACACACTCACACACTCTCTCTCTCTCTCTCTCTCTCTCTCTCTCTCTCTCTCTCTATATATATATATATATATATATATATATATATTTTTTTTATATATAAAAGCTGGGCGTGGTAGTGCATGCCTGTAGTTCCAGCTACCTGGGAAACGGAGGCAGGTGGCTCACCTGAGCTCAGGAGTTCGAGAGCAACCTGGGCAAGGTGGTGAAACCCCATCTCTACAAAAAATACAAAAATTAGCTAGGCAGGGTGGCGTATGTCCGTAGTCCTAGCTACTTAGGAGGCTGAGACAGGAGAATCACTTGAGCCCGGGAGGCAAAGGTTGCAGTGAGCTGAGACTGTGCCGTTGCACTCCAGTCTGGGCAACGGAATGAGACTCTGTCTTAAATTTAAAAAAAGGTAAAACATGCACGGTAACACAATTAAATGACACAAACAGGATTTTAACTCAGGTCTGTCTGCAATCAATTTTTATTAAAATAACACTATAATTATGGGGGTGACACTCTACATATTGAGTCTAAAAGTATGGAACTGGTTACGTAAATTAAAATCGAAGGTCCAGTATAGTAACTTTTGCTGAATGAAACCACTTCTACCAAAGGTCCAAAGGTTTATGCTGATTTTTCCTTAATAAAAAACATCCAGGTTTTAATCACAAGAAAAACTCTAAGAAACTATCTGGGAATATCTACTGGAAGTTGTAACCTGATCCCACAAATCCCAGGCAGCATGGTAGTTAATATTTGCTGTGAAGATATTTCCAGTAGTTATACTAACAAAGAAGTCATAACACATGTACCTACCTGATTATTTTTCTTTTCAAATCCCAGCCATATACACCTCCATTTCCTTTGTAGCGAGTTCCAGAGACAATATCAAAATTACCCTCCTTTTGCTTCCTGTAGAATAAATTAGCTGTCTATTAGAAAGTCATTGCACTTTCAACAGCCATTTTCATGAGCTACACAAACAAAACTTTTAAGAGATGCTGGCACAAGTTGGGCAGGATGGCTCATGCTTGTAATCCCAGCACTTTGGGAGGTCGAGGTGGGTAGATCATGAGGTCAGGAGTTCAAGACCAGCTGAATGAAACCATTTCTACCAAAGGTTAAACACCATCTCTACTAAAAACACAAAAATTAGCTGGGCATGGTGGTGGGCGCCTGTAATCCTAGCTACTTGGGAGGCTGAAGCAGAGAATTGCTGGAACCTGGGAGGTGGAGGTTATAGTGAACCAAGATCCCACCACTGCACTCCAGCCTGGGCAACAGAGTGAGACTCCATCTCAAAAGGAAAAAAAAAAAAAAATTGTCAGGCATGGTGACGCATGCCTTTAGTTTCAGCTATTTTAGAAACTGCAATGCGAGGATCGCTTGATCCAGGGAGGTTGAGGTTGCAATGATCTGTGATTGTGCCACTGTACTCCAGCCTGGGTGACCTTGTCTCTAAAATTAAAATTAATTTTCCAGCCAGGCACGGTGGCTCACACCTGTAATCCCAACACTGTGGGAGGCTGAGGCGGGCGGATCACCTGCGGTCAGGAGTTCGAGACCGACCAGCCTGACCAATATGGTGAAACCCCGTCTTAAAAATAAATAAATAAAAAAAATTAATTTTCCTAATACTTTCCATTCTGTTCTTGCCTTCACTGAAGCAAGTAATACTAAAAACAGCCCGATGTCCCACCAAACTTTTCTTTGCCTATAGAAAGATAAACACACACATACATCCCAAGGATTTTTGGTTGCATTTACAAAATTGGAATGCAAAAAAGTATATTTTGTGACTTGTTTTTGTCAGTTAACAATACAAATCATGGGGTCAGATGAGGTGGCTCATACCTGTAATCCCAGCACTCTGGGAGGCTGACGCAGGTGGATCACTTGAGGTCAGGAGTTTGAGACTAGCCTGGCCAACATGGTGAAACCCTGACTTTGCTAAAAATATAAAAATTAGCCAGGCGTGGTGGCAAGTGTCTGTAATCCCAGCTACTCTGAAGTCTGAGGCACAAGAATTGCTTGAACCGAGAAGATTGGAGTGAGACTGAACCACTGCACTCCAGCCTGGGTAACAAAGCGAGAATCCATCTCTAAGCAAATAAAAAAAATGCAAATCATGGAATCACAGACACCTCTACAGGTCAAGAGAGCTCTTGTCCATTCTTTTTAATAATTGCAAAAATACTCCATGACTTTTCAACTCACACACTTCTGTGGTTTTTCCATGATGCCTCACCCTCTCAACCACAACAAATAGTGCTACAATAAACATTCTTACAAATGCATATGACACTGCTTAGATACCCCAAAATGGAATATACTGGAATTGCCCAAACGAAGCCTGAGTATTTTTAATTCTAATGCATATTTAATTCTAACACATATTTTTCCAAATTCGAACACATATTTTCCAAAAAGGTTATAGCAACTTATACTTCCTTCAGCAATATTTGTGTGTCCATTTTTTACAACCGTATTGGCACTGGATATTACTGCTCTAAGTTTTTGATTTTGATAAACTAATGGATAAAAAAATGGCAACACAGTTATTTTAATTTGCATTTATTTCCTTGACTACATTCCAGGAAGAACGCCTTCTTTTGTTCATTAGCCATTTGGATTTCTGCTATAGTTGGTCTGCTTGTAGCTTTTTGCCCATTTTTCCTTTTTTAAATTATTATTATTTTTTAAGATGGGGTCTGCTGTGTTGCCCAGGCTGGAGTACAGTGGCTATTCATAGGCACGAGATCCCACTACTGCTCAGCATGGGAGTTTTGACCTGTTCCATTTCCAACCTGGGCCAGTTCAACCCTCCTTAGGCAACATGGTGGTCCCCCGCTCCCAGGAGATCACCATATTGATGCTGAACTGAGTATGGACACCTGATCAGCATAGCACACTACAGCCCAGAACTCCTGGACTCAAGCGATCCTCCAGCCTTAGCCTCCGAGTAGCTGGGACTACAGGCATGCACCACCACGCCTGGCTTTTTGCCCATTTTCTACTCTACTGGTTCCATTTCTTTATCAGGTTAAAGAGGCTTTTTTGTACTAGAGATATAAGCAAAAAAGGTCTAAGGTGACTTTATGCAGAGATTGAAGGAGGAGCAGCAGATGGTCATCAAGGAGCATGGAAACAGAATTTCAAGCAAAGGAAAACAACTCTGTGAGCTCAGAAGCATGCTTATGGCATGGAAAGCAAAAAGGAAGGGGTGCAAGGCAGCGGTCCGAAAGGGAGGCAGGAGCCAACACATAGGGGCTTGAGGGACAAAGGAAGGAGCCTGGAGTTTTCCTAGATGCTGGTGGGAACTCTGGAACTATTCTAAACTGGAGGGATAATAATCTGACTCTATTTTTGTGTATCTAGCTTAAACTCAGAATAGCTTCCAAAATCACAGAACTTTGGTGCTCTTTCGAGCTTTCTAAGAATGTAATTTTATTGCCTGCCAATAAATTGTGCAAATAAATGTATTTGCAAATAAATGTAGTATTGCCTGCAAATAAATATAATTATGTATACTTTATCAATACTTAACTACAGTCTTGTCTTACTGTGTATTAACATTTCCCTGTTTAATCATGGTTAGCATGCCTATCTTAATTTATCAGAAATGACTCAGCACTTCACTATTGATGTGATATTTATATTAGGACTGGGTTATTTTTATAATGCTTAAAGACATTTCCTTCTATTCTTAAGTTTTAACTAGAAAATGGTAGTAAATATCTCCTTTAGCATCGACAGGCTTAATCACGCTACTTTCTTTGTTAACATGATAAATGAATTATATTGCGTGATTACCAATAATGAGCCATTTTGGCCTTCCTGGAATAAACTCTATTTGTTCATGGTGTTTTACTCTAGTAACTCAAGGCTTCATTCCATTTATCAGAGAAGCCATCTTCCATCTTTTTCTGTGGTCTGAGGAATTCAGATAACAAAGGAAGTACCTGTTGATTTGCTCCTCAGGACTCCTAAAATACATCATTTAGTCTCTGAAATGTGTGTTGCATGTGTGTCTACTATCTATATAGATAAATATTTTAAAGACAGGGTTTCGCTGTGTCTCAGGGTCACCAAGACTAGAGTGCAGTGGCATGACCATAGCTCACTGCAGCCTTGAAGTCCTGGGCTCAACTGATCCTCCCACCTGAGACTCCCGAGTAGCCAGGACTACAGGCACGTGCCAGTTTTTTCTACAGCGACAAGGCCTTCTTTAGTTGCCCACGTTGGTCTCAAACTGCTGACTTCAAGAAACGCTCCTGCCTTGACCTCCCAAGCTTTTGTTGTATTTTTTACAGAAAAAAACAGCGTATTTTTGATTAATTAAAAAATGAAAATATGCCCAAAGCCAGTAAGATAAATTATTTCAGTAATATTTCTCTCAAATATTAGAAATAGTACCTACCTAATGAATTCAGGAATAAATTTTGGCTGAAATTTGGAAAGAATAAACAGCAAGTCAGTAAAATAGGCTAAGGCTATCATAAATAGCTAATAAAAGAAATTTACCACTTACATGGTGTGAGAGATCAGCATCCATAATAATTATGTAGTTTCCTGTGGCATGTTTCATTCCATGAATATATGCAGTTCCTAAAAATGAAAATATATCCATTCAAGAAAACCAACAGAAATCTTTACATATACATTTGAACATGGAGGAAACTGTTTAGCAGCTGAAAAGCACACATTAGTCCCCTAAAAGTGGTATTAATTAATTGGTATTTTTCACCTTAAGTACATAGGTTCACCTATATTACATATATAATCAAGACGGTAGCTGGCCACACACCTCCATTCAGATGTCAATTTAACAGGAGAGATCATACCTCTATTTCAGTTTAGCAAAGAAAAGAGTTTATAAGTTCAAAAGTCTGAGGTTACATAACGATTACACATTCTCATGCTTTAAAAAACCCATCTGGAGTTTCCTTCGAGTCCCCCTAAGACACTGAAGAGGTTAGACCTCTTCTTAGAGCTCCACATTCATAAGTCAGCACCAACTATCCAACTGCTCCATCCACAGGTCTAGAGATGATTCTTGATTTCCTGCCTTTAACCTAACTTCTAAACTATAATTAAGTCCTATTGATTCTCTATCCAAAACATCTCAATTCCCTTTTTCTTCTCCACCTTCTGATGCTCAGATGGCTACCTAACAAGGCTTCCTGCTTCTGCTTTTTCTAGCACTAAGTCCATTTCCGCAAAAACTACACACTGAGTGTCTTTTACACTGGTATGCTAGACCCCTCCTCCAGTATTTAGGGCCAAAGGCCTAGCTGACAATTACTTAGCCAGCTCCATGCCTCAAAGTCCCACAGGGACTTGGTAGGGTAGGCTAACTGGCCAGGAGCAGGACTTGGGGATTCCTGCATTCTCTAGCCCAGACCCCTCACAAGTGTCTTATGAGCAAGGCTGAGCTATTCTAACTTATTTTGCTAAGTAGTGAATATTGGCCAGGTGTGGTGGCTCATGTGTGTAATCCCAGCACTTTGGGAGGCTGAGGCGGGGGAATCACTTGAGCTCAGGAGTTCAAGACCAGCCTGGCCCAACATGGTGAAACCTCATCTCTACTAAAAATACAAAAAATTAGGCCAGGTGTAGTGGCTTATGCCTGTAATCCAAACACTTTGGAGGCCAAGGCGGGCGGATCACCTGAGGTTGGGAGTTCAAGACCAGCCTGATCAACATGGTGAAACCCCATCTTTAAAAAAAAAAAAAATTAGCTAGGCATGGTGGTACACACCTGTAATTCCAGCTACTCAGAAGACCAACTCACAAGAATCACTTGAACCCAGGAGGCAGAGGTTGCAGTGAGCCAAGATTGTGCCACTGCACTCTAGCCTGGGCATCAGAGCAAGACTCTGTCTCAAAGAAAAAAGAAAAAGAAAAGAAAAAAAGAAGTGAATATGTACACTACACTTTTTGGTTTTATGGCAGTTTTCAGATTTTTTTTTTCAATCCCAAAGAATCTTCTGGGTTTAGATGCTGAGAACATCTGATGATGCTTGGGAATTGATGGTCTTCAGGATAACAGACTCCAGTTAAGAACTGTGCTGTCTCCATGCATATTCAACACGGCAACTGTGACCAACAGCAGAATTAAAGGCAGAGTTTCATCTCAGAATTACCGAGCTCATATGAGCTTTTCAATAATGCTGTATGTTTAAAAGCTGGGAAATCTCTTTAAAAATAAATAATAACTTTTTTTTTGAGACGGAGTCTCACTCTGTCACCAGGCTGGAGTACAATGGCATGATCTCGGCCCACTGCAACCTCCACCTCTCGGGTTCAAGCGATTCTCCTGCCTCAGCCTCCCAAGTAGCTAGGATTACAGTCATACACCACCATGCCCAACTAAGTTTTGTATTTTTAGTAGAGATGGGGTTTCACCATGTTGGCCAGGATGGTCTCGATCTCTTGACCTTGTGATCCACCCGCCTCAGCCTCCCAAAGTGCTGAGATAACAGGTGTGAGCCACTGCACCAGGCCTTAAATAAAAAATCGCTTTTTAAACTTGTAACTTAAAGAATGTTCCTAGGTTTGCAGCGTGCTGGTCCAAGATGTTTGCCCTCAGACCCATTCTCTGGCCCTTCCCTACTCTGTGCTATACTGTAGTGAACTACATTTTCCAGATTATCTTGTCAACTAGCTGCTAAACACCTTTGGGACGGACAGGTGAAGACAGGTGGGAGAAGAGAAGGGAAAAGTCCAAGTCTAGTCCACGTCCTCCCTATTTTACTTTCCCTCCCACCTCTGACTGGGAATTTCTCACAGTTCTAGCTCCTGCCAGGCAGCCCCCAACCCATCATTCTAGCTCCCTCTGGGCAGTCCAGGTTCTTGGGCTCTAAAAACATCTTTTCCCACTGTTGCTCCATCCCTAGGAGTGGCAGTGACCTCCAGCTATTACTAATCTTGTTTTAGCCTCACTGTTTCATTTGGTTTCTCAGGAATTCCTTCACTGGTGTAACCAGAGACTCCGTATTATATTCCCTGCACTGAAAAGACTTACAGTGGTTTCTGTTTTCCTGAGTGGGCCTTGACTTATGCAGGTATCCCAAGTTATACCATTTAAAAGTCATTAAGATCATTAAAAACTACTACAGGGTGTTACTGTATTTTGGCCCTATTCCAAACTGCGAAAACACACACTGGATCATCTCACCAGGCAAATAGCAGGTATGAGCGATTAGAAGTGCCACTACTTACCTAGTCCCAACTTTTTCTCTCGTGGTCTTAGAAGCTGTAGGAATAAGAAATAGCATTTTACACAAAGAAACAAAAATCTTATTATGTTAAATCTTACTTTATTCAAAAGTGCATACTCACTTTAATAGAAATATAGTAGCACTTATTAGAACTTAAAGCAGAGTATGCCTAATATTTTTTTTGCCAAAAGAAAAAAAAAAAAGCATTTGGTAACAAACCAAATAGTTTAACACAGCTTCTAAGGAAAAACAACATTCTTTAACCCAACCCTACAATCAAAATTTTAAACTTTTTTTTTTCCTGGTGACATTGACTCTATTTTAAATATGTCCTTACATCTATTATGTGGTTTTCCTTTTAAACCTATTGATTCCTTCCTAGAAAAACGTAGGACTTAACTCACTACTTCATACCTTGTTGGGAAATCTGATGTTTGTTCTCTCAATTCCCTTGGGTTTTGAACACTAATGTCACTCTTCCTCTACCAACTTACCTTGACCTTATGCTTGCTTGACCTCTACTGGTCTAAGGACATGTCATATGCCTGATAAAAAGGTTAAATTCTTTCTCTTTTCTTACTACTCGTCAATTACTTAGTCTAGTCCTTCTAAACCTTTTTGCTTAATAGTTGGACCTTGACTTTATTGTTTAGCCTTTTCCTCTCAGCTGGACACTGAAAAAGCCGAACGCCACAGTTCTCACTCTGCCTTACGGTTCTGAGGTACAGGATTCGGGTCGACTCATTAGTGAGCGTCTTGTCTGTCTGCTCCCGTCTTTACGTGCAGGTATAGAAACAGGTTGCCTCTGACTGCAAATCTCTCAACAAAGCATTTTCAATTCAATTATAGCAGGACGAATTTTTTTTCTCACTACGTGCAATCTGTTACAGGTTTCTATTGGCATAGAATGTCTTCTTCCATCCCTTCACTTTCAGTCTATGTGTGTCCTTACCAGTCAAGTCTTTGGTAGGCAGCATATAGTTGGATCTCTTTAGAAAAATCCACTCAGTCACTCTAGGTCTTTAGATAATTTAATCCCTTTATATCCATGGTAATCACTGACATGTAAGAACTTACTACGACCATTTTGTTAATTGCTTCTAGTTGTTTTGTAGCTCTTTTGCTTCTGTTTCCTCTTTCCTTTATGGTTATGATTAAGTTATTTTCTCTAGTGTTACCTTTGATTCCTTACATTTTATCTTTTGTGAATCTACTTTAGACTTTTCCTCTATCATTACCATGAGACTTACAAAAACCATCTTACAGTGACAAATCTTAGGCTATTTTAAGCTAATAATTTAACTCTAACTGCTAAAAAAAAAAAAAAAAAAAAAAAAAAAAGTCCTCTACACTATTACTCCACTATCCCACATTTAAAATTTTTTAAGTCACAATTTACATCTATAGCAAAGTACATCTTGCATAAAGATGGATAAAATACACTGCTGTCTGGTAAGAGTTTACAGGGAGAAAAGACATTCAAATAAGCATCTATGATAATTTCAAGTCACTGAAAAAAATCAAACAGGATCTACCAGATCACAGCTAGATTTTATATGAATAGTTTCTGACAAAATACTGACCCCATCTGTTATCTGCCCTGAAAAAGCAAATCTTAAAAAGCTCATCTGAGATTTTCTATAACTGTTTCAGGTAGAAAATCTTTCTTTTAAAAAAAGGTAACTTTCACTAGATGCAGTGGCTCACTCCTTTACGTAATCCCAGCAGTTTGGGAGGCCGAGGCAGGTAAATCATTTGAGGTCATGAGTTAGAGACCAGCTTGGCCACCGTGGTGAGACCCTGTCTCTACCAAAAATACAAAATCAGCCAGGCATAGTGGCGCACTCCTGTA
The DNA here is from genome assembly GCF_048565385.1 of Saimiri boliviensis. Classification (NCBI taxonomy): domain Eukaryota; kingdom Metazoa; phylum Chordata; class Mammalia; order Primates; family Cebidae; genus Saimiri; species Saimiri boliviensis. The sequence goes on from NC_133457.1 coordinate 114,394,157, forward strand.
ATCCCATCTATTCAGAAGGCTGAGGTAGGACAATCACTTGAACCTGGGAAGTAGAGGTTGCAATGAGCCAAGATCGCGCCACAGCACTCCAGCCTGGGTGACAGAGTGAAACTCAAAAAACAAACAAAACTTTTTTATAGTTGCACACCCACTACTTTTTAAGACCTCTAAGGGATGCCTGAAATCTCCAAAAGTACCAAACCTCATATATACTTTTTCTTATATATACATACCTATTACAGTTTAATTTATAAATTAGGCACAATAAGAGATTAAGAATACCTAATAATAAAATAAAACAATAACAATAATATATTTTAATAAAAGTTATGTGAACTTGGTCTAACGCAAAATATCTTCTGTACCGTACCTACCTCTTTTCAGACTGCAGGTAACAAACCATGGAAAGCAAAACCATGGACAAGAGAGACTACAATACTTAAAATTTTCAGAATGCTCAAAGGTTTATATAAAATATTACAATACTATGGAGCAATTAAGAGAAATAAGGTGATGACAAAAGATCTTCAAATAGAAGTAATGATGATATAGGAAGATGACAGTTATGTTTTAAAAAACAAGACCACCACACTACCTAGTTCTACAAATAAACACACACATATGCACACACAAAAAAAAACCACATCAAACTGTTGACCTGGGTCTCCCCTGGGCAAGGGAATGGGATACCTATTAGAAAATGTTCATCAGGCCAGGCACAGTGGCTCATGCCCGTAATCCCAGCACTTTGGGAAGCTGAGGTGGGCAGATCACCTCAAGTCAGGAGTTCAAGGCCAGCCTGACCAACATGATGAAAGACTGTCTCTACTAAAAACACTAAAAATAGCTAGCATGGTGGTGCAGGTCTGTAATCCCAGCTACTCAGGAGGCTGAGGCAGGAGAACTGCTTGAACCCAGGACGCTGAGTTTACAGTAAGCTGAGATTGCTCCACTGCACTCCAGCCTGGGCGACAGAGCAAGACTCCAACAAAAAAAGAAAGAAAGAAAATGTTCATCAAAGGCAACTTTGGGTTTACTGGTAATATTTATATTTTACAAGAATGTGCTTGTTTATTTCTTATGTAGGAAATTCACACTGTTTCTATTTGGTATGCTTTACTTTCAAACTCTTAATTCCACCTGTCCACCTTCCCCGATCCTTTTCTGCCTCTCCACATCAATCTGATGGCCCCTTTCTGTGTGAGGCAGGATAGCATTGCAGATAGGAAGATGAACTCTGGAACCACAATGTCTGGGTTTGAATCCTGGCCACTACTCATTTGCCATATGGCCTTGAGAATATAAAGAGGCAAGACAGAGCCCCCTATCTCACATGGCTTTCATGAGGAACAAGGAAATAGATTCATATAAAGTGCTTGCAAGAATGCCAGGCATATATACTCTTTGAAGTATGGTTACCACAACTGCTTATAAAATACTTCATGTGAAACTAGAATTTGACGAAAACCTTTGTAAAACTATTTATCATAGACAATCTTGCAAAAAGTTACTGAAAAAAACAGAATTGAGATTATAATATATATACAGTTTTATAAACTACTTTATACTTATTACAAAGGTGTAAGTATTTTTGAGGGTCATGAGATTACTGCCAGATGACACTTCAGAAAAACAGTATCAATTTATACTAGGATCAACAGCATTTGAGTGGACTTGTTCTATAATAACTCTCAGAAATACTGGTTAAAAAGAAAGGAGAAAATTAAATCTTCAGCTAATAAGGCTAGTATATACTGTCCTATTTTGTAAATCTTCACTTATCAGCGAGGCTCAGTATTTTTTTCTTGTTTACTGGCCATTTCTAGTTCTGGTCTTATTAATTATCTGGTTGGGGTACTGATCTTGTTAGAAATATTTTGGCATTTAGGAATAGACAGAAGTTGAATTTTTAAAAAAATAATTTTTATAAAAAATACAGAATGCTTCACAAATTTGCATGTCATCCTTGTGCAGGGGCCATGCTAATCTTCTCTGTAGCGTTCCAAGCGAGCACAGAAGTTTAATATTTTTAAGTAGTCAAACCTTTTTATTTTATTATTTTTTTTAGAGATGGGGTTTCACCATTGGCCAGGCTGGTCTCGAACTCCTCACTCCTCGACCTCCCAAAGTGCTGGAATTACAGGCACGAGCCACCATGCTCGGCCCAAAACTTTTTACCTTATATTTGATGTTTTAAGAATAATAAACACATATTACATTTTATTTTATTATCAGAACAAGTTTTTAAAATATTAAACTATAAAATAATGACAAAATATAAGATAAAGTTCTGAGAATCTAATATACAGCATGGTGACTATAGTTAATAGTATCATAGCATATACTTGAAATACGCAGACAGCAAATCTTAACTGTCCTCACCACTGTCAGCTCGCTCTCAAGGGTAACTGTGTGACATGATGGACATGCTCATTCCCCAAATGTGGTATTCATTTCACAATGCATGTGTGTATTAAACCATCGCAATGTATACTTTAAATATATATAACTTTGTCAATTATACCTCAATGAAGCTGGAAGAAAATAATGGCAAAATATAGATGCCTTTATTTGAACTCAAGTTGGGAGATGAAACAAACTACATAAACCAAACATAAGAGAAGCATTCAAGCCAGGCACGGTGGCTCACACCTGTAATCCCAGCATTTTGGGAGGCTGAGGCAAGCAGATCACCTGATGCCAGGACTTCGAGACCAGCCTGACCAATATGATGAAACTCCGTTTAAAAAAATAAATAAATAGAAGCGTTCAACACAGAACAGTTAAGGTCCTTCACAGTTTCCGACCTCTGTGAACACTTCAGAGTAAGTGCCCCCAATTTCTCTATGGTCTTACCTAGCTGTGTAACCTTGGAAAATGACCTAACCTCTTGCTTCAGTTGCGCCACCTACATAATTTTTAAAATATCTTCTTCGGCTTCTTTACTGAAAGATTCATTTCAGCCAGTTTGAAAGGCTGACAGAGGATCTGTGCTGAATTCTTTATCTGAGGTATTCTAACATGGTTTCAATAATCCTTCATCTTCCCAACTAAACAGACATATATCACTAAAAGCAAGTGTCACCCCTAGCATGGATTAATACTTTTTTTTTTAATACCATTGCCTTCAGGATTAGGATTTCAAATACTGTCTTTTAAGTCATTTTCTAGTTTAACTTATTTAAATGACATAAAGTAATAAATGAATAAGGAATTTTATCTGGTAGCAGACGGAAATCTTAACAGTGAATGCAAACTTTTTTCTCATTTTCAATTTTATTGGGTTGATAAGAAAAATGTCTTTGAAGACAATGATGTTTCAAAATTTGAAAGGTCAGTTTATTAACCATTCCCTAAAATCAATCAATCACATCCTAAGGCTGAAGTTTTATGACAGAAGTATTCAAAATATTGATGGTCTCAGATTAAATGGCCGCACATAACTCAGAGTGTTGCTCATCAGTGGCCTTCACCCTGGGCTTCTAAAAGAAAAGCTGGGGAACTATTGGCCAAAGATTCAAACCTAGCACTACTGAAAGTCTCTGCTAGAAGCCTGAAAATTTGTTAACTTTTTACTTCCTTCTGTATTCCTATCCATTAGGAAATTTTCAGAGAAGACTCTAGGTGTGACAGACATGAGTTACACATCTGTGAGACAGACTGAAATAATTTATAGATTTACCATGTACATGAATAATATAATTCTTTTAAATTCTTGCCATCAAGACCTCATGCAACTGATAGTCATCTCTAAGTAAATATGAGTTGTGGAAAGTATTTCTATTACTAAGACTTATCAAGAATATTAGACCAGGTGACTGTTCTCTTTAAATGATGATTAATTTACAATTTCTTGAAGCAAATAACAATAAAGGTTCTCAAAGACACTTCTTTATACCAGTGGTTCTCTACTGGGGGCAAAGGATAATATTTCCCCCAAAGGAAGTATCTGACAATATCCAAACATCTGCAGTTGCCAAGTGGAGAGGAGGGTTTCTAATGGCATCTGGTGAGGAGAGTCCAGATATGGTGCTGAACGTACTACAATGCACAGGACAACCCCCACAGGAAAGAATTAATCTGTCCACATGTCAACAGTGCCAAGACTGAAAAACTCTGGTCTGCAATAATTTATGAACATAAATTATAAAAGTGCTCACAAGTATAAACATTTATAAATCCAAATCAGTGACCAAAAATAAAACTTATGAAGCCATTATAAACTATATTTGCCTACGTTATTTCTATTGTAGAATAACAAATTTCTAGGTACAGTAGGAAAATCTAAAGTTTAGGACTAAGAAAGTCAATCTATTTCCACAAGGCTAACTCTACAGACTAAAAATGCCAAGTACTCTGAGAAGTCATTATGTTTCACAAGAAAACAATAACTTTTTCTACCTACATGCTCTTAAATTCGAGCAGTATTCTCTACTGAAAGTATGAGAATACTTACCAAAAGGGAGCAAGAAAGATTAAGACAGACACACTACCAATTACAACCCAATTCTGTAATATTCCTTGTCAATTCAGTATCATGCTTTAATTTTTGCCCTTCAGGAAAACTGACCTGCAGAATTAGTCATAAACAGAGTTCATCCAAAAGCTCACTCTCTGCTGTAAAATGACCATTGACCCAACATACCAAAGATAAGTAAAATTTTAAGGACAATGAAAATACATTTAAATCTCACATGTGTTAAGTTCCTCTTTATCTTTTCAGTTTCTAAACAAACGGACTGAATTTAAGCATTGTTTATTTCTCATCTTTCCCCTACATAATCACAATTCATGATAGAAAAGTGTTCCTGTAACTTACAATTCTGTCTGACCCATAGATCTTCTCCAACTGTTCAGCAACATCCCTTGTTCCATCTGGGCTTCCATCATCTATGATTATAATTTCATAGTTGATTCCACTAAAAAAAAATTAAATTTGTATTAATGATTGATGACAACGTTCTCAAATTTAAAAGTAATTTTAAAAGCACTACTTCCTTAAAAATATAAGTGGAGATTTATTGCTATATTAATCATTAAAGAAAACTTCAATTATCAAATGAAATAAATGTCTAACATTTTAGTACTTTGCCTCCAAACCCAGTATGTTCCTGAAACAATGCTAATGTCCTTCTTACACAGAGAACATACTTTTTAGTTCAAAAGAAAATCATGTTGTGACATATGTATCACATGAAATTTTATTACCTACTTTGGAAAGAGAATTGTGTACCTTAATACCAAATCTTAGTTACGTAAAGTATTTCAAAAGTACTTTACATGGTAACTCAAACCAAACTGAGTAATTTTGAGTGATTATTCTTCTAATTTAATCCAAATCGAATAATCAAGTATAAATCTGATTTAATTTCACCTTTTAAAAAACCCATTTTAGAATGGTGACACAATCCTAAACGATTTCAAACAGTTGTGCCTATGACCTCACATTATCAGCTTAAAAAAACAAAAGTAGAGTAGCATTACAAAAAATTCCGCTGTGCTTCAGAATCAACATGTTACTTCCCCTTAACTTCAGGTGGTAGTTTCTAGTCTAAAAACAAGGCAACACAATACTTGGTGGATAAATACTGCATGGGTGTACATGTGGCTACTCCCCACTCCCTCGCTTTTAAAGACATTCTTATTAAAATTTTATACCTACAAAATAACAATCTGTCTTCTCTTGGTCCTGCTCTAAGAAACATATGCAAGAAAATCAAGCAGAAAACATATTCCACTGGTAAAGGCTTTAACAAGTCAGACCCAGCAACTCCGAAGACAAGAAAGCAAAACCCTGTGTATCTATTCTCCAAGAGTAGATACAATGACTCTGGCTTCCCACTGTGCCTTAAATTTGAGCACTGGTACCTTTACACGCCAAAACATGTAGGGTGATTTTAGTAGACGTGCTGAAAGAAAAATTCCATAAACAAAATGGGGTCGTTAAAAGCAAATTACTGTCCCCTACCACTTCAAAGCAGCTAGCTACTCCATTTACGGGAGAGGAAGCTTAAAGGAATCAAGCTGGGCTGACTTCAGGTAATTTGATTGCATCTGAAAAGCAAATCGTTTTGTTTCCTTTATTAAACCTCATTTTGGTCTTAAAAGATTTTCACAAACCATTAAAAGGAAAGATAAATTGTACAACGTAAAAAAAATTAAAGAAAACAGCAAAAAAACTTTGCAAAATTAGAATACAAGCCCTGAAAGAGATCGGTTGAATGATGGTTAATTAATTTAGAGCTTATAGAAATCAAAATTTAAAAATTAAGCGGAAAAAATATAAATTTTAAAACTCTGAGGGGCAAGGCATGTGAAGGCAGCAAGGAAATACAATCAAGACAGCAACGGTTTTCACAAATTAGCACTTCCAACAATGTTAAATTTAATAATGCTCAAGCAGACTGGTTGATGGGAAAACAGGCACTCTGAAGAATGGAGAATCCTAAACTGGTATAATCTTTTTTCTTTAGAGTAATCTGGCAATAACTGTCCATTTTAAGCACCTCTCTGTCGACGCAGAAATCCTACCTTGAAGAATTTATTCCCAGTACACAAGTACGAGTGTGTCTGCTGCCGAAATTGATACAATAAAGGAGCACCATTATGTGTCAACCACTTTTCTAAATTTAGTTGAAAAATATGGTGTGAACAAAGTCCTTGTTCTCATTTGCAAAGCAAAAGCCAAAAAAAACCAAAAACAACCAAAAACCTCTGGAAATAATCCGTTCATTGCCATGACCTGATTAAATAAGAGACATACGGAATGTTACCTAACTTCCAAAGTAATTTGCTATATACATACGTTAATATGGAGAAAAAAAAAAAAGTCTCCAAAGATTTCACATCATGATCCCATTTGTGCCATCGTAGAACAAGCTACTTCGTACTGACTCCAAGATTTTCTGCAGTTTTAAATAAACACTGCATATAACACTTCCAAATTCCAACTCCACCCCCTCCATCCTGGTTCTAACAATCACACCAAACATCCACCAGTGATCAGCGAAGATGCTCTTCTGCTCTCTCCTTTCCAGAAAGGTTATCGTGCCCAGCAACAGCTCCCTAACTCACACAGACCAAACCTCATGCTTACATAAGCACTCGGCACCGGAATGGAGGGTGAGCGCTCTCGCTTGGACTCTCTCGGCCCTTGCCGCAGATCCTGATCACCTAGAGGGAGGACTGGGGTCACGCTTTCAGCCTCGCTTCCAAGTAAAAGAGTGGCCAACCCTTCTACAAAAAAACGGGGGACGGGAGTAGTCCATAATAAAGATAAACGAGTGTCTCACAAAGCCCAAAGACAGGAATAAGAACCCAGGACACGAAGAAAACCCAACAAACATCTGCCTCTGCTTCCCTCGCAGGATGGCCCTCTCCCCGAGCCTTCCTGCGTGAGCCAAAGGCGGCTGACAGGGCCGACTCGCGCAGCCAGCTGCCGACACCCGGGCCGGGGAGGCCAGCTCATCTCATTCCTCGCGGAGGGAGACCTGGTGCGCTACCTCTCGGAGAAGCTTTTCACCAGCAACCACACGATCAGTGGCAGGTTCTCGCGCTCGTTGTAGGTGGGTAAAAGCACCGAATATTTGTCCTGTCCTGTACTGCGCATCTCCAGCTCCCGCCGAGACCTGGGAGGACTACGGCTCCCTTCCAAGGAGGCCATGGCGGAAGTGAGCCAGACGCCGGAAGCGGAATGGCGCAAATGAGGCGCGGCAAAAAGGACAGGTCGGACCCTACCAAATTTGGGAGAGGGGGATGATCTGTGCGATTGAGTGCTAGTTCTTCTAGAACCGTTGTGTTGTTCAATTACAAATATTCAGGATTTATGCATCTTTAAAGTTTAATCTGAAGGTTTCCTTAGGAAGTATATGTCTATTAATCACCCTTTCCCAAGCTCCGTAAAGTTCTTTAGTTTATCCCAGTCTCTAGGAGACAGAAGCTGGAAGCGGAAGCGGAAGTGCCTTTCACGACAACTTCCGGAAGGGGTCGTCATGGCTTCTCGTGAGGAGGTCCTTGCCTTACAGGCTGAAGTTGCCCGACGTGAGGAGGAATTGTACTCCCTGAAGCAGAAGCTGGCGGCGGCCCTTTTGGCGGAGCAGAAACCGCAGCCGGAACGCCTGGTTCCGGTGTCGCCGCTGCCGCTGAAGGTTGCTCTGTCCCGAGATGAGATTCTGCGCTATAGCAGGCAGCTAGTGCTGCCGGAGCTGGGCGTGCACGGACAGCTGCGCCTGGCCGCCGCGTCCGTGCTAGTCGTGGGCTGCGGTGGGCTCGGCTGTCCCCTGGCGCAGTACTTGGCAGCGGCCGGCGTGGGCCGCCTTGGCCTTGTGGACTATGACGTGGTAGAGATGAGCAACCTGGCCCGCCAAGTGCTGCATGGCGAGGCACTGGCTGGCCAGGCCAAGGCCTTTTCGGCCGCCGCCTCGCTGCGCCGCCTCAATTCGGAGGTGGAATGCGTGCCGTACACTCAGGCCCTCACGCCAGCCACTGCCCTAGACCTGGTCCGCCGATATGACGTGGTGGCCGACTGCTCGGACAACGTGCCCACTCGCTACCTGGTTAATGACGCATGTGTGCTGGCGGGTCGGCCTCTCGTGTCTGCCAGTGCCTTGCGCTTCGAGGGCCAAATCACAGTCTACCATTATGACGGTGGGCCTTGCTATCGCTGCATATTCCCCCAGCCACCCCCAGCGGAGACAGTGACCAACTGCGCGGACGGCGGGGTGCTCGGTGTGGTAACTGGGGTCCTGGGCTGCCTGCAGGCCTTGGAAGTGCTGAAAATCGCTGCGGGTCTGGGCCCCTCTTACAGTGGCAGCCTGTTGCTCTTTGATGCCCTGAGAGGGCATTTCCGCTGTATTCGGCTGCGGAGTCGCAGGCTTGACTGTGCAGCTTGCGGGGAACGGCCCACTGTGACTGATCTGCTGGACTACGAAGCTTTCTGTGGCTCCTCAGCCACCGATAAATGCCTTTCCCTGCAGTTACTGAGCCCAGAGGAGCGTGTTTCCGTCACCGACTATAAGCGACTTCTGGATTCTGGGGCATCCCATCTGTTGCTGGACGTCAGGCCTCAGGTCGAGGTAGACATCTGTCGTTTGCCTCATGCCCTGCACATCCCTCTGAAACATTTGGAACGCAGGGATGCGGAGAGCCTGAAACTCTTAGGAGAAGCAATCCGGGAAGGGAAGCTTCGTACCCAAGAAGGGGCTGCTCTCCCCATTTATGTGATTTGCAAACTGGGAAATGACTCACAGAAAGCCGTGAAGATCCTCCAGTCCTTATCCGCAGCTCAAGAGTTAGACTCTTTAACAGTCCGGGATGTTGTGGGGGGCCTCATGGCCTGGGCTGCTAAAATTGATGGAACATTTCCACAGTACTAAGGTGACTGCTATAGTTTGATGGGAAAGATGTGAATATACAGGAGATGTAATATACAGGAGCTGGGGATCGTACAGTATCTGTGAATACATGGACTCCTTTTTTATAAGGAATTTAAAAAATTGTTATGTATCGGATGACTTATTAATGGATTATACTGTTTCTGAGAGCCATCATTTTTTTTTTTCCAGCACATGGAGGGTGTCCTTAACATGTGAGATACAACGTGACAGGATTTTGTATTTTAAACTGCAGGTCATTGACCTGTCCTTATTTTCCACTTCCCCCAGTCAAAATGCTTTCTAAATCATTTTATACCTGGAATTAAGGTGCAGTAAACTTAGTTTTATCAAATTGATCACAGAGTATATACTTAGGGTCAGTTTACTGTTCAGTTAAGAAATTCTTGGATCTTGGCCGGGTGTGGTGGCTTCACTCCTGTAATCCCAGCACTTTGGGAGGCCAGGGTGGGCAGATCACTTGGAGTTCGAGACCGGCCTGGCCAGCATGGTGAAAGCCCTTTTTTGTATTAAAAAAGAAAAAGTATTGATCTTACTAATATTTCAGATGATAGAATACATGCTACAAAAGTACATTTTTTTTTTTTTTTTTTTTTTGAGACAGAGTGTCGCTCTTGTTACCCAGGCTGGAGTGCAATGGCAGGATCTCGGCTCACCGCAACCTCCGCCTCCTGGGTTCAAGCAATTCTCCTGCCTCAGCCTCCTGAGTAGCTGGGACTACAGGCACGCGCCACCACGCCCAGCTAATTTTTTGTATTTTTAGTAGAGACGGGGTTTCACCACGTTGACCAGGATGGTCTCGATCTCTCGACCTCGTGATCCACCCGCCTCGGCCTCCCAAAGTGCTGGGATTACAGGCTTGAGCCACCGCGCCCGGCAAAAGTACATGTTTAAAATGTAAATTGTTTTGATTATTCAGAAAGGGGGGTCATTCTATTTGGCATTTTGAATTAGTATCAAAATGAGATCTTTAAAGTTTGCCAAAATAAAGGAAGCCACCTTTGTAGTCTGTCAGTGCCTCTTACAAATTGCTACTGTTTTATAAAAGTTAGCTTCAGAGTCCACCTTATGTTGCACATACATAGAACATTTTCTAGATTGGTTTGACTTGCTTTGGAATCTTAAAGTCCAAGTCCCAACCCTTTGCTTCTTCTCTTTTAACTTACCTTTTCTATTTTGATTTAATCTTTTTTATTCCAGCATTTTATACGAATGTAAAATGTGTTTTTATGTTTGTTTACTTTACATTTTCATAAAATGGTAGGTAGTCTCCCCAACTTCCAATATAGACAACGAATTTTAAAGTAAAAATTTGATTTGTGAGTGACTGTCAGTGGCCGGTTAAACTAATGGCCTGTGAAAAGGGGGCCTGTTCCTTCACTGGTTGCTGCATGCAGGCTCGTAGTCATCCATTGTTGTTGTTTAAGAGTAGCAGAAATCACAGATATAACTGCAAAGTCTTTGTATCTCTGTCAACAATTAGAAAAAAAAAGCTTAAAAGCATTATAGGCCAGAAAACCCTCTGCAGACCGGATTTACTCACCAATTTGCAATCTGTGATACAGAATCTTCTTTTATTATAAGAGAGTGGTATTTAACAATCAAATTCAAAATTAGTCATCACGTTTTAACTATGAAATATTGTAACTAATTATTTGAACAGGTATACTTAAAGTATAGAATACCCTTCTCTTATAAAGATGAAGCAGGTCTCTTAGGACTGTCTCAAGGAGTTACGGAATTAAATGACAGACCTGGAGCGGAGAACAAACATGTCCTGTGTTTTTCAACTCCTCCTTCCAGGGACAACTGATTCTGATAAATATTGGGAGACAAGTAGCGAGACACAAGAATGATTATATATTCTAAAGGCTGATGTCCTAAAGTCATAGAAAGTTGTAGTTCCTGTAAACCTGGTTGTCAGCGGGGACAGGCAAGAGAAGCTGACTGGCTAAGTGGGAAAGGGTTTACTAAAGTGGCAGGAAGAGCTTTTGAGAATTTTTGGGACAGAGTCAAGGCTGTACTTCTAGGAATGGTGCCCAAGATCGTGCACAAAACTGGCCTTATGAGAACAGTGTCTGTTCCCTTTCAAGTACAGGAGGAAACTGCCACTACAGTCTCACCAATTTCACTTGACATGACCCCCCTGCTCTCCCAGACAGCCCAACATTCAGCCACAGTCCATGTGTCGAGAAGCAGAGTCACTACCTTATTCTTTTCTGAGTCAAATCTTGTGAGGGTGTCTGGTAGGCAGAGCCTATTTACATGCCTACATCTTAGCGGCAAGAGAGGCCGGGAATTTGTGTTTTAGTATCTATGCTGGGAAGACAGAACTCATGGTGTGGGATTTTCCCCAATAGTGAAATATTTTTCAAAAGATGGGCTGTTAAGAATATGACAGATAACCAGTACACAACCCAGATCTATTTCAGTATTTCCTTTTTCTTTTGGAGACAGAGTCTCTCGCTCTATCCCTCAGGCTAGAGTGCAGTGGCACAATCTCGGCTCACTGCAACCTCCACCTCCCAGGTTCAAGCCATTCTCATGCCTCAGTCTCCCAAGTAGCTGGGATTATAGGTGCCTGCCACTACGCCTGGCTAATTTTTGTATTTTTGGTGGAGAGGGGGTTTCATCATGTTGGCCTGGCTGGTCTTGAACTCTTGACCTCAGCTGATCCTCGAACCTCCCAAAGTGCTAGGATTACAGGCATGAGCCACTGCGCCTGGCATATTTTAGTATTTGAAATTTGGTTCTTTCTGGGGATTGTAGCTAGGTTTTATGGTGAGATGAGATTTGAACTGGTTTTTTTGTTTGTTTGTTTGTTTGTTTGTTTGAGACAAAAATCTTGCTCCATAGCCCAGGGTGGAGTGGAGTGTTGTGATCATAGCTCACTGCAGCGTCAACCTCCTGGGTTCAAGTGAGCCTCCCTTCAGCCTCTCAAGTAGCTTAGATTATAGGTGTGGGCCACCATGCCTAACCATTTTTTAATTTGAAACATTTTTTTAGTGGCCAGGCGTGGTGGCTCATGCCTATAATCCCAGCACTTTGCCACTTTGGGAGGCCGAGGCGGGTAGATCACCTGAGGTCAAGAGTTTGAGACCAGCCTGGCCAACATGGTGAAACTCCATCTCTATTTAAAAAAAAAGCCGGGCGCAGTGGCTCAAGCCTGTAATCCCAGCACTTTGGGAGGCCGAGGCGGATGGATCACGAGGTCAAGAGATCGAGACCATCCTGGTCAACATGGTGAAACCCTGTCTCTACTAAAAATAAAAAAACATTAGCTGGGCATGGTGGCACGTGCCTGTAATCCCAGCTACTCAGGAGGTTGAGGCAGGAGAATTGCCTGAACCCAGGAGGCGGAGGTTGCGGTGAGCCGAGATTGCGCCATTGCACTCCAGCCTGGGTAACAAGAGTGAAACTCTGTCTCAAAAAAATAATTAATTAATTAATTAATTAAAAAATAAAAAATGTTTGGAGCAATGGGGTTTCAATACGTTGCCCAGGCTCATCTCAAACTCCTGTGCTCAAGCAGCCCTCCTGCCTCAGCCTCCCAAAGTGCTTGGGATTATGGGTGTGAGCCACCATGCCCAGCCTGAATTTAATTTTTTCCTTTTCATAACAAACATCAAGTGCCTTCAGTGTACTGTTCTAGGTTCTGGAATAAAAATGAGCAAGAGGTTTCCTGTTGTAGAGGAGTTTTTATTTAAATGGGGGAGATAAATCAGGTAAATTACTGATAAGTGCCGTAAAAGAAATGAAACTGTGACATGTTAGGGTGGGGAAAGGGATCTGTTTTGAATAGGTTAGTTATGGGAGGCCTCTTCAGAGACCACATTAAACCCCAAACCTGAAAGGTGAGGGAGAGCCAATTACAAAAGATCTGAGGAAACAATTCTATACTGGGAGAAAAATAACTGTAAAGACCCCAAGGCAAATAAACTTGGAATGTTCTGTTCAAGAAATTGCAGAGGCAAGTTGAGTTGCGAACAATTAAGGAGAGCAGGACAGGGTGAGGTTTGAGAAGTAGGGAACATCTTAAACTTTGTAGACCATACTTTGGTTTTTATTCTAAATAAAATAATAGCCAATATTTATTGAGCACTTAATGTGTTATTTGGGATTTGAATCCAGATGCTCTGATTGAAGAGCCTATTCCCTAAGCTTCGTGCTATACTGACTCTAAGCAAAACTTTGTAATTGTCTCATGTGTTCATACCCTGTCAGGGCATAGAAAGTAATCTATGTCCTGAGAATCACAGAAGCGTATTCCAGATACAATAGAAATGTACTCTGAGACACTTGGTATGCCTCCTTCTTTCTAGATGTGGAACTCCAGAGTGAAATCTTGGGGAAGCCTCTGTGTGACACTGGTGTATTACACAGGCAGTATCCTGAGGTGGGTGGATCACCTGAGGTCAGGAGTTTGAGACCAGCCTGGCCAACATGGTGAAACCCCATGTCTATTAAAAATACAAAAATTAACCGACAGGCAGGCACGGTGGCTCATGCCTGTAATTCCAGAACTTTGGGAGGCTGAGGTGGGTGAATCACAAGGTCAAGAGTTTGAGACCAGCCTGGCCAACATGATGAAACCTCGTCTCTACTAAAAATACAAAAATTAGCTGGGCATGGTGGTACGCACCTGTAGTCCCAGCTACTCTGGAGGCTGAGGCAGGAGAATTGCTTGAACCTGGGAGATGGAGGTTGCAGTGAGCCAAGACTGTGCCACTGCACTCCAGCCTGGGAGACAGAGCGAGACTTTGACTCAAAAAAGAAACAAATAGTGGGGTGTGGTGGCAGGTGCCTGTAATCCCCAGCTACTCAGGAGACTGAGGCAGGAGAATCACATGAAGCCAGGAGGTAGAGGTTGCAATGATCCGAGATCACGACACTGTACTCCAGCCTGGGTGACAGAGCAAGATTCAGTCTCAAAAAGAAAAAATAATCAGCTGGGCCAAGATGACATATTTGTTATACTAGTTTGCTAATGGACAAGACTGCTTAATGGGTGGAACCCTATTCTCATTCACACCGTGCACCCACATGTACATTTCCCTTCATTGTTTTCAACGAAAGGAAGGCAAGTAGCATTTTGCCCCCAAATGTTTGCCTTTATTTTTGCTGCCCTGAAAGTTATAGATGGTCTTTAGGGCAATTAATTAAAAGAGATTTATAGGAAGGGTCTTAGGACTATCTAGTTCATCAACAGCTGCTCTGTATTTTAATCCTCATGCCCATTGCTCTGTAGAGAAACATCTGCCCATGTCTATAGGCTTGGCAACCCTGACCTTGCACCAAGGCCCGAGTTTCCCATTTGTTTGCTTCTATTCATCAGAACTAGAGCCTGAGTCCTTATTATAAGTAGAGGGCATGCAGTGGGGAAGTCATTTAGGTCATGCCAAGGAAACACATGGATCCATTTGAGAAATAGTTAATGGTCATTACAAATGGGTGGGTCCTGATGCCCTACACAGAGGGACATGGCCACAAACGAGGCAGACCAGGCATGTAGATAAGAGTTCTACAGTCACACATTGTGATTTGTAAGAAGGAATAATGGCTGGGGGCTGGGGTGATAGCCAGAGAAGACTCCTGGCAAGGGGCCATTTCAGTCAAGAAGCTGGAGCCATGAGATGGGCTGGGAGGAGCATTCCAGGCAAGGGAAAGAGCAAGTGGGGGGGCTCTGAAGCTGGGAAGAGCGTCTCGAGTTGCAAGACACAGAGAAGCAGTTGAGGTCAGAGCAGAATGAATGGAAAGGCGGGGAGGGCCAGGGCCAGATCGTGCAAAGCATCATGGGCTGTGGTGAGGAGGCTGGATCTTATTCTAAGTGTCATGGAAACCCACGGGAGGTTTTAAGAAGGAGGATGTGCTGGGACCCTGTTTCTATATTACCAAGATTCCTCGAGCCCCTCTGTGGAAAAGGGAGATTATGGGACAAGGACAAAGGCAGGGGATCAGTTAGGTGCAGGTGAAAAGTGATGGCACCAAGGTATGTCAGTTTCTTATCGCTGCCGTAACAAGTTACCACAAACGAAGTGGCTTGATAGTGGTTTACTCTTACAGTGCTGAAGTCCCAGGTCCTAAAATCAAGGTGTGATGAGGGTTGCTTTTTTTCTGGAGGCTCTGGGGTAGGATTTGTTTCTGGCCTTTTCTAGCTTCTAGAGGCCGCCTGCATTTGCGGCTCTTCCCTCTTCCTCCATCGTCAAAGCCAATGGTACAGCAATTTAACTCCTAACTCCCTCGCGACGCCCTCAGTCCAACTCTCCCTCACCAACTCGGACTCTCATCTCCTGTCTCCCTCTTCCTATTTTGTTGAGATGGAGTCTTGCTCTGTCACCCAGGCTGGCATGCAGTGGTGAAATCTCAGTTCACTGCAAATTCTGCCTCCCAGGTTCAAGTGATTCTCCTGCCTCAGCCTCCCGAGTAGCTGGGACTACAGGCGCATGCCACCACGCCCAACTATTTCTGGTATTTTTTAATAGAGATGGGGTTCTGCCATGTTGGCCAGGCTGGTCTCAAACTCCCGACCTCAGGTGATCAACCCACCTTGGCCTCCCAAAGTGCCAGGATTACAGGAGTGAGCCTCCGTGCTGCCCTGTCTTCTTCTAAGGGCTCTTGTGATTATATGGGGCCCACCTGGATAATCCAAGCTATGCTCTCCATCTTGGGATTTTTTAAAAAATCTTGCAGCTCCAGCTCAAAGGATCAGACTTCTTAAATCACACCTGCAAAGTCCCCTTTACCCTGAAAGTAACATATTTACAGGCTCCAGGGATTCAGGCTTGACATCTTTGGGGGCTGTTATTCAACCAGCCACACTAGGACTAGAGTGGGTGGCGGAGAGTAGAGAAGTAGGCAGATTGGTGCTGTGACTTGGAGGTGGACATCTTTGAAGGATCAGAGAAGGGAGACAGGGAGATGGGGAAGTCAAGATGCCTCTGGCTTTGGCTTGAGCAGCTGCATGGACTGGGGGGATGTTTGTATTCTGTACCGGGATGAGGATACTGACGAGAGCCACTGGGGGAGGACTGAGGCAAGCAAGTAAGAAACTTACTTTTCCCAGGCCGGGCGCAGTGGCTTATGCCTGTAATCCCAGCACTTTGGGAGGCTGAGGTGGGCAGATCACAAGGTCAGGAGTTTGAGACCAGC
Organism: Saimiri boliviensis; assembly: GCF_048565385.1. Lineage (NCBI taxonomy): Eukaryota > Metazoa > Chordata > Mammalia > Primates > Cebidae > Saimiri > Saimiri boliviensis. The sequence continues at coordinate 114,410,698 of NC_133457.1, forward strand.
CTGGCCAACATGGTGAAACCCCATTTCTATTAAAAATACAAAAATTAGGCCGGGCGTGGTGGCTCACACCTGTAATCCAAGCACTTTGGAGGCCAAGGCAGGTGGATCACCTGAGGTCGGGAGTTCAAGACCAGCCTGACCAACATGGTGAAACCCTGCCTTAAAAATAAAAAATAAAAACAAAATAAAATAAATACAAAAATCAGCTGGGCATGGTGGCTAATTTCCCACCTGTAGTCCCTGCTACTTGGGAATCGTGAGACATACAATGAGAGAAGCGCCAACCAAGACATGCCAAATCTGTTCTTTACAGAGAATCATGAAACCTTCCTGGTGCCAAGAGAAACCTCCTTACCAGGGGCAAACCAACCGAAGCAGAGAAGTAATTGTTTTCTATTCCTACAGATAGGAGACAGCAACTCCATACACTTAAGTGTACAGTAAAGTATTACTTTATATTTAGTAGGGTTAGTACCCTACTAAGTGAGTCATTCAATGTTCCTGAAATTGGGAACCATTACAAAAAAGTCTTTAATTGAAGAAATGATATATGGGAAAATGCACAAATCCTCTCTGGGTGTGGTGGTTTGCACCTGTAATTCCAGCACTTTAGGAGGCAGAAGTGAGAGGATTACTTGAGCCCAGGCGTTCCAGACCAGCCTGGGCAACAGAGTGAGACCCTGCCTCTATTTAAAAAAAAGAAAAATGCACAAATCTTTAAGTGTACTGCTTGATTAATTCTCGTAACTTGAACACTGTCACCATCACCCTCCTAGACCAAGAAACATAATGGTATGGGAACCCTGAGCCTTCTTCATGCTCTTTCCCATCCGCTACCCCATCCCCCGGGAGGCGCTGCAAACCGCAAACCTACAGAAGAAAGCCATGGAAGGAAATAAACTATTCTTATCAATTTTACTCTCATTTTTCAGGATGCAGCCCCAATCAAACATTTTTTCCCTTCATTATTTAGTTTGAGATTTGGGTCCCCCCTTTGAGTGGCTTTACTATAAATGACATTTTCCTGCTGCTAGAGTACTTGCCTAGGTGACCTTAGCTCCCCTGGCTATGAGAATTGCATCCTGGTAGACTGATCTTCAGATGGGAGGACAAGCTAAATTGGCCAGAATTAATGCAAAGTGAAAGCCTGCCTTGAATGAGCAGAGCTCAGAAATTCAGTGTTAAGGCTCTCACCCGGCCTTATCTTATTACATCTGGGGATTTCTGTTCAGCCCAGCTGACATGGCATATGGAGAGCCGAGGGAGAGACCCACAGACCACACAGGGGACACTTGCCGTTTGACACGCTTGAGGAGTTTGGAAGAATGTTCCTGTAGCCTCGGGAAGGAAGGCTTAGCTGATGAATAGAGCGGCTTACGCCAGTGGACCGAGATGATTCTTTTCTTCTGTTTCTCAGCCAGGCGTAGGTGCAGGGCCTAAATTGAGCTTCTCTGTCACTCCCTGCCTTCCTCAAATATTTTTGAGCACCTTCCTTTTGCCAGTATCGGGGAGACAGCACTGTGAATAAGATAGACACATTCTTGGCACTTCCAAAGCCCCCATTGTTGCTTTGAAATGAGGAGAGTAGCGTTAACAAACGGGGTATGCAGTGAGGACTAGCAACATCATTTGCAGGTTCCCTGTTCAAAAACTATTAATACTTTCATTGCCGGCCAATACATTGTCACACAATTGAAAATGATATGCCACAACATTCATTTATTGCCTTACAGTTCTGAAAGTCGGAAGTCCTAAAATCAAGGTGTCATCTGGCCTGCTTTAATAAAATTCAATTTACACCAAACCCAACCAAACAAAAAGAATATCATGATGACCGCGGAACAGTGAGCCAGGTGCAAGGCCCTCTGAGCCCGGGGCCCTGTGACCGCGCACACCGTGCACTCAGGCAGCTGGCTTTGAACACAACAATATAGTGTGAAGCACCCAGCCACGTCTGGAGGCATTTTGATTGTCACAGCTGCGTGGGAGGGGAGGTGTTACTGGCATCCAGTGGGGAGAGGCCAGAGGTGCTGCTAAGCACCCTACCATGTCCAAGACAGCCCCCGCCACAAAGAATTATTTGGACCCCCCAGCGTCAGTGGTGTCGAGGTTGAAATATTCTGCTTTTGTCAATGAGAATTTACATGTAGGCCAGAAAGAAAAGAAATTTCTGAGGGTTTTAGGAAAACATACATGCTTCCAGGGGACTTTCTTTGTCTGGGTAAGGCGTCTTGGAGAAAAGGACCCTAGAAGCATGCAGACGAATTAGCCAAGCCAAAACAAGGGAAGGAGGTAGCGGATGCTGGGGTTTTAGAGCGCCAGGGCTTCACGTCCTTTTCTTTCATCCTGAAGTTCAGAACCAAGTGAGAAAGACATGCTTGAGTTAGGAAGACAGCGATGAAATTCCACCTTTAAGAGCAAGAAAGCTTTTAGGTTGGTGCAACAGTAACTTTGGTTTTATCGTTAAAAGTAATGGCAAAAACATGGACAGAGTGTGGTGGCTTATGCATGTAATCCCAGCAGTTTGGGAGGCCAAGGCGGGTGGATCATTTGAGGCCAGGAGTTCAAGACCGGCCTAGCCAACATGGTGAAACCCTCTCTCTACTAACAATATAAAAATTAGCTGGAGGTGGTGGCAGGCGCCTATAATCCCAGCTACTCAGGAGGCTGAGGCATGAGAATCGCTTGAACCCAGGAGGTGGAGGTTGCAGTGAGCTGAGATGGTGCCACTGCACTCTAACTTAGACAACAGAGTGAGACTGTGTGTCAAAAAAAAAAAAAAAAGTAATATTTGGGGACTATGCTTAGGTATGGCCAGTCTTGCTAACATGCTGTCCCACACACATGCTGTCCCAGCCTTCAGGTCTACTAGAGGGACAGAGCTGCCCTGCTGCTCAGCGGACAACCCCCCACCCCAGGCCCATCTCAAAAAGACGAAAGAGGCAAGGCAGAGCACACACGCCCGGTTCCTTCTCTCACACTCACCAGCGGGCCACATCAGCCGACTTTCCTGGATCGGCATGGGAAGGTGGAGCAAGAGAGAGAGAAGCCGGAGCTTAACTCCGGACAGGCTCTCCACTCCCCGCCAGCCGCAGAGTAAAATGGCTTGGGGCGATTTTTTTTTTTTTAATTTTTTGAGAAAGAGTTTCACTTTTGTTGACCAGGCTAGAGTGCAATGGTGTCATCTTGGCTCACCGCAACCTCCGCCTCCCAGGTTCAAGCAGTTCTCCTGCCTCAGCCTCCTGAGTAGCTGGGGTTACAGGCTGTGCCACCATGCTCGGCTAGATTTTGTCTTTTTAGTAGAGACGGGGCTTCACCTAGTTGTGAATGGGCCAGAATGGTCTCAAACTCCCGACCTCAGGTGATCCACCCCGCTCAGCCTGCCAGGATTGCAGACAGGAGCCATTTGCCCTCTGCTGCTTGGGACGCTTTGAACAGTCCTGTTGCCCAGGCAACATTCAGGCCCAATAAAGCCAGAATCTCAGGGGTCAAACATTGGTATTTTAAAATTTGTTTACTTATTTATTTTTATTCTTTGAGACACTGTCTCCCTCTGTTGCCCATGTTGGAGTGCAGCGGTGTGGGTCAAAATGGCCGGGGGGAGACCTATGTTAATTACAGCTAAATAGTTATAAGCTTGCGTGGCTCAGAGTGGACTAAAGTTTATACAGCGAACTAAACTACATTATTGGTGCAGTTAATTAGAAATCAAGCGGCAACAGGAGGCCTAAGGTAAAGACTACCTGAGAGCGCAGTAACACCAGGGAATACTGCGGGGTGGCTGCAGAGCAAGGAATGCTGCTGTGGTCCCAGGAATGCCTTCTCAACACAGAGACTGCACGAGGGCCTCGAAAAGAGGGTTGGTGCAAAGATCTCTGAGAAGGGAGGCGGCCTCTGCTCACAAGATCTGGGAGGGTCTTTGCAGATGGGAGCTGGCAGAGATCCCGGAACGCCTCAGGCTCTGCCTAGGTTCTCCCAATATGGAGTGATTTTAATTGCTCTATGTCCTCAATGCTCCGGAGATGAAAGCCCCTTGATGCACTGCCTGTGGTCAGACCAGGTGGTTCCTCATCCACTATACTTCTGATGAGGCCGCAGCCTGCTAACAATCGGTGATGAACTCAGAGCACTACTGTAGTTCAGCATGTCTTGGAAGGATCTCAAGTGCTCTCCCCACCGGCTATCTTACCTACCCCTTCACCCTCCGCTTCCAGGCCAAGAAGATCAATGAAATTATGCACATAATAAAAGTGTTTGGAGCCCAGAGCTTGGGGCCAAGGAGGTTCCCACGCTTGCTTCGGTCCCCTGGACCCATGGTGTAAATTCTACTCTTGTGTCTTTGTCTTTATTTCCTTTTCTCAATCCCTCATCACCGCCAGGACTAAGGGCACCCAGGTAGGGGTTGGGGCTGCTATCCAACACGGTGGCGCAATCATAGCTCATTTCAGCCTCCATCTCCTGGGCTCAAGTGATCCTCCCACCACAGCCTCCTGAGGAGCTGAGACTACAGGCACCTGCTACCATGCTCAGCTAATTTTAAAAATTGTTTTTTTTTGTAGAGACAAGGTCTCACTATATGGCCCAGGCTGGTTTCAAACTCCTAGGCTTAAGCCATCCTCCCGACTTGGTCCCAAAGTGCTGGGATAACAGGTATGAGCCACTGTGCCTGACCTTATTGGCTTTTTTGTTTTATTTGAGATTGAGTTTCACTCTTGTTGCCCAGGCTGGAGTGCAGTGGCACGATTTTAGCTCACCGCAACCTCCGCCTCCCAGGTTCAAGCAATTCTCCTGCCTCAGCCTCCCAATTAACTGGGATTATAGGCATACCCCACCACGCCCAGCTACTTTTGAATTTTTAGCAGATTCGGGATTTCTTTATGTTGGTGAGGCTGGTCTCAAACTCCTGACCTCAGGTGATCTGCCTGCCTTGGTCTCCCAAAGTGCTGGGATTACAGGTGTGAGCCACTTTGCCTGGCCTGGTATTTTTTTTTTTAAAGTCCCCCCTCCCAAGTTTGTCAGATAAACTTCACAATGCCCAGTTAAATGTGCATTTCGGATAAACAGCAACACCTTTTTTTCTTGACATAAATATGTCTCCAAAGGTTGCATGGGAGATACGTATATTAAAAATGTATCTGGGGCACAGCGGCTCACATCTGTAGTCACAGCACTTTGGGAGGCTGAGGCAGGTGGATCATGAGATAAAGTGATCGAGACCATCCTGGCCAACACGGTGAAACCCCGTCTCTACTAAAAATACAAAAATTAGCTGTGCGTGGTGGCCTGTGGTCCCAGCTACTGGAGAGGCTGAGGCAGGAGAATCACTTGAACCCGGCAGGCAGAGGTTGCAGTGAGCTGAGATCGCACCACTGCACTCAAGCCTGGTGGCAAAGCAAGACTCCATCTCAAAAAAAAAAAAAAAATGTATTTGGTGTTTACCTGAAACGCATATTTAAATGGGTGTCTTGTATTTATTGTTGCTAAATCAGGTGACCCCAGGATTGCAGATGAGTCCAGTGTGCAGCCACATTGGGTTGAGTACTGCTGTTTTTTTTTTTTTTTTTTTTTTTTTTTTTTTTTTTTTTTTTCTGAGATGGAGTTTTGACTCTTGTTTCTCAGGCTGGAGTGCAATGGAGGGAACTCGGCTCACTGCAACCTCCGCCTCCCAGGTTCAAGCAATTCTCCTGCCTCAGCCTCCCAAGTAGCTGGGATTACAGGCACCTGCCACCATGTGCCCAGCTAATTTTTGTATTTTTAGTAGAGACGGGGTTTCATCATGTTGGCCAGGCTGGCCTCAAACTCCTGGCCTCAGCTGATCTGTCCACCTTGGTTTTGCAAAGTGCGGGGATTACAGGTGTGAGCCACTGTGCTCAGCCCCTAGCCTTTCAACTAATTCCCTCCAGAACCTAAATTTCAGCAATGTCTTGACCTGTGGGCCCTACAATCCCCGATCTCACCACCTGTGCACTGCACCCTTCCCGTGTTTTCACTTTCCTCTATTGCAGCTGAGATCCCATCACCTGCTGCTAGAATCTCTTCCTTGCTCACTCTGTGCCCTTGTTTCTCAGTAAAAGCCCAGACCTGATGAGACCCAACCTCCCAGTCTATTCCTGCCCCTGCGAAGCTCAGCACAGCAGGAGAAACACCAGCTGATTGTGTGGCTGTTCAGTCAAGCGGGCCGGTGGGCTGCCCCCTGGGAGCTCCTGCTTGAGAATGAAGCCGAGGGCAGGGCAGAGTGGAGCCCATCCTGGCAGCCACTCTTTTCCAGCTGTTCTAACCATGAGCCCAGGGCGGGCTGTCACTGGGCAAACTGTAGCAAGCAGGGCTGGGGTGCTCTGATTGGCTAGGCCTCAGTCACATGCCCACACCTGGACGTGGGCTGGGGGTTGGGTAAATGGGGTCAGCGCCATCCAGTCCTGCAGGTCTGCGAGTGCCGGAGAAGAGAATTCTTGTTTTCAAATGTAGGTTTTATTGTTATTTAGAAATGAGGAGACCAACAGATCAGGAGATGCCTGTTATTGAAAAGGTTGTGAGGCCGGGTGTGGTGGCTCACGCCTGTAATCCCAGAACTTTGGGAGGCTGAGGCGGGTGGATCACGAGGTCAAGAGATCGAGACCATCCTGATCAACATGGTGAAACCCCGTCTCTACTAAAAATACAAAAAATTAGCTGGACATGGTGGTGCGTGCCTGTAATCCCAGCTACTCAGGAGGCTGAGGCAGGAGAATTGCCTGAACCCAGGAGGCGGAGGTTGTGGTGAGCCGAGATCGCGCCATTGCACTCCAGCCTGGGTAACAAGAGCGAAACTCCGTCTCAAAAAAAAAAGAGAAAGGATTGTGGCCAAGGTGGAAAGATTGCATGAGGCCAGGAGTTACAGACCAGCCTGAGCAATATAGCAAGACCCTGCCTCCTTAAAAATAAATCAGCCTGGTGTGGTGGTGCACACCTAGGGTCCCAGACACTTAGGAGGCTGAGGTAGGAGGATCAGTGAGCTCTGGGGGTGTGGGGTTGGTCCCTCATTGCCTGGTGGCTCGGTTCGGGTGTGAGTGGCCTCAGGGCAGGCGGACAGAGGCTAGGAGTGTGACAGCCCAGTAGAGGAGGTACTTTGGGTGCAGGATCTGGACTGGTTGGTTTGTATTTGAAAAACATGCTCAGAGTCCAATTGCTTTATGTATCTTCCCGCCCCCGCCCTCCACCTCACGCCCCTCATGGAGTATTGCCAAGGCTGGAGTGCAGGGGCGTGTTTTTGGCTCACTGCAACCTCTACCTCCCAGGCTCAAGTGATTCTGGTACTCCAGCCTCCTGAGTAGCTGGGATTACAGGCGCACATCACCATGCCCAGCTAATTTTTTTTTTTTTAATAAGAAAAAGAATAAAGAAGAAGAAGAAAGAGGAAGAGGGAGAGAGGATGGGGGTATTGCTTTATTGCCCGGGCTAGAATGCAGTCTAAATATGGGTATGCCTATAATTGTCCTTAATAATGGAGACATAGAAAATGAGGGAAGAGAATAACAAATAAGGAGCCAACCAACATTTTGTTTAAACTTCTAAGTTGATATGATGTGGTGCTGATAAGAGTGTATATTTTGTGTATTTAAAGTGGAGAGTTCTATAAATGTTAATTACGTTCACTTGTTCCAGATCTGAGTTCAAGTCCTGGATATCGTTGTTAATTTTCTGTCTCATTGATCTGTCTAATATTAATGTTGAAGTCTCCCACTATTATTGTGTGGGAGTCTACGTCTCTTTATAAGTCTTGTATGTCTGGGTATTCCTGTATTGGGTGCGTATATATTTACGATCTTTAGCTCTTCTTGTTGTTGCATTGATCCTTTTATCATTATACAATGTCCTTCTTTGCTTCTTTTGATCTTTGTTGCTTTAATGACTATTTTATCAGAGGCAAAAATTGTAACTTCTGCTTTTTATTTATTTATTTTAGCTCTCTGGTTGGTAAATCTTTCTCCATCCCTTGTTTTGAATCTTTGTGTATCCTTGAATGTGAGATGGGTCTGGATGCAGCATATTGATGGGTTTTAGTTTTTTATTCAAATTGTCTGTCTGTTTTTGGTTGGGGAATTTAGTCAATTTAAATTTAGAATTTAGTTGATGTAAATTCTTCATTATATTGATGCTCTTTTTGGTATTTTTTAGAAAGGCTGATACTGTTTGTTCCTTTCTATGTGTAGTGGTTCTTTCAGAAGCTCTTGTAAAGCAAGATGAAATTGGTGGTGATGAAATCTGGTGGTGATGAAATCTCTGAGTGCTTGCCTATTCACAAAACACTTTATTTTTCCTTCACTTATGAAGCTTAGTTTGTCTGGATGTGAAATTCTTGGTTGAAAGTTCTTTTCTTTAAGGATGTTGAATATTGGTCCCCACTCTCTTCTGGCTTGTAGGGTTTCTGCTGAGAGATCTGCTGTAAGTCTGATAGACTTCCCTTTGTGGGTAACCTGACCTTTCTCTCTGGGTGCCCTTAGTATTTTCTCCTTCATTTCAACCCTGGTGAATCTGACGATTATGTGCCTTGGAGTTGCTTTTCTTGAGGAACATCTTTGTGGTGTTCTCTGTATTACCTGGAGTTGAGTATTATCCTGCCTTACTAAGTTGGGAAAATTTTCCTGAATAATATCCTGCAGCGTATTTTCCAGCTTGAATTCATTCTCTTCGTCACATTCAGGTACACCTATCAAGCGTAGATTAGGTCTTTTCACATAGTCTCATATTTCTTGGAGACTTTGCTCGTTCCTTTTTATCCTTTTTTCTCTAATCTTGTCTTCTTGTTTTATTTCATTGAGTTGGTCTTCGACCTCTGATATCCTTTCTTCTGCTTGATCAATTCAGCTGTTAAAACTTGGGCATACTTCACGAAGTTCTCGTATTGTGTTTTTCAGCTCCATCAATTCACTTACATTCCTCTCTAAATTGTGTATTCTTGTTAACATTTCGTCAATCCTTTTTTCAAAGTTCTTAGTTTCTTTGGATTGGGTTAGAACAAGTTCTTTTAACTCACAGAAGTTTCTTATTATCCACATTTTGAAGCTTGCTTCTGTAATTGGAACACACTCGTTCTCCATCAAGCCTTGTTCCGTTGCTGATGAGGGACTATGATTCCCTGCTGAGGGAGGGGCGTTCTGATCTTGGGTATTCTCAGCCTTTTTTGGCTGTTTTCTTCCCTTCGTTGTGGATTTATCCATCTGTGGTCTTTATAATTACCGTCTTTGTAATTGGGTTTCTGAGTGGACTTCTAACTTATTGATTCTCAGCGCGGAAATCTGAGCAACCCACTGCGCCGACTAAATCAGCGGCGTTAAGATTGACGGTGCTTTTCTGACTCTGCACCAAGAACCGACGCTCCGAGGTGCCGGCAAAACCGCCTCTCGGGTCACAAGAGTCGCGCTGGCGACCCGTGGGGCTCCTCCTCTGGGAATCTCCTGGGGCTTGCGCAACAAGAATTCATGTGAAGGTGTGGCGTCCTCTCGTTCTTTGCGCTTTCACTGGGAGCTACAATCCCGAGCTGCTAGTGATCAGCCATCTTGGATCTCTCTCCCCCAGCTAATTTTTTAATATATATTTTTAGTACAGACGGGTTTTGCCATGTTGGCCAAGCTGTTTTTGAACTCCTGACCTCATGTGATCCGCCCACCTCGGCCTCCCAAAGTGCTGGGATTACAAGCGTGAGCCACTGCACCCAGTTCATGTATCTTTTAATCTCTAGACTTTCCCTTCCATCTTTTCCCCATGATAGTAGTTACCTCTAGGAACTGGCTAACCGTGGGAGGAAACATCCTTTCTCCATCAGCAAGGTCGCAAGATGTCAAAGCAGCAAATATACATAATAAAAAGACATGATTAACATAGTTCTCCACGTTCAAATCTAGGTTGTATGTTTAGGAGAAGTCAAGGCAGACTCTGTGCAGCTACAAACAAAAGATGTCCCCTATAGAAATGCAATTCTAGCTGCTTCTGGCCCCAAGGGAGGACTCTGCTAACTTTGCCCATAATTATCTTCACGCTCCCAGAAGGACCATCTTTCCTTGTTCCTGGAATTCATGGCATCCACACACCTCCTGGTTAGTCCCATCTTGGAACCTCTGGCAAAATGTCTAGGTCCCGGCTGGGCGCGGTGGCTCACGCCTGTAATCCTAGCACTTTGGGAGGCAGAGGTGGATGGATCACCTGAGGTCAGGAGTTCAAGACCAGCCTGGCCATCATAGTGAAACCCATCTTTTTTTTTTTTTTTTTAAATGTCCAGGTCCCTTCTGGGCTTCTGCCCCAGGTCACTGGGTCTGAGGCGCTGCATCTGCTGCCACCCATTCATTCAGCGTCACTGCCGGGAAAAGCGACAGTTGACAGGGAGTGCAGTTCTCACTTCCCCTGGCACCAGGCCATCTTGTTTTTATTTAAAACTGTCCAGAAACTGTGCCTGCTGTCACCAGGAGCAGCGGCGAATCTGAACCATGTAAGATGTTTGTCTCTAGGCGTTAACGGGACCGTTAGTCACCATAGAGGGCCGGGCGCTGTACGACGTGAGAGACGTCCGAGGCAGCTGCCGTTCAGACTGTTTCTGCAGAAAGGAGGCTGTCGGGCTTGGGGACACTCTGGGCTGCTTAAGGGACTTTGCCCTTTTTGTTCCCAACTCCTTATTGATTGGGATCCTTCCCAGGGGAGCTGGGCATTCATTAGAAGCTGCAGAGTAGAAGGGCCTCCTTGCTGATTTTGTGGTTTAATGGCACCAGACGCGGGAGCTGATTCATCAAGGTTTTGTGCTTGGTCCGGGACTCTGTGCGGGGAGGGAGGGCCCCCGGCGTTACCTTCCTCCAGCAATGCTCCCGTCCCGGGGCCACATTCTTTTCTTTTCTCGAAGCTTGTCTTTATCTCTCCATTCATTCCAGCGTAAGTTTCTGCACACCGATTTCACATTTTCCCTTTCTGCTTGCAGACTGCTTGAGCAGTTTCCCCTGGCGCAGGCTGATGTGTGGGTTTCTGTAAATGATCATTCTGGGATCACCTTGATCTTTTTGAGTCCAAACAAGTTTGGTCTGACACACCGAACTTCCCCTGAGCCAGCTGCCCAAACTCACTCTCCTTACGGCCATCGCTGCTCCTGAGTGGCGCCTCCCTCTCAGGTGCTCAGGCCACACATCTTGGAAGTGTTTTTGACCCCTCACTTTTCCTTGTTCTTTTTTTTTTTTTTTTTTTTTTTTCCCCCCAGACAGAGTCTCACTCTGTTGCCCAGGCTGGAGTGCAGTGGTGTGATCTCAGCTCACTGCAACCTCCACCTTCCAGATTCAAGGGCTTCTCCTGCCTCAGCCTCCCGAGTAGTGGGGATTACAGGTACTTTCCACCATGCCTGGCTAATTTTTTATATTTTTGGTAGAGACGGGGTTTCACCATGTTGGCCAGGCTGGTCTTGAACTCCTGACCTCAAGTGATCTGCCTGCCTTGGCCTCCCAAAGTGCTGGGATTACAGGTGTGAGCCACCGCACCCGGCCCCTCTCTTTTTCTTGTTCCCACATCCCTTCTGTCATCAAAACCCTATAGGCTCTACCTTCAAAACACATGCAGAATCTGCCCACTCCTCACCATCCGCCTGGTCCACATACCATCACCTCTCATTTGAACAGTTTTTTTTTTTTTTTTTGAGATGGAGGTTTTGCTCTTGTTGCCCAGGCTGGAGTGCAATGGCGTGATCTTGGCTCACTGCAACCTCCGCCTCCTGGGTTCAAGCAATTCTCCTGCCTCAGCCTCCTGAGTAGCTGGGATTACAGGTGCGCGCCACCATGTCCGGCTAATTTTTTGTATTTTTTTTTTTTTTTTTTTCTGAGACGGAGTTTCAGTCTTGTTACCCAGGCTGGGGTGCAATGGCGCGATCTCGGCTCACCGTAACCTCCGCCTCCTGGGTTCAGGCAATTCTCCTGCCTCAGCCTCCTGAGTAGCTGGGATTACAGGCACGCGCCACCATGCCCAGCTAATGTTTTTTTTGTATTTTTAGTAGAGACGGGGTTTCACCATGTTGACCAGGATGGTCTCGATCTCTTGACCTCATGATCCACCCGCCTCAGCCTCCCAAAGTGCTGGGATTACAGGCTTGAGCCACCGCGCCCGGCTATTTTTTGTATTTTTAGTAGAGACGGGGTTTCACCATGTTGGCCAGGATGGTCTCGATCTCTTGACCTCGTGATCCACCCGCCTCAGCCTCCCAAAGTGCTAGGATTACAGGCATGAACCACTGCGCCCGGCCCTCACTTGAATAGTTAAAGTCACCTCCTGTCTGGTCTCTTGTTCCCAAAGGGAATGTGTTAACACCTCAGGGGTATCTTTTCACACCTGTGCTCAACACCTCCCTCTCCACTTCTGGCCTGCTGTAGTGGTTCATGCCTGTGATTCCAGCTTGAGGCCAGAAGTTTGAGACCAGCCTGAGCGACATAGCAAGACCCTATGTCTACACACACACACACACACACACACACACACACATACAGCATAGTGGTGCATGCCTGTGGTTTCAGCTACTCAGGAGGCTGAGGCCAGAGGATTGCTTGAGCCCAGGAGTTGGAGGCTGCAGTGATCTCTGAGCATGCCACTGTACTCTGCCCAAAAAATAGAGCAAGACCATGTCTCTAGAAAAAAAATCAATCAAAAAACCACCCTACGCTGCTGTCATCTCACTCAGAGTGAAAGTTACATTGTCCAGAGGACTCCGATCTGCCTCTTCCTCTCTCTAGCCTCCCCGCCCTGCTTGCTCGCTCTGCCCCCACCACGCTGCCTTATGGCTGTGCCTGCAACACATCAGACGAGGCCCTCACACAGGCTGTTCCTTCCACTTTGACCAAATACTGCTTTCTCAGGGAGGCCTTCCTTCATTACTTAAATCATGTATTTATTTATTTTATTATTATTAAATTTGAGATGGGGTCTCACTGTGTTGGCCAAGTTAGTCTTGAACTTCTGGCCTCAAGCAATCCTCTCACCTCGGCCTCCAAAAGTGCTAGGATTACAGGCGTGAGCCACTGTGTCAGGCCAACTTAAATCATTTTTTTTTTTTTTTTTTTTGAGATGGAGTCTAGCTGTCATGCAGTGGCACTATCTCGGCTCACTGCACCCTCTGCGCTCTGGGTTCAAGTGATTCTCCTGCCTCAGTCTCCTGAGTAGCTGGGATTACAGGTGCCCATCACCACGCCCAGCTAATTTTTGCATTTTTAGTAGATTTCACTGTGTTGTCCAGGCTGGTCTCGAACTCCTGACCTCACGATCCACCTACCTTGGCCTCCCAAAATGCTGGGATTACAAGCGTGGGCCACCACCACACCCAGCCCCAACTTAAATAATTTAAAATTAAAACATGCCAATTACGATTGCACCTCGTCTTGGGCTTCCCTGCTTTGCTTCTCTCCATGGCTTCTTCCCCATCTGATGTACTATATGCTTCTCTTATTTGTGGGATGATTGATCGAATCACCCTGGCAACCATCTTCCAGTTTGAATAGGGTTTGGCATATTCGATGACTCTTTAAAAATACCCTGTGTGATGCGCCTCAGTTTTTGAGTATGCCTAGAAGCACATCTAGAATAGGCCCCTCCTTTGTCTCCAGCTCTTGGAGGCAGTAAAAATTCACTTGCCAATTTAGTGGCTGAAGGAATGAGTAACCCGTTCCTCTTCCCTGTGAGTGAATCGTTCCGCTTATATTGTGTCTACACATTCTTTGCAAATGTCAGTTGGAATGAGTGAATCACAGGCTGAGGGATTGCACCATGCAGCCGACCCGGTGACTAAATCTCGCCTGTGTGATGTCACCAGAGTCAGTGATGTGGGAGGGTTCGCGGACCAGCGGCGACCCACTCAAACGGAAACAGTTACTGCATTGGGGGATGACCTACCGTATTCAGAGGCCGTGCTGAACTTGGGCGGTGGGGCACAGGTCAAGGATATGACCTTCGGAGACCCTTCTAACTGTATGGCCTTAAGCATGCCTGTGATTCCTGCTTGAGGCCAGGAATTTGAGACCAGTCTGAGGAACACAGTAAGACCCCATCTACACACACACACACACACACACACACACACACACACATACACACTGTTAAAAAAACGTGCTTTGAATGAAGAGGGGTTGCGGGGCAGAAGGTCAGGGGAAGTGTAGGAGGGTGATCAGCTGAGGCAGGCAGGACTTCAGACTTTCTGGATCAGGGCTTGCACGTGGAGGCCTGACACAAACATACACACACACAGGATTACTAGGCATAGTGGTGCGTGCCTGTGGTCTCAGCTACTCAGGAGGCTGAGGTCGGAGGACTGCTTGAGCCCTGGAGTTGGAGGCTGCAGTGATCTCTGAGCATGCCACTTCACTTCTCTGAGTTCCTTAGTGTGCAAAGTGAGGCTAGTGTTCATTTCTTCAACACACATTTGTGGAACAATGTGGGCTGGAGACAAGGAGGAAGCCGGGCAGGTTCGGCACCTATTTCCTTGGAACCCACGGCTGGTGTGAGAAATAGATGAGACCCCGGGAAAGACAGACACCAGTTGCACCGTTGGGACTGGCGTGAAGGAAATGAGATGGGATAGTGGCACAAGAAGGTGGGGACCAGCACTGGCAGGACCCTCGCAGGAGACAGCGGCAGGTGCAGACCTGCCGGTGGGGGCCGTGTGGTTGGAGTGAGGGTGTAGGGAGAGGAGACAGGGCAAGGTCAGGTTTAGAGGACATAGGGCCAGGCCACCGTGAGAAGTGTGGGCTGTGTTCTGTGGGCCTCCCGAGGACAGCGCAGTGTGGTATAAAGTGCAGGGTCCAGCCAAAGCGACTCCTTCCTTCCATTGGGACTGGGCCAGCAGGGCCCAGCAGGACACCCCGGCCGGAGCAGGAGGGCCTCCTTGGTGGGCTTTCCCTTCTGGCTTCCGCAAGCCTGCAGACTTTCCTGGGAGAAAACCAGCCTGTGTCAGGGCTGTGCAGGGCTGGAAAACCGGAGTGGGATTGCAGGGTGGGCACAGCGGGGCTGGCCAAGTCTGGGTCGTGTAAGGTTTTTTAGGTTGACTGATGGCGCCATGGACGCCATGGTAACCTCTGTGACCTGCATGGATACCCCAGATGAGTTCCTGGAAAATCTGAACTGGAAGACCATGAAAAGAGGAAGAAATGATCAACCCCTGCCTGCCACTTAACTTTGAGACATTCTCTATTGCTCCTTATTCCCACCCTAATTGATAAGGCCATTGGACTTTGTAACCGACCTGGGTCAACCTCGTGACCACCCTAAATTGTAACTTTCCACTGTCCACCTCAAACCTAGAAAACCAACTCCTGTCCCACTGCCCTTCGCTGACTCTCTTTTCCGCCTCAGCCCACCTGCACCCGGGTGAATGAACAGCCATGTTGCCCACACGAAGCCTGTTTGGGGGTCTCTTCATTCAGAGTGAGCGTTTTAACAGGCTGCCTTCCAGCTTTGAGCACTTTCTTAACTACTGAACCACGTGGCGAGGTGGGTGGGCTCACCAGTGAGCTTCAGCACGACCGGCCAGCCGGGCTGCGTTTCTCAGGTCTGATCATGTGGAGCATCTTGGCTTCCCATGGGACCAACTCTTCGCTTAAGTCAGTCTCAGCGGCGGGGGAGTGGGGGGGAGGGGAGCGGGGCAGTGGGGGGGAGTGAGGGGGAGGGGAAGTGAGTGACAGCGCTGAGCTCAGCAGCTTTCGAATGGGAGGATTGGTAGGACAGCTGCGGTGCGTGACCAGGAGGGGGCGCTAGATCACTTTAAAACATTTGTCGTTCTGTACACTTGGACTTCAAAAAGACAGTCTTTAAATCCGTTTTTGGTTTTTGGGTTAAAAAACTTTAGTCTCTTGTTTTTTTAGCAATGATGTCTATGAAATCTTAGATTTTCTGTATTGGTTTAGTTTTTCCCTTAGTAGACATTAAAATAAACACATCCCAACCACCACCACAATAGCAATTGTGAACTGAGCCAATTCTAACAGCTGCATAAATATTAACTCATTTAACTTACAAGATCACCTTATGAGGTGAGTACTATTATTATCCCTGTTTTATAGGTGAAGAAACTGAGGCAGAGGTTACCGGGTGGCCTGGGTCCCTGCTGTAGCAGGTGTCAGAGGTGGCATTGGAACCCCAACTCTGAAAAGAGGGCTGGGCTCTGTTGCCTCTCTAAGGATTGAGGAGCAGAGAGGCTTGTGGTTCCCAGGTGTGAGCAGTCAGCCTTTTCTAAGCTCAGCTGTAGGCACCTGGCATCTGTTAGGTGCTATCACGTGTAGAGCCTGAAGCCAGGGCTTGGGTTGGGGCAAGGGGCCAGGGATTCTTAGATAAGTAAGACCTGGACAAGTGCGGTGGCTCATGCCTGTAATCCCATCACTTTGGGAGGCCGAGGCAGGCAGATCACAAGGTCAGGAGTTCGAAACCAGCATGCCGAACTCTGTCTCAACTAAAAATACAAAGATTAGCCCAGCACAGTGGTGCGTGCCTGTAATCCCAGCTATTTGGGAGGCTGAGGCAGGAGAACTGCCTGAACCCCGGAGGGGGAAGTTGTAGTGAGCCGAGATAGCACCACTGCCCTCCAGCCTGGGTGACAGGGCAAGACTCTGTCTCAAAACAAAACAAAACAAAACAAATGAACAAACAAAGACCTGGTAGCCTTCTCTCTGCTGAGGGGCATGGGGTCTGGGGGAGAAGGTGGATCTCTATCCAGCAGTGCATAAACAGTAGGGAGGTGGGATTTAGAACCACTCCTTGCTCAGGGCTCTAAATGTGCCAGCAACTTTCAGGCAGAGAACCGGCCCCCACCGCCACCCGGTCCCCACCCCAGAGTTGCCCCAGCCAGGGACCAGGGTGAGCGAGAGCCCTACCCTGACTGTAACCATGGAGCCCCACCCAGCCCTGGAGGCGTCCGCTGCATCATTGCCGCTGCTCGGACAACCATAAACACGGTCTTTAGTCACTAGGGCACTTCAGCCAGAAAGAACAACTTTCTTGTCAAATGTTGAGGCAAATTTATCTTGGACCCGGGGCACAGTGTGATGAGGTGGAATGAAACTGTCACTTTGTCCCCAGCTCAAATTATGCTGAGAGATAAGCACCCCTCCTCTCTGGCCTCAATTTTCCCACCTGTAAGATGAAGGGCTTAAATTGGAAGACCTGTAAGTTCTCTCCCAGCTTTGATATGATTATTTTTTGAGTCATTCTCCTAAAGGATTCACTTCTCTTCTCAGAGGGGAGCCTGAATTATTGATGCTTTCTCCAAATTCAGCTACCTCAGGACTGGAGATCTCAGATGCCCCCATCTATCAAAAGTAGACAGGATTATACATTCATGAGGATGGATTCTATCAAAGCAATAGAAAATAACAAGCGAGGCTGTGGAGGAACTGGAACCCTTGTGCATTGCTGGGAGGAACGTCAAATGTGTGGCTGCAGGCCGGGCGCAGTGGCTCATGCCTATAATCTCAGCACTTTGGGAGGCTGAGACAGGTGGATTTCCTGAGATTAGGAGTTCGAGACCAGCCTGGCCAAAATGCTGTAACCCTGTCTCTACCAAAAATAGAAAAATTAGCCAGGCATGGTGGCAGGTGTCTGTAATCCCATTTACTCAGGATGCTGAGGCAGGAGAATCCCTTGAACCCGGGAAGTAGAGGTTGCAGTGAGCCAGCACAGCGTAGTGGCTCCCCAGCAAATTCAAAATAAAATTACTATGTGATCCAGCAAGTCCACTCTGGGTGTATAGCAAAATGACTGAAAATAGGATTTTGGAGAGATATTTGCACACTCATGTTTATAGAAGTATTATTTGCAATGTTTAAAAAGTGGAAGCAACCCAGGTATCCACTGACAGATGAATAGATAAACGAAATTATAATATACACACAATGGAATATTGTTCAGCCTTAAAAATAAATTCTAACACAGGCTACAACATGGATGAACCCAGAAGATACTGTGTTAAGTGAAATAAGCCAATTACAGAAGAACAAACAGTCAATGATTCCACTTACATAAGGCACCTGGAGTAGTCAGATTCACAGAGGCAGAAAGCGGAATGGTGGCAGGGATTAGGGGAAGAGGGGAGAGTGAGTGTTTGATGGATACAGAGTTTCAGTGATGCAGGATGTATTAACCCTACTGAACTGCACACTTAAAAAGGGTTGAGATGGTAAATTTTTTGGTCATTTTTTAAAACCAGATAATTTTTTTTTTTTTTTTTTAGCGGGGGACAGTTTCATGCTTGTTGCCTAGGCTGGAATGCAATGGTGTGATCTTGGCTCACTGCAGCCTCTGCCTCCCAGGTTCAAGCGATTCTCCTGCCTCAGCCTCTGGAGTAGCTGGGATTACAGGGACCTGCCACCACACCAGGATAATTTTTATATTTTTAGTAGAGACAGGGTTTCACCATGTTGGCCAGGCTGGTCTCAAACTCATGGCCTCAAGTGATCTGCTCGCCTCAGCCTCCCAAAGTGTTGGGATTACAGGCGTGAGCCAATGCACCCAGCTAACAATGTACTTTTGAGATTGTCCAGATCAGTACTATGTAGATAAACCTAATTTATTTTTAACAGCTCAGTTAACCTCCCACTGTCTGCATGCACCGTAACCAGATTAACCATCTGGTTTTGTGCACTACACTTCCTTTTGACAGTCTTGTGATACCTATGGACCTTTGCTCAGAAAAATATTTTTACTTTTTATTATTTTATTATGTTAAAACAATTTCGTTTTTCTTTTAAAGATAGAGTTTCACTCTGTTGCTCAGGCTGGAGTGAAATGGATGGATCATAGGTCACCATAGCCTTGAACTCCCGGGCTCAATTGATCCTCTCACTTCAGCCTCCTGTGTAGCTGGGACCACAGGTGCACACCACCACACCTGGCTAATTTTAAAACTTTTTGTAGAGATGGCCATCTCACTATGTTGCCCATGCTGGTCTCAAACTCTTGGGCTCAAGTGATCCTCTCGCCTCAGCCTCCCAAAGTACCCTGAGCCACTGCAACTGGCAGGAAGGTGTTTCTAAATGCATAAAGTAAAATACATAACAATGCAAGGGAATCAACCACTGAATGGAAATTCAGTTCTATCCATAAATCCTCTGAGAGTCTGTGGCCCTGAGATAAAGAATCCCAACTGGCTTCTAGGCTTTTTTCTACTACAAACTGCTGAAACAAACATTTTTGTGCATATATTCATTTGTTTCTATAGGATAATTTTCTTTTCTTTTCTTCTTTTTGAGGCAGAGTTTTACTCTTGTTGTCCAGGCTGGAGTGCAATGGCACCATCTCGGCTCACCGCAACCTCCGCCTCCTGGGTTCAAGCGATTCTCCTGCCTCAGTCTCCCAAGTAGCTGGGATTACAGGTATGTGCCACCACGCCAGGCTAGTTTTGTTTTAGTAGAGACGGGGTTTCTCCATGTTGGTCAGGTTGGTTTCGAGCTCCTGACCTCAGGTGATCCGCATGCCTCGGCTTCCCAGAGTACCCCGATAACAGGCGCGAGCCACCGCGCCCAGCTCCGACTGACTTCTGATTAAGTTGAAATAATAGAACCATTGTGAAGAGATTCCTCCAAGTGCCTAAGGATGGTGTAGACCAGCTGTTAGAGGCGGCCTGAATGATTTTCCCCTGCCGATTTGGAATGATCCAAAAGACCACGGGGAAATGGGGAGCCTTGAAGAAAACGTCTTCCAGATGCATAGGCATTTTAAGATTCCTGATTCCTTTATGTCAATGTGCAGACCTGGATATTTACAAGCAGCTTGAGGGGAGAGCTTGCTGTTGACCAAAGGTTGTAGTTCTTGAAAAGACCAGTAGGTGGGGATGAAGGACAAGGAACAGACACCATGTCTGCCGGGCCATCCCAGCCACTGCAGTCTAGGTGGAGCCAGCCACTTAGTCTAGTTAGGAGTGTAGGAACGCCTGTTTCTGGCACATTAACCAGTCTGGGTACACACGAACTCTAAAGGAGGGAAGTGAATGAACGTATATTTAGCTTGTGTGGCCCAAAGAACTCTAAGCCTTTTTTTCTTTCTCTTTTACATTTACATGCAAACTCTTTCCTCCTGCTTACTATCATATAAACCAGAGGTCACATAGGGAATGGAGGTGTGGGGTAAAGACGCATACTCACTCCAAATGACTTTCATTTTCTCACTTTCGGTTAGAACTGTAAGAACTGAGGACTATTTTTTTTACTGTAAGAAGGGTCACAGCCCACAGCAGCCAGGAAAGACGCACTGGCTGGAGAGCAGGCGGTGCCTTGGGACTGCCCACGGCTGGTGAGGAGAGTGAGTCAAGGGACAGCCCGTGCCCATCAGCTGAGCCAGTGGGAATACGGCCTGGTGCTGCGAGGGGTTCATTTTTTTTTTGAGACAAAGTCTCATTCTGTCACCCAGGCTAGAGTGCAGTGGCATGATCTCAGCTCACTGTAGCCTTGACTTCCTGGGCTCAAGCAATCCTCCCACCTCAGCCTCCCAAGTAGCTGAGATTATAATTCTTTTTTTTTTTTTTTTTTGGTAGAGGCGGGGTTTCGCCATGTTGCCCAGGCTGGTCTTGAACCCCTGAGCTCAAATGATCTGCCTGCCTTGGCCTCCCAAAGTGCTAGAATTAGAGGCATGAGCCACTGCACACAGCCCAGAGGTTCAGGTTTTACAGAGAAACCAGAAATCTAGATTGTCATATAAAAGCTCCAGGTTTTAAAATGTTGGCAACTTACAATATAATGTGGGGTCCAAATAAGCCACTGTGATTGTTAGATAATAGTGTTTGTAGCAATGTGAGTTGAATGCACTGTGCCAGATGATATTCTAAGCGCTTTACATGCAACGACTTTATAACAACTATGAGGTGGGCATTATCTTTTTTTCTTTTTTATTTATATATATATTTTATTGCACTTTAGGCTCTGGGGTACATGTGCAGAACATGCAGGACTGTTGCACAGGCACATACATGGCAGCGTGGTTTGCTGCCTCCGTCCCCAGCACCTGTATCTGGCATTTCTCCCCACGTTATCCCTCCCCAACTCCCCGCACCCTGCAGTCCCTCCCCTAGTCCCCCCACTGCAGACCTGTGTTTCTTTCTCCTTTTTTTAGACAGACTCTTGCACTGTTGCCCAGGCTGGAGTACAGTGGCATGATCTCAGATCACTGTAACCTCTGCTTCCTGGGTTCAAGCAATTCTCTTTTTTCAGCCTCCTGAGTAGCTAGGACTACAGGTGCGCATCACCATGCCCAGCTAATTTTTGAATTTTTTTTTTTTTTGAGACGGAGTTTCGCTCTTGTTACCCAGGCTGGAGTGCAATGGCGCGATCTCAGCTCACTGCAACCTCCGCCTCCTGGGTTCAGGCAATTCTCCTGCCTCAGCCTCCTGAGTAGCTGGGATTACAGGCACCCGCCACCATGCCCAGCTGATTTTTTGTGTTTTTAGTCAAGATGGGGTTTCACCATGTTGACCAGGATGGTCTCGATCTCTTGACCTTGTGATCCACCCGCCTCGGCCTCCCAAAGTGTTGGGATTACAGGCTTGAGCCTCCGCGCCCAGCACAAGTTTTGTATTTTTTTATTAGTAGATTTAGGGTTTCGCCATGTTGGCCAGGCTGGTCTCAAACTCCTGACCTCAGGTGATCCACCTGCCTCGGCCTCCCAAAGTGCTGGGATTACAGGTGTGAGCCAACACACCCGGCTGAGGTGGGTATTATCGTTGGCATGACCATTTTACAGAGGGGGAAACTGAGGCTCAGAATGGTGACACAGCTCTGCCTTTCTTAGCCACCTGCAGTATTGCCCTTTGAACATACCTTGCTTGGGCTGCCATGTTGACAGCCTTTGGACTCCTGCCCCGGCAGCCTCTATTTCCCGATAACCTTTGATTCACACGTGCAGCTTGCCAGTCCGAGCCCAGGGGCTTTACATTTGAGTTTCCGAACCCTGCCCCCACCCACTCACCGCTCCAGTTCCCTGAGACCTTTGGGGTCCATGCGGAGCCTGGCAGATTCAAAGGGTTTTGCTCAGTAGTTCCCGACTGGCGTCTCTGGCATCAGGGCCCAGGCAGTCATAAACTTTAAAAGCCCTCAGAAAATTCTGGTGTGAACAGGACTGAGAACCACTGGGGAGCTTAAGCAAGCCTTAGGGCAGCTGAGTTTGATGAGTCCTCTGATTACATCTATTCACTCACTGGATTGGCGATGTGTCTTTGCAAGTGTGTGCTGAGCAGGGCCCAAGGTGGGTGTGGGGAGAGTGGAGTTGGCAGGGCAGAGTGGCATTGCCAGCCCCATAGGGAGGGAGGAGAAGGCAGGGAAGAGCATCCCAGGCAGAGGGACCTCAGCCTGTGCACAAGTCTGGCAGCAAGAGACCCTGGAAGACTCAGACACGAACCACAATGCTATCAGCTGCAGCTTCCCTGGGTCGGGGCTCCCTGCCTTGGTATGCTCACGTGCTGACTGCAAACCCACCATGTGCCTGGAGCTTCCAAGAGAGAAGGGAGAGGCAGAGGAGGAGGGGGCAGGGGAGGGGAGCTGGGGCCAAGTCACAGAGAACTCAAGGCCTCCCTACACCTCTTAGACTTTATATGGTTTTTTTTTTTTTGAGATGGTGTTTTGCTCTTATTGCCCAGGCTGGTGTGATCTCAGCTCACTGCAACCTCCGCCTCCTGGGTTCAAGTGATTCTCCTGCCTCAGCCTCCCAAGTAGCTGGGATTACAGGCACGTGCAGCCACGCCTGGCAAATTTTGTATTTTTAGTAGAGACAGGGTTTCTCCATGTTGGTCAGGCTGGCCTCGAACTTCCAACCTCAGGTGATCCACCTGCTTTGGCCTCCTAAAGTGCTGGGATTACAGGCGTGAGCCACCGTGCCCGGCTGTTTTTTATTTTTATTTTTTGAGACAGGGTCAGGCTGAAGTGCAGTGATGTAATCACGGCTCACTGCAACCTCAACCTCCTGGGCTCAAGCCATCCTCCCACCTCAGCCTCTTGAGTATCTGGGACCACAGATGTGTGCCACCACGCCCAATGAATTGCTTTTATTATTTGTAGAGAGGACATTTCATTATGTTACCCAGGATGGTCTCGAACTCCTGGGCTGAAGTCGTTACTGGAAAAAGAAGTCTTGCTCCAGACCCCAAGAGAGAGTTCTTGGATCTTGCACAGGAAGAAATTCAAGGTGAGTCGGAGGGTGCAGTGAGAGGAGAGAGTTTCTTGAAAGCTACTCTGTTACAGAGTAGGGCATCCTCAGAAAGCAAACAGGAACGCATCGTCTTTGTTTTAAGCTTTTCTTATATAGGGGTGTTGTTTGTGCAAAGACTAAACTAAGCTGTGTCTACCTGCGCGTGAGCAGACAGCATGACAAGATTTATTATTCCATTGATTTAGAGGAAACTATCATTGACACTTTTGTGTGTGAGTACATCAGAGCATAACGATTATGATCTAGAGAATGTATAGAGTTGTGGGTATTGGGCCATCTGGACTTTCTGTTGCAGGAGCGTGTTCCGCAGGCACCTTTAGCTGTTTCCTTGACTATAAACATCCCATGACTATGGGTGGTGACCGGCCAGGAATGCGCTTTGCTAGTCTCAGATGGAGCGGAACTTACCATGACCTTACGCTGGCCCTCCTATGCTCTTGCTTCCCTATCAAAGCAGTCCTCCCACCTCAGCCTCCCAAAGTGCTGGGATTACAGGTGTGAGCCACCACATGCAGCTGACTGTTAGGCCTTAGTCAGTGGGGGAGCCGGAGTCTTCTCATTGGGATTTGTCGTCACTGGGACCCCAGAAGCTGGCGGAGGTGATTGGGGCAGTAGCAGGGGTGACCGGCATCCTAGTTTGCACAGGAGGTTGGGTGCTGAAACTAAGAATGTCCTGGGAAAATCAGAATGGTTGGTCACCCTGGTGAACTCAGCTTCCCTTCCCTTACTCTCAGCCAGCTCCTGGTCCCACCGGTGTGGATTTACACCAGCTTTTCAAATGTCGCCGTGTGCACAGATCACCTGGATTCTTATGGAAATGCAGACTGTCATCCCTCAGGTCTGGAGTGAGGACTAAGACGCTGCCGTTCTGGTTCTTTTTTTAAAAAAACTAAACTAAATTAATGATCATTATTATTATTATTATTTTTAGAGAAGGAGTTTTACTATGTTCCCAGGCTGGTCTTGAACTCCTGGCCTTAAGTCATCCTCCTACCTTGGTCTCCCAAAGTGCTGAGATGACAGGCACGAGCCACTGTGCTCAGCCAAATCTGCCTGTTTCATCAGCTTCCAGGTAGCGCAGGTGCCACTGGTCCACAGGTCACAATTTGAGTAGAAAGAGTTGACAGCACCCTGAGGCTCACTGCAAACCAGCTACTTCCGGCCATAAGTAGGAGGGAGAAGCTGTGGCCACCCCGAAAGCACATCTGCATGTCCTGAGGCAAACACGAGCCAGCTGTCCCTCCACTGGGCTGTCCAGGACCCAGGCTTGCAGTGAAAATCAGCCGCTGAATATATTTTTGTTTAAAATCCACACACATTCTCTCACACTAGTTATAAAAAAAACTGAAAAGAAATACAATCCACACACACCACATGCAGACAGCACCCATCACAGGTGCTACAGTATTTAGTTTGCTTTTCTCCCGCTTGGGTGCCGCCTGGTTGCGTTTTGCGTGTTTTGCTTCTCCGTTTATCTCACTTTATTTTCACCTCACCGTAACCTGGGTCAGTGTAAAATGAAAGAGTCCCAGGGGAGATGAGAGCTCTTGCCGTTCAACCAGCCTTAGAGAGACTGAAATCAAACCCCACTTCCCTTGTCCCCACCCCCATTCTCTCCTGAGCAAGTAGAGGCAGGTTTGTTGGAATTGCCGGAAGGGACGGTATTGGCATTTGAGCTTCTAGGAATGTTCTTTTGAAGAGCGAGAGGAGCCCCGCCTCCAGGCCTGTTCCCTCCCGCTGCTGCCTAGGGAGGACGGCTCCAGGACGGGGCAGCTCAGCACGGTGCAACTGGGTCAGGTGCGACTTGGGTGAGTTTCTCATCCTATCTGGGCCTCCTCTGTGAAACAGGAATAATGATTGTAACTACAGAGCTGGATATCACCTGTTTGTTCTCCAGACCCGTTCTCTATCCTGAGGGACCGACTTTTAGGGATTGTATCACTGAAGAGCCCTGGCTTCCGGCTTCTGGTTCATTTTGCCACAGGAGGGACCAGCCGCAAATGGGTGTTGGTGCATTAATTCCCTGTTCTCTCTCTGCTCCGGGCTGCAGCTGTGAGTTTCTCTCTGACTGCAGCTTCTGCCAGGCAGATGCCTCAACAGTACCAGGCTTGAAGGTGTGTATTAGCTACCAACTTATTCCCTCTCCGCTCCAAAGCCAGCCTTCAATACCTGCTTTGCAGCAATGGACAGCGTTCCTTTTAAGCCTCCTTTACAAGTGAGTGCAGTGTTAAGCTTCCTCATGAGAGGGCGCTAGAGGAACACCTCTAGGTCCAACCACTTTCAGACCATAGGCCAAGACTTGGCCAATCAGAGCACTGCCTTCTCATGGCCTCACTGATTGGCTCAGGGATGGGCACATGGTCTCAGCTGCTCCAATCAGAGTGAGTCCCAGGACTTGGGGAACGTGAGAAGTGAGAGACTGGGTTGCTGCAGCCTTCTTGTCAGCATGAGGGGAGAGTCTTGAACTGCCAAGAATCGCCACAGGGAACACGAGGGTAGAGCTAACATGGCAGAAGTTGTAAGATGGAGAGCAACTGACTTCTCGTGACAAGTGTAGCTGTCCCTGAAGCTGGCAGCACCTTCGAACATTTCAGTTATGTGAACCTGTGGATAGCCTTCCTCCAACCAATCCCTCTCACAAGTGTGTGTGTGTGTGTGTGTGTGTGTGTGTGTGTGTGTGTGTTTGGTCTGGAAGCCAGTTTGAGTTGGATTTTCTGCTATTTGGAAACATAGTTCTACTGAATATCATGGCTTTAAGACAAAAACAAAACCAGAAACCGTTGCCGTGTTTCTCTTCTTTGCCAGGCGCCTTGCTATGTATCTCATTTACTCCTCTCACCATCTTCATGCAGCCCTCAGGAAAGTGATCATCTCCATTTTCCAGATGAGAAAAACAATGCTCAGAGAAGTTAAGTAAGTAGCTCGAGGCCACCCAGCTAGTGTGTGGTAGAAGCAGGATCCAGGCACGGGCTCCAGTGCATCGTACCCCTCTGTGCTGGCTGGCAGCAGAGTAGAAGCCACTCATCCACCTGGCTCAGGGATGCTGGCAGCCACTGTGGGAGAAGGCAGGGACGCCATCTGTATGCCGAGTAATTGTACAGCAGCACAGTGCCCCCACACTCATTACCTAACTGCTAATGAAAAGATCTCCGAATTGTAGTGCCGCCAACTCTGTTGTAGCGAAGTGTGAGAATGCATTTGTAATTAGCAGCCGCGACTTGCAGGCAAATGAGGAATATGTGAAAGTCCCTTGAAATGTTATACAAAATAAGGCTAAAGCACATTCCGTTATCTTGTGTATACTATTAATGGAACAAACCCTTTTCATTGTTGCTGTTGAGTTCTTGTGACTTTATTAACAACAGTAACAATAGCTACTATTTAATGAGCACTTACTATGGCCCAGATACTTGGTGCTTTCTGTACTGCTTTATTTCATTTAATCTTCATCTCACTCCAATAGGGAGGATGTTATTGTTCCCTTTTTAAAGAGGTTAAACTAGAAATTCGGAGAGGTTCAGTAATTTGCCCAGGGTCACACAGCAAGGCAGTGGCTTGTCAAGGAATCACATTTGAGGTTCTGGCTCCAAAGCCTGTGTTCCTTCTGTTTGTCCCAGCACTTGTCATACTTCCTGCCGCTTTAGCTGGTCCCACTCACGTAGTACGTGCCTGCTCAGTATAGCTCCCTCAGGTGGGAGAGGTGGCCCTTCTGTGTTCTTCCTGTGACTGGAACAAAGTGAAGAAAGTTTTGAGGATTGCCTCTTCCTAAAGACCAGTGCGTTTGGCCGATTAGACTGCTAAGCCCAGGTTTAAGATGCTGTTATTGTAAAGAGTGTCCTGATAGGCCAAAAGGAAAAATGCTGGAGTTTGCAGGACCCTTCCTGGACTTCTGATTCAGACTCAGGCATGCATCAGCCAGCAAAAATTACAGAAACCCAACCCCACTACTTTAAGTAAAAAGAGAATTTATCAGATAAGATAACTAAACAGTTCAAGAAAAGGGATGGCTTCAGGAACTGCTGGATCTAGGGACTTATCGTTGTCATTTAGAACCTAGTTTTTTTCTCTCTATTCTTTTATTCTGTTTCTTTTGTGTTAGCTGCATTCTCAGGATCCCATCTCTAAACTACGCAGGTTGATATTCCCAGAGGAAGAGAGAGAGTCTTTGCTGTCCAGGCTATAACGATGCCCACACCCATGCTGAGAAAGGAGTCCAAGACTGAGCTCTAAAGTGTCCTCAAGGACCCAGGCTCTCACCTTTCTGTTCTCCCACCCTTAGCCCTTGCCTTTTATCCTTGTGGTCACCTAATGGTCCAAGAGGGCTGCTGGAGATCCAGCAATCACATCTATGTTCCAGTAACAGGAAGTAAAAAAAAAAGGACCATCTTCTCTCTTTTAAGGAGGCTTCTCAGAGTTGTCTACAAGACTTTGCTTACAAATTCCTGGCCAGGACTTACTCATCTGTCCACACCTTGCTGTAAAGGAGACTGACAGGTACAGTCTCTATTCCCAGTGGCAATGTGCCTGGATAACACTAGGGCCCTGTTACTAAGGGGAAGGGGAAAGTGGATGGTTCGATGGGCCACTAGAGTTTCGGTCACAGTGGCCATCACCAGACACTCTGGGAATGGATGCTAGGGAGAGCAACCCAGCACCCACTGGAGTTGGTAGTCAGTGTTGTGCCTGGGCCTGACGGTGCCTCCTTCATGAAATGAGTGTTGTACAAAGAGCCCTGGATTGGTCAAAAGATCGGATTGCGAATTCCAGCCTCTAACTAGCTGTGTAGTTGCAGAACATCACTTTGTGGTTTTTTTTTTTTTTTTTTTTTTTTTTTTGAGACGGAGTTTCGCTCTTGTTACCCAGGCTGGAGTGCAATGGCGCGATCTCGGCTCACCGCAACCTCCGCCTCCTGGGTTCAGGCAATTCTCCTGCCTCAGCCTCCTGAGTAGCTGGGATTACAGGCACGCGCCACCATGCCCAGCTAATTTTTTTTGTATTTTTAGTAGAGATGGGGTTTCACCATGCTGACCAGGATGGTCTCGATCTCTCGACCTCGTGATCCACCCGCCTCGGCCTCCCAAAGTGCTGGGATTACAGGCTTGAGCCACCGCGCCCGGCCCTTTGTGTTTTTTTGTTTGTTTGTTTTTTGTTTTTTTTGAGAGAGGGTCTCACTCTTGCCCAGGCTGGAGTGCAGTGTGGTACAATAAGGCTCACTGCAGCCTCCCTGGGTTCAGGCGATCCTCCCACTTCAGCCTCCTCAAGAGCTGGGACTACAGGTGTGCACCACCATGCCTGGCTCATTTTTATATTTTTTGTAGAGACAGAGATTTGCCTTGTTGCCCAGGCTGGTCTCAAACTCTTGGCTCAAGCGATCCGCCTTCCTCCACCTCCCGAAGTGCTGGGATGACAGGCGGGAGCCACCCTAATCCTCCGTGCTCCACTCACTGGGCTTCTCGTGCCTCCGTTTCTCCAGCTATAAAATGGGGGTCGTAATCACATCATCGGGCTATGCCTCTGGTGCAAGCAGAGAATGCCTGACTAGCAGTAGGGCGACTCGCTCAGCCTGGTTCTCCTGGGCCTTTTCTGGTTTTAGCATGAAATATTAAATGTGAGACGAAGCGTCCTGGGAAACGCTCTTAGTCCCGGGCAAACTAAGATACTTGGTCCCCCTCATTAGCAGTAGTTAAAATCCTAGAGACAAACATTGTCTGGGTGAGTTCAGCAGCTCAGCGCTGTCTTCATGGACCCAGCAGGCTCTTTGCCTTCTCAGCCTCCAGGTTTCCTTCCTTCCACTCGCTGTCTCCTGTCTCAAGTGTGACCATCCGGCTACAGCTCCTGTCATCTTGGGTCAGACTCCCTGCAAATCCCCTAGCTGGGGATGTGGGTGGGGTGGGGTTTCATGTGCACGCGAGGTGAGGATTCAGGGTGTGCTATGAGTTGAAGGATTGCTCTTAGGAGAATCCTGTAAAGGAGGAGAGAGGCGGCGTTGGGCCGCGGAAGAAGTGAAGCAAAGATCTCAGCGGGAGCTTCACTGCAGCCGGAGCCACAGGGAGCTCCCAGCTCAACGGAGTTGCCGACTAAGCTCCACCTTGGGGTGGGGTCTGAAGACCTGCACCCCTGTGTCAATCAGTCATTGCCACGAGCTGCCCTGGTCAGGTGGGGCGTGACTTCCCAGGCATCTCTGGATACTTTGGTTCCTGTGGGAGAGGAGGCTGCTGGCTGCACCGGGCAGGGTCCCCACTGCTTCTTTGACCCCTGTCCTCTTTCAACAGCACCCAAGGCAGAAAGGGGCTCAAAGGCTTGCTGTCGACAGAGGGGAAGCTTCCCCCCAACCTCGTCATCTCAGACCAACTTCCTCTAAGGTCCATTGGCCAGGACTGGGTCACATCTCACCTCTGATGACTCACCAGTAAAGGGAGTGGGATTACCTCAGTTTCCCACTGTGGGACTGGGCACAAACCCTGGGACTGGGCACAATGAAACCTGGGACAAACGAGGGGCCTGTTGGTGGGGAAGAAGGGCGAACAGCTTTCATGCAGGCAGCCAGCAGAGTCTGCCCTCCAGGCACCAGGGTGTCCAGAAGTCCCAGGGCAGAGAACAATTCTGCGGACACAAGGGGTTTCACTGGTTCCCCCTCTAGATCTGCCCCTGGTCCCTGCAGGCCAATACGCGAGAACTGCCTCCCGGGGACGGAGACGGAGATGGACTGGCCCTCCTGCAGAGCCACACTCATCGCTGTCCCAGACCCTGCCCTGGGATTCTGGGCAAACACCAGCTGTTGCTTCGGGCTTGTGGAGGAGGCTGTGAGGTCTACTCCCAAGTCTTTCTTGGAAGACTGTAAATCTTAGATTTGCTTTCAGCTGAGCCTCCCAATTTAGTCTTCGTTGAAAACCAGCCACAGCTCAGCAGCTTGGATGGAATGAGATTGAACAGCTGAGGGCAAGGGAACAAAGGCATCGCTTTATTTCCACCGCCTCCCTTCCCTTCCCCACCACTGTCTCCCGATAGGTTGGTTAAGTGCCACTGCTGAGTAATTTTTACGGCGGTTGCAAAAGACCCCTGAGCTCTGAAGGTGAGGCATTTCCCGTTGAATCATCTTGATGGAGAAGCAGTCTCTGTCCATTGAGCAGCCATTCTGGCCCTCTATTAAATGGACTTGTTACTACTTTGTTGAGTCCCAAGCCTGTGCAATTAGAAATGCGGTAGAATAACTATAGCTACCACGTAACTGAGACCCAGGAGATAGTCCTGGTGGTTTTACATTTATCTCAACAAATTGAGCTTGGATTTTTACAGGCCATTTTGGGTGATGGCACACTTCTTTCTGTAAAGGAATAAGAAATCTTTCAGGCTGTATTTTATGGTTGCAAACACAAGTCCCGCTGTATCTCTTCATACATTCGATTCAAAATACAAGGATGTGGACGCAGGGCTAACCTCACACGTGGAGGCGGTTTGCCAGCAGAAATCGTTAGGTGATCTGTTGGGGAAGGAGTCGTTGTTTGCCTGATGTAATTGTGGCATCTGTAAATAGGCATGGATCTTTTTTTTTTTTTTTTTTTTTGAGACAGAGTTTCGCTCTTGTTACCCAGGCTGGAGTGCAATGGCGCGATCTCGGCTCACCGCAACATCTGCCTCCTGGGTTCAAGCAATTCTCCTGCCTCAACCTCCTAAGTAGCTGGGACTACAGGCGTGCACCACCATGCCCAGCTAATTTTTGTATTTTTCGTAGAGATGGGGTTTCACCATGTTGACCAGGGTGGTCTCAATCTCTTGACCTAGTGATCCACCTGCCTCGGCCTCCCAAAGTGCTGGGATTATAGGTGTGAGCCACCATGCCCAGCCCGCCATGGATCTTAATAAAATTCAGGTCGATGCGTATATGAACAAATATGGCTGATGCTTTTGGAGTGCTCTGGACAGAAGTAAAAGATTACAGATTCCCTTATCCTGCAAATATTTATTGAGCACCTACTATGTGTTGACCATGGAACTGACCATCAACTGAGGAGAGAAAACCAATAACAAATAGGTATTATTTATTTATTTTATTTATTTACTTGTTGGCATGGAGTCTTGCTCTGTTGCCAAGGCTGAAGCGTAGTGGTGCAATCTCTGCTCACTACAACCTCTGCCTCCCAGGTTCATGAGAGTCTCCTGCCTCAGCCTCCCGAGTAGCTGGGACTACAGGTGTGCCCCACCATGCTCAGCTAATTTTTATATTTTTAGTAGAGATGGGGCTTCACCATGTTGGCCAGGCTGGTCTTAAACTCCTGGCCTCAAGTGATCTGCCCACCTCGGCCTCCCAAAGTGCTGAGATTACAGGCATGAGCCACTGTGCCTGGTTGCAAATATGAATTTAATGTGTTAGTTGATAATACAGATTTTAGAAAATTCCGATAAAGTAGGGCAAGGGGCTGGGTGTTTTAAAATCTTGGTTTGATTTTATTCAGGTTTGGTGAGGCTAACATATCTGGTGATGACTGCCATTGAAAAGATAGTTTGCTACTCACAGTTCCCAAGAGGAGGGTGGCGTGTCAAGCTGTGGATGGAACTGAGACACACAGGACACACCCAGGCCGGTGAGGAGATCGGGGGAGTGTGAGCAAGAGCGTTTACCGTGGTTTCTGTGGAGAGGAAGGAGAGGAATGGGCACGGGACAGGGTGAATGGGTGCAGGCTTGGCTGATTGGACTAATTTCAGCAGGTTCCGGGCATGAGGCCTTCCTTTGGCTGTTTGGTACCTGGCCCTGGCATGCTTCGGGCAGGTGGACAGTGGCCTGGAGTCTGAGAGCTCCGTAAAGGAGGTGGCTGGGGTGTGTGTTCCGGGTTCCGTGGCTTGCATGGGAAAGGCCCACTCCAGGTGAGTTGTCCACTGTCCCTAGGAATTGACCAACCCTGGGAGGGGCGGTCCCTCCAGGGTCAGCAAGGTTCCAGATGACAGAGCATCAGAGTACAGAAAAAAAGACCTGTTTAACATACTCGGGACATGGCGGGAGTGTGGCCTTTTATACAGGGCTGGGAGAAAGAGCCAGATAAGGCCTCACTGTTGAGGTGACATTTGAGCAGAGACCTGAGTGAGGAGAGTGAGTGATGTGGGTCTGTCTTTGGGAAGGGTCTTCCAGGCAGAGGGAACAGCAGACACAAGGCCCTGAGGCAGGATAGTGCTTGGTCAGTTCAATGAATAGAGAAGAGGTCGGTGTAGCGGAAAGGAGTGATGAAGGGGAGGCCAGGAGGCCCATTCGGGGGCCGGGGCTGAGAGAGACTCTGGCTTGGACTGTGAGGAAGATGGACCATCAGAGTTGGGGTTGGGGAGGCGCAGGGGTGGGACGCTGAGCAGAAGTGGGGTGTGATCGGACTTGGGTTCTAACAGGGTCCTCCTGCTGCCATAGGGGAGAGGCAGGGGTGCAGGGAGACCAGGAGGCAGTCCTGCCACCGTCCGGGAGGCAGAGGGGGGAAGTGATGGGATTCCGGATATAGGCTAACAGGACTCGAGAGGGAGCGGGTGAGGGAAGAGAGCAAGAGATAAGTATTAGTGGGAATCCGATTTCTTTTTTCAGCATGAAAACAGATGTGAGGCCATTTTAGCAAATGGTAATCTGAGCGAAATCCTGCTTTCTTTGGCTGGTGTCTTTCTAGGCTTCTGCGGCCTCATCTCTCTGTCATCCCTCATGTGCGGAAATGTTTTATTCACTCGGCTTTTCCCCTCCACCAAATTACCAGCAACTCCAGCTCGGGGACTGATTCCAGTTCTGGCCCCAGAACTGGAGTCGAGTTTTGTCCCTGCTGCTGTGACACAGCCTGGCTCACAGTGGGGACTCTGGAAACGCACCTGACACTTCTCCAGGCCCATCCCAGCAGGGGGCTGTGTCTCTGCCCTCGTGTACCCTCGACGGCTGGTGGAGTGCCCGGTCTTCTCCACCTCTGGGCTGTGCGCTGGCTGCTCCTCGGCCCGGACTGCTGCCTCTCCCTCTCCTCCAGGTCTCCACGTATATGCCCCCTCCTCGGCAGGTCCTTCCCTGATCACACCATCTGAAGTGGCTGTGCCCACCTGGTTACTCTTTGCCAGGTCAGCCTTGTGTTCACCAACATCAGAAATGGGTTTCTTCTGGCCACATGTTCACTGTCTCTCTCTTGCACCCCCGTGTGGACCCCACAAAGGCAAGGGCCCAGGCTCCAATGTCTGCTGCCGGAAAAGGTGTCACCGGTACCCACCCTGATTCCCATCAGCGGGATGGGACGCAGCTGTGGTATTCAGTGCCAAAGACCCCCACCTGCACTGCTTTGGAGACCAGCTGGTTAGAGCTGTCTCGCCAGGACACACCCTCATTCCGAAGCTGGGAGGCTTCTGGACGCCTATCGAGCCCGACCAGGGGCGTCACGACAAGACCAGAACAAAGGTGAGTGCAAAGACAGATCCCGCGCAGTTTTGAAATGTTGTGCATTGTGAATGTCTTGGCGGTAATTTTGATTTTTAAAAATATTACATTAAAGTATAATTGATCTCAATGACTGATTTCTTGGGCTTTCCCTTGAATTTTGGGCCAAAGGCAAGCGCCTCACTATCCTTGGCCCTGCTCAGAGCAGGGACCTGAGACTCTGTTTTTTTTTTTTTTTTTTTTTCCTGAGATGGAGTCTTGCTCTGTCACCAGGCTGGAGTGCAGTGGCTTCATCTCAGCTCACTGCAACCTCTGCCTCCTGGGTTCATGTGATTCTCCTGCCTCAGCTTCCTGAGTAGCTGGGACTACAAGTGCATGCCACCACACCCAGCTCATTTTTGTATTTTTAATAGAGACAGGGTTTTACCATGTTAGCCAGGATGGCCTTGATGTCCCAAAGTGCTGTGATTACAGGCGTGAGCTACTGTGCCCAGCTTGAGGATCTGTATGGTTAAATCAGCCTTTCCGACCTCAACTGTGAGTCCCAGAGAAGCATTGAGCTAATCAGAGACGGCGGATAAATCATATGATCTTCAAAATAAAACACTTTTAGAAAGGTCTGTTTTGCTGTTTCCCCCAGAGAAGTGACGGTCCCCTTCGTGTATGGAATTAGTTGTCTATATCAGGGTCAAGAGGGAATCCCATTAGGGACTTCCCATAAGGAACTGTGTCCCCACACCGCTCAGAAAAGCTCTTACTCCATCTGATTTATAGCTGGGCTTTCTGCATCAGATTCCATGAGAAAAATAGGTTCCACTGCTAAAAAGAGGTAGAAAAGTCATGATCTCAGTCTCGCAGCCCTGGAAGCAGCTTGTTAGGTGTCCAGAAGCCCCCCAGCTTCAGAATTAGGGGCAAGAGCCCTGAAGCTCCTCTCCAGGCATGAGGGTCAGGGTCGGGAGGACTTTGTCCCTCTCTCAGTGAGGTCTTGAGAGGTGCCCAAGTCTGTGCCTCTGCGTTGGCCACCAGGACAGGCCAGAACCTGCAAGATGATGCCAGAAACCTTGACCAGGCAGGGACCCCGGCTTCCCTGCACTAACCTAGCCTCTGTTTCTCTTTCCTCCCAGTGCTGTTCCATTCAGGGATCCCTCCCCCACCCCTCATGGATTTACTTCCCCACTCCCCTGAATTTTAAAGGGCTCCATTTTATACTTCTTTCGGTGCCATATTTCTGTGTGTTTAGCATTTCCAGTGGCCTCCTGCCTCTCATAGCCCCCTTTGAGGGGAATAAAAGGTCATTCCGTAAATCTCAAGCATGATTAAAGATTACAGCAGTGCACGATTGCCTGACACCCACCGGGCTGGGGAAGGTAGTGCTAATTAGTCGGAAAACTTACTTCGCAGGCGTGAGTCATTGGAAGCAGGTGTCAGGGGAGACCTTAACGAGGCCCTCGTGACTCAGTTGATATTTCCACTCTGCATCACCACGTGTATATTGTACTGAGATCGTGGTGGCCTTGCCATCAGAGACACAGAGCAGAGGAGAAACAGAGAGAGGGAGAGAGGAAAGAGACAGAAATAAAGAGAGGGAGCGAGAGGAGGAAGAGGAGTGGGGGGCGGGGCAAGCGAGGTGCTTGGAGGACCCAGTTTCCAATGTTAAAAATAAATGCCTTGTGCTTCCTGGCCCTCGTTCCTATTTCCCTTCATTATTTTTTAAATTAATTTATTTTACTCTGTCACTGAGGCTGGAATTCAGTGGTTATTCTCAGGTGCAATCATGGCTCACTGCAGCTTCCAAATCCTGGGTTCAAGGGATTCTCCTGCCTCAGCCTCCTAAGTAGCTGGGATTACACCACACCTGGCTAACAGTCTTTCAATAAATTGAGCACCTGCTAGGTACGGGCCCTGTGCTAGGTGCTGGGAGTCAGTGGTGAGTCACATTGCTGAGTCCTGTAACTAACAAGAGGAATAAATGATTCCATCTCAGAGGCTGATGAGTGGATACAGAAGACCAAGCCTGGTAAGGGGAGACCGGTGGGGTGGTGCTGATGTGGGTTCTTTGAGAAGTGGTCAGGGATGGTACCTCTGGGAAGGAGTCCACCATGCAGGATTCCACAGGAAGGGCATCCCTGGCAGAGGGGTGGGCATGTGTGAAGGTGCTGGGATGGGGATGATGTGGCTGTGTCTTTGAGGGTTAGGACAAGCTTGTGACCGTGACCTGAGTGGGAAGCCCCCTCCCCACACCTGGCACCAAGGGTCTCTATGCCCTGTTAGCTAAAGAGGAATCTGCTGGGCTGGCCTGGGTCACATATGCAATATAAAGTTGAAGATGTGTTGCAGGTCGGTGTGTGCCCTGCAGGTCGGTGTGCCCTGCAGGTCGGTGGGTGCCCTGCAGGTCGGGTGTGTGCCCTGCAGGTCGGTGGGTGCCCTGCAGGTCGGTGGGTGCCCTGCAGGTCGGGTGTGTGCCCTGCGGGTCTGTTGGATGCTCTGTGGGTCTGGTGTGTGCCCTGCGGGTCTGGTGTGTGCCCTGCAAGTCGGTGGGTGCCCTGCAGGTCGGTGTGTGCCCTGCAGGTCGGTGGATGCTCTGTGGGTCTGGTGTGTGCCCTGCAGGTCGGTGGGTGCCCTGCAGGTTGAGTGGGTGCCCTGCAGGTTGAGTGGGTGCCCTGCAGGTTGGTGTGTGCCCTGCAGGTCGGTGGATGCTCTGCAGGTCTTGTGGGTGCTCTGCGGGTCTGGTGGGTACTCTGCAGGTCTTTGGGGGCACAGGGAGGCCTCTGGGGCTGCAGATTGTGCTTCTCAGGCTGCCCAGGGAGCCATAGCCCCCTTTCAGAAACATCTGTCCCCGATTTAGGTTTAGATTTACATACAGGTATATGATGTAAAGCGTATTTTTCACAGATTAAAATAAATGTGGAGTAGAATAAAAACACCACACTATTTCTTAAAGATAAAATGAAGTTTGGGAGGCTAAGGAGAGCAGTTCACGAGGTCAGTTGATCGAGACCCTCCTGACCAACATGGTGAAACCCTGTCTCTACTAAAAATACAAAACAATTAGCTGGGTGTGGTGGCGTGTGCCTGTAGTCCCAGCTGCTCAGGAGGCTGAGGCGGGAGAATTGCTTGAGCCCAGGAGGTGAAGTTGCAGTAAGCCAAGATTGGGCCACTGCACAACAAGACTCTGTCTCAAAAAAAAAAAAAAAAAAAAAAAAAAGAAAAGAAAAAAGAAAGAAGTGATTTATATAGTCAACATATAGTCAGCAACGCTGACAGGCTTCCTAATGACTTCTCAACTGTCAGGGGTGCCTTTGGGGGAAAGTTTGAGAAGTCAGCCCTAAGGGGTAAAGAGGTGAATAGAGGATGGGAGAGAAGGAGAAAAGAGAAAAGAGAAAAGGGAGAAAGAAAGGCCGGGAGGTGGTAGGGAGTCAAAGAGAAACGAGAGAGTATTCACTGGTCACTTTCCTGAAAGTGTCTGTTCTCTCTCTTTTTCTCCAACCCCAGTAGCGCCTCACCGGGTCTGAACAACCCAAGAAGTCAGGGCCCTTTTCCTTCCAGTCCCACATGGCTGGCTATGCCGGGAAACAGCTCCCTCTTTCGAGAGCCCATGGGAGGCATGCTCTCTTTCTCATCAGTTTCCTTTCCCTGGACATGATCCACATTAGAGACAGACATGTTGCTGCTGCCGTTTGTATTTTTTTTCTCCAGGCAGACCCATAAAGCAAGTTTTTGCTGGGCATGTTATTTGCACGGTGAAAAGAACAAGCCATCTCCTTTTTGAGGGAAACAGACATAGGGGCTGGGGTGGGTGGGGCTGGGCTGGTGACCCAGCTTCCCTTCACAGCTGGAGGCGGAGGGGCAGGCCCCTCTGCTGATGTGCGGGTGTCCTTCCCCGGGTGCGTGGGAGTCGGCTGTGCCAGGACTGCACTGGGAAGCGGCCTGTCCCTCTCCAGGCATCTGCAGTGGATGGCAATGTCTTCCGGCCACAGCGGGCAGGCAGGGCAGGTGTCCTCTGCGCTCAGTTGTTGTCTCTGGTGTCCGAGGAGGCACTTCCAAACAAGATGTCACTGTCCTGGGACATGCTGAGCTGCGACTTGGTTTTGATGAGGAACTGTGCCCTCCGGAACATCACCCTCTCCTGCTCCTGCTTGAGCTCCAGGTAGGAGCGGGAGAAGGTGTGGAAGATGGAGGTGACTGGGAAGGCCATGAGCAGGATGCCGCTCAGGATGCTGCTCAGGGCCACCACCTGGCCCGGGGTGCTCCTGGGGACCATGTCGCCGTAGCCCACCGTCGTCATGGTGATGACGGCCCACCAGTAGCAGGCAGGGATGCTGGTGAACTCGGGGCTGTCGGCCATCTCATTCTCGATGACGTAGAGCAGGGGCGCGAAGAGGGCGATGGCCACGCAGAGGAAGAGCAGCAGGAGCCCGAACTCGCGGGTGCAGCGGCGAGCCGTGAGCCCCAGCGTCTGCAGCCCCAGGGAGTGGCGCGCCAGGCGCATCACGTACAGGATGCGCAGCGCCCGCAGCACGCGCAGCACCAGCCCCACCTTGTCCAGGTAGCTGTTGCCCGCGCTGGGCTTGCGGCGGCCCGCGGCGGCGCCGTCCACCAGCAGCGTGATGTAGTAGGGCAGGATGGCCACCAGGTCGATCAGCGTCAGTGGGCTCCGCAGGAAGGCGAACTTGCTGGGCGCCTGAATGAACCGCAGGAGGAACTCCAGCGAGAACCAGCCCACGCACACCGACTCCACGATGAAGACGTTGTGGCACATCTGGGAACAGTGGCCCTGGGAGAGAGGGGAAGGGATGCCAGAAGGGGGGGAGGGGCGCGTCATTGGTCCTACCAGGGAAGGACCGCGGAAGCTCTGCCCTGTTCCTGTTCTGGGCTTCCCAGGTGGAAGGAAGGTGACCCCTCCCAGTTGAGTGGCCCCGGGTCCTCTCTCTAGTTGTGCCCACTGTGAGGTCTGGGGCACTAGGCATTGTCTCCACACTGGCCACTCCTCATCCCTCTCCAGCCCCCACCCAAGCCCTGAACTCCAGACCCCTCAATCGGCTGCCTCCCTGACCTCCCACCTGGGTATCTGAGAGGCATCTCAAATTCGCCATGGCCAACACTGGACTCCTGGTCTCCCCTGCCCTCCGGTGGCTTTCCCTCCAGAGAATTCCGCAGTCCCATCCTTCTAGTTGCTCAGGACGAGACACCTGGCGTCATCCTTAGCACCTACGTCTAATTCCCGGGAAGTCTCTTCGTTTAAAACAGTGTGAGAATCGAACCCACTGCCCACTGCTCCCACCTGGTCGGGCCAGCATCCTTTCTCACCGGGACGGTTGCGGTCACCTCCCGCCGGGCTCCCTCATCCCTGCAGTCACTTTTCCACACATAGCCAGAAGGGTCCTGTTCCTCCTCTGCTTAGCATCCTTTGTGGCTCCCAATGGCTCTGAGGAATAGTCCCCACTCTGGGGTGCACCTGGACCATCCACCTGTCTATCTGTCCATAGGCCCCGGACCTCCTCCCTGGCCCTCGCACACCTGCTCCAGCCTCGTGGCTTCCTCTGCATCCCTCTAAAACCCCGCTCACCCCCAGCCCCTCTAAACACCCACGTTGCTCCCATCCCCCTTCTCTAGCTCTGCTTATCGCCTTCTCAAGGAGAGATTTTGTGACTCCCCTGTTTAAAATCCCCCAATTTTTCCTGCACTCCAATTCCCTATATCCTGCTTTTGTTCATAGCACTTACACATTACTTACCTTTTTTTTTTTTTTTTTTTTGCCTGCATCCATCCCCACCCCCTTAGCTGTGCCAGCAGGTCACAGCCTCACCAGGAAGGACAGTTAGTATTCACTGTTTACAGCTCAGACCCCAGGCCATGGAAGAACAGGCCATGGGTTTAGATAAGAGTATAAACCCAAAAGCCACCAGGGGCCAGGCAGGCCAAGGAAACTGGAATAGAGGGCCAGCTAGGCCTGCCTCCCCCAGCCTCCCCAACCCCCCCGCTCGTCCTGCCCCCTGCCTCTGGAGAGCTCAGCCATCTTGTTCAGTGCCCCCATCACTGCCCTGGGCAAATTTGGGCTAAGGCTGTCTCACTGAAGCTTTCAAAAGAGGCTGAAAATGTGCAGTTTTACGTGAACTCTCCTGGTGATAAATGTCGGTGATAATAGTTGGTTAAACAGATAAAATGTTGATTTAAATGCTGGTGGTAATTCAATGCAAATAAATACTGTATGGGCCACTAAAACACATCTCTGTGCTGGGTTTGGCACGCGGGCTGCCAGCTTGTCTCTCTGGTCTGGAATATAACTGGGTGGTAAATAGCCCTTAGTGGATTTGCGCCTCATCCTTGAAGGGGCCTTTGGCAGAGAGGAGAGGCCAGCATGGCTCCAGCCTGGCACACCTCGGAGGCTCTGGGCACAGCTGAGTTCCACCAGTCCCACTCCAACAACTATCTCTAGGAATATGTTAGGAGCTGGAGGTATGAGCTAATACCTGGTGGGGGCTTAAAGTCTTAGACCTCTGGGATGGGAAGCCCCTTCTTCTGGGAAGCCTTCCTGGAGTGCGCCCCACCAAGCAGCTCCAGCAGAGCCAGCCTACCTCCCACACAAAGCTTCGTTGGCTTGTGTCTCATGCTTACCGTGATGGGGGCGGGGGCGTGTCACTACTCCATCCCAACCCCAATAGACTGGAAGCACCTTGAGGTTGGAAGAGTTGTCCTGGTCACCCTGTCTCCCTGGCAGTGCCTGTATACAGCAAGCACTCAAATGTGTGCACAAGGAGCAAGTGAAATAGTGAATCCCACTGGCCCCCAAAATGAAGAACAGCATTCTCACTGAATCCTAAACAAGGCAAAGTATTATTACTTTTTAAAAAAGCAAGTATCAGAAATCGAACCAAACGGTGGCTTTATTAGCATTTTCCTGATAAAATCACTATCAAAGATGTTGGAGCTGAGAAGAAACTTATACTAAGTGCAGCAATTTCCAGACAGGTCTCAAGTGGTGAGCATTTTCCTTTCATTTTCTTTTTGACTCTAATCCTTGAGTGAGGACTTTCTGCACATTCACTACGAACCACTTCTAATCCCTTCATGTGGACTCAGTCGTCCCAATCACTTCTTTTTCTTTTCTTTTCTTTTCTTTTTTTTTTTTTTTTGAGATGGAGTTTTGCT
Organism: Saimiri boliviensis; assembly: GCF_048565385.1. Lineage (NCBI taxonomy): Eukaryota > Metazoa > Chordata > Mammalia > Primates > Cebidae > Saimiri > Saimiri boliviensis. The sequence continues at coordinate 114,451,391 of NC_133457.1, forward strand.
CTTGTTGCCTGGGCTGGAGTGCAATGGCCTAATCTTGGCTCATTACAACCTCCACCTCCTGGGTTCAAGCGATTCTCCTGCCTCAGCCTTCTGAGTAGCTGGGATTATAGGCATGTACCACCATGCCCAGCTAATTTTCTGTTTTTAGTAGAGCTGGGATTTCTCTGTGTTGTTCAGGCTGCTCTTGAACTCCTGACTTCAAGTGATCTGCCCGTCTTGGACTCCCAAAGTGCTGGGATTACAGGCATGAGCCACTGCGTCCAGTCCCAATCACTTCTAATCACTTCATGGGAACTCACTGAATCTTTTCAACACTGTGAGGTGGGCCTATTCATAACCCCAGACAGCTGAGAAATCAGAGGCTCGAAGAGGTTAAGAACTTGCCCACAGGGCTGGGCGCGGTGGCTCAAGCCTGTAATCCCAGCACTTTGGGAGGCCGAGGCGGGTAGATCACAAGGTCAAGAGATCGAGACCATCTTGGTCAACATGGTGAAACCCTGTCTCGACTAAAAATACAAAAAATTAGCTGGGCATGGTGGCACGTGCCTGTAATCCCAGCTACTCAGGAGGCTGAGGCAGGAGAATTGCCTGAACCCAGGAGGCGGAGGTTGCGGTGAGCCGAGATTGCGCCATTGCACTCCAGCCTGGGTAACAAGAGTGAAACTCCATCTCAAAAAATAAATAAAGAAATAAATAAAAATAAATAAAGAACTTGCCCACAGCTATTACACAGCCAGAGTGGAGAAACAGGATTAGAACTCAGGCCATCTGGCTCTAGCCCCGACCTCTTCATCACTACCCCTCATGCTTATTGAAAGTTAATTTTACCAGCTGGATGTGATGGCATGCACCTATAGTCCCAGCTATTAAGGAGGCTGAGGCAGGAGGGATGCTTGAGTCCAAGAGTTCAAGTCCAACCTGGGCAATGTAGCAATGCCCCATCTGTGAATTGATTTTTTTTTTTTTTTTGAGACAGGGTCTCACTCTGTTGTCCAGACTAGAGTACAGTGGTGTGATTGTGGCTCTGCAACCTTCACCTCCCAGGTGGAAGCGATTCTCATTCTCAGCCTCCCAAGTAGCTAGGATTATAAGCGAGCACCAACACGCCCGGCTAATTTTTGCATTTTTAGTAGAACTGAGGTTTTGCCATGTTGGCCAGGCTGGTCTCGAACTGCTGACACGAAGTGATGCATCCACGTCAGCCTCCTTAAGTGCTGGGATTACAGGCGTGAGCCACCATACCTAGCCTAAAATTGTTTTCCTAATTTAAAAAAATTTAAAAAGTTAACTTTACTAGTTGAATGCTATTTTCTTCATTTCCATTTAAGAAATTCATTTTATAAGCCAGGCATGGGGGCTCACCCCTGCAGTCCTAGCACTTTGGGAGGCAGAGGTGGGAGGATTATTTGAAGCCAGGAGTTTGAGGCCAGCCTGGGCAGCAAAGCAAGACCCCATCTCTTAAAAAATAAATAAGTAAATTCAAAGTATACAAAAAATACCAGCAAGCCTCCGTGGATTATGACTGCAAGGCTATTGCTACTTCCTCCACATACACAAGTGGAAAAATCCTGCCATGATGAGTATTTCTAATGTTAAATTCGAGAGTGTGTGTAAAGCACTTAGCACATGCAGGGTATACAGTCAGTGCTCAATAAATACTGGCTGGCATGATATTTACGTTCAGTTCATAATGCCATACCTATTTCTCCCCTGCCTATACAATTTGTACCTGTCTGAGACCTTTCAGTCTTTCTCGAAGCTTCCAGAATCCCCACGTATAGGGAAGGAGTCACCAGCTCTAAGGCCCACGGTCTCATCCACAAGGAGACTGAACTGGGCCCCTGTGGACTTGGCTCTCACCAGGAGCTGCCATGCAGGACTACAGGCTGCTGTGTATGTGTGGTGGGGACACAACCTTACAATTTTTTAAATTAAATAAAATTTATTTATTTATTTATTTATTGAGACAGAGTCTCACTCTGTCACCCAGGCTGGAGTGCAATAGCATCTTGGCTCACTGCAACCTCCACCTCCCGGGTTCAAGTGATTCTCCTGCCTCAGCCACCCGAGTAGCTGGGACTACAGGTGTGTGCCACCACGACCAGCTAATTTTATTTTATTTTATTATTTATTTATTTATTTATTTTTTTAGGAGAGATGGGGTTTCAGTATGTTGGCCAGGCTGGTCTTGAACTCCTGACCTTGTGATCTGCCTGCCTTGGCCACCCAAAATTCTGGAAGTACAGGAATGAGCCACCATGCCCAGCCTTTACATTTTATTTTTTTAGAGATAGGGTCTCACTCTGTTGCCCAGGCTGGAGTGCAGTGGCAGGATCACGGCTCACTGCAGCCTCACCTGCAAGTCTCAAGCAATCCTCCTGCCTCAGCCTCCCAAGTAGCTGGGACTACAGGTGCAAGCCACCACACCGGGATGATGATAATGATGATGATGATGATGATGATGATGATTTGTAGAGACAGGGTCTTACTATATTGCCCAGGCTGATTTTGAACTCCTGGGCTCAAGCGATCCTTCTGCCTCTGGCTCCCAAAGTGTTGGGATTATAGGTGTGAACACCTGGCCTGATCTAATGATTTTTAAAAGAAGCTGAGATTTTGAATTTTTATATGAAAACTCCACTTTTAATGTTGGCAACCAAGTCAAACTTGTGGGAAACCCTGTGTGAGCCAATCACATAGTCCTTCCTGTGGGGCTATGTGAGGTCCCCAAGCTGCCACGTGGGTGCCATATTTCCATGCTTACGAACATGGACCGGACTTAGACCTGTGGTTGGGCGGTGTCTTCAAGTACAGACTGGTGCGAAAACGCTGGAGCATTCCCTGGGGAGATGGCACATAGGTGGCATGTGCAGCCCAGCTCCCAGCTCCCGAGAACTCCCAGATGAGTGGGAGTCCCTAGGCCATAGCACATACCCCATGTCAGGCCCTGGAGTAAACACACTTTCCATTCATTCTCTTATGGACCAAAATAAATGCTCACCATTTGCAGACACACATGGACCTATCAACAAAAATTATCTTCAGGACCCAAAACAGGTGTCTGGGCTACTTGGCTGCAAGGGATTAGGAAGGCTGAGAAAGGGTGGAGTGGTCGAGATCAGTTTGATGATATATGTCATGTGTTTCGCTCGGGGCCAGGCACGTCAAAAATCACATCATCCATTTATTCACTCATTTGTCCATTCAACAAAGGAACAAATGCAGTGGTTGAGTGCCTGTTTGTGCTGGACACTGTTTTAGACACTGGTGGGGGGAAGGGCAGTGGCAGGGGCAGTGGAGGCCAGGACAGGCACAGGCGTGGATCCCCATGATGCTCACCTATTAACAAAAAGGCAGACCATGCACACAAACATTCCTGATGTCAGGAGGGACCGGGGATGCTAGTCAGCCAGTGTGCAATCAGGGGAGGCTTCCTGGAGTAGGTGACAACGCTCGGCGTCCCTTCCCTCACAGTGGCGCGTCTCCCCGCGGGGCAGTGGGCTCTTACCTGCTCCTCCTCCTCCCTCAGGCTGGGCAAGGTGCTGACGGAGAGGTTGACGGCGGTGACGGTCACGAAGAGCACGGACAGGCAGGCGAACACCTTGCCCGGCAGCCCCGAGTGCGGCCTCTCCACCATGTCGCGCAGTCGCCGCATGCAGCACCCCAGGCGGCCCTCGCCCTCGGCCGGGCCCTCGCTGTCGCGGCCCTCGCTGGCCAGCGCGTCGTCCTCCTCCTCCCGCTCCACCATCTCCGCGAACTCCTCGATCTTCTGCAGGTAGCGGCGCTTGCAGCAGCCGTCCAGCTGGTCCTCCGCGATGCCCCAGTACAGCAGCTCCTCCTGGAAGGACAGCGCGCACATCTCACGCAGCAGCCGCAGCTTGCCCGCGCGCAGGAAGGTCAGGATGGTGCCGAAGGCGCCCGGGTTGCGGTCGAAGAAGAACTCGTTGCAGGTGACGTCGTAGTCATCGCACACGTTGAGGATGTCGTCGAAGTTGGTGCAGGCCTTGAGCTGGCCCAGGCGCGTCAGCGGGAACTCGTCCAGCGTGGTCCAGGGCAGCGAGTACTTGATGCCGCCCACGTTGATGATGATCCGACGGCGGCGGTCCTCGGGCTGGCAGCCCTGGCGGGGCTCGTCCTGCGGCCGCAGCCGCTGCGCCCGGCGGTAGAACGCGCCCTTGATGGCCTGGCGCTGCGGGAGGAAGGCAGGGTGGAAGGAGGCGTCCGAGGTGCAGCTCAGCGCGCTGTAGTCGTAGTCAGAATTGTCTCCCGGTAAGAGGGTCATTTTGGGCCTTCACATCCCTCTCGGGCCTGTGGGGAGAAGGGAAGAAAGACTCTCAGCGACCCCCCCCCACCCCACCTTCACCTTGATGAGAGTGTGGATGTCGCAGATATTCACTGTTAGGGATGGAATCTTTGTTCCCCAAATCCATAGGTTGCAGCCTCTAGCCCTCGATGGGATGGTATTAGGGGTGGGAGCTTTGAGATGTGATTTGGTTCAGATGCCATTCTGAGAGCAAAGTCCCCACGATGAGATTCACATTCTTAGAAGAGGAGAGGTGGGGTGCCGTGGCTCATGCCTGCAATTCCAGCACCTTGGGAGGCTGAGGCAGGTGGATCATTTGAGGTCAGGAGTTTGAGACCAGCCTGACCAACATGGTGAAACCCTGTCTCTACTAAAAATACAAAAATGAGCCAGGCAGGGTCGTGTGCACCTGTAATCCTAATCCTAGCTACTAGGGAGGTTGAGGCAGGAGAATTGCTTGAACCTGGGAGGTGAAGGTTGCCGTGAGCCGAGATCGCACCACTGTACTCCAGGCTGGGCGACAGGGCGAGACTCCATCTCAAACCAACCAACCAGCCAGAAGACGAGAAGACTCCGCCATGTGAGCACTGAGAGAGGCATCTAAGTGAGAAACCCGGAGGTGAGTGCTGCTGGCACCCTGCTCTCGGACTCACAGCTGACAGAACTGGGAGAAATAAGTGCTGCTGTCGTATAAATATTTGGTTACATCAGCCTGAGCTGACAAACACATTCGCCTGATAGTGAAATACCAACAACATTGTCCAGTGTCTCCCGGCCGTCACAATTCTCCCACATCCATCTAGGCGCTGGGGATGCAGCCGTGCGCGGAACGTGAAGGGGTCTCTGATCTCAGGCAGCTGACACATGTACTGTTATTTACTTATTTAATTTAAATTGACTTTTTTTTTAAATTTATTTATTTGGCTTGGAAAAACAATTTAGTGTAGACCTACAGTTCTCATAGGGCTGATTTTGTCTCCCCAAAGACTTGTGCCAATGCCTGGAGGCATTTTTGCTGGTCACAAGTGGGGATGCTACTGGCATATAGCAGGTAGAGGCCAGGGAATGCTGTCGCATGTCCTACAATGCACAGGACAGTCCCCACAACACAGACTTATCTGGTCGCAAATGTCCTTAACGCTGAGGGGAAGAAGCCTGGTTAGTGGTTATAAATGTAACCTCAGAGCCACACAGCCTGGGCGGTGACTCAGCCTTGATGTGCTCATGCCTGTAATCCCAGCACTTTGGGAGGCTGATGAGGGCAGATCACAAAGTCAGGAGTTTGACACCAGTCCGGCCAACATGGCAAAACCCCATCTCTACTAAAAATACAAAAATTAGCCAGGTGTGGTGGCGGGCGTCTGTAATCCCAGCTACTCAGGAGGCTAAGGTGGGAAAATAGCTTGAACCCAGGAGGCCAAGGTTGCAGTGATCTGAGATCCTGCCATTGCACTCCAGCTTGGGTGACCTACTTGGTCGGATTACTGGGAGGCCTAAGTGAATTATGTACATAGGAGCATTTAATGCAGTGCCTGGCACATAGTAGATACTCAATAATTATTGTCTATTATTATTATTTTTGAGATAAGAGTCTTGCTCTGTTGCCCAGGCTAGAGTGCAGTGGCACCATCTTGGCTTACTGAAACCTCTTCACCTCGGGTTCAAGCAATTCTTGTGCCTCAGCCTCTCGAGTAGCTGGGACTACAGGTGTGCCACCGCACCTGGTTAATTTCTGTATTTTTAGTAGACATGGTTTTGCCATGTTGGCCAGGCTGGTCTTGAACTCCTGATGTCAGATGATCTGCCCACCTTGGCCTCCCAAAGTGCTGGAATTACAGGTGTGAGCCACTGTGCCTGGCCTATGATTATTATCTTGAATGGACAACTTATATGTTTCCACTAATGGAAAACTGGTATCATTTGCCATAAGTCAGAAGCAATGGACAAAGAAATGCACAACTATCAAAGCAATGCCACGTCTGTTCACGTGTCGGCAAACACCACCTTGAGGATACGGGGTGAACTGGACAGGCACGTTCACCCAGGACGCCTTCCTTGGCCCCTCCAGCTAAATCCAGCATCCCTCCCCTTACAACGGGTGCACGTGTCTTCACAGCACTTACCACCAGCTCTAGAACTGTCGGTGTGCAAGCCTGACTCCTTCCTTAGGCAGCCTGCTCCCTGGGGGAAGAAATGTGCCGTAGTCATCTCTGAATCCCCGTGCCCAGCACTGTAAGGGTGCAAAGAAGTGCTAGCTAAACGAGTCCATTTCCTGCTGAGGAGACCAGCATAATGAGGCCACTTCTGGGAAACTGAGGTCAAAATATCAACTTACACAGACTCCTTCCTTCCCAACTCTCAAAGCGAAGGGTTTGTGCTGCTGGAACAAAATTGCTTATTCATTACCAGCTCATGGGCTGAATTTGGTTCACAAATATTTTGCTTGGCTTGGAGAAGTTTTTGAAAGTTGTGAAATTTCATGTAAAAATCCGTATTCTTGGCTTCTCTCAAAAAATCAGGATATCTGGCAATACTTGGCCCAAACACCAACTGAGAAATGGCTACTCCTTTAGGCGGCACCTGCTCCAATCCGCCGCAGTCCCCACCCCTCCCCATTGTCTTCCTAACGCCCATTCTAGTCCACTCGTGTGTTTCCTTCCTGGCCTTACAGGCATTTGAGTTTGAGACCCCTAGATTATAGCTCCAGAGCTCTCTGGAATTAAGCCGATGCATAGAAAAGTTAGTAGGATTCGAATACCCTGCTTTTAAAAATCACCGGCCTTCTCCCTTGGCCAATCCCTGAGGGAAGCAAGGGATAAAGTCTGTCAATTGCAAATGGAAACCCATTTCCAATACTTCAATCTTGGTCGGTGCTACGGCCATGTTCAGGAAAACACCTGCACACAACACACACATATACAAACACATGTGTGTGAATGAGGAAGTGTTTTAATAGGTGCTGGAAAGGGAGGGAGGGTGTTTCATGCGTAAAACGGGCTCCTTCCTAAGAGGAACCGCTCTACAAAAGCACATCACCCTTCTGCTACTCGCTTATCTTTGCAGAAGGCTACAGTCCAATAGATCAGGTTTGGGAAAAGTAGGGTACACCTGTGTTTGAAAGAAAAATGCTTTGATTTTAGACGGTTAGAGTGTTTTTAACTTCACCTAAAATTGGAAGCCGTGTCCTCAGGCACAGCCTGCCAGGATCCCTCGGAGGCGTGGGAATAATCCCTTTCAGGCAATTTCCTTGGTGATCTCTCTTTTCAGCTCTGCTGTTTCATCTTTGCTACCACAGACAAGAGAAAAAGTGACACTGTTTGGCAAGAATGGTGATGGCGGTAAAGGGAAAATGCCTTCCATGAGCCCCAGAGGGCTCTTGTGAATCCCCACAGCTGTATCACCTCTTTTTAAGAATTTCGTCTTTCAACCCTCACGGCATTCCCTCCAGCAGAAAACCCCCAATTAGTGATTTCTTTCCTTCACTCCCTGCCCCCATGTGAGTTTCCTGTGTGGAAAGTGATCCTGTCTCAGCAGTGTGGGGAGTATGGAGAGGCTGATGCCACTCAGAGGGTAATCAACACGGTAAGGACCTTGTTCTCAAAGCCAGAGTCCCCTGGGGAGATGCTAAGGCAGGACCTTGCTAAAGGAAGAACAGGTCTTGCAGATCCCGAGCTGATGTGCGGTGGACGGCTCAGGCCCCAAAGCCTGGGCTTCTGAACAATAATGCTGCTTTTCACCCAGTCTGATACCTTCACAAGAATTTTTTTTGTTTCTCCGTGGTGCTAGTTCTGTTAGTTCTACAGCATGGTGGGTTTTAGCGATCTTGCCTCTGAGGGTCTATGGATGCTCGGGGAGAGGAAGCTGTTTGAGGCAGAGGCTGCAATGGGGGAGATAGTTCATTCATTCATTTTTTTTTGTTCGTTCATGCAGTAGTTACTGAACACTCATCTCGTGCCATGCTCTGTGTTAGATCTGGAGACGTGGCAGAGAAAAAGACAGACCCAGCCCCTGTCCTCACAGAGGTGACCTTCTAGTGGGGGAGACCTTTCCAAATGAGCATACAAGTCATTTCAGGCTGCAGTGACTGCAGTGTTGTTGACAGAGCAGGTGAGAGATGAAGAGTGACCACTGTGGGATGCGGGGCAACATTAGCTGGAGGCGTGAGGAGGGCTTCTTGGAGGAGGGAACATGGGGCTGAGCCACATGGGTGGGTCCAGCCCTGTGAGGACCTGGCAGAGGGAATGCAAGAGTTTGCTCCCTGACTTGGGGGTGGGCTTGGATGATGGAAGACCAAGGAGAAGGCCAAGCACAGAGCGAGGGGAAGCTGGGAATAGAGGAGGGGGGCAGGGGCCAGGTGCAGCAGGGCTCAGGGGCTGACAATAAGGAGCTGGGGCTTTCTGCAGGGGACAAGGAGTCCACGCGTGCCTGCCGGGTCAGTGGACAGTGCGTGGGCTAGGGAGCCCAGGCTGGAGGCTACTGAAGTCATTCTGGAGCTGACGATGGTTCGCACTGGTGGAGTTTTGGAGAACACGAGGGATTTGGGATGAACTTTGGAGGAAGAGAGCTCAGGACTGGCTGAGGAATGGGGCCCGGGGGAGGGGGAAAGAGAAGAATCATGATTCCAGAGGTGCCATTTACCGAGGCGACGGATAGGTGGCGCTATGGTGAGCTGAGTCAGAGGAAGCCGTTCCTGGCTGTGGGACGATGGACAGAAGAGGGTGCCGGTGGGATCCAGGGGAGACGGCGGAGATGGGTGTCTCCCAAGGATGGTGCCAGACCATCAATGCTGAGCTGATGGGTGTGTGTTTGTGGCGGGTGAGGGCGTCACCTGGTGGCTTTGACCTGGCTAGGCTGGCAAGGGCAGGAGGGCCCGGGTAGCAGAGCTATGTTGAAGCCAGAGTCAGGGGCCTCACGTGTGCCCAGCATCCACATCCCCACTGAAGCTGCATCACATCAGGCCAGAGTGCTCAGTGCAGGGCATACGGTAGGCAGAAAATTGTCCCCACGTTCCCCTAGATGCCCACGTCCTAGTCCTCATCCCTGGAAACCGTGAATGTGTTAGACTGCATGGCAAGGAGGCATGAAGGTTACGGATGGAATTAAGGTTGCTAATCAGCTGACCTGAGATGGGAAATTATCTCGGATGATCTGGGCGGGTCCAGTGTAATCAACAGGGTCCTTATTTGTGGAGGGAGGAAGCAGGAGACGGAGTGGCAGAAGGGCGTGGCATGAGAATCACTCCGCTGGCCACTGCTGGCTTTGAAGCTGGAGGAAGGGGCCGTGAGTCAAGGAATGCAGGTGGCCTCCAGAGGCCGGAGAAGGCAAGGAAACGCGTTCCCTGGAGCCTCCGAAAGGAGCTCAGCCTTGCCAGCACCCGATTTTAGCCCAGCCAGAGCCATTTCCAACCTCTGACCTCCAGAAGTTAACGCAATTTGGTTGTCTTAAGCCACTAAGCTTGTGGTAATTTGTGACAGCTGCAAAAGGAAATGGGATGCTGAGGCCGGGCAGGGTGGCTCACGCCCGTAATCCTAGCACTTTGGGAGGCCGAGGTGGGCAGATCACTTGAGGAGTTTGAGACCAGCCTGGCCAACATGGCGAAACCCCGTCTCTACTAAAAATACAAAAATTAGCTGGGTGTGGTGCCAGGCGCCTGTAATCCTGCTACTTGGGAGGCTGAGGCAGGAGAATTGCTTGAACCTGGGAGGCGGAGGTTGCAGTGAGAGGAGATCCTGCCGCTGGCACTCCAGAATACTCTGTGGAGACTTTTTTTTTTTTTTTCCCTGACACTCTGTCTCGAAAAAGGGATGTTAAGAGAAAGCTGGTTCTGCTCCAGCTTGGAGGACAACCTGCCAGTTACCCCAGGCTGGGGAGGCAGAAGTGTGCACAGGCTTTGAAATTAGGAGACCTGGGTTCAAGGCCGGTTGCTCTGTGACTTTAGGCAAGTCACGCCCTATCCCTGAGACTCAGTTTCTCTATCTGTATAATGAGGCTACAAACAGTTCCTGCCTCCTTGAGTTATGGTGAAGACAAAAGCAGACGGCACAGGTGATGCGCTTGGCCCCACACCCGACACTCTGCGAACCCTCAACAGTCACCTCGGAATTCTCATGAGCTACAGGAAGGGTCTGCCGCCCCCCTTCCTGCTTGCCAAGAGTGTCTTCTTTTCTGACCTGACCCGCTGGGATTTGGATCCAGCATCACCTGACCCCCAGAGCCCACTGCTGGAGGGTGTGCGGGCTGGCCTAGCACTCCGGGAAAGCCACTGGGTAGAAATGAGGGAGATGAAGATGCTGCTGTCCTATGACCCAGAAATCCCACTCCTGGGTAGATTTCCCAGACAAGGGACTGCAAAGCATTGTTGCAGACATTGTCAGTAAGAAATTATTTGCACTCAAATCCTTCACTCAGGGTTTGCTTCTGGGGAACAAGGTGGAAGAGAGTAACAAGGTACAAGAATGTGTGTTCTGTGTTGTTTCTGGTACCGGGAGGCCCCCTAGCTAGCATCCATCCCCAGGGGAGCGGACAGGCAAGTCTTGGGAGAGGCAGAGTCTGGAATCCTGCAGATTGCCAGGAATCGGAAGCAATGGCCTGGGTGGTTTAGCAACACATTTAGGTCTTAAAAACAGGGTGCCGAGTGGAAAAAGAAACAGAAGTTTCTAGCACTGTGCTATTTATGTAAATGAACACACACACATTACATATTTTACAAGGTCTCAAGCACATGGGAGGATCTCTATCGACCACATGGAGGGTGCCGGGAAGGGCAAAGGAAGGGGAAGAAGCACAGGGATTGGAATGAAGGAGGAAAAACGAGTGAGAGGAGACAGGCTGGCACAGGCCGATGAGGAGGCGTGCTGGGAAGCGGCGTGGTTTGTACAACTCCGGCTTTTAACCCAGGTTTAAAAAGAAAAATGAAGAGCACAAGAACAACAGAACCTTCTGACTTGCCCAGGGTGCCTGGTGGAGATGCAGGTTCCTGGGACCCTCCCTTCCCAGTCGGAATGCCTGAAGGCGAGGCCCGGGAGTGAGCATTTTCACAGGCTCTCCTGGAGATTCTGTGCGAGGGAAGGGACTGGGAATGCTTGGAGCTCTCCCGGGGGCTGGAGGCACAGAGCTGCTCTGGGCTTTGGCCGGGACTCCCCTGTTCAATGCGTCAATCTCCTTGAGGCTCTGAAAGGCTCTGAGTCCTGCATCTGAGTCCATTTCATGGAGAAATGGAATCCCTTCTGGTTTGTGAGAAAAATCTTTTGCATTGGGGTTGCCTTGATCAAATTTCCATTCATGAGCTTAGAGATCCACTGCAATTTTCTATCCTTCCTTCGAGGAGAAAGGTGATGCTAAGTTACGGCTGAGGGCTGAGAACGTACTTGCAAAGATAAATGATCATTGAGACCCTAAGGTGTGCAGAGTGGCAGTTCTCATGTGACCACCCTGAGGTCGGCACATGACTGAGGGTGCAGGTGCAGGGCCTGCAGGGTGGGATTTGGGAGGGTGGAATGGGACACAGTGAAGGCCCAAGCCAGGCATGGCTAGGCGTCCCTGCGGCCTGAGCTAGCTCTCACACCCACTGAGCTGCTGGCCTCTCTGAGCTGACCTCCTCCACTAGGAGATGGGGACAAGATTGCCGACCTCCCAGGGCTATTATGGGGATCTGGGGAGTGGAGGTTTGCTGCAGCGATAAGCAGTGTCACTGGGCCTCCTGTCCCCATGGCGACAGTCCATCAGGGGCATAAAATCGTTCCACAAACGGTCCTGGGCTGACCCCAGCTGCTTTCGGACCTCTCTGGACTCTGTTCTTTCTGTCTTACGTTCTCAGTCCCTCTTCTGAGTGGCAATGGGGAATGCAGAGAGAGTGCTAAGTGCACAAGGTGTTATAAATAGCAGCAACCACAGTCTCCCTCCACCGCAGACTGACAAAGTGCCAGGTGCTGTGCTAGGAGCCTCAACTGCATGGGTCTTCATCCTTCCCTAAAAAGACAGGCATTATCACTGATACCCCCATTTTATAAATGAAGAAACTGAGGCTCTGAGAAGTGAAAACTTATGTCTGGCAATACGTGATGAAGGCGGAATTAAACTAGGTCTGTGGGACTCCAGGCCAAACCTCTTTGACCCCTCCCTTTTACTGCCTCCTTGAACCATTGATTCTTTTCGGGGAGCTAGGGTGGTGTCTCCACCCCTTGCATGAGTCAGGGACTGGGTTTCTAGTCTCTATTTTATATGCACAAGATTTTGGAATATTTTTGAGGATGGGGAGAAGCAGGCAATTGTCCATGGCAGGGGAAACATATTTATCACTATTTTACATTTGTAAGAGAGCAGAGTAAAAAACAAATCGACAAAATCCCCAGTTTTGCCAAACCCAGGGTTGCCATTTTGGCCTCTGGGAAGGAGACGCTGACGACGGAGGCAGAGGGTGGAGTCTTCCCCAGAAGCCCCGCTGACACCGTGATTTTAGCCCCAGTGAGTCTCATTTGGACTTCTGATTTCCAAACACTATGAGATAATAAATTCAGGCTAGGCATAGTGGCTTACGCCTGGAATCCTAACCCTTTGGGAGGCCAAGGTGAGAGAACTGCTTGAGTTTCAGAGTTCAAGACCAGCCTGGGCAACACAGTGAGACCCTGTTTCTTTTTTTTTTTTTGAGACGGAATTTCGCTCTTGTTACCCAGGCTGGAGTGCAATGGCGCGATCTCGGCTCACCGCAACCTCCGCCTCCTGGGTTCAGGCAATTCTCCTGCCTCAGCCTCCTGAGTAGCTGGGATTACAGGCACGTGCCACCATGCCCAGCTAATTTTTTGTATTTTTAGTAGAGACGGGGTTTCACCATGTTGGCCAGGATGGTCTCGATCTCTCGACCTCGTGATCCACCCGCCTCGGCCTCCCAAAGTGCTGGGATTACAGGCTTGAGCCACCGCGCCCGGCCAGACCCTGTTTCTATAATTAAAAAAGAAAAATCAGCTGAGCGTGGTGGTATGTACCTTTAGTTCCATTGACTTAGGAGGCTGAGGTGGGTGGATCACTTGAGCCCAGGAGGTCAAGGCTGTGGTGGGCTGTGATAGTGACACTGTACTCCAGCTGGGTGACAGAGCAAGACCCTGTCTCAAATTTAAAAAAAAAAAAAAGATGATAAATTTGTATTGCTTTAAGCCACTAAATGTGTGGAAGTGGCTGGACATGGTGGCTCACGCTTGTAATCCCAGCACTTTGAGAGGCTAAGGCAGGTGGATCATGAGGTCAGGAGTTCGAGCCCAGCCTGGCCAACATAGTGAAACCCCGTCTCTACTAAAAATACAAAAATTAGCCAGGCCTGGTGGCGCACGCCTGTGGTCCCAGCTACTCGGGAGGTTGAGACAGGAGAATGGCCCGAATCAGAAGATGGAGGTTGCAGTAAGGCAAGATCACGCCATTGCACTCCAGCCTAGGCAACAGAGCAAAACTCCATCTCAAAAAAAAAAAAAAAAAAAAAAAAAGTGTGCAAGTATGTGAAAGAAGGAAATTAACACAGCCTCCAAGGCAACTTTCCAGAAGGAAAGCATTTCTCTCCAGCACTCCGCAGGCTTTGGTTTCTTTCTTTCTACCATGCCTCTCCACGTGTGCCATTCCCTCACTCCCAGTGGGTGTCTCAGGGACCCATCCATCTCTCCCCATGGCACTCTCTCCCAGGCCCTGCAGCGTTTCACTGCCAGCATGGCTTCATCTGTCAGGATTAGGGCTCCTGGCCGGCCGACTCAGAGGCAGGTCAGGCTGCATTAATCCCCAATTAAAACGTTAATCAAAATGGATCCAACCATTAGCTTGGCCAGAGTCCTGGCATGTTAGATTTCCAAGAGATGCTGTGCCCTGGTGGAGAATCTGTCTTTCTTAGCCACCTGCCGTCTGTTCTCGCCACAGTCCAACCATCCTGGACCTTGGCCCAGCCTCCTGAAAGCTGGGGCCAAAGTTCCTGGGCAGAGTATGCGCTGGGAGCTGGGCTCTTCCCTCCATCATTCACTTGCCCCCAATGAGAAAAAGGTGCCAGTGTCCCTCCCCCTGTAGAAAAGACAGGCTGCCTCCAGAGCCTCCCTGCTCTGCTGCAGGCAAGCTAAATAACACCAAATGCACGTTTGTGTTTGCCTTCTTCTACGGGGAGGTGTTTGGGGACGAGCCAGAAGATCCTTTTCTCTTTGCCTCCTTGTAGCTCAAAATTTGGGAACATAAGCTTAAGCAGAGGAGCAGGCTTGGGGGAGCAGTGGGGAACTCAGGACGGCAGGAAGGGAGACTTGGGCTTCCAGGAGTCCCCTGGAGGGACAGCAAGATCGGACCTGCCTGGGGAGGTGTCTGGGTGAGATAGAAAACTCAACCTCAGGGCAAGGGACAGTCTTAGGCACAATTCAGATCCTATTTCTAGCAAAGTCACTTCATTTCTGATTTTGTTAATCAACTACAGTCTGCTGGATGATAAAAATGGCCCACAGTGATGGCGTGCTTGCAGCCAGGTTCTTCTTTGCCTATCCCTTTTTATCAATTCTACTCAGAGGGGCTTTGTGAAGGGCTCCTTTGCCGGGCTTAATGCGTCACCCAAGAGTAGATTCCCACACCCCTAGACCTCTGGCAACAGGCAAGGTTGACTCTTCATCAACAGTGGAAAGCGGGTGGAGAGAGAAAGCAGAGCTAAGATACCCTATTGAGGCTCCAGGAAGTGAGTTCCTTGGAGTGGGTTTGAGTCACTTAGCCCTGTATATCCAGCACACATCTCTTTGTTCTTCTGTTTTCTGCGGCATCTCCCTCACCTCCTGCCAGAGCGCCGCTAGGCATCTGGGGCAGAGAATTCAGAGTTGGCGCCCAGATCTGCCCCAATCAGGCTCCAGGACAAGCTTCGGGAAAGTCTTAGGGGATGGGGAGAAGCACATAAGGTCTGCCTCCCTTGTCACGTCTCCCTCCCAGAGGCCAAACAGGCAACCCAGAGTTTGGCAAAACCGGGGGTTTCATTGATGTTTTTACTCGCAAGGCTTGAGAAGCCAGGCTGTAAGCTGTGGGCCTGGGTTCTCAAGTCTCAGGAGAAGAACCTAGCTTGCCTCCTTTCCAGTACGCCTGCAGTTCCCTGCAGGTTAGGAGTGTGTCCCTCAACAGACATCTTTCCACTGGAATGGGCTGGCTCTGGGAACCACTGAGGAGGGCGATCCCCAGGGGCCAGTGCTTGCCTGTTTTTCAAACACACCTTCCCTCCTTCCCCTCCCAGCAGGTGACTGTGCAGAGCTCCAAAAGCCGGAGGAGGCACAGGTAGAGCTCTGGTCTGGCAGAGCCAGAAAAAATCCCCCAAAGAAGGACAGTGTGCCCTAGCCGCTGTGCCCACGGCATGGCCCCAATCAGCAGTGCCAAACTTTTCTTGGAGATGTGCTGCCAGTGAGGCTCTCCATAGGGACTCTGCCATTAGGGGTGTGGAGGTAGTAAATCCACCCTATTGAATAAACCTCTACTCAGATTCATAGGGCAGGAGCTTCCCCCACCCCACAATGAATCAGACCAGTTCTTGCTCCCTCCTCTCACCGCCCCCCCCCCACCCACTTATCTCAGGGTGTCAGCGAAGTGGGGGAGGAGCGTCTGTCTCCCTCCTCTGTGTGTCTGTCATTCACCTGGGTAACTTTGGTGCCTGGCACCCTTTAAGTGCTTAAGAAAATGCCTGCTGAGTAGACGGACTCAAAAACCCCAGTGGTGGGAACCCGCATTCCTCGGTAATGTCGGATCAGTGTTTCTCAACTCCCCGCCACCCTACCCCATCACCCGCCCCTAAGGAGCTTTGAAAAGATCTTTTCTTCCGATTCTAGAACGAATTCCAGCTTCCACGCCTCCCACCTTGAGAATGAATGCATTGGAGGAACCAGGACTTCTGCCTGTACACAGGGGCTGCTACAGTCCACCGCCCCAGCAGACTGCGACCTCCCAAGGGGGGCCTGGTCTTACTCCTTACTTCTCTCAGCTGCATGGAGCTCCCCCCATTCTATCCTGCCCCCATCCCCTCCCTCTTCACTTCTCCCCAGTAGAGCTCCTCCATAAATGTTTGTAAACTGGATGAATGAATGTTGAATGCTCGGTATGATGAGCTGCTCCTAGTAGGTGTTCAGTCAATCTTTGTCCAATCTGTGAATGAATGAACTTCGCCCTTTTCCTTCCATATCTCCGGGCTGAGCCTCTCTCCCATATGGAAGCTCTGAGGCTGAGACCACCACCTTCCTAGCAGCTACTGGGGTGCCTAGTGAACTGTCTCAGTATCCCTAGTGCCTAGCACACAGTAGGCGCTCAATAAACGCATGCTGTATTCATGGTTAATGATTGACTCAATTAGGCTCACAGTGGGGGTGGAGGAGGGCTCCATTCCATGCCTAAGGATCCAGGGAATGAGCAAGTGTCAGACACCCCCCATCCCAATCCCTAACTCTCCCTCCTCCCGGGACCCGGTGAGAAACCTCGGCCTAGAGCCGGGATGCGCCCCCTCCGGAGTCACTGCGGCTGCGAATGTCCCGGACTTTGCATCCCGGGGACCCCTTGGGAAGAAGCAAAGCTGTACCCGCACCTTGGTCGTAGCTAGCGCGCTCCACGCCGCCACCAGCGGCTGCTCCCGGGTTCTCGGTCGCCCTGGCCTCCCTGCAGGTGGGTTTCGAGGCCCCCGCAGGGAGTTGGGGGCCACGGACACGTGCAGCCGCCCCCGAGCCCGAGTTTGTAGGCGCGGGGTCCGGTCCGCGCTTCGGTGGCGCCTGGCAAGGCTGCAGCGCGGAAAGTTCCCACCTCAAGTTCCCGTCGCTGCGTCCCCGCCTCGGAGTTGGCCCGGCCGTGGCTTCGGTCCTCCCGGCTGCCCACGGGTCCGGGTTGAGGACACGAGAGGGGCCTGGTGGCCGCCTGGGGCGCCCGCTCTGCCTCCCGGAGCCGCCGCCAAACTTCAGTCCCGGGGGCTCGGCTCAGCTCCCGCCCTCGGAGCCGCGGCCGCCCCGTCTCTGCCTCCCGGTCCCCACCGGGCTCCGAGTGCGTCGGGAGCGCGGCGCGGCAGTCGCTGAGGGAGGGAGCGAGGCAGGAGGCGGGACGGAGGGAGGGGACGGAGGGAGGGGACTGCGCGCGGGGCGGGGAGAAGGGGCGGGCGGGCAGCTGAGAGTGCTGCGCCGGGCCTCGCCCCACTTCGGGACAGTGGCAGCGGCGCCGCCCGTCAAGGGGCGTCCGGGCGCCCAATTGGAGCCCCGCACCTTGGATAGGGAGCCCTGGCGCCCCTGCCGGCCGGCGCTCCTTGCGGCACGATCCTGAGCCCGTGTCCGGGACGATCGCGCTACGCCCTCCCTCCCATCGCCTTCTTCCTTGTCTGCTCTCCCCGGAGCGCCCACCCTGCGGCCCCCTCGCCTGCACCCGCTGGCCTCTAAGGTCCCGGCGCTCCGCTGCCCTGGAGCTTCATGCACCAGGCGGCGTGGCAACCTCCCGGGATCGCGCACCCTGTCAGTTTTCCCTGCTGTCCAAGTTTGCCCGCGGTCCCGAGCCCGGGCCCCTAGCACCACGGCCCCAGGATCTACCTGTGTCAGGGACTTAAAACCCCACTCTCCGCTGCGCCGGGGCCGCGCTCCACACGCTTTCACATCCCAGGGACCACATGAGCCCTGTCTCCTGCCTTTCCTTGGAAATCCAAGTGCACTGCTGCCTCTGGGCCCCTCGCCCTCCCGCCCCGGCCAAATACTGCATCGTTAGGGCCCTCCACACGCTGCTGCCCTGCAGCCACACGCTGCAAACAAGCTTTCACATCCTGGGTGTCACATGTCGTGAGCCTTTTCTCCATCTCCTAGAACGATGTTGTCCTTGGGCCCTTCCTGCCACCGCCGCCTAGGGGCTGCCGGCACCTTGCTGTGCCAATTTCCTAGGGCCAGTACTACCGTCCCAGGTGCTGTTCCCTCCAGGCCCGTGGGGCCAAGGCTCAGAGCCCTCCCAGGCCAGCAGACTCGCATTTCCTCGTCCACTCCCCTGGCCTGGGCAGGGCATTTGGACCAGGTCCTGGGGTCCTGGGGTCTTGTGCCAGAGTGGGTAGGATGCCGCACAGTTGCTGGAGGTTGCTATGGAGGATTCGTCGGAGAGGAGAGGGTGCCGCTGGCAGGGATGGCCTCTTACAGCCTTGCACTCCCTTCCTCTTTTCCTTTCTGCCTCTACTTTTCCCATCATCAGAGAACTAAGAAAGGACATGAAGAAATCTGCTGCCCACCAGCCTTCTGCTTAAGAGTGGGGCATGGGTTGGGGAGTTGTGGATGCTCATTAAGTGGGTTAGGATTAATCCTAAGAAGTGAGCCCAGGGCACCGTAGCCTGTGCGGCAGTCCCAGCCACTTAGGAAGCTGAGGTGGGAGGAGCATAAGAGTTCCACGTTATGGTGCGCTATGATGGCACCACTGCATGCCAGCCTGGGTGACTGAGCGAGATCTGGCCCCCAAAACAACAAGAACAATAAAAACACTGGCTTACTGGTGAGGTGGACGCCTGGACAGACGGGATCTGCCCAAGGACCTGTTTCCAAGAGCTCGCCTTCTGCTGGAGGCTTGGCAGAACCCGCAAACTGTTGAACTACATGAATGCAGAAAGAAGCCAGAGACCCCACTTGAGATAGAATAATGGCGGAGGGCGCTTGCGGAGGTGATGGTGACATGGAGCCCTGAGCCAGAAGGAGACCATCTCGCAAGATGGGAAGAGAGCTTTCTAGGTGGACAGAACATCAGAGGCACTGGCTTCAAGCAGTAGAGACGAGACACGTCTGAGAAACAGCAAGGAGACCATCCAACAACGTAGGGGAGGGAACCAGATGGGGTGGGGTGTGCCTTTGGGGTCAGAGGGTCCCTGGATTACATATTGAGAAACACTGCTTTTTCTTCTTCTTCTTCTTCTTCTTCTTCTTTTTTTTTTTTTTTTTCTTTGAGGCGGAGTTTCACTCATTGCCCAGGCTGGAGTGCAATGGCACAATCTTGGCTCAAGGCAACTTCTGCCTCCCAAGTTCAAGTAATTCTCCTGCCTCAGCCTTCCGAGTACCTGGGATTACACATGTGCACCACCACACCCGGCTAATTTTGTATTTTTAGCAGAGATGGGGTTTCTTCATGTTGGTCAGGCTGGTCTCGAACTCCTGACCTCCCACCCGCCTCAGCCTCCCAAAATGCTGGGATTACAGGCGTGAGCCACAAATCCTGGCCTGAGAAACACTGCTCTCGTGGTGGATCAGGCTCCTGCCTTCCTCTCCCATCTGAAAATTGTTTTTGTTGTTGTTGTTTTTTGAGACAGATTCTTGCTTTGTCTTCCTGGTTGGAGTGCAGTGGCACAATCTCAGCTCACTGCGGCATCCGTCCCCCTGGGTTCAAGTGATTCTCCTGTCTCAGCCTCCCAAGTAGCTGAGACTACAGATGTGTGCCACCATGACCAGCTAATTTTTGTATTTTTAGTAGAGACAGGGTTTCACCATGTTGGCCAGACTGGTTTCAAACTCTCGACCTCAGGTGATCCACCAGCCTCAGCCTCCTAAAATGCTGGAATTACAGCTGTGAGCCTCTGCACCCAGCCAGAAAATTGCTGTCTCTATCTTGTTTTTGAGACATGGCCTGGCTCTGTCACTCCCTGGAGTGGTACAATCACAGCTCACTGCAACCTCTAACTCCTGGGCTCAAGGGATCCTCCTGCCTCAGACTTCCAAGTAGCTGGGACTACCACACACCACCATGCATCACTAACTTAAAAAATGTTTTCTGCAGAGGCTGGTCTAGAACTCCTAGGCTCAAGCCATTCACCCACTTTGGCCTCCCAATGTGCTGGGATTACAGATGTGAACCACTGTGCCTGGCCCTGTTTCTATCTTTTTTTTTTATTTTTTATTTTGAGATGGAAACTCGCTCTGTTGCCCAGGCTGGAGTGCAGTGGCGTGATCTCAGCTCACTGCAACCTCTGCCTCCCACGTTCAAGTGATTCTCCTGCCTCAGCCTCCCAAGTAGCTGAGACTACAGGCATGTGCCGCTACACCCAGCTAATTTTTTGTATTTTTAGTAGAGGTGGGGTTTTATCATGTTAGCCAGGATGGTCTTGATCTCCTGACCTCATGATCCGCCTTCCTTGGTCTCCCAAAGTGCTGGAATTACAGATGTGAGCCACTGCGCCTGGCCCCGTTTCTATCTTTTTAACTTGCATATTATCTCTGTCCCCACTGGGGAACCAGCTCAATCAGGGTGAGGACTGTGTGCTATCTCTCCCCACCCTAGCAGCTTCCACTCTGCTAGGCACATACAGAGCAGGCTTCTTAAATAATTCCTGGGGTCGCTCAGGACAGTTTTCTGGAACAGATGTGACTGCCTCAGAGAGTCAGACTCCTCGCTGATGATGACAGGATGAGGGTGCAGCTCAGGGGCACTCAGACGTCACTGTGTACCTGAGTCCCCCGAGGGCTTTTTAAAACCCAGACAGCTGCACCGACCCCGGAGCAGCTGATTCAGTGGGTCTGGCGTAGGGTCCTTCTGAGGAGCTCCCTGCTGATGCTGATGCTGATGCATCAGGTTTGGGGATCCCACTTTGAGAACCACTGATATTGAAGGTGTGAACCCCTATCCAGCTCGGTCTGACTTCCAAGCCCTCATGAGGTCTTGGGAGAGACTCAAGCCAGCTTCTCCTTATGTAGGATCCATGGGACCTAATGGCCACCTCTGGAGACAGGGTTGGGCTTATTAGAACACTGTGCACCTGAGTCAGATTTCATAGTGACCTGCAGACAGAAGACCCGATATACTGTGTGGGGACTGTCGGTGAAAACAATGACCCCCGCCCAGTCCTGCCTTACCCGCAACATACACACTCACTTGCTGTACCCAGGAGTTAAATTACGGCCTCATCTTATCCCTGACTGTGCTAAACAATGTCCAATAAAATTCTTTTAAGTCCTTTTAAGGAATTCCCTCTTTGCAGTTCCTCCCTCCCTTAGAGCCTTCCAGATTTTTCACTCTTCTCCTCCTATCTTCATTTTCCTCTTGCAAAGCATCCTTCCCCAAGCTGTCGTGTGGAAAGAGATGTTGATGATGCCCGTGGAAGCTTCCTGAGAAGATGGGAACCGTCAATGCTTGCTGGGCACCTAGAAGGTGCCAGGTGGTTGCTGGGTGATTTGAAGACATCATAGGCACCCCTGGGCCAGGAGGTGGGCTCTGGCACACGTACCTGTTTTATTTGTCCCTACTGAGTTAAAATTTTCAAAAATTAATTTAAAATTAGTTGCTGACCTTTAAAAACTGGGAGATTGCACATACAGTTTTTTCTTTTGAAACACTGGGAGATCTGGCCAACATCCCTTACCCACGCAGTGTGCTGGCGCTGGGCAGGGGCTTGTGCCCATCCCTGTGGCATGTCCTTCTACCCACATTGTGCCATCTCGGTTACCACCAGGGCCCTGGAAGAAAGTGGATGATCTTGGCAGGATTTCTAGGGTCGTGCAGCAATGGCAGAGTCAGATCGGAACCCAGGCCTGCTGGACTCCAAAGCCCAAGCTTGTCGCTGGGATACAAACTGCTGTTAATTTGTTGGGCAGGAGGAGAATGTGACATCGCTGGCCCCAAGGAAATACCTTAAAAGGGAGTTACTGTCAGCAGTTTCAGACTATGCCTTCCTTCCCATTCATAACCAGCTGTCAGGAAGCCATAAAGTTCTGGCCTGTTTCTCCAGGGCAGGAAAAGTTACCCAGAGCTGTCCAGATTTTTTTTTTTTTAAACTAATCTCCTTGAGATGAAAAGGCTTGGATTTGGCTGCAGCTGGGAGGAATTTGTTGAGAGTGGTGGGTGGGATGGGGTTTTCTTGGTTTGGAGTTAGCTCTTCTGACAGGGGATCCCCCTGCGTGTCTGCGAGGTGTAGGCTGGCCTTGGAGTCAAGTCAGGGTGGGGTTGGGATGGGGATTCTCCTGCTGTCTTTCCACAGTCACTCTGCTCCACGAACTTCCCCTTTCTGCTCCTCTAATATCCCAAGTCACCCTCCCACAGACTTCCACATAGCCAGTTCCTGCAGGGCTCAGCCCATTGTCACCTTGGGATCCCTGGTCTAGGCTGGGATTAGGTTGCAGTAGGAGAGGGCGTGCCAGAGTGTGACTTTATTGAAGTCTTTGTTTTAAAATGTGATATTTTGCTTCTTGTGGATTTTTGTGCATTCATTTTGATTTTTAAAAATATTGTTTCAAAATGTTATTTATCATGATGACTGAGTTTTTGGCCCCCTCCCCTACTTTTTTATTTTTTTTTATTTTTTTATTTTTTTTTGAGATGGAGTTTCGCTCTGTCACCCAGGTTGGAATGCAGTGGCATGATCTCAGCTCACTGCAACCTCCGCCCCCTGATTCAAGCAATTCTTCTTCTTCAGCGTCCTGAGTAGCTGGGATTACAGGTGCCCTGCCACCGAACCCGGCTAATTTTCTATTTTTAGTAAAGACAGGGTTTGACCATGTTGGCCAGGCTGGTCTTGAACTCCTGACCTCAGGTGATCTGCTCACCTCACCCTCCCAAAGTGCTGGGATTACAGGTGTGAGCCACCATACCCGGCTCCCTCTTACATTTTGCACCCTCTCGTCCCAGCTCCAGCCTTGCTCCTAGTCCAGGGTTATTTGGAAAGAGCCCTGGGCTGAGAGTCAGGAGAGCTGGGTTCTGGTGCAGCCTGCGCCACTAGACTAGCGTGTGGTTGGACACAATCCCCCTGCACCCTGAGCCTCAGCTGTACCATCCATCCAGGGAAAGGGTTACACCTGACTCTAGTTCCAAAACGATCTAAGACGTCTGCTAGAACTCTGAGCGGTGGTACATTATGTCTGTCTCCAGCCATTTAGGGTGGCACTCACTGTTTCCTTCTTGGCTCTACCCTTGGGGCGTTCCTCTGTGCAAGCACAGAATCTTCTCGGCGGCTGTGTGCAATGAGCATCAGCGCCTTCACGCCTTTTTCCTGTCCTGGAGGAAATGTCTGTTTTGGGAACGTGCTTCTGTACCCTACTCTTTGGTGTCCTGCTTTTTTTGTTTTGGTTTCATTCCCCGGATCACTGGCTAAACATTGTTGAAGGACCTTCTATATGCCAAGCACTGAGCAAGCACTTGGGATGCAAATGACATATTTGCAGCCCTGGAGGAGCCTCACCCTCCGTGGCGGGAGACTGCCCATGAGCAGATCCAGTGCCGAGAGGAGCCTGCAGGGGTGGAGGACTTCCAGGGAGGACGAGGCCACTTCCAGGGAACTGTGCGCCAGCTTTTCTCCTGGGAGGAAGCCTGCAACCTCGGTGCCGTCTCCAGATGCCATCAGCCCCGAGCAGTGTACAGCGCCTTCCTCATAGAATCCTCCTGGAGAGAGTGCTGCAGCGTCACGTTTTGGAGTCACCCTCAAAGGGACGAGGCTCCGAGTTAAAGCTTCCAGTTCTCTCTAACCCCATCTCCCTCCGCCCCTCCTCCGGGTTGTGGTTTGCTCCTCAGTTTTTCCTCATCCTGACAACCTTCAAAGCCCATTTCCAAGGCCACCTCCTGCGTTCAGCTTTCCTCCACTGCTCTAGCCCTCAGGGGACTCTTCCCCCACCCTTCTCCTAAGCCTTTATCAACTAACAGGCGCTCTCCCTGGCACTTAATTAAGATCTGTCTAGAGTTCCTTGGTGCCTCAGCCCAGCCACCAGATTCTGGTTCCTGCAGGGAGAGGGCACTGCCTGATAGTTGGGAATAGCCGGAGGGCTCATTCCCCTCTACTCAGAGGGTGCAAACCGAGGTATCTTCCCAGAACTTCCATGTTTTAAAAATAATGAAATATGTGCCAATATTGGAAAATTAGGAGATTTTCACACATAAATCCAGATTTCTGGCTTCCTTTGAAAACTTAGATGTGCCAATTCTGACCTGGCAAAAGTTGGCTAGAGCTGGTAGCAACATTTTCCTTTACCTGGGTTAAAGGCATGGCTTCTCCAGTTTATCATAATCCTCACCTCTCCTTCATGTCTAGAACCCTTTACCTGTCTACCTGTCTGGTCCCCGTAGGCATCTGAGATTTTAAGTCCTGCGTTCAACTTTTCTTTCTTAAGAAGAAAGACAGCTCATCAGAGCACTGCGTACTGGGAAATGCTTAGATGGCTCAAAGGGAGGTGGGCGTGGAAAAGGGAGTGTGTGAGCACCCAAGATTGTTGGGTGGTTGGGGGTGGGGGGAGTCAGGCGGGAGGGTGCTTACTATGAATCCAGTCCACAGATACTTAGTATCAATGAACTCAGATGGGTGTTTGAACCTAGCTGACGTGATGTGGGTTATGTGTGCAGGTAGAGATATATCTCATGTGAGTACAAAACAATACAGTTATAAAAACTGAAAGGAATCTAACTTCTTGAGAGCGCGTGCTAGGGACCCGATACTGTTGTAAGGTTGTTACATTTTGTTCTTAGAATAAACCCGCACGGTGGGTAACACGGTTTTCCCTGTTAATGGGAGGGGGGAAGTGAGACATGGGTGAATAACTTGCTCGGGGTCACACAGCCGGAACACAAGAAGCCGTGATGGCAGCACACGCAGAAGGACCCCGAAGCTGGGTTTGACAGCGGGATCGGAGGTGCCGGCAGGTGCTGGGTTTTGTTGTTGCCATCTTTCCTCCCCCAGAGGAGGGAGGGGTTGCCATGTTGTCCCATCTCTCGGGATTGTAATAAGTCTCCCTCCTGCCGGGAGTCTGCCAGGCTTGAGGCCTCTTCCTTAGCAGGGGGGTGAGTGAAGCAGCCCCTCAGGTCTATTACTGTAGGCTGTTTGATCTGGACACACACAGAAGTACGAGGCTTTCGAGAGAGGAGGGCAGGGTGGGGGGGAGGGGGAGACAAGGAGGCAGTGGTCCCGCCAGCTGGAACCAAGTCCCCTCAGACAGCCCCTGGATCCCAGAAGCACAGGGCCCACCAGCCAGGCCCCCCCAGGATGAGCTCATTCCCCACAGCCCCGGATCTGAGGTCAGTGTCCCATTGCACCATTCTAGCGTCCGCCTTGCTGCAGTGGAAGATTTTTTGTCCCCTTGCTGTTACTTTGCGTTGCTTCTGGGCTGCATTCCCTCTTATTTCATTTTCATCTGAGATCCTGAGCTCACCCTCCCCAGCAGCTGACGGGACCATTTATTTCCAAGGCTGCAGCCAGTCGCAGGGCTGCCGACAGCTGAGTGGAATACTCTGGTATTTTGCCACCCCGTTTTGTTCCTGCAGACGGGAAGGGAGATGGGAGAACATCTTCATGGTGCAGCCGCGAGGCTGTCAGAGCCTCAGAGCCTCAGCCGTCATCCCCCGTGGCCTGAGATGCATGGTGTTCTGTCCAGAACACTGCCTGGGTGGACTTGGGCCCTTGACCGTTTGTCCTTTTGGCCTCGAAACCTTGAGAGAGCGTGGTCTGTGCTTTGCAATTGTCCCGTCAAATGCCCTTGGATCGTCACAGCCGCAACAGCCCCTAGAGGTGGTTTTGTCAGACGTTCTCCATGTTCAGAGAGGGTGAGGAACTCGTGGGGGTTGCACAGCAAGTGCAGATGGGCAGAGGCAGGACTGACAGGTTCCTGGGTCCTGGGCCCATCCCTTTTACATTATATCAGGCTGCCTCTTTAGAATCTCAGAAGGCCAAGCCCCAAGGGACCCTCCCTATGCCTCAACTTCCTGGAATGTTCTTCCTCTAGTTCTTTTCGGGATTTGTCCTTTCCCTCCTTCCGGCCTCAGCTCAAGTGTTCTTTCCTCAGGGGACATGTGGACAAGTGCGGTCATTATCCTTGGATAAATTCTTATGGGTGAAAATCTTATGTCAGCTGGGCACAGTGGCTCATGCCTGCAATCCCCAAGGTGGGGGAATAGTTTGAGCTCAGGAGTTTGACAGCAGCCTGGGCAATATAGTGAGACCTCGTTTCTACTAAAAATAATAATAAAAAAAAATAGCCAGGCATGGTGCTGCCCATCTGTGGTCTCAGCTACTCAGGAGGCTGAGGCAGGAAGATCACTTGAGCTTGGGAGGTCGAGGCCACAGTGAGCCATGATTGGGCCACTGGACTGGGTGACAGAGTGAGACCCTATCTCCCCCCACCCCCACCCCCCCAAAAAAAGAAAAAGAAAAATTACATGTTTTCAATCACAGGGTTGTGCTACCTGCTTGTACTGGAGTCTTCCGTCTGTAAACTCTGTGAGGACGAAGCCCATTGCTATCTGAATATGTATCTATGAAACATAGCACTGCGTTTCACAGCTGGCCTGTTCTCAGCACAGATGAATGTATATTGAATGAATGGACAGGTGGAGGAATGAGTCTCTTTTGGATAGATAGTTGTTGAGAGATAATCCCCCACGGGTATCTTGCATTTCTGCATGTCTTGCAAGCAAAGGTCCTGACTGCCCTTGTTCCAGATTACATTTTAGAGAATGTTCACATAGTGTACAGCCTTGAAAGATAGAGGTGGTGTCTTTTTTCAGAGCAAAGAGCAGGCATGTTTACTATCTGTTGTAAAAGATTTGGGTTTCTTAATATAATTCAGCCTTAAAAAGAAAGGAAATTCCGGCACACACTACCACATGGATGAAAATTGAGGTCATTATGCTAAGTGACATGAGCCAGACACAAAAAGACAAATGCTGTATGATTCCACTTGCATGCGTACCTACAGAATTCAAATTCACGGACACAGAAAATATCAGAGTGGTTGCCAGGGGTTCAGGGAGGGGAAAATGGGGAGTTATTTAGTGGTAGAGAGTTTCTGTTATGCAAGATGAGAATGTTCTGGAGATCTGTTACACAACAAAGTGATTACTTAAGACTACCAAACTGTCCACTTAGAAATGGTTAAGATGGTAATTTTACGTTTTTGTTTTTTTTTTTTTCTACAGACACAAATGAAGTTTTTGTTTTCCTGAGCTCATTGTTCCTCTCCTATAATGCAGCTCTCTGCACGTCTTTGTACTGCCCTGTGCGAACTGGGGCTTGAGGAAGTGATGCAAGTCGCAGTAATCTGGCTACTGCTATTGCTGTGAGTAATCAGCTGTCCTTTGTCTTTGACCCAGGATCTCGCATCTTCTGCCAGCATCCATGAAACTTGCTAGCTTGCAAGTAGGTTAAATCTCAGACACTTCCGCAGTTGACAGTAGTGATTTCTGTACATTTTCCTTGCAGCGCTTTTGACAACTGTAGGTAAACACTTATCTTTAAGTATCTTTAAATACTTGAATACTTGCGTGCCTCACTAATTATTGAGACAGAGACTCATTCTGTCGCTCAGGCTAGAGCGTAGTGGAGTAATCTCAGCTCGCTGCAACCTTCGCCTCCCGGGTTCAAGCAATTCTCCCTGCCTCAGACTCTTGAGTAGCTGGGATTACAGGTGCCCACTACCATGCCCAGCTAACTTTTGTATTTTTAGTAGAGGCGAGGTTTCACCATGTTGATCAGGCTCGTCTTGACTCCTGACCTCAGGTGATCTGCCCGCCTCAGCCTCCCAAAGTGCTGGGATTACAGACATGAGCCACTGCGCCCGGCCCACCCTAAGCTTTCTTGTTTGCAGTTTTATTTCCAGTGCCTGGCACATAGAAAATGCTCAATAAATCTTTGTAGAATGAATGACTGGGTAGATGGGTGGATGGATGAATGACTGCTTGTTGCCTTGATCCCACCATCGCTTCCTCAAGAAGAGAACTTCTGGAACAGATGGTCTGGCTTGTCGTCACAGCTATTTGGAAGCAAGCTCCCGAGGAGTCATCTCTATTTTGTGCCAGGCTGGCTCTAGTCTTCCTCACCACCCCCTCCCCCATGCTTCTCCTACACAAATGCTGCTGAGAGCACTTCAAGAGGGAGGAAAGTCCCACTTCTCTCCATCTGCCAGCTGTTTCCTTGTGACGGTCAAGGGTTACTCTAGTCATCTTACAGAAGCGGATGCGGAGGCTCATATCGGTCAAGGCTTCACACAACAGGCCTGGGTTTGGCTACTTGCCGTCTGGTCTCAGATGGGTCTGGGTTCTGGGACTTCTGCCCCACACGCTGCCAGCAGCCCTCTAGACACCAGGAGATGGAAGTTAGAAGGATCTCAGGCTGTTGACAAGAGGGTTGGCCCACAGTGGTTCGGTTCAGTGAGCTCAGCCCAGTCCTGGTTTTAGGTGAGCACCGTCCCGCTGGGCGATCCTGGAACCTCTGAGCAGCTGCCTATAGAAGGCCCTTACCTGGCTCTGAACAGCTCAGGGGGTGGGTAATTGGCAGTTGGCGGTCTGCAGGGCTTGGCTTCTGGGGCTCTGTCGATGCTGACTCAGATCCCGTTACTTTTTCCCTTCACGTCTGGTCCCCTCCTAGCTGAGTCTGCCCCAGCGCCCTGGGAATGGCGGTCTCCGGCTCGTTCCGTGTTCTCTTTTCATATCCGCATATGACATAAACTTAATGCCTTGCTCCCCTTGGGGCCTTCCCTGTTTGTTTTCAAGAGCTGCCTTTTGAAGTGAGAAAAAGATAAAAAAGGAATCTAATCAATTTCTCCTTTCACTTCTGCTGAAACAATTTTAATTCTCTTGTACACAATGTGGATCTCTCTGACTTACCAGGAAAGAGTGATACAGGAAGGCCAGGGAGAGACGGCAATGAAAGCATAGAGCCTTACATGCCAAGGTAGCTCGTTGTGGCATTTAGAAATCGGGGCATAGGCTGGGGGCAGAATTTGGGCTCCCAGGCTAATGCTTTCCTCAGCATGTCAAGTTATATCCTTAGTCCGTTCAGTGAATATTTATTCAGCACCAATTGTGTGCCAAACGCTTTCTTGACTCGTGAGCCCTGACTGCTTAAAAGATACATTTTATTCTTAGTGGTAACACTGGTAGCTCTTGCATTTCCTTTCATGTGAATTGTAATAAATAATCTTTTGGAGAAAAATATAGTTATAAGTAATAGTAGTCATTTGTACATTCGTTGATCTACTCATGTATTCATCTGAAAACAAACATTAACTGAGCACCTACTGTGTGCCACCCTTTCTACTTGGGGCTTGGGATCTTGGGGCTATGACTTTGACCATGACAGGTAGAGTCTCTGCTTTCATACACCATAAGTATTTGTGTGTGAGAGAGCCAAGAAACAAGAGAACAGTGTGTATGTAATGACAGACAGTGATAAACAGTGAAGTGGGTGAGGGTTAGAGAGTGACAGGGGCAGCTGTTTAGCGCTCATGTGGGATGATGATGCCCCTGGCGAAGTACGCTCGACTCACTCAATGGTTACTTCTTTATTTTATTTATTTAGTTAGTTTTTGAGATGCAGTTTCGCTCTGTTGCCAGGCTGGAGCGCAATGGCATGATCTCAGCTCACTGCAACCTCCGCCTCCTCGGTTCAAGTGATTTTCCTGCTTCAGCCTCCAGAGTAGCTGGGACTACAAGTGTGTGCCACCACGCCTGGCTAAGTTGTGTATTTTTAGTAGAGAAAGGTGTTCACCACATTGGCTAGGATGGTCTCGCACTCCTGATCTCATAATCCACCCGCCTCGGCCTCCCAAAGGGTTGGGATTACAGGCGTGAGCCACCCTGCCCAACCTAATGGTTACTTCTGGAAGGGCGTAGAGTTGAGTCATGGATCTTTTCTCTCTGCAGCATGTCCTTCGTGTTCTTTTTTCACTAGTCAGGGATTTGCTGTGCTGAGCCATCCTCATCTCACCCTGTTCTCTTTGGCTCCTGCCCCACCCGCATTCCCGGGAGTCTAGTCCACCCGGGGGGCCTTCCACCCACCCATGCCCTGGGCTACCCCTGGCTGCTGCTCCAAGGTTCCAGGCTCCCTCTCAGATCAGGGCTTCACACTTGCCATTTCCTCTAACCGGAAAGTTCTTCCCCAAGATACCTGCTTGGCTCTGTCACTCACTTATTTGTGGGGTTTTGCTCAAATGTTGCCTTTGTGGCAAAGTCATTTCCTGGTCACCCTATTTAAAAGCTCGACAACCCACCACTAGACTTCTGCGTCCTCCATGCTCTTTTTCTCTGTCTCCTTGGCTTTTTATTGTCATTTGCTGTAGTGAATATTTTCATCAGTGGTCACTACCCTTAGTCAGAAGGGATGAGAAGATCTCCAAGGGCAGGTATCTGGGGGAGAGCACTGAGAGACAGAGCTGCCTTGAGAGGACCAATGGCCTTCAGCTGAGGGCCCCAGGCAGCTGATGCAACCGCATTCTCCTCCGTCTCTCTGATCTTGCCGAGCCTCCCCATTGGCCAAGCCCCGCGAAGAGATGCGTCATGCACAAGTCAGCCTCCAAGGGCGCAGAGAAGGATGGAGAAAGGGATGCGAAGGGGAAAGCCTCCAGACGGTATTCTCCGGAGGCCTACGGATTTATTAAAAAGTTTTGCACAGTCTTGCAAGGATGACGCACTGGGCTGGACTTTGATCACTCCACCAACATTTCCACCAGCACGTGCAAGGCCTGACTTTGAATTTCAGCTCTGCTGCTTTCCAGCTGTATGACTTTGGACAAGTCACCGTGCCCTCTGAGCCCAGATCCTCATCCGTTCCATGAAGCTAAAAATCCCTGCTCTGCCTCCCTCTCCAGATGGTTGTGAAGAGTTGCTGAGGTTCAGGATGGAGAAGTGCTGTGTAAACAGCTGAGTCTTGGACAAAATTGGTTTTTTTAATCAGCTGCCAGTTCCCATTTCCATTGTTGATTTAGAAATTCCAAGTCTAGATGCAAAATAGTTTACTGGTCTCCATGAGGACCTGGGAATGAAAGATGTTTTCAGCCCAACCCATCCACTTAAATTGGTTCTCGATGGAAAAATCCAGAAACTCCTTTAAGATCCCAGGTGTGGGTAGCAGCTCTGCTCCCCATCCATATGTAAGACACCCGGTGTCTGCTGGGGGGCTGTTGAGGAGATCTCCATTCCAGCTTATTAAATGCTTCAAGTGGCGATTGGTTCTCCTACCTCCTCCCTTCCTCACTCCAGCCAAAGGGAGCACCCCTCCTGGGGCGAGGGAGGACAGATCGGTGGGTGGTGGGCAGGGCCGAGTGCTTCCTGAGAAGCTGTAGGAAGAGTGTGGGGGAAACTGCAGGCCCTCTTTTCTTTGTTGGGAGCTCAGACGCTTCTATAGCAGGTACCCGCTACCCCGCAGCGCGAGCCCCGCGGTCCCCGCTCCACGGAGAGCAGAGCACACCGCCTGTGGTTGCCAAGGCACTTAGCTGCAGCGGGCATGTCTCTTTAGCAATCTGGGCCACTAGCCCAGCGTGAAGTTGGCTGGTGGGCACAGCGCGTGGCTAATTGCTGTGATTTGGCATTCACAGGCGGAGTACAGCATTGTACCAAGCGCAGGGGTTAGAGGCGGTTCTCAGCCAGCCGCCTTTGCCTGCTGTCACTCTCTGGCTTTGAGAACAAGTCCAGAATCCTGTTTGTTATTGGGGGCGGGGCGAGAGACCCTCTTTCTTTCCACCGGGCAGTTTTGAATCCATCCTGTTTCCAAACTGGGGGTCCCGTGGTCAGCGGCCAGAACTGCAGCCTGGGCAAAGGAGGCCTGAGTCTTCCTCTCAGCTCCGGCAATCCCCTGCTCCGTGTCTTTGGACAAGTTCTTTCTTTTTCTCTACCTTGGCATATCCATTAGTAAAATGAGACTTGTACCGCCATACATGGTGCTTCTTTCAATGCATACACCTTGTGTTTTTAGGACCGGGTTCCTCAGCCTCAGTACTTTGGACGTTTGGGGCAGAATCATTCTCTTGGGGGGGCTGCCCTGGGCATTGCAGGGGCCTTGGCAGCGTCCCTGGCCTCTGCCTAGTAGATATCTACGGCACTCACATCACAAGTAGTGACAAAAACGACTCCAGTAAAAAATAAGACTGGGTGCGGTGGCTCATGCCTGTAATCCCAGCACTTTAGGAGGGTAAGGCAAGAGGATTGCTTGAGGGCAGGAGTTTGAGACCAGCCTAGGCAACATAGGGAGACCTTGTATCTATAAAAAATAAAAAAAATTAGCCAGGCATGGTGGCGCACATCTGTAGTCCCAGCTACTGGGGAGGCTGAGGTGGGAGGATCGCTCAAGCCCAGGAGGTTGAGGTTGCCATGAGCTGAGATCGTGTCACTGCACTCCAGCCTGGGTGTCAGTGATACCTTGTCTCTCCTCCAAAAAAAAAGAAGTAAAAAAGAAAATTCCCTGGTGAGCAAAATTGCCCCTGGTTAGAAATTACTGTTCTAGGGTGTAGGCTGAAGATTTTGCAGGCTATGGGAAACATTTCCTTTGCGTGTTACTCTGGAGTGTAAATTATTGCCTTTATCATAATGGTTCTTAGTTATTTGACACATATATTGACTGTCTCCTATGTGCCAGACCCTGGGAATATACAATTAAATATATTTAATACAATTTAATTTAAAATACAATTAAATATACATGTCCCTGCCCACACAAAGCTCAAAGTCTAGAGGGGGTAGAGGACGGCGGGACAGTATTCATGTAACCACGTAAAGGAATAAGATCATTTCCTGTGTCACCTTCAAAAAGACAATGTGATAGAGTTACTCCATGGTGGCTAATTAATTTTCCTATTTAACAGTTTTGAAAGTGCATGCATGCTGGGCATGGTGGCTCATGCCTGTAATCCCCAGCACATTGGGAGGTCGAGGCAGGAGGACTGCTTAAGCCCAGAGCCCAGGTGTTTGAGACCAGCCTGGGTAACATAGTGAGACCCTATCTCTAGCTTTTTTTTTTTTTTTTTTTTTTTGAGACGGAGTTTCACTCTTGTTACCCAGGCTGGAGTGCAATGGCGTGATCTCGGCTCACTGCAACCTCCGCCTCCTGGGTTCAGGCAATTCTCCTGCCTCAGCCTCCTGAGTAGCTGGGATTACAGGCACGCACCACCATGCCCAGCTAATTTTTTGTATTTTTAGTCAAGATGGGGTTTCACCATGTTGACCAGGATGGTCTCGATCTCTTGACCTCGTGATCCACCCGCCTCGGCCTCCCAAAGTGCTGGGATTACAGGCTTGAGCCACCGCGCCCGGCTTGTCTCAATCTTTAAAAATAAAAATAAAGGTAAAAATAAAGAAAGTTAATGTACCAAGTATTAAGTAATGCACTCAGAGCATATTAAACATTAAGTAACATATTCACACATACGACAAGAATGATTTTTCCTTTGGCCTCAGAACAGACACCATGTAGAAAAAATCCTTTGAATTCCTAGGCTTGTTGGATTTATTGAGTAACAGATAATATTGTTAGAAGGCTGTATTAGTTTCTTGTGGCTGTGGTAAAAAAAGCACGACAAATTGGGTGGTGTAAAACAATAGATAAACATTCTCTCACGGCCCTGGAGGCCAGGAGTCTAAAAGTGAGGGCTCAGCAGGGCCAGGTCTCTAGCAGAGAATCCTGCCTCAAGTTTTCCAGCTCCTGGGGTCTCCCAGGGCTCCTCGGCCTGGGTTAGCACTGCTCCCATCCCTGTGTCCTTCTTCACGTGGCCTCCCCTCTGTGTCTGTATCTCTGTGTCCAAATCTCCCTCTCCTTGCTCTCACAAAGATACTAGAGTTAGGTCTCCCCCTCATCCTTCTCTGACCTTAGTTAAATCTGCAAAGACCTGGTTTCCAAATAAGATCCCATTCACAGGCATTGAAATCTAGCTCTTTGGGAGACTCTGTTCAGTACACAGGCCAGGTCTGATGAACTAGTCCCGGCCAGGGAGAAGTGACATCAAGTCCTTCTACTTTTGTGAGTCTTTGAAATAAGTAAGCTCAGCTTCTGATGTATCAACCCCAGAGCAGAAATGCCTGTGCCAGGCGGGCCCGTCTTACGCGCTGGTTCCATACCCACAGCCGTGACCCTGCATGGACCAGCTCTTCTGCCCGCTTCTCCCTCTTCTGAATTTTTCCAGCAAAACCCAAACTTTGATGAAATCCAGCTGTTCACAGCCGTGCCTGAGCTGAACAGTGTCTGGAGGACACACAACCATGCTCACGGGTCTCTTTTAAAATCTGGGCCCACGCAATCCAAGTGGACCTCAGCGTTGCCGATGGTCCCTCCCCGCTTCCTCCTTCCCCCAGCTTTCCTTCCGCTCAGGGATCGCTGTCTTGAGTTTCTCCCCTTTGGTCGGTCTTCAACACGCTGTCTCCCTCCTTACTGTCAGCTGATGACTGGCCCCTTATTTCACTGAGAAAACAGGCAGTCAGAAGAGAACTCCCTGCCTGTCCTCAACAGACCTGCGTCTACACCACAGACTCCACCTTTCCTTCCGGTTCCACGTAAGTCCAACTTCCATGAAATGCCCCACTGGACTTCCTCCCGTGTCCTTGAGGACTTTATTCCTGCATCTGTCCCTTCTCCACTTCCTGTATGGTGTATTTCCCCTTTAACACTGAAAGGAAAGCCCCTGCCAGCGCCCCTTTCCCCCCTAACCACCATGCTGGTTTTGCGCTTCTCCTGACTGCCCCGTCTCTTGAGTGGCACACACCTGTGTTCCCGGTTCCTCCACAGCTGTCTCTTGAACCACATCCCAAATCTGCTCAAAAGAATCATTGCAATCTCCATCTTACTAAATCCACTGGCCCATTCTCACTCATCCATGTATTCAGACTCTCAGCAGCATTTGAGACAGGCATGTCACTGGAGCACATGCTGCTTGATTCTGGGGATGGCAGATGCTCCTGGCTTCCCGCCTGCCTCCCTGCCCACTCCTCAGCCGCCATTGCTGGCCGCTCTTGTTCCTCTGACTTCTGAATGTTGGAGTACACAAGGGCTCAGTCCTCAGCCCCGTTCTCTCCCCTGTCCACGTAGAGCCTGTACTTAATCATATTCAGTCCCAAGTCTTAGAAGCACCATCTATATTTGGGTGAATCATAAATTTACACCTATGACATCAATTCTCCTTTGTCCTAACTCTGTGTGGAGACTTGGTACACTCTGTACTAACCACCTATTCAAGAACTCCATGCAGATGTCACAAAGTGCCACTGCCTCCTCAGACCACACCTGCCCTACCTTCCTCACCTCTTTCTCACCCTAATATTTTCAGCCTAAAATTCGAGGACTCATCCTTGAATTCTCCAGCTCCCTCCAGCCCGTCCCACCCAGTCTATTAGCCAGTCACTGGCCTCCCTTCAGAATAAATCCTGAATCCGAATTCTCTCCTCGCCGCTGCTCTCTGTCCCTGATTCAGGCACCATCGTGTCCTGCCTGGAGGCAGGCAGCAGCCCTTCGCCTGGGCTCCCTGCTGTCACTCTCCTCCCTGCAGCTGGAAGGGGTCTTCTGAAAGCCTGAGTCAGACCATGTCATCTGCCTGTTTAAAATCATTCACCAGGGCCGGGTGCTCATGCCTGTAACCCCAGCTGCTCATCCGGCCCGTGGAGCATTTCCTGATCTTACCTGGGCTCTTTGGGGGTCGCTTGAGCCCAGGAGTTTGAGATCAGCCTGGGCAACATGGCAAGACCCTGTCTCTACAAAAAATTAGAAAATTAGCCGAGCATAGTGGCACATTCCCGTAGTCCCAGCTACTCAGGAGGCTGAGCTGGGAGATTACGCCCAGGGGGTCAAGGCTGCAGTGAGCTGTGATCACACCACTGCACTCCAGCTTGAGCAACAGAACGAGACCTTCCCTCTCTCTAAAAAATGAGAGAAGAAAACTGAGGCACAGAGGGTAGGTAACGGCTTAAAGCCATGGAACTATGGAGTGGCAGAGGCGGAAAAGGAACCCAGCCATATTGCCTCCTAAGCCAGATGGTCACCTGCCTTGCTATCTGCTAGTGACTCTGGAGACTACATCCCTGCCTCCACCTGGAGCCCGGTGAACTGGACCTGGCCTCTCAAAGGACGTTGCCCATGTGGTGAGTGGTGGTCAGGACCAGCTCTGTAGTTCACATGGCCCCGTGCGAAATGAAAATGTGGAGCCCCTTGTTCAAAAAAATATTAAGAATATCAAGGTGGCAACAGCAGAGCATTCAACCAAGCACAGGGCCCTTCTCAGCCCCGGCACCTGTGTGATGGCACAGGCTGCATGCCCGTGAAGCCGGCCCTGGTGGTCTGGACTGGGCTCTGCCTTCCAGTAGACTCAGGGCTGGCTGGGCGCCCTGGGCTTGTTCCTGGGCTTCCTCTGAGCACTTTCCTCCTAACTCCTCTGAAGACCCAAAGGGGACCCTAAGATCTGCTAAGGGCCCCCAGAATGGACCTGGAAATTTTCCTGGCTGCACTCATTTCCACAAAGAACACGACTAGCTACACCTGGAATAATTCCATGTGGCTCAGGCTGGCCTGGAACCCCAACCAGCCCAGGAGAGATCAAGGAAATGCTCCATGGACAGGATTCTCATTTCTTTTCTAGTATTACAACATAATAAATAATAATAGGCCAGGCGCAGTGGCTCACTGTAATCCAGCACTTTGGGAGGTTGAGGCGAGTGGATCACCTGAGGTCAGGAGTTCGAGATCAGCCTGACCAACATGGTGAAACCCCATCTCTGCTAAAAATACAAGATTAGCCGGATGTGGTGGTACATGCCTGTAATCCCAGCTACTTGGGAGGCTGAGGCAGGAGAATCGCCTGAACCTGGGAGGCGGAGGTTGCAGTGCGCCGAGATTGTGCCATTGCACTCCAGCCTGGGTAACAAGGGTAAAACTCCATCTAAAAAAAAAATGACATTAATGATTAGTAATAATAATAATAATAATAATGCCTTCAGCAGTCATATACTGTACTTTACAGTCATGTTTCTGTCAATGATAGACCACATACACAATGGTGGTCCCATAAGATTATAACAGAGCTGAAAAATTCCTATCACCTAGTGACATCATAGTTGTCCTAATGTCATAACACAAAAACTTCATTTAAAAAATAAATTTAAAGTAGCCTAAATGTGCAGTGTTTATAAATTCTACAGTAGAGGCGAGTCATGCCCAGGGCTTTTACATTTACTCACCACTTACTCATTGACTCACCCAGAGCAACTTCCAGTTCCGCAAGCTCCATTCGTGGTTAAGTGTCCTACACAGATTAACTATTTTTTTTTTGAGACAGAACCTTGCTCTGTTGCCCAGGCTAGAGTGCAGCAGCACCATCTCAGCTCACTGCAACCTCCGCCTCCTGGGTTCAAGTGATTCTCCTGCCTCAGCCTACAGGTGTGCACCACCACGCCTGACTAATTTTTGTATTTTTAGTAGAGAGAGGGTTTTGTCAGGTTGGCCAAGCTGGTCTCAAACTCCTGACCTTGTGATCTGCCCACCTTGGCCTCCCAAAGTGCTGGGATTACAGGTGTGAGCCACCACACCCAGCCCAGATTAGCCATTTAAAAAATCTTTCATATGATGTTTTAACTGTACTTTGTGTTTATACACACAAATACCATTGTGCTACAATTGCCTATGGTATTCAGTACAGTAACATGCTGTACAATGCTGTAGCCAAGGAGCATTGAGCTACGCCACATAGCCTAGGTGTGTAGTCGGTAATGCCATCCAGGTTTGTGAACGTACACTATGATGTTCACACACAGCAAAATTGCCAAGCGATGCATTTCTCAAAATATATCCCCTTTGTTAAGCGACATGTGATTATACTTAACTTTTGCATGTTGCGGATTTCCTGAAGATAAATGCTCCTGAACCAACCTATTTATATCTAAAGTTACGAATTGTTTTCTCCTTTTTATTTTTCCTTTTGTTCAAGACAGGGTGAAGTACAGTGACAAGATCACAGCTCACTGTAGCTTGAAACTCCGGAGATCAAGTCATTTTCCCGCCCCAGCCTCCCCGGTAGCTGGGATTACAGGTGTGCACTACCATACCTGGCTAAGTTTTGTAGAGACAGGGTTTTGCCCTGTTGCCCAGGCGGGTCTTGAACTCCTGGGCTCAAGTGAGCCTCTCACCTCAGCCTCCCAAAGTGCTGGGCATACAGGCATGAACCACTGCACCTGGCCTCCTTCTTGTTCTGGCAACTCTTACTGCTGTAGTTACCTGCAAAATTCAGCTCAAGATTTTAGTACTTCTCAAACCATTGACAAAAAGGAGGAACTCAACCCACCCCCACCATCCAATACACACATGCAACATTAATTAATTACATTATTGTAAATGTCATGCTGCAATGTGATGGGCCCAGAACAGACTTCCGCCTCACCTGGCGGAAGGAAGAGCAAAGGGACTTCTCACCTGGCGGCGGGCAAGAGAACTTGTGCAGGGGAACTCTTGTTTATGAAACCATCAGATCTTGTGAGACTTATTTACAACCACGAGAACATTGAATAATGAGGCAAACAACCCCCATTATTCAATGATCTCCACCTGGCCCTGCCCTTGACACATGGGGGTTATGACAATTCAGGGTGAGATTTGGGTGGCGACACAGGCAACCCACCTCAGTTGGCCATGCCAGAAGAAAGAAGGGGCATACTTCGTCCCTTTCTTTCCCTTCGCAGTGGTGGCCAGTTCAATCTCAGCCAAAAACAAGGCTCTCTATCTTCCTCCACAACTGCCAGGGGTATGCCAGGGTTCCAGCAACTCCAAAGCACCAGGCTCCTGTTTTATGTTCAGGATGCAGGATGTTCTCTGAGGCTGGGCATCCCATAGCATCACCTGAGGCCAGTTGTCCTCAACTGGGGGCGATCTTGTCCCCCAGGACATTTTTCTGGAGACATTTTTTGCTGTCACAACTGGAGAGAGGTGCTCCTGACAGCTAGTGGGTGCAGGCCAGGGACGCTGCCCCAAATCCCACCGTGCAGAGGACAGCTTCCAGCAAAACACAGAATTATCCTGCTCCAAATGTCAACAGTGCCACTATGGTATTCAGTACAGTTTTTTTTTTTTTTAGTTTGAAACAGAAATTTATTCTCAGAATAATGCACAAAAGCACAGGTTGAGGCTACTATTGGGAGGCTTTCCTCCCTCTCTCTTCCTCCTCCCTCTCCTCTCTGAATGCCAGGGAGAACACAGTTGAAGGAAACATGCAATCACAAACAATGATCAATTCTAAAGACAAAAAGGTTTGGTCCAAAAGAACTCAACATAATTAATCCAATGACTGTGAAGAGCCTCACTGAGAAGGATTAAGATATTGCAGATGTAGTGTTTCCACAGGGTGGCTCTTCAGTGCACCAGCGGGGCCTGCTTGAGGGAGATGAGCACTGAGCGCATGCGGGAGACGTCTTTGGCCTGCTTGCTGGACTTGGGGTTAAAGTCCCACAGCCGGGCCACCCGTCCCCACTCAGTGCCTGGGGACGACTCGTCAATGTCATTTACAAAGGCTTCTTCTGCTGCCCTGTTGTTTGCTTCTGTTTTCTGTAGCTGCTCGTCCTGTCTCGTCCTGTCCACTCTTCTAGCTCCTTTATTGCTTTTTCTTTCCACCCTGCTTCTTGCTTCCGAGAATTGGCATCAAGAGCTTCCGAGCCCTGACCTTAGCAATTCCCCAGCCTCTGTTTTCCCAGTCTTTTGACTTTTGACTACTGTATAGTCTGGGAACCTCTCTCTTCATGTTTTCCTGAATGTAATGCCCTCTTTCCATTCTTATCATGAAGGGTGAGGCACCCGTCAGAGGGCTTGGTCTTTCCCCAGCCTCAGAGATGAAAGGTACTCGGTCTAAGCCAATCATGCCACACCCTTGTGCTAGACCCTTGCTCCCCCAGCTTCCCTTGAAGCGAGGAGTTGCCACATGATGCAGCTCAGGTGAGTGAGGTGTCAGGGGAAATGTGTCAGGGCCTTGCAGGAAAGACACTGTTTTCTGGGTGAGGTGTTCTGGAGAGGAGAGCTGGCTGGTGTCAAGTCCTACAGCCTCCTTACCTGAGGCACTTATGTGAGGATGTGGTGTGTGGAGTTGTGCAGCCATCTTGAGACCAAGAGGTAGAAGAATCACAGTTGTAGACCTGCCTGAACTTGACGAGCCACTGAATGATCCCTGTCACATCCTTCAGGCCTCTTGTTAAATAGATAAGCCACACATGTGTTTAGACCATTACTTAATACACCTAGGCAGGTGACTTAGTCTCTGTCTTACTTTCATGTGACAAGGAGAGAGTAAATACTGCATAAAGTTGTGGACATTTAATGATAGGATATATTAAAAGCATTTAACCAAGAGCCTGGCATATAAGAAATACTCAATGATGTATCGTAAAAGTTTTTATACTGTCCCTATGAACTGAATTAATCTGTAATAATAATGTCGGTATTAGGGTTAGTTTTTTCTGTTGATTCTATTGATTCACTCAATTATCCAGCAAATACGTATTAGAGCCTGCCATGCTAAAATACTGGCAATGATAGGGAATTATTTAAAAAGAATAACAGAGGAGAACAATACCCTCTAATTTTGACAAGAAGTTGTCTATTAGCTCCCATAAATTTTTTCTTTTATTTACGAGAAGTATTTTTGCAAATTTTAGTTGTCTACATCTGCCTTTATATTTATCATATCCTTTGACCAAGTCCAAGCCATTGTTCAGTACTGCTTTACAGTGAGCAGAACTATGCAAACCTGCCTCAAAGCCTGAAGAAGCTGAGAGGCTGAGGAAAGAAGGTGACAGATTCCATTTCTTAGAAAGAAGCATTTCATAAGGACCTACAAACAGAAGCCATGTTGGTGTAGTTTCTGCTAAAAGAAACAAGATGGTGGACCCCCACACCATTACTGCCCAGACCCAGGGCTTCTTATGCCACAGAGGAGGGGTGCTTCAGAAGGAACACGTAGGATATTGAAGTAAGATAACATCAAGGTTCTGACTTGAGGGCAGGATTTATGGTAAGTACCTGCTCTTATACAAGGAACAATAAATCAACTGGAAATTTTAGAGACCTTCTCAGAACAGGGGTTAATCAGAAGCCAACATGGTGGATTAGCTTCCAAGATGTCGCTACTTTTCCCTCCGCAAATACCTGCACTATTCGTTTTTCGTGTTTTGAGATGGTGTTTTGCTGTTGCTGTCCAGGCTGGAGTGCAATGGCGCAATCTTGGCCCACTGCAACCTACGCCTCCTGAGTTCAAGCGATTCTTCTGACTTAGTCTCCCAAGTAGCTGGGACTACAGGCATGGGCCACCACACCCGGCTAATTTTTGTATTTTTAGTAGAGATGGGGTTTCACCATGCTGGCCAGGCTGGTCTTGAACTCCTGACCTCAGGCGACCCACTTACCCTGACCTCTCAAAGTGATAGGATTACAGGCCTGAGCTACCATGCCTGGCCCACCCGTACTATTCTTGCCTTAGTTTTTCTTTAAACCAATGTACTTTTTTTCCCTCTTACTTTAAAAAGAAAGTTTATATCATTATGATAAACAAAAAACCAGTATCACTTAGCATAAATAAAAAATAGCCCAAACATAAATGCAACCAGAGAGTTGAATGTCATTAAATTAAAACAAAATATTCATTGTGCACCATCTAAAATCATCTTGTGCATCATAGGTTGTATCTATATTGCACTTAGAGAAACTCTGAAGAGAATAATCATATTTAATGAAAAAATTTAAGGTTTGAAAACCTGCTAAGATTCATAAATGCTTCAGTGGGTCTAAAGAGAGAAGTTAGACATAAAGTGTAAATTATACTCAATTATTCATCAATAATTCATCACATTTAGAGGAAAATTACTATGAAATATAGCATGGGTTTCTGGTTAACAATATTTTCCCCCTGCTTAAATTTATTCAACATTTCTCTATCGTAATCCCCAGGGTATTTCACTGTGAGCATAGGAACCCAATAATGCCTTGCAACAGTGACTTAGTCTGCAGTTGGCATTCATATTTTAACTTTTGTAGGTTGTGGACTTACGAAAAAATAAATGTGACTGCACCAACCTGTTTATGTCCAAAGTCATAAATTGTCTCTGGAGTGCAATGGCGCAATCTCAGCTCACGGCAACCTCCGCCTCCAGGGCTCAAGTGATTCTCCTGCCTTAGCCTCCTTAGTAGTGGGGACTACAGGTGTGTGCCACCACACCTGGCTAATTTTTGTATTTTTAGTAGAGATGAAGTTTTGTCATGTTGGCCAGGCTGATCTCAAACTCCTGACCTCATGTGTTCCACCCACCTCTGCCTCCCAAAGTTTTGGGATTACAGGCGTGAGCCACCATGGTCAGCCATAAACTGTTTTCTTTTTCTTGTTCTGGAAAACTCTTAATGGTCACTTTCTTGCCAAAGTCAGTGAAGATTTCAGCAGTTTTAAAATCACTGATAAAAAGTTCACTCTCCTAGCCTAATGTCTGATACACAGTTACAATTTCAAGAATATATGTATAATAACTTTCCATTGAATACAGAAACCTGAATTAGACTTTGGGAAGCATATTAGCTTCAATTATTTTGTGATTGTCAGTTGAAGCTGTGGTGGGTGGGAGTAAGATCTGAAGAAATCGACATTCTCATTGTCAGTTGTCCTGGGAAGAGAGGTGAGTTAGGGAGCTGAATCCAGGATGACACCATTTAGAAAAGGGTGGTTTTGAAGGCAGGTAAGATTTATCAGTCAATATAAACAATTTGGAGGTAATGGTCCTTAAGAATGTGAGGGGTCGGAAAACTGTAGAATGGAAGAAAATATTTGCAAATCATCTGATAAGGGGTTAGTAGCTAGACTATACAAATAACTCCTACCATTCA
Source organism: Saimiri boliviensis (assembly GCF_048565385.1). Taxonomy (NCBI): domain Eukaryota; kingdom Metazoa; phylum Chordata; class Mammalia; order Primates; family Cebidae; genus Saimiri; species Saimiri boliviensis. The sequence goes on from NC_133457.1 coordinate 114,494,209, forward strand.
ACAACAAACAAACAATCAACCTGGTTTAAATAATGAACAAAGGACTTAAATAGACATTTCTGTAATGAAGATATATGAATGGCCAACAACCACATAAAAAGATGCTCAATGTCACTAATCCTCAAGGAAATGTGAATCGAAACCACAATGAGATAGCACTACTATCCATTAGGATGGCTACTATTGAAAAGAAAAATAACAAGTGTTGGTGAGGAGGTGGACAAATTGGAACCCTCGTGCAATGTTGGTGGAAATTTAAAATGGTGGAACTCCATTAGTGGTTCCTCAAAAAATTACACATGGAATTACATGATCCGACATTCCCATTTCTGGATATGTACCCAATAGAAATAAATCAGGAATTTGAACAGATATATGAATACACCAATGTTCATAGCAGCAGCATTCTCAATAGTCAAAGGGTAGGAGCAAGTCAAATGTCTGTTGACAGATGAGTGAATAAACAAAATATGAAATATACATACAATGGAATATTATTCAGCCTTAAGAACGAAGGAAATCCTAACACATGCTACAATGTGGATGAAGCTTGAGGACATTACGCTAAGTGAAATAAGCCAAAGACAACGAATATTGTATGATTCTATTTATATGAGCACCCAGAGTCGTCAAATTCATAGACACAGAAAGCAGAAAGGTGGTTGCCAGGGCTTGGTGGAGGGGGATATGGGGAGTTGTTCTGTGGCTATAAAGTTCTAGTTTTGCAAGATGAAAGAATTCTAAATATAGACGGTAGTGACAACCACGTGGCTATGCTTAGCAGCAGTGAATTGTCTACTTAAAAATGGGTCAAATGGTAAATTTTCTGTTATATGTATTTACCACAAGGGCAAAACCAACAAACAAGAAGAACGTGGAAAGGGTCCGCTGGGAAATTACTGAACTCCCTCCTAATATGGGCGGCTGATGGCTTAGGGCCACTGCACTTCAAATATTGAAGAAAATATGACTTTGCTTTATGGTTACAGACTAGAAACGTGTTGGCTACCGTAAAGGAAAGAGTCTTCCCAGGGAAGTTGTCACGGAAGAGCTCTCGTTGGACCTGGGAGGGCCAGGGCTGGTATTCATCCAGCAGTGGGCCAGCTGTTTCTTCAATGCCTAGAGGAGCTAGAAAATTGGATTTCAGAAGGTTTTGAAGTTAGAAGGCTCCTTCCCCCATGGAATCAGGGTTGGGAGGCAACGTCTCCTTCGGACAGTGAGGAGGACCTCCCTGTTCATTGTTGGCTGACTTTGGCACGGTGTCCGGGTTTAGAAGATTTCCCTGGGATTTGGGGGTTGTTTTTCTCTGTTACTGTGTCTGAGCTCAGGTTTGCATTTGAGGTTTCTGACCACACTGCGTGCCTGCCCTTCCTCCCTCATACCTTTTGCACCTGGCTGCTGATTGAACATAAACGCTGTTCTCCGAGCGCAGCCCCCCTTGCCTGTTTTTTGCCTTTGTCCTTGTCCTCTGTCAATCGTACTGTCCTTCAAGGTTGAACGTAATAGTCATGTCCTGCAGGAAGACTCTTGGACTCCTCATTCTTGCCCTGTCTTTGATGGATCTTTTCACCTGCTACACTGTGCGATTATCATTAGTGGATCTCTGAGAGTTTCTCCCGCTAGTCTCCAGGCTTTTCCAGTATAGTTAGCACTTGTGACTGACATCTGGATATCTTGTGATTACAGGGGCGATCAGTTGGAATGATGATGGGAACACAGCAGGAAAGGGGTTTGGCTGAGATACAGTAGGGAGCTACGGGTAGCTAGAGAGGTCATACCTCCAATACACAAAAGCCAATTGTCACCAGGGGAGAACACAGCCCAGCCCTGCTGCAGCCCCTGGTTCTCTGAGAGCAGCCTGAAATCTGGAGTTTTGTTTTGAGACAGAGACTTGCTCTGTCGCCCAGGCTGGGGTGCAGTGATGCAATCTCGGCTCACTGTAACCTCTGCCTCCCTGGTTCAAGTGTTTCTCCTGCCTCAGCCTCCCGAGTAGCTGGAATTACAGGCGCATACTACCACATGCTATTTTTTAAAATATATTTTTGGTAGAGACGGGGTTTTACCATGTTGGCTAGGTTGATAACTCCTGACCTCAGGTGATCCACCTGCCTCGGCCTCCCAAAGTGCTGAGATTACAGGCATGAGCCACCATGCCAGGCCAAAATCTGGAGTTTTATGTGAGACCTCACTGAATGGGCACCTGTCTCTAGTTTGATGCTGTTGACACCTGGCCTGACACCTACTCCCAAAATCCATTGTTTTTTTTTTTTTTTAATTTTTATTTATTTATTTTTTATTTTTTATCTTTTATTTTTTTGAGATGGAGTTTCGCTCTTGTTACCGAGGCTGGAGTGCAATGGCGCGATCTCGGCTCACCGCAACCTCCGCCTCCTGGGTTCACGCAATTCTCCTGCCTCAGCCTCCTGAGTAGCTGGGATTACAGGCACGCGCCACCATGCCCAGCTAATTTTTGTATTTTCAGTAGAGACGGGGTTTCACCATGTTGACCAGGATGGTCTCGATCTCTTGACCTCGTGATCCACCCGCCTCAGCCTCCCAAAGTGCTGGGATTACAGGCTTGAGCCACCGCGCCCGGCCCAAAATCCATTGTTGAATGAACAGTTGTCGTACTGGTTAGGGACTGAGACAGGATGTGAAGCCATAGTGGTCCACCATGTTTCCCGTTTGTGCTGATTTAGTCCCCCTTAGCCTCTTTTTTAGAGAATGCCTTAGTCCAGCTGGATTCATCAGGCTTGTTTATACGTTCGGGGAAGCAAGGAGCCTTGCAGATAAGAGGCTGGGGAAAGGCAAGGTAAACACAATGAAGCCCCATTAGAGGGTCTTGTGGGGTGCAAGAAGGATGAATTCGGCTGGAGAGAAGGAATTCAAGAATATATGTACAACAACTTGCCTTTGAATAAACATAAACCTGTATTATCAGACTTTGGGAAACATATCAACTTTGGATTATTTTGTGATTGTCAGTTTAAGCCGAGGTGAGTAGGAGTAAGAGCTGAAGAAATAAGACATTCTTACAGTCAGTTGTCCCGGGAAGAGAGGTGAAATGACTTTGGGGAGCTGAATCCAGGATGGCACTGTTTAGAGAAGGGCCTTCCTGCTACCCCAGAGGCATGAGCCCTCCCCCCTAGTCACAATTCACTTGGACTCCCTCTGCAAGCCTAGCATTTGGGGACCCACACTGCCTGCCCCTGTTCCAAGCAAACCCCATCTCCTGAAACATCTTTTTAAAACTCTTCCAATTATTTAGGACTCTGGCTAATAATAACGGTAATAGCTAATATTTATTAAGGCATTATGTGCCTGGGTCTGTTTTAAAGCCTTATGGGTTTGAACTCATTTAACATTCCCAGCAGCTCATGAGGGAGTTGGGTTATTTTTCCCTTTTTCCGGATGAAGAAAGGGATTCTGTCGCCTTGGCCTCCCAAAGCGCTGGGGTTTCAGGTGTGAGCTGCTGCGCCTAGCCCTCTTTTTAAAAAAATTATGTTAACACATGCAGACTCATATCATTCTTTTTGTTGTGGTGGTGGTAGTGAACTATGTGTAACATAACATTTACCATTTTGATCTTCTTTTTTTTTTTTTTTTTTTGAGATGGAGTCTTGCTCTGTCACCCAGGCTGGAGTGCGCGGTGCGATCTCAGCTCACTGTAACTTTGGCCTTCCAGGTTCAAGCGATTCTCCTGTTCCAGCCTTCTGAATAGCTGGGGCTACAGGTACCTGCCACCATGCCAAGCTAATTTTTGCCTTTTTAATAGAGATGAGGTTTCACCACGTTGCCCAGAGTGGTCTTGAACTTCTGATCTCAGGTGATCTGCTGGCCTAGGCTTCCCAAAGTACTGGGATTACAGGTATGAGCCATTGCACCCGGCCTATTTTGATCATTTTTAAGTGCACAGTGCACTGGCATTAAGGACATTCACACTGTTATGTAACCATCTCACCAACCACCTCCAGAGCTTTTTCATCTCCCTAAACACGTTAATCAAGAACTTTCTATCTTCCTTCCCCCCAGGCCCTGGCAACCACCCTTCTACTTTCTGACTGTGATGCTGACCACTCTAGGAACCTCATAAAAGTGGAATCTAGTTGGGCATGGTGGCTCACACCTGTAATCCCAGCACTTTAAGAGGTCGAGGTGGGCAGATCACCAGAGGTCAGGGGTTCAAGACCAGCCTGGCCAACATGGTGAAACCCCGTCTCTACTAAAAATACAAAAATTTGCTGAACATGATGGCAGGTGTCTGTAATCCCAGCTGCTTGGGAGGCTGAGGCAGGAGAATTATTTGAACCCAGGAGGTGGAGGTTGCAGTGAGCTGAGATTGTGCTACTGTATTCCAGCCTGGGCAACAGAGTGAGAATCTGTCTTAAAAAAAAAAAAAAAAAAAAAGAAAGAAAGAAAAAAAAGAGAAGTGGAATCATACCATATTTGTCTTTTTGTGATTGGCTTATTTCTCTTAGCATAATGTCCTTAAGGTTCAACCATGTCATAGCACATGTCAGAATTTCCTTCCTTTTTGGGGCTGAATAATATTCCATTGTAAGTATTTTTCACATTTTGTTTATTTGCTCGTTCACTGGCAGGTGGCTTCCACTTTTTAGTCTGCTGGGGAGAGGCCATATTGTTTTCCTTGCCTCGTTTTTTTGTGTTGCTGTCTGATACTCTACAGTAGTTCATTTCATTTGGCTTCACTTAACAACCAGTGCTGCAGTGACTGTCTCTGGACTTGTCTCCCCGTGCACGCAGGTGAGTGTTTCTATAAGGTGAACACTCACCACACCAATGCTATTGGGTTAACAATAGTTTTGATTACCATGTTCAATTTCACTTTACAAGGGGTTTAGTCTTTGGTGCCAAGTCCGCCATCTCCCATCATCTCAGTCTTTCATTGCTTTTGCTGTGCCCCAGTGGCTCTCCCCAGGACAGGGCAGAACCACCTCCCCTCACATTCCTACTTCCTACCCATCGAGAGGCAGGAACACAGACCCCACAGCTGAGCTGGGCTCCCGCTTTCTGTGTCTGTCCCGAGCTGCCTCACGCTCCACCGTTCCCCTCCTTTAGTCATTAGTATCGGCAACCTGATGTTCATTCTTCCATTCAAACAGTTTGTGCAGTTTCTGCCACCACATGTATTGCCCTCGATAGTATTTGCTTAATTGACGCCATCCATCCAGTTATTCCTACCTCAGTTCCACCTCTTCCAGGATGCCTTCCCCGCTTACTGCCGCCCATTCTTTTCTCTTTCTTTTCTGGACTTAATAATGACAATAATAATAAATAATAGTTACTCTTTATGAGTATTTCTATTTCAGGGACACTCATGTGCTCCTTCCGAATCCTCGCAAAGCCCTGAGAGGCATATGCTATGGTTTTTCATATTTTACAGCAGAAGAAACAGGCAGGGAGAGGTTGAGTAACTTTCCCCAAATGACCTCGCTGTCAAGGGGCAGCGCTGGCTCCAAGCTCACGCAGTCAGGCTCGGAGCGTCCTGCTTTTGCCATGCTGGCTGTCTGAGCCCTTCGCTTAGTCACACCATCATAAACTGCCTGGCAGTGCCTGTAACTCCCGGCGAGGTCGATACCCTTTTCAGGAACTGCGCTCTTTCCCTTCCTGGTGTTCTAGGCACACAGCTGGTGCCGGCAAATGCTCTTGTCTTCTCAGTCTCGTTACTCTCTGTGAGGAAACCTGCAGGCTGTTTTCCAGGAAAGAAGGGTAAGGAATTTCCTGTCACTGGTAGAAGCATCGATGGAAAAGGGATGTTGTAAAGGCAATCTCTCTGTTTGTGAAAAAGAGGCAAGGAGACACAGCCACCCCAAGAGGCAGAACGAGCCCTCGATCCTCATGTCCAAAGGACAGCTTGATGAGCGTTCATGTGCTGAAAATGTTTTGATACCTGTAAGGATCAGGTATCAGGTGATATGGACGACATAGTCCCCAACCTCCAGGAATCACAGTGGGGAGACTGGGCGGTGAAATGCAGTGACGAGAAAGTGTGATTCATTCCAAGGTCAAATTATCGCAGAGTGAAGGTGCTTGATGCTCGCGTGCGTGTGTGTGTGTATGTACATGTGAGTGCATGTATGTGAGTGTGTGTGTTTAGATGAATGTGTGCTTGTCTCTGTGTCTGTGCCTAAATGGTTTTATCAGGAGAGTTTTTCTAAAGAAGTCGATTGTGTTATCTGTTGCAGTGTAGTGAGTTACTCAAAACTTAGCAACTTAAAATAACACGTTTGTCATTTCACAGTTTCTGTGGGTCAAGATTCCAGGCTTCCTTGGGTACCCTACCTCACCCCTCGCAAGGCTGCAGTGAAAGCTGAGCTCTCATCTGAAGGCCTGGCTGGCGGAGGAGGATCCGCTTCCAAACTTTCTCATGGTCATTGTCAGGATTCAGTTTCTTGTGGGCACCAGCTTCCAACACACCAAGTGAGATAGAGCAAGACGGACCCAGCGGAGTGAGGTAACCTCCCTTCAAACAGACATCCTGTCACTTTCGCTATATTCTATTTGTTAGAAGTGAGTTGGTAGGTCCAGCTTACACTGAAGGGGCGGGGCTTGCACAAGGGTGTGAACGCTAGGAGACGGAGACCTTTGAGGGACATGCTAGAGCTGCCTGCTACCCTGATTCTTCAACAGAGTTTTTACGCATGACCAGGAGTTCATCAGCTGAAGAAGGATCATAAGAGGTTCTGGGCGGCAAGAAGCCAGCCAGTGGGGGCCCAGACATGGAGGAGAGCCTGCAGCGTCAGGGAAAGACAGTGTTGCCATGTGGGGTGTGTGTGTGTGTGTATGTTTGTGGCATGTGTGTGCACACATACACAATTCTGCGTACATAGTCAGAATGTTAGAAAAGAGAAATAACTAGTATTTGCTAACGCAGCAGTCAGTAATAGTCAATAATAATGTAATTGTACACAAAAATAACTAAAAGAGTGTAATTGGATTGCTTGTAACAAGAATTTTATTTTATTTTCTTCTTGTAAAGAAGAAATACTTGAGGGGCTGGATATTCCATTCTATATGATGTGTTTCTAATGTACTGCATGCCTTTATCAAAATGTCTCATGTACCCCCTAAATGTATATACCTACTGTGGACCCAAAAAATTAAAATACAAAAAAGATTTCATAAGGGAGAGAGGGTCAACTGGCAAAACCCCAAAAGGCTTTTAAGGGTGGGGGATGAACATGAAAGAAGGTTGAGGAAAACACTGCTCTAGAGAGGTCAGAGAACCATGTACTGAATGTTTATAACACACGGGCACTGTGTTAAGCACTGTACCTGGTCCACCTCGTGTAGTTCTGTAAAAACCCTAGTATCGTCTGTGCTGGATGCAGAAGGAAACGGGTGGGGAGCTTCTGGCAGCTTCTTCTAACATGGCCCTGAATGACCTTCTCTCCTGTGTATGCCTTACGTAACTGCCCTTGCTCAAGTGTGGGACGGGCCTGGGTGACTTGCCCCAAACAAGTGGAAGAGGGCAGAAGTTATGAGATGTCAATTCTATGGTAAAGTCATAAAGACTGATTTATTTATTTATTTTTTGAGATAGAGTCTCACTCTGTCACCCAGGCTGGAGTACAGTGGTGAGATCTCGGCTCACTGCAACCTCTGCCCCCTGGGTTCAAGTGATTCTCCTGCGTCAGCCTCTCGAGTAGCTGGGATTACAGGCACCTGCCATGTCTCATAACTTCTGCCATCTTCCACCATGCCTGGCTAATTTTTTTTTGTATTTTTAGTAGAGACAGGTTTTAACATCTTGGCCAGGCTGATCTTGAACTCCTGTACTCATGATCTACCCGCCTTGGCCTTCCAATGTGCTGAGATTACAGGCATGAGCCACCATGCCTGGCCATAAAGACTGATTTCTTTTATAACTTTATCATGTAAGTGACATTCCTCTGGCACAGTCTCTTTGGCTTTTCTGCTGCAGCTGCTCCAATGAAGCAAGCAGGTGAGGCCCACGTGGCACGGAACTGAGGGCATCTCCTGTCAGCTGTCAGCAAGAAAGCGAGGCCCTTAGTCCAACAGCCCCCAGGGACCCAAATCCTATCAAAAACCACAGGAGTGAGCCTTGATGTGGATCCCTTTCCCAGTTGAGCCTTCAGATAAGATCATGTCCCAGGCTGACACCTCAATTGCAGTCTACTGGCAGAACCTGGGCCAAGGACGAAGGGAAGCCATGGCTGGATTCCTGACCTATAGACATGGTAAGATAGTAATCGTGTGTTGTCTTAAGCTTCTAACATTTGAGACAATTTTAAAATGTAGCAATCGAGAACTAATACAGGCTCAGAGAGGTGGAGAGACTTGTCTGAGGTTACACAGTTAAGGTTTCAAGCCAGGTGTGCCGATTCCCAGCTCAAGTGTCTTTAGCACCACACTTTGTGCCTCTAGGGTCTTGATCACAGTGGCCTTAAAGGCTTAACGCAGGCTGGGTATGGTGGCTTACACCCATAGTCCTGGAAATCATTCTTGGGAGGCTGAGGTGGGCAGATCACCTGAGGTTAGGCGTTAGAGCCCAGCCTGGCCAACATGGTAAAACCACATCTCTACTAAAATTACAAAAATTAGCTGGGTATGGCATCGTGTGCCCGTCATCCCAGCTACCCCAGAGGCTGAGACACGAGAATCACTTGAACCCAGGAGGCAGAGGTTGCAGTGAGCCAAGATTGCACCACTGCACTCCAGCCTGGGCAACAGAGCAAGACTCTGTCTCAAAAAAAAAAAAAAAAAAAAAAAAAAGCTTAACACAGATGTGTAGCCCGTTTGGAGACAGCAGAGGGAAGTCACTGAAGCTTTACAGCTGTGATGTGGGATAAAAGAAAAGCCCAGTCTTCCTGCGCCTAATGTCTAGGCTCCAGCCAGTGAAGACCAGCCTCAGGGCAGGGACATCTGAATCATCAGGCTAAGACCTTGGAGTATTCTGAGGACTTGAACTGAAGGTCAGAGGCAGAAAAAAATACACTCCCTTGCTTTCCTTCCATCAGGGTTTTTTGAAGAGGAATGTGTCTTCCGGGGACAGGCAAGGAGAGGGATCGGGCTGAGTCAGGGTGCTTACTGTTTTCTGGCGATAGTAACAGACACGGGGAACATCTGAGCTTGGACAGTCACTGCAGTGACTCAGTCACGACACATACCTGGCTCTCCCCCACGGGCAGCCTCTTTGCGGCCACCTGCGGCCCCCAAATGACAGCCTCCTGGGAGTCTCACGCCTTTCATTTCCTTGTGACAATAGCAGAGGAAAATAGCTTTCTGGACTCAGCTCGACACTGATAATTAAAGGAACACTTTATCACCAGCAAGGGTGGAAACACCCATCCTGGCCTTCCAGAAAAAGGAAAAAAAAAAAAAAAAAAAAAAAAAAGTCTTGGTCCCACCGGTCTCTTCTCTTCGTATGGAAATAGCGGACTGGTGTGTGAGCCCCAGCTCTGCTGATTTCTTCTATTTCTGCAACAGGGATGCAGAGGACACACTTCTCAGGTTAGGAGTTTTGGTTAGTTTCACGTTTCTCCATGGACCCGAATCCCATGTCCTCTCCCTGTCTTTGGCTTCCTGAAGCCATCGTGTTAGAGAAGCTCTAAGGTTGTTGCTGAGGGGCTCTGCAGACCTGGGCAAGGCCCAGGCATCATCACTGGGGGGTAAGAGATAGGGCTCTGGACTCAGGCCCAGACACCAGCCACGGTTCAGGCATTTTCTTTTTCTTTTTCTTTTTTTTTTTTGAGACGGAGTTTCGCTCTTGTTACCCAGGCTGGAGTGCAATGGCGCGATCTCGGCTCACCGCAACCTCCGCCTCCTGGGTTCAGGCAATTCTCCTGCCTCAGCCTCCTGAGTAGCTGGGATTACAGGCACGTGCCACCACGCCCAGCTAATTTTTTGCACCTTTAGTAGAGACGGGGTTTCACCATGTTGACCAGGATGGTCTCGATCTCTTGACCTCGTGATCCACCCGCCTCGGCCTCCCAAAGTGCTGGGATTACAGGCTTGAGCCACCGCGCCCGGCGGTTCAGGCATTTTCTAACAGTGTGAACCTGGGTAACTTACTGGACTTTTCTGAGCCTCAGTTTCCACACCTGTCAAATGGTAGTGTGCATCATGCAGGTGGTTGTAAAGATGAAAAGAGATTTTTTTTTTTTCTCAGAGAGGGTCTCGCTCTGTTGCCCAGGCTGCAGTAAAGTGACTCAGTCACAGCTCACTGTAGCCTCGACCTCCTGAGCTCAAGAGATCCTCCCACCTCAGCCTCCTAAGGAGCTGGAACCACAGGTGTATGCCACCACACCTGGCAAATTTTTGTACTTTTTGTAGAGATGGGGTTTTATCATGTTGCCCAGGCTGGTCTGGAACTCCTGGGTTCAAGCTATCCTCTTGCCTCGGCCTCCCCAAATGCTAGGATTACAGGTTGTGAGCCACCACGCCCAGCCTGGATTAGAAGAGATGTGGCAGGTGAAGCTCCTGACACAGGGCCTGGCGTACACAAAGCACTCCAAAAATCTTAGCAACATCTTGATGTAAGTAGAGACTGCAGGGGAGAGCAGCTAGGCAGGAGGAGATAGAGTACATACACCCTGTAATCCCCGAAGATCATACCCACTAATCTCGCTCTGCTCACCCCAAAGGCTGGACTTCCTCCTGAGAACACCAGCTCTTGGGTCTTCTTCAAAATCAGAATGTGTTTGTCTTGCTTGTTCTCTATGAGGAATAATTGATAGTCATGAGGTCATTCAAGTATGTGTGATACGGTCCAGGAATCTATGCTTGGGGATTAAGAAAACTACCGACTGCTTTGTATTTCTTTTGGGTGGTTTGAAATGAAAGATCCATCTTGGGGTGTGTGTGTGTGTGTGTGTGTGTGTGTATGTTTTTGAGTGTGAGATTTTTATTTTGTTTATCTTTAAAGAGATGCTTCTGACCAGAGGCTCACAGATGAGATGTGATGGACAGTTCTGTAGCGGGAATCTGGACACTGTGAGCCTCGGGATGTTTTGTCCTGTTCTCTCAGGGTGCACAGCCCCATTTCAGCTCAAGCGGCTGTGTTGATTCCAAACCTGTGAGCGCTATGATGTTGAACAAGTGGATTCAGCTGTCTTAACCTTTATTTTGTCGTCTGTAAAATGGGACTAATAATCACCCCTATCTCATATGATTGTTGTGGGGGTTACACTTGATAGTTCTCAAGAGCTTTAGCAGAGTGGCAGATACATAGCAGGAATTCAATAAACAGCAACACTGCTGATGGTGGGAGGCTAACTGTCTCTTAGAGGAGCGCCTCAAAGTCCCCTGCAATGGGGAGCCCAGCACACGGGAGGTGTTGAGGGTATGCTCTCAGGATCAATGGAATGAGGGGAGCAGGACGGAGAAGGGAAGGAGCAGAGGAAGGCTGTGGTCTCAGTCGGTGTTGAGCTTCAGGCTTAGCCCTTGGAGTGGGTGGTGGGTGGGGTCTGCAGTGCCATTTGCGCGGAGGTGGTTTGACTCCTAGGTCATTGCTCGTAGGCTGCTTCCTGGTGTGGAAGTGGAGCCTCCCTTTTGGAAGAAGGCAATTTTTTGGAGAAGAGGGCAGTGAGGAGCCTTTGGAAGCCAATGCTTACACACCCACGGGAGCTAGGGATGGGCGCCTGCCTGGTGAACAGGATCTGGAAGGGGCATGAACAGAACCCTCACACTCCTTTATTCCTAGGAGACTGAGCATGGTGGTGTTTGCTGTTTCTGTGCAAACTTTTATGGGCTCCTGGCCTGTGATGGGGGCAGTGGCTGGCATGTTGCTCACTTACCTCAGGCCTCAAGCGGTATCATTTACCCAGAGTTGAATTTCCTTCATTTCTACAGCCCTGGCAGCATCAGGCAGCGGAAATGAGAAGGTGTCTCAGCCCTTTGCATAGTCCTTCCTGTCCTTGGCCGGAAATGAAAGCAGCCAGGAACATTGCCTGTGCAGAGGCCAGAAGATGAGATCCTAGCAGTCGTGCGAGAAATCACTGTAAAAAGCACATTGCCATGGGGACAGAGACAAGGATATCGCCAGGCAGCCCCCAGGGAAGTGTGGGGTCTCGGCAGCCCATCAGAAGACTTCCCTGGGGTGTGAATAGAATGTGGCTCTGTGCTAGAGGTTGAGCAATTTCAGTTTAGGAGATTTGTTGTAATTCAGTTCTGTCCTTGCAGATAAAGTGGATGTTAGAGTATGACAGATGCCGTCTTTTTGGCTAGGGATGCGATGGCAGTGAGTTAGAAGAAAGTGTCTCCGGGCTGGGATGGGAGGAGGCGGGACCCTGGAATCAGAGGAGACTCGGACCTGAGAAGCTGCTTCGTCTTAGAAGTTAAAGACCCAATCTGGGCACAGAGCCAACAATCCTCAAATGAGGAAGATTAGCTTGGGAGCAGCTGATCCTTGTTAGGGGCCTGGAGGAGGGGGCCACAGTGGAGCAAATGTCTGGAATGGAGGCTGTGTGTCAACTCATTTTTCTATCCACTCACCCATCCACACACCCACCCACCCACCCATCTATCAACTCACCCACCTCTTCATCCATGCCTCTGTCCACTCACCCACCCACTCATCCATCTACCCACCCATCCATTCCTTGCCATTAATTTAAAACAGTAAAAATGAATTAATTCATTCATATGGAAAAATTCAAAGAGAACAAAAGGATAAAAACTAAGTCCCAGATCTTATTCACTTCATTTTTCTCCCTAGAAAGAAACAGTTGTTAGTTTCTTTTAGTTCCTTCCAGAAATATCTGGTGAACACACACGCATACCTGTGTACACACACGGTAGCATCCTATACTTTCTCTGCTGTGCCTTGGTCTCAGCATGTCTTAAAGACACAGATGGCAATCCGTGCCAGCTAAGGCAAGCTTCAGGTGGGCCGTGCATCTTTCAAGAACCCGAGTGAGTGCAGATAATCACAGCCGCAGGCTTTGAAAAGTTCTGCCAAGTGGCTTCATAGAAATCAAACATCAGTAAGATCTAATTTTTCACTTTCTGTCTAAGTAGAGACAGCTGGGGTTTCATTCATCTGCAACACTTGGTTATAAATGGTTTTCTTTCCTGCTTCTCCAATCCCAAATATAAATTAACGGTATTTTCCACTGATCTGGCTGAGTAGTGACTAGCTTTTCACAAGAGAGACGTTAACAACTTACCTCTTGTTATTTTAGCGACCTTCACGCCTGTTGATGAAAGAGGGCCCCCTTTATCCAAATACATAATTTCGTTTTCATGCCTGATTCATCATTTTCCCCAACTTTTATTTTGAAACATTTCAGACCGATACAAAAGGTAAAAGAATAGTACAATAACCACCCTATATCCTTCCTTTATACTCACCAATTGTTGGCATTTGACATTTTTGCCGCATGAAAAATTAAAAAAAAATTTTTTTTTTTTCCAAACGATTTGATAGGGTTTGGCTCTGTGTCCCCACCCAAATCTCACTTTGAATTGTAATAATTGTAATAATAATCCCCATGTATAATTGTAATAATCCCCATGTGTCCAGGTTGGGACCAGGTGATGGTAATTGAATCATGGGTCGGTTTCCCCCTTGCTGTTATCGTGACAGTGAGTTCTCAGAAGAGCGGATGGTTTTATAAGGGCTTCCCCTGTCGCTCAGCTCTCAGTCTCTCTCCTGCCATCCTGTGAAGAGGTGCTGTCCACCTTGATTGTAAATTTCCCGAGGCCTCCCCAGCTATGCCGAACTGTGAGTCAATTAAACCGCCTTTCTTTATAAATCACCCAGTCTTGGATATTTCTTAACTGTCATGTGAGAACAGCTTAATACCCTATCCGAAACTAGGTTGCAGACCCGATAACCTTTTACCTCTAAAAAGTTCATCCTGCATCTCCTAAGAACAAGGACGTTCTCTTACATAACCACAATGCCATTATCACACCCAAAAAGTTAATAGTGATATAGCAATTTTACCTAACAAAAAGTCCACATTCAAATTCCCCCAATTATCTCATTATTGTTCTTTGAAAATACGCTTTCCCCCTTGATCCAGTACGAATCAAGGTTCACCATTGAATTTAGTCGCCATGTCTCTCAGGGTTTTTCAATCTAGAATGCTCCTCACATTTCCCTCCCTTTGCCTTTTTTCTTTTCATCCCTATGACATTGACATTCTTTTGGTTTTCTGAGACAGGATCTTGCTCTATAGCCCAGTCTGGAGTACAGTGGGATGATCACAGCTCACTGTAGCCTTTACCTCTTAGGCTCAAGTGATCCTCCCACCTCAGCCTCCTCAGTAGCTGGGACCACAGGCACATCCCGCGGCTCAGCGTATTTTTGGATTTTTGTAGAGACAGGCTTGCACCATGTTGCCCAGGCTGGTCTCGAACTCCTGGGCTCAAGTGATCTTCCTGCTTCAACCTCTCAAAGTGCTGGGATTACAGACGTGAGCCACTGCACCTGGCAACATGAACATTTTTGAAGAACTGTTCATTTCTCTTCCAGAATGTTCAATACTTTTGATATATCTGATGACTTCCTTAAGATTAGATTTAGGATAAACTTTTTTTGGCAGGTGTAGTAAACAGAGAAATTCTTTTCTCCCCATTACATCACATTGGGAGGCATATAAAGTCAGTAATGATCCATTATTGGCCAGGCTACATTTAAGCACTTTAAAGGTAATATCTGTGGGATTTCTCAACTGTAAAGGTACTTTTTTTTTCTTTTATAAGTAATAAGTGAGGCTCTGTGATTATTCTGCTCTCAATAGCCTTTCCCTAATGGTTTTAGCATCCACTGATGATCCTTGCCTGAACTGTTATCTTGGTGGTAACAATTTTCTAGTTCTGTCGTTCATTTCACACTTATTAGCTGGTGTTGTATAAAGAAGCACTTGATTTCCTCTCCACGCTGCCCCATCCCCCCTCCTCACTTTAATTTCTTATTTGTAGGATCACTGGTCTTACAGACTCTCCCTACTTCCTCAAGATCTGGCCAGGGGGAGCCCCTTCAAGCTGGCTTCTTTGACCTTGTGACATGCCACCATCAGTTTCTGAGCGCTTTCTTACATTCTGGCGCCAGATGCTGCCCTGAAGTGAAATCGGTTATGTCTCCTTTTCAGGGGGCATGGTATTTAGAAGCCAAGATCTGGGTGCTGGGTGAGCTTTTGTGATACTGGGGTGGCATTACTTTTAGATCTTCCGGATGGAGAGCCAGGACATATGTCTGTTTAAACGACGCTGTCGTAGTGATGCCACTATTCATTTCTGAGTAACACTGAGTTTCTATTCATTTTCTAAGAATAATTTTTTTCCTCTTCATTCTTCAGATTGAGTAATTCTTGCCCATCTCTCCCATTCCATATTTATGTCTTAATTCTCCCACAGTGGGAAGCCTCATTGTAGTAAAATTAGTATATCGACTCATTTGTTCTATCATACAACATACAAAATACTTTCAGAATTACTGTGCTGTTACCACTATCAACAACAAATGTATTAAATCAAGTTTAGTAACTATACATATATATATGTGTGTATATATACAATATGTGTACACACACACACACACACACACACACACACACATTCTAGTTCTCCACCTCAAAGATCTAGAAGTAAGCTTTAGTTACTTGAATCAATTATTTTCCCTGTGGAGTACGTTATTTGTATTTTCTGTACTGGTAGAATTATTTGTTTCTGCTTGCATTCAATTCTAGGAATAGCTTCTTTCTACCCCTTTTGATATAAGTTATATGGTTCCAAAGCAAACCTATATAAAAACATGCTTGGAGAAGTCTCCCTCCCATCTCTTTCCCTTTCACCCTATTCTCATTCACACACTATAGCAAACAATTTCGTGCCAGGCGTGGTGGCTCAAGCCTGTAATCCCAGCACTTTGGGAGGCCGAGGCGGGTGGATCACAAGGTCGAGAGATCGAGACCATCCTGGGCGCGGTGGCTCAAGCCTGTAATCCCAGCACTTTGGGAGGCCGAGGCGGGTGGATCACGAGGTCGAGAGATCGAGACCATCTTGGTCAACATGGTGAAACCCCGTCTCTACTAAAAATACAAAACATTAGCTGGGCATGGTGGCGCGTGCCTGTAATCCCAGCTACTCGGGAGGGTGAGGCAGGAGAATTGCCTGAACCCAGGAGGCGGAGGTTGCGGTGAGCCAAGGTCGCGCCATTGCACTCAGGCCTGGGTAACAAGAGCGAAACGCCGTCTCATTAAAACAAAAACAAAAAAAAAAAAACAAAAAAAAAACAATTTCATTAGTTTCTGGTTGGCGGTGCCATATTTTATTCAGTCACTCTTTCATGGACGGGCGTGTAGATTGCTTCCTGTCTTTTGTTATTATCAATGCTGCTGCAATGAATAATCTATGTATATCCTCTTTTCCATAATTGTTTAGCAACTGATATGCAGGATACATTGTTAAAAGTTGGATTGGTGGGTCAAAGAGTAAATATGTTTGTGATTTTGTTAGATCTTGCGGAATTTCCCTCCTTAGGGATTAACCCATTATGCACTCCTCCCAGCAACATGTGAAGAGTCTTTTCCTCCATTGACTGGTCAGCAGAGTTGGGTGGTAAGCTTTTTTTTTTTTTTTTTTTTGAGATGGAGTCTCACTCTGTCACCCAGGCTGGAGAGCAGTGGCGCAATCTTGGCTCACTGCAACCTCCACCTCCCTGGTTCAAATGATTCTCCTGCCTCAGCCTCCCCAGTAGCTGGGACTACAGGCATGTGCCACCATGTCTGGATAATTTTTGTATTTTTAGTAGAAATGGGGTTTCAACATGCTGGTCAGGGTGGTCTTGAACTCCTAACCTCAAATAATCCACCTGTCTTGGCTTCCCAAAGTGCTGGGATTACAGGTGTGAGCCACCATCCCTGGCTAATGGTAAGCTTCTGAATTTGCCCATCTGATAAGGGAGACATGATATTATCAGGTTAGTTTTTTTTCTTATTTTGCATTCAGGGGCACATGTACAGGTTTGTTATATAGGTAAACTCATGTCACATCATGAGGGTTTGTTGTACAGATTATTTCATCACCCCAGTACTAAGCCTAGTACCCAATAGTTATTATTTTGGATTCTCTCCCTCCTCCCACTCTTCACCCTCAAGTAGATCCCAGTGTCTGTTGTTTCCTTTCTTTGTGTTCGTAAGTTCTTATCAATTAGCTGCCACGTGTAAGTGAGAACATGCAGCACTGGTTTTCCGTTCTTGTATTAGTTTGCTAAAGCTAATGGCTTCCGGCTTCATTCATGTTCTTGGAAAATATATGATCTCATTTTTTATGGCTGGATAGTATTCCATAGTGTATATGCACCACATTTTCTTTATTCAATCTGTCATTGATGGGCATTTAGGTTGATTCCATGTCTTCACTTTGTGGATAGTGCTGCAGTGAACATTCATGTGCATGTGTCTTTATGGTAGAATGATTTACATTCCTTTGGGTATATACCCAGTAATGGGATTGCTGGGTCAACTATCAGGGTAGTTTTAACTTTCATTTCTTTTATTATGAACAAAGTTCAGCCTCTTTTCCATGTTTAAGTATCATTTGTATCCTTTATCAATTTTTCTAATATGTTTTTGGTCTTTTCTCACCCTCTTCTTTTGAGACATTGTCTCACTCTGTCACCCAAGCTTGAGTACAGTGGCATGATCTTGGCTCATGCAACCTCCACCTCCCTGGTTCAAGCAATTCCCCTGCCTCAGCCTCCTCAGTAGCTGGGATTACAGGCACATGCTACCACACCTGGCTAATTATTTTTCTATTTTTAGTAGAGACGGGATTTCACCATGTCGGCCAACCTGGTCTTGAACTCCTGACCTCAGGCAATTCACCCTCCTCGGCCTCCCAAACTGCTGGGATTGCAGGTGTGAGCCAATGCGCCTGGCCTCTCCCCTCTATTTTTTAAGAGTTCTTTATAAAATAGAGAGATTAGCCTGTATCTATGTGTAAGTATAGATATAGATATAGACACATTCCTCTCCCTCTCTCTCTATGTAATATATTATTAGTAGAAAATTAATTGCAAATACATTCTCCTGTGTTCTCACTTGCCTTTTGAGTTTGCTTAACTTTGTTAAGGTAGTCATAATCCCTATTTTTAATTCATGATTTCATAGTTTCAAAACTCTGCAGTTAGTTTTAAGATTTCTCTTTCTTTTGCTTGCCTCTAGTCCACTAATTACCAAGATCTGCTGTTTCCTTTTTCCTAATATTTCTCAGGTCTGAGGTTTTCATTCCGCAGACCCATGGCTGATATCCTGGCCCTTGTGCCCGCTTTGCTGTGAGATTCATTCTCCTTGTTCCAGGTTTTTTGACCCTTTGCAGCCTGAATGATCTTCTTAGATCTGTTAATACGGTCCTGCAAGATTCTGAGGTTCTGTTCTTTGTTGTTGTTTTTCTGAGACGGGTTTTTCTCTGTAACCCAGGCTAGAGTGCGGTGGCCCGATCTTGCCTCACTGCAACCTCTGCCTCCCAGGATCAAGCAATCAACCCACCTGAGCCTCCTGAGTAGGTGGGACTACAGGCATGTGCTACTATGGCTGGATAATTTTTGTATTTTCTGTTCATTTTTAATAGCACCTGAGAGGCTCACACCTATCATCCCAGCACTTTAGGAGGCTGAGGTGGGCAGATGGCTTGAGCCCAGGAGTTCAAGACCAGTCTGGGCAACATGGTGAAGCCCTGTCTGTACAAAAACAAAAATTAGCTAGGCATGGTGGTACACACCTGTAGTTCCAGCTACTCAGGGGGCTGAGGTGGAAGGATCACCTGAGACCAGGAGGTTGAGGCTGCAGTAGGCCATGATAGCACCGCTGTACTCCAACCTGGGTGACAGAGTGAGACCCTGTCTTAAAAACCCAAAATACCTAAAACATATTTTCTTGCTGTTTTCTTCAGATTGGAGAATTTCTGTTGACCTGTCTTTGAGGTGAATAATGTTTCCCCACATCATTTATATTCTGCTGTTAAACTCGGCCCCCCACTTTTAATTTCACCTAGCGTAGTTCAGTTCTAGAATTTCCATTTGGTTATTTTTTCAAGCGGATAATTGAGTTGGTTGAACGAAAACTACAGAGTCTGCCTCTAGTGGGACAGCTAATATCTCAATTCAGCTTTTTTTTTTTTTTTTTTTTTCACCTTTATCTAGGCTGCTTGGAATGTGCCCCATGCAGTTCGGGGGTTAGACTGAGATTTGACAGTGTTCGCACGTAGAACCCCGCTCTCCGCTGCCACCTTGGGCCTGTCTTCTCCAGGTTCTCCTTGTGGCTGCTCCAAACTCTCTCCCCGGTTGGTTAGGCTAGAAAGACTATGGGTTCTCGATCAGAATTTTAGCTGCTCATGCAGCACTGACTGTGGCCTGACCTCTGGCTAAAAGCCACAACAATTCAGGAAACTAACCTGTTGCCATTCCTCTCTTCCAAGTGCCAGCTCCTCGTGAGAGCGTGCCCGCTTTTGTTGGCGCCCCACTGCCTGTGTGTACATTTGCCCTTCGCCCTGAGTTTGTCCTTGCTGTTCGTGGAAGAGTCAGTCCAACAGGAGCTCACTCAGCAACAGGCAGAACTCCAAGTTACAGACGAACTGATTCTTAACAAGAAAGGGAAAAGTGTTTTCTCTTTTCTTCTGTATTTTCTGTTCATTTTTTTTCTTTTTCTTTTTTTTTTTTTGAGACGGAGTTTCGCTCTTGTTACCCAGGCTGGAGTGCAATGGCGCGATCTCGGCTCACCGCAACCTCCGCCTCCTGGGCTCAGGCAATTCTCCTGCCTCAGCCTCCTGAGTAGCTGGGATTACAGGCACGCGCCACCACGCCCAGCTAATTTTTTCTATTTTTAGTAGAGACGGGGTTTCACCATGTTGCCCAGGATGGTCTCGATCTCTTGACCTCGTGATCCACCCGCCTCGGCCTCCCAAAGTGCTGGGATTACAGGCGTGAGCCACCGCGCCCGGCCTTTCTGTTCATTTTTAATAGAAAACACTTTTCTCTTTTCCCTTTTTTGTCAAGAACCAGCTCCCCTTTTACGCGTCCTGTTTTATTGGTCAGGATGTGCAAGGCCAGAAGTTGAAAATACTCAACAGTTCAGGTTCCTGTTCTCTAACCTGTGGCACCTTTATTTACAGCTGAGACCCAATACCATAGTCCTTATTTAACCATAGAAAATGAAAATATACGTGTGCTGTCTGAAAATAGGTATAGTATTTGGAAGAATAACAAGCACCATGTCTATTTATTATTATTTTAAGATAGGGTCTGGTTCTAACGCCCAGGCTGGAGTGCAATGGCACGATCTTGGCTCACTGCAACCTCCACCTCCGGGGCTCAAGCCTGCCAAGTAGCTGGGACTACGGGTGCATGTCACCAGGCTTGGCTCATTTTTGTATTTTTGTTGGTAGAGACGAGTTTTGCTATGTAGCCCTGACTGGTCTCAAACTCCTGGGTTCAAGTGATCCACCTGCTTCAGCCTCCTAAAATGCTGGGATTATAGGCGTGAGCCACTGTGCCTGTCCCAATTATTTCTAATGATTATTATTTGCATACTTAGTGAAGGATGCAATTAAGAGCATGTTCTAAAAAAATACAAACTCCTAAACGCTATTAAGTATTATCTTGTCACCTTTCATTAACACTGATGGTTGCTAAAATTAATGCTGCTTTTCCTTACTTTGCTCAAAGAAGTGACCTTTTGCCTACCTAGACCCTAGCTCTAGGCTTGTTCTCAGGTTTCCTAGCAACTGGGCTAATGATTGCAGTAAAAAATAATTTCTTTTTGGTATTCCAGTATATGATGCTATTTTTAAGTACCAAAATACTGTATTTTAAAAAATGTAATACTGTTATTTTGGTATTTCAAGAAGTCTGAAAGCTGAATCATTTATATCTTGAGACATTCCGAGTGTTTTATGCTGCAGTAAAAATTCTAATTGAACAAAAGATCCCTTATTTAGAACACATCTTTTCCATTTCCATTACCCTAAATAGAAGGGAAAAATACATATCTGATGATAGAAAGCTTGGGTGGTAAATATCATCCTAGTAAGAATTCCCTATAATGATATTTGAACATGGCAGTTTTGAAACAGATTCAGATTACCCTGCAGCAGCAATAGACAAACGATTCTGTAATCGTAAATGGTGAACAGTGACACACAAAACTGGAAGCTGAGCTGGTAACACTATCCTTAAAACAAAAACTCCAGGCTCCTGTTGGTAACAATATTGCAGACTCTATAAAGAAAGTTCTTCCAAAGGGTCTCAAAGTTATTTGAAAATGGGGATGCCAGAGGAAAATATTTGGGTTGGTAAATAACTCTCTAATCTTCATTCCTCTGACTAATATGAGGGTACAAACATTTGTTAACAGCTGGAAAAATTTGAGCAACAAAATGCTTGGAACTCATCTATCACATCATTGACACTTTTTAATGATTGCAGTTAAAGAATCAAATACTATTTTATTTTTAAAATTTCTTATTTAAAATTCCCCGTATTTTATTTATTTATTTATTTTTGAGATGGATTCTCATTCTGTCACCCAGGCTGGAGTGCAGTGGCACGATCTTGGCTCACTGCAACCTCTGCCTCCCGGGTTCAAGTGATTCTCTTGCTTCACCCTGCTGAGTACCTGGGACTACAGGGTGCACCATGACACCTGGTGGTCAGGCTGGTCTTGAACTCCTGACCTTAAGTGATCCTCCTGCCTCAACCTCCCCAAAGTGCTGGGAGTACAGGTATGAATCACCATGCTGGGCCATCCCTATATTTTAATTCCATGTTGAGTTGGTTATTTTTGTAATGCTTTATTAGTTTATCAGCTACTAATTTGTATTAAACATATAAAAATGTACTGTATATTTTGTATATTCATCGTAGTGCTTGATGTTTTGTAATGTTTATAGAATATCTTCAAATTCATTGTGATTAGTTTCAGTGATTTAAAACAATTTCATTAATTCTGTGTACTTTTTGATAAAATAGCAGTATTAGATACTAAAATGCTGTTAATTGTCACTTTGGGAGGCCAAGGTAGGTGGATCAAGGGGTCAGGAGTTCAAGATCAGCCTGAACAAGATGGTGAATCCTATCTCTACTAAAAATACAAAAATTAGCCAGGCGTGGTGGCACATGCCTGTAATCCCAGCTACTCAGGAGGCTGAGGCAGGGGAATTGCTTGAACCGGGGAGGTGGAGATTGCAGTGAGCCGAGATCACATCACTGCACTCCAGCCTGGGCAATAAAGTGAGATTCTGACTCAAAAAAAAAAAAAAAAAAAGAAAAGAAAAGAAAAGAAAAAGATAATTGTTCTTTTTGTCTGGTGTTGTACTCAGTTATCCAGCCACTAGCAGTGTTCTGTCTCTCCTCAGTGTTAAATTCCCAATAGAGATTCCTATCTGTGCTCCGTTAATCCCAGAAAGGCTTTTGGTGGGTAAAGTGCTCAGATGTTGGTCTTAAAAGGTGGCCTGGTGGATGAGAAAGCGAATGCATTCAAATGCTAGAAAGCAAACCTGAATTTCTATTCCAGTTAAATAATTCACTTCTCGGAACCTCAGTTTTCACGTCTGTAAGAGTGGAATGCCCTTGTCTACCCCTGGGGGCGACTGTGATTATTAAATGAGAACGTATGTCAATGTGACTGCTTCCTCAGCCGACGTTAGGTCCCTTCTTTCCCTTCCTCTGTGAAAAAGGCGTTTTCTTTGCTAGAAGATAAAAGCCATTGGTAGAGTGGGGGGTGTGTCATGTCAGATGAAACAGGGTTTCTTCGTGGGGAAGCAAGGGTCTTTGACAGCCGAGAATGGATCTCACCGCAGCAAGGCCAGGAGAGGGAAAGCCAGCAGAGGAAAAGTCAAGCCCCGAGTCCAGAGCCAGGAAGCAGGCTGCTCGGATTCACATTTTATTGGAATGCTTTTGTCCTTTAACGCATCTCAACTGGAAGAGTAAATTGAAACAGTGAGAACGGCGATGTGGAAGCATCTTCATATATTTTCTGAGGCTCTGTGAGGGTATCCAGAAGGAAGCAATGGGGCCCGGGAGTGGATGTTTGTTTTGAAGAATATCACCCGAAGAGTCAGGAGGGAGTGGGGGCAGGGTGATTTTTCGGCCGTTTCTTTGGAACTGAGTTCGACCTTGCAAGTGGCCTCAGGAAACTTCCTCCAGTGAATGATTTCCTAGTGGCACCATCACACTTGGTGTGACCCCTTCCCTTGTTAAATAATTCAGAGGTCAGTACTTCGCAGCTGAGAAGGCTGGTACGCAGAGGACATCATTCGTAGTGATTCATGTTCACCAGATTCTTGCACGCCTTGGTGTGTTTTCTGATTGCAGGATAGAAATCTAGCTGGTTTGAACATTTTGGCTGATACGCCCGGTCTCTTGGGTGCCACCCAGGCTGTGATGTGCCTTCTCTGCAGTGCGCCGTGCATTGCTTCATGAAATCGGTTTTAAAAATGCTGTCACCTGTTTAGCAGGCTGGAGAGCATAGCGATTGACATGGTCTATTTCACTCCAGCTTTGTGCTGGGCCGGTCACACAGGCACGTATGTGGGATGGAGACCTGCATTGTGAAGCTTTCACCCCCTTACTGGTCACGTCCATACGTTCCACTCCATTGTGATCCGGGTCTTGCTCCCCCTCATCTTCCTCTCCTAACTACAGGCACCAGCCTGGGCTCCTGGAAGGTCCATTGAACCTACTTTTTTTTTTTGAGACAGACTCTCACTCTGTTGCCAGGCTGGAGTGCAGTGGTGCGATCTCGGCTCACTGCAACCTCTGCCTCCCAGGTTCAAGCGATCCTCCTGCGTCAGCCTCCTGAGTAGCTGGGACTACAGGCGTGTGCCACCATGCCCAGCTGATTTTTGTATTTTTATTAGAGACAGGGTTTCAGTATGTTGGCCACACTGGTCTCGATCCCCTGACCTCGTGATCCACTCGTCTTGGCTTCCCAAAGTGCTGGGATTACAGGCGTGAACCACTCTGCCTGGCCAAGTCTACTTTTATTCAGGCCTCAGAGAGGTCATTTATGACCAAATCTTTGTAGCTGATTGCTATGAAAACTGTTCAATATATCAAGCTCCTCCAAGGAGCTGCTTCACACACAGATAGTGACTGTCTCTGTCCCCTGGTGGTGGTCCCACCGGTCAGGTGAATTGGTTCCGCCATCTTGAATGGGCCAGTCTGGCTCCTGGGACTTTACTGAACATCTCTCACTCTCCAGCAAAGTCCACTTTCCTTGTGGCTGGGATCCCTGAAGCTGGAGTTGGGAAGGGACCTAGAAGGTACGTTAGTTAGGTCAGCGGTTCATGATCTGTTTTAGGTCACAAGGTCGTTGAAGAACTTGATGAAAATCCTCTTCCCAGGAAGCTGCGCGTGCAGATGTATTCATCTGTCATTCAGCACGTACTAACGGAGCCTCTGCAAAGCACCAGACCTTGCCCTAGAAGCTGGGATGCAGCAGAGAAGAAAACTGATGACATTCCCTGACCTTACATCTGAGCCTTCTGGGTTTGAGGGTGGGAAGAGTAGACAAAAATAGTCATTAAGAAGCAAACATAATGCACCTCGGAGTGTGATAGACGCCACAGAGAACATAGAGTCGGGGAGAAGGTGGGGCACACTGGTGGGCTGGCAGAGATGGTACCTCTTCCTGCGGGCTCCATGGACTTATCTGGAGCCTGATGGATGAGTAGAGGAAGCTGGGCTACCCTCTGCTGGCCAAGACTGTGGACTGAAACCTGTCCAGAGGGTGGGTAAAGGAGGGGGTGATTCGTATGTCACAGTAACCACAGCGTGCTCTGCCACTGAAGACCTCCTGGGTAACAGGGCAGGGGCCTGGCCTGGGTGGGAGGAGGCCAGGTAAGGAGGATGGAGCTCACCACAGAATCTGTGCCGTGGGTTCTTCCCTGGCTCCCTCCGTTTCTCCTGCGCCCTGTGATAACCTCCTAGCTCTACTTCTTATCTTTGCATAAACAATAGCGACCACCTCCTTCTAGTGACTATAATCTTTCCCTACCTCTGGATCTTGCCCTGTTCTGTCTCTCTTGACACTGGCTCAGCTGCCCCACGTGGCTTATGGGTGTGGCTGCTGTCACCTCTTCAGCAGGCTGGAGAGCATGGCAATTGAGAGCCCATGATTTGGGGTGAACACCAGGGTCTGAATCCCAGATCTTCTCTCTGGTTGCATTTGGGCAAGTCACCTGTCCTCTCTGAGCCTCAGTTTCCCTATCTATAAAAGGGAAGATAAGCAGGAGGATGGAATGAGATCACACACGTAAAAGCAGAGCATGGGGCAAGCACTCCGGAGGCGGCGGGTTTTGTCTTAGTCCTGGTAGTTGATGTGCTCATGGAGTTGGTTTTCCGAATGTGGTAAGACATTGGTGATTCAGCCCAGGTGCAGAGAGTCACTCATTTCTGAACACTTGTTGGGTGCCCTTGCGTGCCAGGCACTGTTCCAGGCTCTGGGGACACAACAGACAAAAGTCTCTTCTCATGCATCTGGCACTCTAGTTTGTGAGATGACAGATAAGTGAATACGGATGTGGAGATGAAGATGGAGATGTGTGGATATAAATGAATACATTTATTTATTTTTATTTTATTTTTTGAGATGGAGTCTCACTCTGTCACCCAGGCTGGAGTGCGGTGGCGTGATCTTGGTCACTGCAACCTCTGCCTCCTGAGTAGCTGGGATTACACGCACCTGCCACCATGGCCCACTCATTTTTGAATTTTTAGCAGAGACGGGGTTTTACCCTGTTAGCCAGGCTAATCTCAAACAACTCCTGACCTCAAGTGATCCACCCACTTTGGCCTCCCAGAGTGCTGGGATTACAGGCATGAGCCACTGCTCTCAGCCTAAATGAATAAATTTATATCCTGACTTGATATATGGCTCTCAGCTGCAAGTAAGAGGAAACTCAACCAACAGTAGCGTAAACTGTAAAGTCAGTTATTATTTTCTTAACAAGAAGAATAGTTAGCCTCAGGGTTTGCAACTCAGGGATGTATTGAGGACCCTGAATACTTCCATTCTTCAGCTTTAGTTTCCTCAGTAGTTTGGGTTTTTATTTAGGTTTGTTGCCTCATGAGCACAGAATGGCTGCTGCAGCTCCAGACATCTCTTATGTCCATGATCATAAACCATGAAGGAAGGTGAAAAGGGAAAAAAAGACCTTCCTCCTCCTGTGACTCTCTCTTTTATCAGGGAGCCCGGAAGCCCTTCACAGACTTCCCTTTGCAGTTCATCAGCTAAAAGAAGGTCATGGGCCCAGCAGGGACCATTTGTTGGCAAAATGGAAAAGGATGACTGTGGCTGGCTTAGATCGCTGTTGCTTCATCCCTGGTGCTGGGCACATTGCTACCTGCACATAACTGAGGTTCAGTGACCAAGGAGGAAGGAGAAATGGCTGTCAGGGAGGCAACCAATGCTGTTTGCTTTCTGGCTGGCCTGGGCGTCTCTTTGGAAGAGAGAAGTTAGTGATGGCTGCTGAAGGGGCTTCTGGGGTAGACTTGAGGCTTGAGACTGCTGCCTTGGGCCTCCAATGGCATAGTTCAAGAGCAAGCTGAGGAGGGGCTTTCTCCCTTTATACTGTGTGGGACACAGGAGTGGCATCTGGCATTCCCACAGAGTGCCAAGGGACAAATAGCAGCAGGTGTGCTTGAGAAGAAAGCAGGAAATGTCCAGCATCTCTGAGGTCCCCCCTCACTGGCCTGTGGGCACCCGAGGCAGGTGCGGAACGCTGGATAAACATCTACAAAGATTCCTACACCCAGAGGTCCCTGGGACCCCGCCCACCCCTTGGATAGCCACAGGCCCAGCAGAGGCAAAGTGTCCAAAACGGAACCCAGGGCCTAGCTCCCTGCCTCTACCCAGCCTGCTCCGCACCTCATCTCCCATCTCAGTGAACGAGAACATCACCATTCACCCAGCAACCAGAATGAAACCTGGGTGTCCAACGCAATTTCCACCTCTCCCTCTTCCCTCATGGGATTCTCTCAACAAGCCCTACCTATGATCGTTTCTCTTCTCTAGATCAGCTCCATCCGCTTTTTCCACCTCGGATGCCAGCACCCTCCTCCAAGCCTCCTGGGACGGTCTTTTAACTCCGCCTCCTCGCCTGACTCCACCCCCTCCAGTCTATTACCCCCAGAGTCTTCTTTCTTTCTTTCTTTCTTTTTTTTTTTTCTTTTTTTTGGAGATGGTGTCTGGCTCTATCACCCAGGCTGGAGTGCAGTGGTGTGATCTCTGCTCACTGTAGCCTCTGCCTCCCAAGTTCAAGCAATTCTCCTACCTCAGCCTCCTGAGTAGCCGGAATTACAGACGTGCGCCACCACCACTGACTAATTTTTGTATTTTTAGTACAGACAGGATTTTGCCATGTTGGCCAGGCTGGTCTCGAACTTCTGACCTCAAGTGATCTGCCTGCCTCGGCCTCCCAAATTACTGGGATTACAGGCATAAGCCGCCTCGCCCAGCCTCAGAGTCCTCTTTCCACCACACAAATGTCTCCCACCTTCACCTTCCTGGTCTGGCTTTCTCGCTGCAGCCAGCGTGACCTTTACAAATGACAGCATTGAGCATCTCTTTTGTCTGCATTAAAACACCCTCCTGGCTGCCCTTTGCCTTTGGGATAGGATCCTGTTCTTGTGCTAAGATGTCTCCTACCACGCACCATGTGGCCTCAGCTCCCCCCACCCCCCCCACCCCATGTCCCCCCTCTTTCCCCTGCTTTTCCCAGAAGGAGCCAGGCAGGCACTCTCTTGCCTCAGGGCTTTGATGTGATTTTCTTTCAGCTCTGAACACTCTCTCCTCCCCTCCTTCTTCTTCTGCTACCTGCTGCTTTTCATTTTGTACATTCTAGTTAAAACGGCACATCCCCAGGGGGGACTTTTTTGCTCCCCAGACTAGGTTGAGACCCTTTTCTCAGGCTTTCCTCACATGCTGTCTTTCTCCATCGTCACCACGTACCCCAAAGACTTCTTGACATACTTGTCTTTTCTGTTAGAGCCTAGAAGCTGGACCGCAGGCATCATGACACAGGCGCTGCTCTCTTTGGCTGCACTCTGACCTAAAGGTCTAGCCCGGTGTCTGGTGCACAGCACAGGCTCATTACTGCATGTCATATAATAGTCATTGTTATAGAGAGAAAGAATGAATGAAGATGTTCAAAGCACAACGAAATGCCAAGGGAGTAGCTACGCATTTGGGGAGGTGTAGGTAAGTTTCACTCCGGGAGCTGATGTCAGTTGGATAGCAAAGGATGAGTAGGAATTTTCCAGATGGAGAAAGAGGGTGGGTATTTTGGGGACAGCGAACAGCAGGTGGAAATGCCCAAAGGTGTGGAAGAAAACAATATGCTTGTAGAACAAGTTGTGTAGCAAGTCTGGGAGCAGTGAGTTAGGGGCCGGGGCAGGGAGTGGCGTCAGATAAATCCAGAGCGGTTGGCCAAGTTTAGTGCAAAAGGATCTTGTAAGCTATGCTTGACTGTAACCTTCACCCTGAGGGGCATGGGAAGCCACCAGATGTTTGTGAGCAGGTGGATGAGACGGTGACATTTGTGTTGTGGAAAGAGGACTCTGAGGCTGGGTGACGTGGCTCATGCCTATAAGCCCAGCACTTTGGGAGGCTGAGGCAGGCAGATCACTTGAGGTCAGAAGTTCGAGACCGGCCTGGCCAACATGGTGAAACCCTGACTGTACTAAAAATACAAAAATTAGCCAGGCCTGGTGGTGCATGTCTGTAATTCTGGCTACACTGGAGGCTGAGGCATGAGAATTGCTTGAACCCAGGAGGCAGAGGCTACAGCGAGCAGAGATCACGCCACTGCACTCCAGCCTGGGTGACAGAGTGAGACTCCAGCTCAAAAAAAAAAAAAAAAAAGAGGACTCTGGGGGTGGTGGACTGGAGGGGGTGGAGTCAGGAGAGGAGGCAGGACTCGAAGGATGTTAATGCTCATTGTGATATGACTGGAAGTGGATTGCGATCCTTCCTCCCAGCTCCTGGGACAAGAAGCTGGATGGCGGCATCCACCAGTGGGCTAGCCCTTTCTCCATCATGAAGGATAACCCGAGGAAGGGCATCCAGTGCCAGTGTGGACTGCGGAGAGCGCTTCCTCATCACCCTAGCTGTCATCCACATGACCAGATGGGCTCATTTGGGGGGAAATCTCCCCCTGCTCCCATCAGATGCAGGAAGGTCATCCTGCCTGATGCTCTGGAAGCCTGTTGCCCTGCTCAGCGTAGAGCCAGGTTGGGAGAAGTTTGGGGTGGAGCCAGGAAAGGCCATCAGTGAAGTTTATTAAGCATTCAAAGCAGGTGGTGGTTCTCTGGCAGATCAACTGCTAGTTTAAGTGCCTGTGAAATCTGCAGTAAACAGCTGCCTGCCCACTGGTGTCGGGAGAGCTTGCTTTTGGGTAGAGCCAGATTTGAAGGTGCTGGAAGACATAGCTTCACTGATTTTTGAGGATCTGTTATGTGCCAGACACCGAGTTACTTAATCCTCATGCAGTCCTCTCAGGGAAGTATTATTATTCCAATTTTCGAAAGAAGAAAGCGAGGCACAGAGAGGGTAAGGACTTTGCACAAGGTCACACAGCAAATTCCCAGTGCAGCAGGCAAAGCCTATACTTCTTCTGGACTAGCTGCAAACTTTTCTAATTTTGTCCCAGATATGTTTTCACTGCTCAGTTTACATCCCCCTGCAAGTATAATAGCCAATGTTTATTCAACACCTCCCAGTGCCAGGCACTCTTCATTATCCGATTCTAAATCCTTGCAACAACGCATTTGAGGTGAGGGCATTTATGCCATATCTGCAGATGCAGAGTGAGGCTCTAAGAGCTGGAGGGACTTGTTGGAGCTCACACAGCTGCTGAGGGTAAAAGCAGGTTTGCATCTGGGCCATCTGAGTGTGAGAGCACCCACCTTGCTTCTACTTTCTCTGTTTGGAGAGCACTTTTTTCAGTCTAAATCTTTCCCCAACCCTCTCTTCCTCATCACTCCTAAGCAAACCCTCTACCCTGGCACCTGTGCTCAGACCTGTCAATCAATGAGCAAAGCAAGTGAGCCAGTGTGCTGCGTGTGTGTTGAAACGAGTCGGCAGGTCATCCGAGGAGCCGTCTCCAGACAGCAGCGTGCATCGCCATTGACAGAATCAATTACTGCGGCCCCAGGAAAGAGCTGTTTGAAAGAATTACCCAACCAGTGCATAATTATTGCAAATGAACCGCCTCTTAATTGTGGCTGTGGCTCCATTATACACCCCAGTGGGCTCCAGCCCATGCAATCCTGGGTCCTGGTTTTAGTACATCCCTTTGCCACAGTCTGCTTCTCAGGGAACACACAGCTGTGCACGTGGGAATAACTGCTTTCCTCCAACTATCAGCTTAAAGGTCATGCCTTTGCTTGTGGACATTTCTAGTAGAAATGTGGAAAAAGAGCAAAGTTGTTTTAACAGGCTCCAGCCTCCCTGTGCTACCAAGGAGCTGCCTTCTGCCAGATTCAGTTCAGTTCGATCATAACAGCTGCCTTTCCCGGGGGTATCTCCTGTGTTCTAGGCACTTTCTGTAATTCTCACCTGCACGAGGGCCAGCTCCTGACCTTGTGATCCTCTCACCTTGGCCTCCCAAAGTGCTGGGATTACAGGCACAGTAGGAGTCAGTATCCTGCATTTTACAGACGGGGTGACTGAGGCTTAAAGGGAATAGGAGATGGCACAAGGTCACCTTTGAGGTAAGTTGCAGAACCGGTATTTGACCCAGGGTCTACCTGGAATCTGAGCCTGTGCACTGCGCAGGTACATCATGCTGTCCCTTCCCCCACAAGTCAGCCCTGCTCTGCGCTCGCACTGTTCTTGGGGGGGCGGCAGAGGCGCACCCGGCTTAGCTCTTGCCCTCAGCATCTCTGTCTCTTTCTGTGGTGTCCTCGCCTCTTCGGGTCTAGTTGGAGTTTGTCTCCAACCCCATTTGACATCAGTGGAAGGTTGGCTGGCTCTGCAGTTCACCCCATTCAGGACCCTGTGCAAGTCTCTATCACCTTGAAGCCTCAGTTGCCCCGTCTGTAAGTTGAGGGATACCTACTCCTCCCGGGCGGCTGAGGATTATGGTTCAAGTTGTCAGCTTGAGAATTTAGCTTAAGTTTCTGGGAAGCCCTGGGTTTTTTTGTCTCTGTTGCTCAGCGCTGGCCTTGACTTTTCTGGCTGACTCTGTGCCACAGTGTTGACTCAGACCTTTTCGTCTGCTCCCCACAGAGAAACCCCGACTCAGAGCAGGCACTGGGGCATGGAACGGGCAGTATGGAAAATTTAGGAGAAGATAAAGAAAAGCAGTTCATGTGGCTGAGATGCTAACAATTTTCAATCAAATATTAGGCATTCTACTGTTGTTTTACATAAACTTTCTGTTCAAGGACATACAGAAAGTAAGTCATAAATGTATGGCTTGATGAATTTTCGCAAAGTGAACACATCCATGTAACCAGTGCCCAGAGGACGAAATAGAACATTCCAGCACCCACAGGCCCCCAGAACTAAGATGCCCTGTCCAATTCTTCAATGATTCCTTTCTCCATGCACTTGGCCTACAGAATACAGCAAATATTGCGGGAACATTTACTGTGTGCTAAGTGCTTTTCATGCATGATCTCGTTTAATCATCCTATCAACTCTAAGACGGAGGTATTCTTGTTGTTTCCATTTTACAGATGAAGAAACTGAGACCTGGATTAATCAGCTTGCCCAAACTTTTTCTGCTGGTGATATGGGTTGGCTGTGTCCCGACCCAAATCTCATCTTGACTTGTAGCTTCCATAATCCCTGTATTTCATGGGAGGTGTCCCGACCTGCAGGGCAACAACAGGAGCTCGAAGGGAGGGAATGGAGATGGATGGGCAGGAGACGCGGAAGAATGGAGACAAGACAGGAGTCTGATCAAGTCTCCTTTATTGTTGCTAAGCTCACAGCTTAAATAAGCGCAGGCAGAGAGGCGGGCCAAAGGAAGCTTGCAGTTGGGAAATTCCAGCCTTCATAAGTTTCAAAACTGAAACTTACCAGCAGGAAACAGAAACTGAAACATTACTGAAACTTATCAGCAGAGAAACAGAAACTGAAACATTACTGAAACTTATCAGCGGAGAAACAGAAACTGAAACTTGTCAACAGGAAGCATTAAACTGAAACTTATCTGCAGGGAAACAGAAACTGAAACTTTGCTGAAACTTATCAGCAGGGAAAACAGGAAACTGAACATGGCTGAGCAGATCACAAAATGGCGGCTATTGCTGCCCACAGGTCCCCCTTTTTTTATTTAGAAATTAGACTGAGGGGTAGTTATGCCCACGGGAACCTTGCCTGTCTTAGGTCAGAGGACCCCACATGAGAGAACATGGACTCCTTAATCCATCATGGGGAGGGGAAAAACGTTTTCCTCCCTATCTTAGGCGGAGTGTCCTTACTCATGCTCCTCAGTTGCCCGTCATTGGCTAACCGGTTCAGCTCGCCGGGTGACCTGAGAGGAGAGGTATAAACTTTGCGTTTTATGAATCAAGCTCCATCTCTAGGTCTGCTATTTCCAGCCTGTGGTAATGGACCTGAATGGGCTGCATCTTTCTGGCCTCAATTTGTGATCTTGAGAAGCTCATGAGTTTGCTGAGTATAACAGGACTGATAGACATTGTTGACTCCTAAAAAGGAAAAAGATAGAAGACCCTCAGGGCTCGGTGTCGTCCCTGGGTAGAGTTGGTTTTTCGGATTTTTTGGTATCTACTTGCTTTACAAGTCTCTCAGGAAGCCACCTGGCCGAATCGGCTTCCTTGGCATAAATGCACACCGATCCTCGACCCCAAATCAGGACCGGGTCCGGGCCATGCCATGCGCCCATCATGGGATCTTTCCACATTACCGATGCATAATGGCTTTTGGATTCAAAATGCCAGTGTCGACCGGCAGCAGAGTGTCCTTCTTGATCCAGTGTTAAAAAATTTAAAATAAATAAGGAGTGTGATAAAAGGTTTTTCGGTGATCCCTTATGGGGGTTCCATTCCCCCTTTTTTATTTTATTTAGAGTGGTTTTTATGGTGAGATGAGCTCTTTCTACTATGCCTTGTCCCTGGGGGTTGTACGGGATCCCTGTAACATGTTGAATGTTTAGGTGAGTACAGAATTGAGTGAAGGCTGTACTGACATAACCAGGCCCGTTGTCAGTTTTGATTTTACGTGGACACCCCAGGGATGCAAAGGCAGTTAAAAGATGAGCAATAACATGTTTTGTGGCTTCTCCGGTTTGTAAAGTGGCAAAGATATATCCACTACAAGTGTCAACGCAGACATGAACATATTTAAGATTTCCAAATTCTGGGATGTGGGTGACATCCATTTGCCAAAGGGGTTAGGTAGGAGGCCTCGAGGGTTAACTCCAAGATGTGGGACCAGTAAGTGAGGGGCACATTGTGTGCAGGACTTTACTATTTGTCGGGCTTGTTCTCTAGTTATGTGATGGAGTAGTCTTAAGGATTGAGCATTAAGATGATGCAAGTTGTGCGAATGTTATGCTTGAGCTAGAGGGGTGTTAGGGAGTTGAACTAACAGAACACGGGTGGCTAGGTCTGCCTTGGCATTTCCAGAGGCTAATGGACCGGGTAAGCCTGAATGAGCACATAAATGTCCAATGTAGAAAGGTTGTGTTCTGGAAATTAATAGCTTTTGTAGTTGAGAAAATAGTTTTGCAGCAGTTGAGGTGTGTTTTATGAATGGGGCTGTTTCTAACTTTGGGACAGAGGTAGCAATGTATGCACTGTCTGTATAAACATTGAGAGGATCATTGGGAAACATGGAAAATGCAGCTATAACTGCATGTAGCTCTGCTAATTGGGCAGACAAAGATTGGGATTGAAAGCTGATAGTTTGGTTTGGGGTAACAAAGGCTGCAAGCCCTGGGGATGACCCGTCAGTGAAAATGGTAATTCCATTTGGAAGGGGATGAAGTCTGGTATTTTTAGGAAAAACGAAATCATGTCTGTTAGCAAAATCTAGAAGCTTATTGGGAGGATAATGATTATCGAGGTTGCCAGTATATGAGGCGAGTGCAATGGGCCATGCTTCAGTATTTTGCATGAGCCAATGGATCTGCTGTTTGGTATAAGGTTGGACAATGTTGTTAGGTTCCTGTCTGAAATATTCCTTGCCTAGGGTTCTTCCTTTGGTAATTAGACTGGCTACCATAAGGTAGTAAGGTTCAATGACTTTAGTGGGCATATTAGGAAGATGGATTCACATAAGTGGAGCAGTTTGCCAGAACACAGCTGTGGGAGATAATGAGGTATGACATATAATAAATTGGAGCGGTTTGTCAATATCCAAAAAGGTGATGGTTTGGTTATTGATAGCTTGGTTAACTAAATTGATAGCTGATTTTGCTTCAGGGGTGAGTTGTCTTAAAGAAGTAGGACTAGGATCCCCTATCAATGTATCGTATAGGGGCTTGAGATCAGCTTTGCATAATTTTAGATAAGGTAACAGCCAGTTTATGTCTCCTAATAATTTTTGAAAATCATTGAGGGTTTCTAAACAGTCTAGCCTGAGTTGCACCTTTTGAGTCGATAGGCGAGTTCCACTTAACTGAAATCCTAGGTAGGTGTAGGGATCAGTAAGTTGCACCTTCTCTGGGGCGATGACTAATCCACTAGCAGTAAGGGCAGTTTGTAGACTTTTGAAACAAGACAAGACCATTTCCTCTTTTGCTGCTGCTAAAAGTATATCATCCATATAATGGATGATGTATACATCCTTCCAATCTTTTCTAACTTCGGCAATGGCGATGGCCACATATGACTGACATAAGGTGGGACTGTTGGCCATGCCCTGAGGCAAAACCTTCCATTGATATCTCTTCATAGGCTCTTTAAAGTTAATTGCGGGAAGGCTGAAAGCGAAACGCTTACAATCCTCTGGATGGAGAGGGATAGTAAAGAAACAGTCTTTTAGGTCTACAATAACTTTGTAGAATCCCAGAGGTATGGCTACAGGGGAAGGGAGGCCGGGTTGTAAAGCTCCCGTAAGGACCATGGATTTATTTACTTCCCTTAAATCTTGTAGCAACCGCCATTTTCCTGACTTCTTTTTTACAACAAAAATGGGCATATTCCAGGGAGAATTACTAGATTCAATATGTCCAGCCAGCAGCTGCTCCTGTGCCAGCTGCTGTGCAGCAGCTAGTTTTTCTTTTGAGAGGGGCCATTGGTCAACCCACACGGGCTGATCCGACAGCCACGTGATTTTTTCAGCGTGGGCTACAGGAAAGACCGAGGCCCCTAGGGAAAATACCCTAGACCAGTACGATCGGTTTTTCCACTAGGCTGTAAAGGCTGTAGGAGCCCATTGTTATTTTTTCCAAGTCCAGTGCCTGGGACATACGCTTTGTTAAGCATTTGAGCAGTGACAATGTCATTAGGGCTACCAATTACAATCCCCAACTGGGTGAGAAGATCTCTGCCCCAGAGGTTAAAGGGAAGGCCTTCCAGAATATAAGGCTGAATGTTTCCTGTGTGGCCTTGCTCAACCCTCCAGACTAATAATTTAGAGTTCTTCTCTGGATTTTTAGACTGTCCAATGCCGGTAAGGCTGGTAAGTGTGGGGGTACTGGGCCAACTGGGAGGCCACTGAGATTTGCATATAATGGTAACGTCTGCTCCAGTATCTACAAGTCCCTCAAATCGTTTTTCATCTAGCCACAAGGTCATCATAGGCTTATTACGAGATATAGAATGAGCCCAGTAAACATCTGAGGAGCCAAAGCCTGCATCCCCTCGCTGGCATTTTTTTGCAGGATTATTGGTTTTTACCATAGGTAGCAATAACAATTGAGCGAACCTTTGTCCAGGGGAAATGGTACTAATGACCTTGGGAGAAGTAACCATAACCTTAATTTCCCCAGAATAGTCACTATCTATTAATCCGGGAAGAACCTGCAAGCCCTGCATGGTTAGGCTACTACGTCCCAGAACAATTCCACATGTGCCATCTGGCAGTGGTCCAAAAATACCAGTGGGCAAAGCCTGGACCCCCATTTCAGGTGTTAATACTGTGTGGGTGGAGGAACAGAGGTCCAGTCCTGCGCTTCCTTTTGTGGCTCTGTAGAGGGTAGAAACGGATTGTTGCTGGGAGTTTGATGGCCCTGCGGGAAAAAACTGACTGCCCCAAAAATTTGTTCCTGGTTTGGGGCCTGGGGCTGGCCCCTGTGCCTGTTTCCCGACCGTGGAAAAAGAGGTTGTCCCTGGGCGTCCCTTTTTGATTTGCAGTCGTTTGCCCAGCGATTGCCACGTTTACATCGAGGGCAAAGGCCAGGAGCCTTAGGGGGAGGGGTTTTTGCTGCCCCGCAATCCCTGGCAAAGTTTCCCACATTTCTGCACTGAAAACATTTTCCTATTGTTTGATGAGTTAAAAATTGTTTGACTGTATAGCCTTGTAAAGCGGCAGCCATTGCTAAGCCCTGCTGATAGGCGGCGCCTATATCAGAACAAAGGCGGATGTAGCCGGAAAGATCTGTCTTTTTTTTATACGGACGTATGGCGGTTTGGCAAGCAGCATTAGCATTTTCAAATGCAAGTTGTTTAACAAAGTCAGTTCCAGTTTCAGCACTGCCGAAAATTCTGCCCGCTGCCGTAAGGCGGCGATGAATGAACTCAGAGAAAGGTTCATCGGGGCCTTGTTTTATGGTAGTTAGGGAGGAGCTGACATCCCCTTTTGTGGGGAGCTTTCGCCAAGCCTTCATACCCGCGGCCTGTATTTGGGCATATAGGCCAGCATCATATTGCATTTGCATGTCACTGGAGGCAAAATTGCCTTCGCCGGCTAGCATATCAAAAGTCCAATTATTATTAGCTTGGGCATTGCGGCGAGCAGTCTCTTTGCAATACTCATGGTATTCTGACTTCCATAATAAATAATCCCCACCAGAGAGTGTGGCTCGCGCTAATGTCTGCCAGTCCCTGGGGGTCAGCCAATTTTCAGCCACAGACTCTATAATGGCAGTAGTATAGGGGGCAGTTGCACCATATTGTGCCACCGCTGTTTTTAATTCTTTTCTGACCTTAAAATCTAATCCATTATGGTGCCACCAGGCATTATTTTGTTGGGCCATGGTTTCAGTGACCGGAAAAGCAGTGGACACAAAAGGGTCAGTACCGGAGGGTGCCATGGTTACAGGGCGCTGCCTAGGTATGGCTCTGGTACAAGGTGGAGGGGTGACAGGCAAGCAAGCATCCCCTTTTACCTTTCCTAGTTTGATTTTTTCTAATTGCTCAGTAAGTTCCTGATGTTCAGTTTCAAGTTTTATTTGAGTTGTAAGATACTCTATTTTAGATTGGATTTCTTTTTGAGGATCAATGGCAGGGAAAGCCATAGGTGGAGCTGAAGCCTGAGCCGCACACGGAGGTGGCCGAGATGAGGCAGGCGGCCAATCAGAATTTTGGTATCGAGCTGCTTCATCCCCAAGATCATCCCAATCAATACCCTCATCAGTGCCTTCGTCCTCTGAATTATTGGCTCGACTGGCTAGCCATACAATCCTCTTTCGATATTTTGGATTAGCTAATTTTTGTTTAAGGCCTGCGGCTACACGTTCAGCAAATTTCTCTAAGGAACACACAGGCCCACCGCTCTCCGCGGGTTTTTGTTCCTCTTTACCAGGGTTGCTATCAAATGACATTAAGTCAGCTTCCCCTGACTTTTTCTCCTTGCCCTCTTTGGGTTCTGGTTTTTCCAAAACTAATGAATTTTCTTTTAAAGGGGGGCTTTTATTGGACAAATTTTTGCATGAGTCCCTCAGGCAAGTTTCCCCCTGGGTTATGACATTAGCAATGACTGGATCGTCATGTTTTTGGGTAATGATCTCATTTATTAGATTCCAGTATGAGAAAGCAGCTACAGGGACCTTTTGAGGCCCGAAAGCATCATAATAATCTTTTAGGGCATCCCCTACTCTTTTCCAACATCTTTGATCTATGGTTCCTTCTTGAGGAAACCAAGGGCAAACGTCCTTAATATAATCAAAATATTTAATTAACCAGTTTACTTTCACCTTTACTCCTAGTGCCTTTAATGCTTTGCTGAGTTCTTCTACAAACAACTCATGCTGACTAATTTCCTGACCCATAATATCGTGGTTCACTTACCAGAGAGCAAGGCCGCAGCAGGTTCCTGCGGTGACTCCTCCTCTGGATTTCTTCCTTCAATCCGGCCGGCTTCGACGACGTCCCTCACGGTGTCCCTCTTACTTCGAGCCCCACGTTGGGCGCCAGACTGTCCTGACCTGCAGGACAACAACAGGAGCTCGAAGGGAGGGAGTGGGGATGGATGGGCAGGAGACGCGAAGAATGGACACAAGACAGGAGTCTGATCAAGTCTCCTTTATTGTTGCTAAGCTCACAGCTTAAATAAGCGCAGGCAGAGAGGTGGGCCAAAGGAAGCTTGCAGTTGGGAAATTCCGGCCTTCCTAAGTTTCAAAATTGAAACTTACCAGCAGGAAACAGAAACTGAAACATTACTGAAACTTCTCAGCACGGAAACAAAGACTGAAACTTGTCAACAGGAAGCATTAAACTGAAACTTATGGGCAGGGAAACAGAAACTGAAACATTACTGAAACTTATCAGCAGGGAAAACAGGAAACTGAACATGGCTGAGCAGATCACAAAATGGCAGCTATTGCTGGCCACAGGAGGGACCTGGTGGGAGGTAATTGAATCCTGGGGGCGGTTACCTCCATGATTCTGTGATATTGAGTGGGTTCTCATGAGATCTGATGGTTTTATAAGGGGCTTTCCCCCTTTTGTTCTGTACTTCTTGCTGTTGCCTGTGGAGAAGGAGGTGTTTCCTTTCCCTTCTGATTGTAAGTTTCCTGAGGCCTCTCAGCAATGCCCAACTGTGAGTCAATTAAACTTCTTTCTCTTGTAAATTACCCAGTCTCCCATGTGTCTCTATTAGCAGTGTGAGAACAGACTAATACAGCTGGTAAGTAGTGAGGGCCGGATTTGGACCTGTGATCTCAGCATTCCTATTCTTAATCTGTAGTCTGGGATGGTGCCAGCCTCTTGATTCCTCTGCATATGGTCTCTGCCCTCGTCTAGATGCTAGATCTAGAAAGCTCTGCCTTCCAGAGGCAGGGTGTCATAGGTGGTTCTTTGGTATCTGATATGTGCAGTGCATCCAGGAAGCACCTCATAAATGCTGAATGGATGAATGATTAAATAAAAGCATTGTTTGAGACTCAAGTTGTTTACTTAGATCATGGCTTCGAGAGCAAAAAGCTCTGTAGGCTGCAGTTATTTTCAAGAAACCAACCATTGCTCCTCTCCCCCTGTGTAGCTGTGCCTTTGCAGAGCTTAAGCAATACTTTGGTCTTTGTTTCATCAACATTTCCTTGCCTGTTAATTTGTGGTAAGAGGACGTGAAGGGAAATAAACATAGTTACAAGGTGGGGAAAGCCTTTTTCTTGGCTCTGACCAGGGGAGGCATAGAAGATGAATTAAGTTCTCAGCCATCCTTTCAAAGTTCACACTGTTTTTGCTCCAAAG
This sequence comes from Saimiri boliviensis, assembly GCF_048565385.1. Classification (NCBI taxonomy): domain Eukaryota; kingdom Metazoa; phylum Chordata; class Mammalia; order Primates; family Cebidae; genus Saimiri; species Saimiri boliviensis. Next base: position 114,533,747 of record NC_133457.1, read on the forward strand.
TTGTTTCGCTGCGTGATTTATTGTGCTATCTGGAAAATCAATTTTTTCTTCTTGAGACCACAGAAGAGCCTGTGTTTCAAAACACATTTGCACCCTTAAAGCTAACATATTCAGTCTTACTGCCTTTGGTATCTGTAAGCAGATCCATTCCATGCTATTTTTAGGATCATTTCCAGAAAAATAATTTGTTTCATTGTGGAGTCTGTCAAGCTAAATGGAGTTATTTTCTTTGTGGAGTTGGATGAGTAAATCCAGTCCTAAAAAAATGAGGATTTAAAACATTTCCTGCAGAGAGCTCATAGCTGGGTTTATCTTATAGATTAAAATAAAAAGGAGCTACCAGAAGACCTGTGTGTCCAAGACACTTTGTTACCATCTATCAGGTCTATTTTCTTAAGTTGTCAGAGCTGTTTGCATTCATATTAATAGCTTTATCAAGAACCAGCTCCTTTCCTAGCATCAAAAGTTAAGAATTTAGGCCGGGTGCAGTGGCTCATGCCTGTAATCCTAGCACTTTGGGAGGCTGAGGTGGGCAGATCACTTGAGGTCAGGAGTTCAAGGCCACCCTGGCCAACATGGTGAAACCCTGTGTCTACTAAAAATACAAAAATTAGCTGGGCATGGTGGTGGGCACCCGTAGTCCCAGCTACTTGGGAGGCTGAGGTAGGAGAATCACTTGAGCCCAGGAGATGGAGTTTGCAGTGAGCTGAGATTGCGCCACTGGACTCCAGCCTGGGTGACAGAGCAAGATGCCATTTCAAAAAGAAAAGCTTAAAACCTTAGACTTTGCAGCTCAATGGACCATGATTCGAATATGTGCAAGTTGCTCAACCTGTCTGGCCTCAGTTTCTTGAACTGAAAAAATGGGAAGGATAAAAGGACCTACCACATCGCGTGGTAAAGGGGTGAAACACAATAAAGCGTGTGGAGTGGGTGCACCTGTCCATGAGGCGTGGGTGGCACAGGGCCTAACGCCCATGATACTTTCAGGGGCCCACAAAATAGTTTCCATTTTAATTTCTTTGGCTGGGTTCAGTGGCTCCTGCCTGTAATCCCAGCACTTTGGGAGGCTGAGGTGGGGGAATCACCTGAGGTCAGGAGTTTGAGACTAGCCTGGCCAACATAGTAAAACCCCGTCACTACTGAAAAAAAATACAAAAATCAGTCGGTCGTGGTGGTAGTTGGCTGTAGTCCCGGCTACTCGTGGGGCTGAGACAGGAGAATTGCTTGAACCTGGGAGGTGGAGGTTGCAGTGAGCCGAGACTGCACCACTGCACTCTAGCCTGGGTGACTGAGTGAGACTCTGTCTCAAAAGAAAAATTTTTTTTAAGATCAGAAGAAGATGAGTATAGTAATAATGAATGAATCATAATGAATCCAGCCTAGGCTATATTTGTCTTTATATCAACATAGTCACAAAATATAATTTTTAATTATAATTATAATCATATATGATATATAATTATATGTGATATGTAATTATTATAATTAAAATTGTAATTATTGTAATTTTATAGAGATGGTGGAGCCCATGAAGGCAGATGTACCCAGGGCTCATGAATCATAAGACAGCCCTGGTGTGTATCAAATGGGAGATATATTTTTTAATTACACAAAGTAAGTTCAGAAGTAGGTAGGCCGTTTGAGACAGGTCTGGCCACTCCTTGGTCTCTAAGGTCCTGGATTTCCTATTTTTTCATACCACCTCCCTTGAGTTTGCCTCATGGACCAAAATGGCTGCTAGAGCTTTAGCCATCGTGCCTGCATTCCAGGCATCAGAAAGGAAGGAAGAAGGGGCAATGGGTAAAAGGAGCCCACTTCCCAGCTGGGGCACCTCTCTTTAAGGAACATTCTGCCCGACAACACTGAGCTTTGCAGCGTAGCTGTAAGGGGGCCCAGGACGTGTAATGCTTTGGCCAGGCGCATCGCCTTTCCTCATACAAGGTGGGTTTATACCAAAGAATGAGAGAACAAGGCCAGATCACACAACCCAGAAGGAAGGCGATATTAGCGCTCTCTGTTCCGCTTCACCAACGGGAAAGGGAGACGGAGTGAGCTGGGAGACAGTCCTCCGGCCAGGCCGCCCGCCTGTGGTGTGAGGCTCCATCAGTTCTAAAAGGGGAAGGACAGACAGGCACAGGTGGAGCTCCGTCCGTTGAGAGGGTCTGGCAGGAAAGGGTGGCAGGACCAGGCAGGTGCGTGCACTCTGTGCCCCTTCCCTCTGGGTCCCCCACTCCATCAGGCTGCTGCTCAGGGAAGCCACCCCGGACCACCCACCTCAGCCTCAAGCTCCTTTCCCACTGCCCGACTCCTCAGCTTGTGTTATTTTTTCTTTATAGCGTATTTCACTGGCTGCAATTCTGTTGACTTGTGTTGCCTGCGTGGCCCCTAGGCTGTCAGCTGTCCGGGAGGCAGCGGGGTACCTCACCTGTCCATCACAGCGTCCTGTCTCCAGCGCCTGTCACCTGGCCTGTGGTGGGTGCTCACACTTGCTGAAAGAGCCGCCCTGATGCAGAAACATCTTCTCCCCCCGGCCCTGGGGAAGTCACACCAGCGTGGGCGCTGGCACCTTCCTCCCGCTCTTCCTTCCGCTCTTCCAGCCAGGGGGCGCTGAGAGCCTCCTTGTGCCAGGTGCTCTTCTGAGCATTGGGAGTTCAGTGATCAATGCAGACAAAAATCCCTGCTCTCATGGAGTTTATCTCCAGAGGAGGAGGGAGACAAACAGGCTAGCTGGTGATAGGAGGTTAAAGAAAACTGAAGCAGGGAAGGGGCTGAGTGCTGGGGTTAGGGTGTCTTCATTTCTTATAGAATGGCCAAAGGCAGGCTTCGCTAAAAGCAGTAACAGTACAGCTGTAGAGCGAAAGCCCAGGGGCTGGGGAGCCAGCCGTGTGGACGCCCAGAGGAAAAATGTCCTAAGCACAGGGAGCAGCAGGTGCAAAGGCCCTGAGGCAGGAGGATGCCAAGTGCGTCTGAAGAACAGTGAGGGGGCCGCTGTGGCTGGCAGAGTGGGACATGTTATGGTCACGCAGGGTCACTGCCAGAGCTACAGCTTTTATTCTGAAGAATGTGGGGAGCCCTCGGAGGGTCAGGGGCAGAGGAGGGGAGGCAATTTCACTTTTGTTCTAAAGCATTCCTTCTGCTGTGCATTGAGGACTGGTCGTGGGGGTGGGAGTAGACGCAGGGAGTCCAGCGAGGAAGCTCCCAGCTCTCCCAGGTGAGAGGTGACCGTGGCTTGGATCGGGGTGGAGACAGAGGAGGAGGTGAGGAGGCGGACCTTCACAGGATGGACCTTTCTCTTCTCGCCTGAAGGCGTTCCCAGTGGCCCACATCTCTCCTCCCCCGCCAGCAGTCAAGTTTCCAGGGGGGTAGGCTCTATGTCATCAGTGGTGTCACATCTGTCACAACTCCCATATTACACAGTGGATGCAGATGTGGGGGCTTCAGCTGGCAGGCACCCAGGTGCATCTGACCTGCAGGCAAGATGTTCAGCTCGTTTTGAACTGTATGCGAGCATACTGCTTTCTGGTTTTGCTACAGACCTCACTAGTCTCCATTGTTTTACAAACACTCCCGGTTTCACTCATTTATGTTACCTGTCTGGCTCCTGAAGACATGTGAGGTTTGTATGAAGTAGGGTTGATAACTCCACTCTGTACCAGCTGAGATTTCTGTTTCACAGATCTTGTTAATCCCATTTTACAGATGAGAGTAACTTAATTGGCTCAGAGCAACGAAATGACTGTCCCAAGGTCATGAGGTTCTAAACTGGTGATTGCGGCTTTCTGGCTTTTAATGGCTCTCCACGCCATCCTGCTGGCTTTACAGCTGGTGAGAGTTGGGAGAATTCTCTTCCTTTATCAGACGGAGGGCATACTCTACTTGTAAATAGACGATTTCAGAAACAGTAATGGTGAAAGGACTGTCTAATGCCTAGCTTGGCTTCGCGCTCCCTTCCACTCTTTGGTGAAAAATGGAAAACATTTACCGGTGGATTCCTCATCTGCACCCCAAGAGCCGGAAAGCTGCTGATTTGACTGCGTACAAGGACGCTTTCGTAAAGCATGTGTGCTTATATTTCTCCAAAGGAAGGGTTGCTCTGCAGAAGACGATGTCTGTAGCATGCAGGTCGTCATCAGCACCTCTTATTATACATTTCCGTTCATAGCTCTGTAGCTTCTTCTTCCATAGTCCTGCCTACCCTTGGTCCTTAAAAACAAACTTTGGAGGGTGATTCTTACTAAAACTTGTCATATTCTAAACTCAAGTTTAATGACTTGATGGAACGCTTGCTGGGGAATGAGCATTCAACAGAGTTAAAATTGTATTTTTAAGTGTTCCTGGAGTTGGCCCCAAGTAGTAAGGTACTCGGAAGTTAAAAGACCTTTGCCTTCTGTAGGTTTCCAGGAAAAAAAAAAAAAAGAAAGAAAGAAACTGAGCAGTCATTTACCTTTTTCTACATTTTCCCATTTTTCTCAATCTGTTCCCATAGCAACCCTAATAGAGATTGGGTTGCTAGAAAAGCGTTCATTTCTATAGAAACAATTTGTTCTATATGAGAAAAAGTTTACTTGGTAGCACATGAAATCTAATATTAGGATTTTGGTTTTGTTGGTGGATTTTTTTTTGTGTCAGTCAGAAGAATATTTCCCAAGCCACCTACAGACGTATGTTGCATCTTTAAGCTCAGAATCTCATCTCCTAGTGTTTTCTCAAATTGGTTTTGGATGGAGGTTGCAGTCTCAGTCCCTTGGGATGTTAACAAAGAATACAAAATTTTTAAAAGTTTAGACTACTTGCATACTCAAATAGAAGGGGATAGACTAGATGTTGTCTTGAGAGGTGTTTTTTGTTTGTTTGTTCTGGCACAGGAATATGCTGTTTTTGATGTAGCTGTGAAAATCCTGAGGGGTTTTGAATAGAACGAGGTAGACAGCTTTGCTTATAAGCAGCAGAAACTCAACTCAAAACTGATTAAACAAACAAAAGAGGGGGATTTGTTAATTCTCAGATTTTAGAAGTCAGGAGGTTTCAGGTATGGCTGGATCCAGGGCTCATGAAGAAAGTCACTTTTCCTTCTCTCAGCTCTGCCTTCCACTCTGCTGCCTTCATTCCCAGGCAGGCTCTTCTTGGGAGGCTCCAGCAGCTCCAGCCCTACCCCCTGCAGCTTCCAGTGGAAAGAGAGGACCTCTTTTCCAATAGTTCCAGGAAAAGTTCCAAGTGGACTGACTTAGGTCACATGCCCACCCCTGAACCAATCACTGGGGACTGGGAAGGGAGGAGATGAGCTCATTGGCCAGGCCTGGGTCGGGTGGTTCCCTTTGGCCTCAGAACTGAGGTCAGCTTCTCCCAGTCCCCATAGACTAAGAGAGATAGAGGGAAGTTTGTAAAGTGGAGAATCGGAAGGTAGAGTTAGCCAAAAGGGAGATGGATGTGATCTGGGCACTAGCTGGTCACTCCAGTGACTGATTCCAAATGGCTGGAGAAGATCTATTTGACCATATTCTGAAATTAGGGGGCTGGTCCTTAAAAGCTTGCTTCATCTCAGCTTGGAAAGAAAGAGAGAGAAAACTGACCAGTTAGGGCTACCCTTTCCAATCATTTCGTTTTTCTAATTAATCTGTTGCCAGCTCCACCTCAAGAACATACTTCCAACAAGATTCTTTTTCCCCCTTCTGAAGGGAGTTGAAAAAAATCAGAATACATTTGCATGCTGCCTAAAGCATTCTGAACCCATGTCTTCTCGGTGTCACTGAACAATCTTGTCTTTCCAGAGCTGGTGGCGATGTAATTATAGTCACCTTCAGCCTCGCCAGCTCTCTCTTGAAAAGGTTATCGTGAACAGGGGACGAAAAATCATTTGGAAACACAGCCTTGGTCTGTTTTTCACTTGTCTTTTCATCCCATAGTTCAGAGAGTTCAAGAAAATCATGTGTTAGTAGCACGTAAGTAACCTCATATACATAATTTTTTTCTTGAAAAAAATATTTCGTGAGATGGTTAAGGTGTGAATTATTTCAGGGAAGGTGTTGGTGTGTGGTCAGTAATTTCAATTAGCAGAATTTCCAGGGCTTATGAAGAGCCTAAAATAGAATTGCCAAAATTCAGAGAGCGTTTTTGCTTTGAATTGCACTTCTGCGGTAGGGACTCTTTTGCCTTATAAATGCTTTGTTTTCATCGCCACTAGCTTGCAAAGGTATCTTAGAAGTTTAAAATCTCCTTAGGATTTGTTTCCTTGTTAATAAACTGGGTTAATGATTTCCACGGAGATTCCTTTCAATGAGGCTCTTGTATTTTAGGCGAGCAGCTATCCCGTCGGGATCAGAAAGGAATCATTTGATACCTTTCATCTCCTAGCAAGAGTAGGTGCTTCTCGTGAATGAAACCCAGGTCTCAGGGGGACGTTTGAGAGGCCCTTTAAGGTACAAAGCGCTGTACTTCAGAAGACAAAATCTTTCAAGTAGGGCTCACAAGAGTGGGACTTTGACAAGCCTCGTTCAGGGAAATGTGTGCACGCCTGTGTGTGCGTGCATATTGCGCGCATTGGAGGTTGGGGATTTGTGTTCTGCTGTTAGTGGAGTGTGCCCTCCCTCCCTCCCTCTCTCCCTCCCTCCCTTCCTTCTTTCCTTCCTTCCTTCCATCCGAGTTTCGCTCTTGTCGCCCAGGCTCGAGTGCAATGGTAGGATCTTGCCTTACTGTAACCTCCAACTCCTGCATTCAAGCGATTTTCCTGCCTCAGCCTCCCGAGTAGCTGGGATTATAGGCATCCGCCAGCACACTCGGCTTATTTTGTATTTTTAGTAGAGACGGGTTTTCTCCATGTTGGTCAAGCTGGTCTTGAACTCCCGACTTCAGGTGATCCACCTGCTTGGGCCTCCCAAAGAGCTGAGATTACAGGTGTGAGCCACCGCGCCTGGCTGGAAGGGTGTCCTTTATAACACTGAGAATGAAGGTGATGTTCCGGTTTAAAACCCCTGTAACTTAGATGAACTTCCACGAGCAGAGACGGGTGCCGTAGGGCAGCGCTACCTACACAAAATGTACAGTTACATCAGCTGGCATCCCGTTCAAGCACAGGTTCTGATGCAGGGGGTTAGAGATGGGGCCTGGGATTTGGCATTTGTGACAGACTTCCAGATAATTCCATCCTCCTGCTGCTGTTCCCTGGACCACACTTGGAGTAGAGAGAGTACAGACCACTTCCTTTCGCCTCCACTGGGAAGAGACTGAAAGTCACATAAGGATCAGCCAGTCCTTAGCAGTGCTGATTCTGGTGTATCTTGGGACTTTATGCCATCCCCTGAAAAAGAGATCCCTAAGAAGGGTAAGGCCCAAACACCTTTTAAGTCATCAGTTCTAGACCAGTGGATGTCCTCTAATCCTGGCAGAGAATCTGGCTGCAGGTAAATGGTGGTTTGTCGGGAGACAGATTAGTAATGATTCAGGCAACACTTGCCTTCTAAAGCAGGAATGAGAATAAAGCCTATTGTTTCGTCAGAATGTCTTTGTGTCTTTCTCAGCTACGGGGGCTATTAAAATATATTTCCCAAGGGAGTGGTGGTATTCGGTGATGTCTTTGCTCATTTAGCTGAAGGCAGATTTCTCTGTTCCGCTCACTGGGCAATGATCTTTTACCAGAGTCTTCAGAGAAGCAGCAGCCCCACTGAAGCATTTCACCAGAACGCTCACAGAGGCAGCAGACTTGAAGGGAAGAAAGGAGCAGGCCCCTCTGAGCTTTTTGGAGAATTGCAAAGCAGGCAGCCTGTATCAGGTAGCTATTGCTGTGTAACAAACAACCCCAAAACTTAGTGGCTTCAAACAAATAGGCTTTTTAAGAATTTTTTTTATTATGGATTTAGGGGGTACCTGTGCAAGTCTGTTACATGGACATATTGTGTAATGGTGAGGTTTGGGCTTCTAGTGAACCCCTCACCCAAATCGTGAACATTCCACCCGGTAAGTTTCAACCCTCACTCTCATCCCACCCTTTCCCCTTTTGGCGTCCCCAGTGCCTATTATTTCCATCTTTACATCCATTCAAACGATAATTTTTAAACCATCATACTATTTGTATGTATCCCATAACATCATGTTGTAAACCTCAAATAAATGCAATAAAATTTATTTTTAAAACAGAAATCTTTTTTCAAACATGAAAAAGCCCCAATAACCTTTGATTGTCATTATGATTTCTCATGAGTTGATGTAGGCTGGGCAGTTGTGCTGATCTCCGTTGGTCTCATTCATGTGTCTGTGGTCACCTGGTGGTTGCGCTGGGGGCTGGTGGTCTAGCAAGGTCTTTGCTGGGACCACTTGGCTCTCTTCCACCTACCACCACATTCCTCACAGTATGACATGTTCCCATGATGGTGGCAGTGGTCCCAGAGAGAGCTGTAGTATCCCAATCGTGCAGGAGGACAAGTGGGAATACCCACAGCTTTTCAGACTCTGCTGCTGGCATCAGATGAGCTAACATACCCCAGTGGCCAAAGCAAGTCATATCCCTGAACCCAGAGTCAGGGAGTGTGGAACCAGAAAGCTGCAGCAAAGAGTGTGAACGCAGGGAAGCCATTAGTGAAATTCACCAGTGAACAAGCCCCTCTCTTAATGCTTGAGACTAAGCTTATAAATCTGAATATAGACAAGACTTTTCACTCATTCACTTATTCATTCGTTCATTCATGAAACATTTATTATTTTTCTCTTATGCAAAGCACTGGGCTCAGTCAGACTTTACTTCAAAGTTTCACTTGCCTTGAGATCTACACCCACTCACTTCCACCTCCAGATCGTCTCCATGTGGAAACTGTAAGAAGCTTTTGCTGACTCCTCGGCAGGGCTGTGGGACCTGTGGAATCAGTCTGTGGAATGGGGCAGAGGGTCCCCTCCCCACAGCCCATGGGACAGCTACTGCCTGTTGCCATGGAGATGCCGGATAGCTTTAAACAGACCCTACCCCCTACCCACTCCTGGGGCTGCTGCCTTTCAAGATGAAAGGGCCTGGCTAGAACTCGGAAGGTCTGCGGGCCTCTTAGGCCCTTGGGTTGATCACCTCTTGGTGGCTGTTTTGATCATCATCAGTGCAAATAATTTTTTAAAAAATTAAAAAAACCTTTGTGGGTACATAGGAGGTAAATGTATTTATGGGGTACATGAGATGTTTTGATACAGGCATGTAATGTGTCATAATCACGACATGAAAAATGGGGTATCCATCCCCTCAAGTACTTAACCTTTGTGTTACAAATAAAACAGTATAATTGAATTTTAACCTTTGTGTTTAAAACAGTATAATTGGATTTTAAAAATGTACAATTAAATTATACATTTAAAATATACAATAATGTAATTGTACATTTAAAAATAACTCAATTATTGAAAATAATTGTTTATAATTAAAATAATTATTTACAAGAAATGAGTTATTTTAAAATATACAATTAAATTATTACTGATTGATAGTCACCCTGTTGTGCTATCAACTACTAGGTCTTATTCATTCTTTCTCCTTTTTTTTGTGCCCATTAACCCTCCTCACCCCCCCACCTTCCCACTTCCCTTTCCCAACGTCTGGTACTGTCTCTCTGCTCTATCTTCTTGAGTTCAGTTGTTTAGATTTTTAGATTCCACACAGAAGTGAGGTGCAATCGTTCCCTCACAGTTTTGTTGGTTTGGTTTAGGTGGATTTAGAAGCATATTGTGAACCCTATAGAGCAATGAGCATGTCAGCAGGTCTGGGTTTCTTATCATTACAAGTATATAGGAGGAGTCAGAAGTTCCCCCATGTGCTGGGAAACTGGATGGGGGCAGGGCTAGGGAAGAACCCGGGATTAGCAAAATGCTGATTTCCTTAGTGTAAATACTCACATTATGGCTGATTTCCACCAAAGTTGCTACCAATGATTTAATAACCTACTTGTAGATTCTTTTACAAACAGCGTCATGCTTGATCTAACAGCAGCCATATGAAGGAGGTACACGTTTAACATTCCCACTTTACAGATGGAAGAATTAAGATTCAGGGAGGCCGAGTATGTGCCCAGAGTCCCACAGCTACAGATCGGCTTTTCCTGAATTCCAAAAAGGAGGAGGGTATGATGAGGCACGTCAGACCCTCCATTCCCCATATTTAATCACTAGAACGCCTGGATACTTAACAACTTGCTTCCTCAAGCTGCTAGGAGCCAGCTCTAGTACCCCTGACTCAACTCAGGTACCTGCCTGCCTGGATTTGAACTGGCCCTGCCTTTTACTGTCTGTGATTGTGTGCAAGTGACTAAACTGTCTGTTGGTAATAAGGGGGTATAATAGTACCTGCTTCCTAGAGTTGAAACAAAGATTCACTGAGATGAGGTGCATATGAGGTGCCTTACATACAGTAAGTGCTCCATAAATGCCCGCCGTTATTATGGGTGTTACAGCTCTAGGGTGAGTGACCATGCAAGGGTCTGAGACTAAGCTATCGCCACAGGGTTCCCTAGTCCTGTTGTCTGAAACTTGTTGGTTCACCCCATTTCCAGCCCATTTTTCCACCGAAGCACCTGTGAGTGGAGCTTTTCCAGCCTTGTACAAACCATCAATCCAGAGAGCACCTCCCTGGTTTCAGGCTCCCACAAACCCATCACACTCGTCCTCCCAGCAGCCCTAGGAGGGAAGGACATTTTTAACATCCCCACTTTACAGATGGAGCAATTGAGATGCAGGGAGGTCCCCAGAATCCCACGGCTGCAAGTCAGGAGAGGCAGGATTTGAATCCAGTGTCCTTGTGTCTAAACCACCTTCCCCCTCTTTTTCATAAGAAAAAAAAATTATGTAGAGTAACTTTTTGCTTTTATCTATTTCTTTTTAAAATAGCAGCCTTATTGAAATGTAATTTACATACATAAAATTCACCTTTCAAAAGTGGGAAATTCTGTGGTTTTTAGTACATTCTCTAAATTGTGCAACCATCACCACTATCTAACTTTAGAACCTTTCCATCAACCCCAAAAGAAAACCCAGACGCCCCCTCTCCTCCTCAAAGAAATGCAGAGGCTCTGGACACATCCATGTCTCAGCTTCTGCAGAAACCACCTTCGCTCAGCCCGCTGCCCTTACAGGTAGTGGGGAGGGAGGCTGCTGAGCAGAATCATTTTGCTCACACTCATTGAAAATCTCCGGGTCCCTAGAAAGCTTTGCCTGATTATATTGAGCTATTTATTGCCCTCCCTCTCAGTGCGAAAGGGGAATATTTAATTATTTCCAGAGACACAGGCTGTTGTCATTTTATCTCCTTGATCTCCACCCCCACCGCCCTTCAAGGCTTTCTCTACCGGGTAGAAGGCGCTGCTATCTTCCGTGCCTGTGATTAGAAGCCTCTCTCATTGGAGCTTTTGCTTCCTCCTCTTTCCCCCTTCGCCTCCTTTCACCTGCCCCTTCCCGAAGCCGAATTATCTGCTGATTTTAGGCGCTGGGGATAAAGGAGCTGTGATTGGGACCCCCTGGTGTGCCAATCAAAAACAGAAATGAAAGACTGGTTTTTCAAGACAAACCTGGAGGCAGCTGTTTGGTACTTAAAAATCAGGCCGTGTTTAATCACTGGGGCGAAAACATGTATCAATTGCAGTCTGATCACAGTATTGTCTAAATAGCCCCGTGAATTTGTAAATGATGCGTGCAGGGTATTTTTAGCTCATGCTTTTAGACGCTGAACAGTTTGCCACCTCCCCGCACCCCACCCTGTGACACCTTTTAGCCTGATCATCTGTGATTCTGTTAGTTTCACCTTCCAAGGGGGTGTTGACTATGCAAATCGCGTTCTCCTCCCTTAGCTTCCGGCCTTTTGTTGTGGTTGTTCTTCACTGGTGGTGAGTGTAAGGGAGAAAATTGATTGAGCAAAATAATTTATCTTCGGTTGTTTTTGAGATTTGAGTTCTCCATTGTGTAAGCAGTGGCTCGTGTTTGGGTTTCCTGAATGACTTTTCTCACCCTTTAGTAAATGCCCATTGGCATTTGGGAAGAAAGACTTCAGCAACATTTCAGTTATCCTAGGGTTACAGAAAGAGCCAGTGGCCATGAGACCTTCTGGGACCCTCATCCCCAGTGCTCTCGGGGATTACATCCTGGCTTGTGCGTTTAGACTTAAAGGCCACTGCATGACCTTGTCCACAAAACAGGACGTTTCACTCCTTTGCGGACCCCAGGGCCTTTCCCATGGAAGGAAGTTAATGAATTCTTACCAAAGGGATAAACTTCAGGACCAAAGCCCCCGAGTTCTCAGCGTGCTTTTGCTTCCTTCCATGTCGTGAATAAGCCGGATTTTCCAACTGGGAGAGCGCCGTGAGCTGCATCATTGGCAATCCCTATGATGCCACATTCCTGGCCGGGTGCTTTCCACATGCAGCCTCTTCTCATCCCTCTCAGAGGGCAGGGCTTTTCAGCCTGGGCTGCTGATAATTGGGGGCCGGGCAATTCTCTGTCGTGCAGGGCTTTCCTGAGTATTACGGGATGTTGAGCCGAAGAATCCTTGGTCTCTACGCATGAGCATCCCCCTCTCTGTATGACAGCCCCAAATTTATTCAGATATTGATGAATGGACCCTAGGCAAGGATGGAGGGGGTCACCTCCCAATTGAGAACCATTGGGGCATTTGGGGAGGCAAAAAAATAAGTAGACTGAAAATGGCAGAGACATTTGAACTAGAGTAACTCCAACTGGAACAGGGGCTGGGTAAAATGAAGCTGAGATCTACGGGGCTGTATTCCCAGGAGGTTACGGCGTTCTTAGTCACAGGATGAGATGGGAGGTCCACATAAGATTCAGGTCACAAAGACCCTGCTGATAAAATAGCATGTGGTAAAGAAGCCAGCCAAAACCCACCGAAACCAAGATGGTGACAGAAGTGACCTCTGTTTGTCCTCACTGCTCATTATACACTAATTACAATGCATCAGCATGCTAGAAGACACTCCTGCCAGCACCATGACATAGCAACAGCCAGAAGTTACCCTATAGGTTCTAAAAAGGGGTTCCAGCAATTGCCCACCCCTTTCCTGGAAAACTCATGAATAATCCAGCCCTCATTTAGCATATAATTAAGAAATAACTATGAGTCTAAGCAGCTGAGCGGCCCATGCCACTGCTCTGCCTGTGGAGTGGGCTTTGCTTTCCTAATAAACTTGCTTGCACTGTCCTCTGTGGACTTGCCCTGAATTCTTTCTTGCATGAGGTCCAAGAATCTGGACCCCGTTTCCGGTAATAAAAACATCACGGAGGCTGGGTGTGGTGTCTCACTCCTGTAATCCCAGCACTTTGGGAGGCCAAGGCAGGTGGATCACAAGGTCAGGATTTTGAGACCAGTCTGGCCAACATGGTGAAACCCCACCTCTACGAAAAATACATACACACACACACACACACACACACACACACACACAAATTAGCTGGATGCAGTGGTGGGTGCGTGTAATCCCAACTACTCGGGAGGCTGGGTAGGAGAATCACTTGAACCCAGAAGGCGGAGGTTGCCGTGAGCTGCGATCGCACCACTACACTCCAGCCTGGGCAACAGAGTAAGACTCTGTTTAAAAAAAAAAAATGTGGGAAAGGAGACACATAGGAAAACAGGAGAGAATCAGAGAGAAAAGAAGAAGTGTTGCACAGAGGCGAACAGGCATGGGCAGAATTGGGCTGACCAGACCTGGCCTTGGTCCTGGCCCCTGCGGCTGACTTGGCTGGGGGCGCTGGGCAAGGCTTCGCCTTCCTGCACCTTGGTTTTCTCATCGGTAAGACAAGCCCCTGCCACACATGGTTTGTTGAAAAGAGTAAGGCAATTGCCTTTTGTGGAAGTGCTATACAAACGCAAGTCTTTCTCGTTCCTGCTGTGTGTGCTGTGACATGTGCTGTGTCAGATCAGTTTCTCCTTTTGTCAGTGTCAGATTCGCCTATGACAAGAGACAGTCCTGAGTTTACCATATGCTCTGTGAGGATGAGCAGTATGTCAGTGCCTTCTCACTGCTGGTCAGAGAATAATTTTAGTAAAAGCCCTTTTGGACAAGGTGCAAGGCAATGGCAATGGCAGGGCCAGCCAGGGGTGGCAGAGTGTTGTGGAAGGGAAAATAGGTTTGGAATTTTTGGCCCTGGAAACCTCTGCATTGTCTCGCCTCTCTTCCATCTTTGCAGAATTCAGCCGCAGGACTTTCTCAAGTTGTTTGGAAAATGCAGCTGAAAATTATACCTGGCAAGCATGGCTTCTGTCCACACACTTAGGGAGACAAGAAATAGAACATTCCTTTATTTTCTTTAAATTGACTTCAGGCCTCCCTCACTTGTTCTTGGGTGCAGAAAGATTTGGAGCCTTGCATAGCCCCAAATGCCCGGCCAGACGCTGACGGTCATCTGTCCACATGGGGCACTCTGGAGACATACATTGTCCCAATCAATATAATGTCCTAGGTTGGCTGTTTCCTTCCTGGCCACTCTTGGTCGGACTGAGACCCTGTGGCCATTCCTTTCCAAGGACGTGACACTCCCCACCCCCTACCTGCAGCTTGGGCAAGGTTCAGGGTCCAGGATCCCTGCCTGAGGAATCCTTTTATGCTCTGGGTCACCCCTCCCTCTCCCTTCTTGTATTCCTCAAGGACGCTCATGCCTGCTCTCCTGGCATTCCAGGACACACGACCAATCCCACCCATGAGCTACGTGGCCTTTGAAAACAAAGTTTCGGCTTTCTCCACCGTGCAAACACTCTCTCCTCTTCTCCCCAGACCAGGCTGGAAAGCACAGAGTTAGCCTGGCTGGAACAGAGGATGGGAAAGTGAACATACAGGGAGAACCCCAGACATTAACATTTCAAAAGACGGTCCTGGTTTGCTCTGTCATTCCCAGCATCCTGGTCCACCTGGCCAAGGTTCCAAAGTGGAGAGAAACAGCCAAGACCAGAGCCAGGGGACATAGGTGGTGCTGGCACATAGTAGGTGCTCAGTGCACAGCTGCTCCATGCCCACCACCGCAACTCCACCCTGAGCCACTGAAGGGAGACTTAGGGGTTGCCGTTCCCCCATCTGCCTTTGTCATGTTCAGTCATTTGTGTTCTCTGCTCTGCTGCTCAGTACCAGTTGGGAAGCTCCTCAGCAAGCCAAAGGGGCCCTTTCTTCTTTAATATAACATTGTTACTCTGACATTTCCCTAACTCTTTCGTCCCCTTCTATCTTCATGGTTGTCAAGGAAACAGTTTCCTGGGCAACCTGTTGACTTATTTGGCTGCCAAGTTTGTATTATCCAGAGTGGGGAGCTGTAGTGAAGGATTTTTTTTTAATGTCACCAAGGTAACCGCCAGCAGCCGCTTAATTATAGTTTTAGGTAAAGATGAATTCTCTTTTGCAAATGTTCATGTATTTTTGGTTTGGGTCGGGGTGGGGAGAAGAATTGCCAAGAGATTAACATTCTTTAATTACATACTTTCAGTTGTGGACAATTCAGTTTCATTTGCAATGAAACTTGGTTTCATTCAGGATTAATTTTTTTCTCCTCTAAAAATCGGAAAAACAATGACAACAAAAAGAAAAAAAAAATCAATTTGGTAGGGAGCCAGGAAGGAATGTGGTGGGCATGGCCAGAGTGTGGTGGACCTGGCCAGGGTGTGGGCATGGCTGAACTGATGTCACCGGCGGCTTATTTCCTGAAACATAAATTCCTTTGTGGACCTGAGAGGCAGTGTGGTGTAGTGGTTACACACTGGGACTCTGGAGTCAGGCTGCCTGGGTTCAAATCCTGTCTCTGCAGCTCCTTAGCTGTTTGGCCTTAGGCAAGTGACTTAACCTAGCTGTGCTTCAGTTCCCGCAGCAGCCAAAGAGGAAGAAGTGGGCTGGGTGGGGTGGCTCACGCCTGTAATCCCAGCATTTTGGGAGGCTGAGGTGGGCGGACTGCCTGAGGTCAGGAGCTCGAGACCAGCCTGGCCGACATAGTGAAACCCCGTCTCTACTAAAAATACAAAACATTAGCTGGGCCTGGTGGCGTGTGCATGTAGTCCCAGCTACTCGGGAGGCTGAGGCAGGAGAATCGTTTGAATGTGGGAGGCGGAGGTTGCAGTGAGCCAAGATTGTTCCACTGCATTCTGGCCTGGGCAACAAGAGTGAAATTCTGTCTCAAAAAAAAAAAAAAAAAAAAAAGAAAGAAAGAAAAAAGAAAAAAGAAAAGAGGACATGGGGAAAGAGTTAATTCACCACAGGTGTGCTGTGAGGGTTAGGATCTATTCATTAGGCCCTTAGAAGAATCCCCGGCATGGCACCCGCCCTCTGTAATATCAGCCATCATCATAAAGTCAGCCTCCTACAGAGCACACTTTAACTATGCCTGCCTACATGTTAGTCATTTCAGCCTTTCTAGGCACCAGCGTGCTGAATGATTCCAACGTTACTGTGTGATAGATTCGTTAGAACCACACCTAACCTTTCCTGGATGTTCTGAGCGCCATGTCTTGGCTTCATTTCATGTCCATTGCAACCCCAGAGGTGGATACAATGATTGTCTCCCTTTCACCAGTGGGGAACCTGCAGAGGAAAAGAGTAAGATTTGATGTTTTAAAATGCGAAGATCAATTTTTTAATGCATTTGTGAGTGGCCCCCTTGGAGCTGTATGCAACTGTGTTTTATGGTTCCCTCCTTGGCGTCTCAGTAGGTTTTGATCAAACCAAGTATCAAAGTGCAGGGAAGTGTCCATCTGGGGAGGATCACTTGGGGCTCACTCTTGGGAGGCTTTCTGGGAGACGCCAGATGATAGCAGGTTCCTTGGATCCTCGATGGCAGCTGTGACATTCAAGAAGTCCTCAGGCCCCTGCCCTCTCAACTCCTGCTTCCGGGTCTGGGGGGAAGCAGGCTGCAGAACCCCAGAGCCGGGCATGGGTTGCACTGGGGTGGTGAGGAGTGGTCCCCATTGGTCATCCCCCAGAAGGTAAGCCAGAAATGATGACGGCCCAGCCCAGAGCAGGCCATCAGTGGTCTAGCTGCCTGAGCTCAAGCAGGGTTATCTCTCAGGCTCCCAAGTGTCTGTGCTGCCTAGGAAATCAAGGAGTTTCAATCTGCCATCCTCATGGTTCTCCCGGGGTGAAAATTCTGTGATTCTGTAGGAGGAAGAAGAATCACAGATCTGTCTTTTGAAGCCAGGTCAGTCTGAGCCCAAAGTCTGCTCTTTTAGCCACTGTCTAAAGCCCTGCTGTGCTTACTGAAACCATGGACTCTGGTGCTTACTGAAACCATGGACTCTGGAGCTGGAGTCTTTGGGTTAGAACCTGCCATTTTCTAGTGAGTGACCCAAACAAGTCATGTACTTCTCTGTGCCTCAGTTTCCTCATTGGCGAAATGGAGACGAGAAGGGCACCTATCTCTAGGGGCTGTTGTGGACGGTAGAACACCCAGAACAACTTAACTCTCCAATAAATATCAGGTGTGGTTGTACTGACTCTATTGCACAGTGAGATAATAACCCTTCCTATTAGCCAGCTGGTGGCATTGTCGCAGCTGATAGTTAACATGTAGCCAGGCATGTGCAGTGTGGTTTGTACATTTTCTTTTTCTTCTTTTTGGAGACAGGTTCTTGCTCTGTCACCCAGGCTGGAGTGTGGTGGCGCGATCACAGCTCACTGCGACCTTGACCTCCTGGGCTCAAGCAATCTTCCCACCTCAGCCTCCTGAGTAGCTCGGACCACAGGCATGTGCCATCACACCCAACTAATTTTTAAATTTTTATAGAGTTGGAGTCTCACTACGTTTCCCAGGCGGGTCTTGAACTCCTGGCCTCAAATGAACCTCCCCCCTTGGCCTCCCAAAATGCTGGGATTATAGGTGTAAGCCACACTACCTGGCCTGGTGTGTACATTTTCTGACTTACTCCTCACCATCATTATTTTGATGCTTCTAGTATAGTTCCTACATAGGTTTCTGTATCATTAATCTTATCATTCTATATATAACATACGTGGGGTAGGCAGGCTTCTCTCTTCTTTATAAATCTCCTATGGATGCCTCCCTCCCCCAAATCTCCTTCAATTGAGATTAAACCACACAGGCCAGCCCCTGTCAGATCTGCTGTGCTAATACCACTGGGAATATTTGTTTTGTGTGCTTTTTTCTGTTTCCATGGATTAGGGACACTTTCATCATTTTCAAAGGAAGACCTGAATAGCAATGAACCCACTGGTCAAGAGCAGCGGAGTTTTGGCACAGAATACCCTGTACCCCGTACCCACCTTGATGGAATAATGTGGGGATTTGAGGCTGCTTCTTAGCCAGGCCAGTGGCTTCAGAGAGGGCCAAGAGCCCGCAGATACACAGCTCCATCTTTCTACCCCTGCTTCCACCCCCAGCCTCTTATTTCTTATTCATTACAGCCTTTCATGAGGAATAACAGTCAGTAACACAAACATTATATTCATCTCTGCTCATTCTCCCCTCCAGGGACAAAACAAGATTTTTTTCTGGGCATTGAAAATACATCTCACCCCAGCTTTGAAATAGACTCAATGTTATACAGAAAGGCACACATTCTGCAGAAGAATGATGGAGGCAGGGTAATTATGTATTAATAAAGACAAAAAAAAGAGAGAGAGAAAGGAAAAGAAATTGTTCTTTGCATCACCCGATGGCTTGGCAGATGTAAAAATAGCAAAATGCTTAACTGGTTTTCCTGCCAGTGGAATGAATAGAGGCTTGTGCTCTTGATTCAAGGTCATGGGCTGCAGGGACTGTGCTCAGCATGGATGGGGGCCCTCAGGACCGAGGATAATGGCTCCATCAAGGGGACCATTTGTGGGGACTTGGGCTGTGGAAGGGCAGGGAGGAGGCAACTCACAGAGAAGCTGCTTTCCTGAGTCTCCTTTGGTCTCTGGAGTGGGTGGTCTCTGTCTCTTCGGGCACGTCACATATTCTTTCTGTGTAAGATGTGGATAATAATTTCTGAATATCAAAATTGTACCCCATGTGGTCTAGCATTTTCTAGGCTGCAAAGAGCAGTGGTGTAGAGTGGAAATAAGCCTGGGCCATAGGCCCAAGTCCCTGGGTTGGATCATAGTTTTGCTGCTTATCAGTGGTGTGTCCTTGGGCAAGTTACTTAATCTCTCTGTGCCTCTGTTTCCCCATTTAAAAAGTGGGGATAATGATAATCCACAGCTACTTCAGTATTGTGGCAGAATGAGTTAATATAAACATGTAAAGCAATTAGAACAGTGCCACTAAGCATCCTCTCCAGTGTTGGTTATGATGATTATATTACTATGTCCGTTCTCGTCACCAATATCCATATAGATGAAGTCAGTGAAATTGGCTCAGTTTCATCAAAGCACTGCTAAGTGGAAAAATCCAGGATTTAAATCCAGGCTTTTGGACTCCAAATCTTGTTGAATTTTCTTTATGCCCGTAGCGGCTTCCTGAAGGGCCATTTGCATTTGTAAACTCAAACACCAGTGATAGCTTGTTAATGAGATCTAAACACAGCACCCTTCAAGGTTAGACAACTTCAGATGAGTTTTCAGAGCTTACCTTTCGGGTTCTTTGCTTTTTCTTCCTCCGTCTGTAAAATGGACTCTGTGACAACAACCATGATGTCACATGGCTCACCTTCTAGTCAGCAAAAAACGAAACCTAGGGGACAAGTGGCAGGGAGATCAGAATTAACCAGGTCACCGTCCACCGGGCCCTGGAAGGTCAATGACTTCCAGCTGGAAGGGAGCTCCAACCCTGCACATTACAACAGGAAGCCAGCAGTGGAAGCTTTGTCTCCACAGCTTCCAGTTCTCTGGGGTTTCCTCCTTTCTGACCCTGGAAATGGAAGCAGACTCAAGACTCTCCAGGAAGATACTTTCTCCCGTTGGCCAAATTCACAAAGTAGGTCTGATTCATGTCTCCCTCCTTGCAACCGGAAAGAAGGCAGCAGCTCTGCTTTGATACAAACTCAGGGAAGGTCCTGCATTTTCTTTCTGTGACTCTCAGGCTGTGATGAAGGAAGTGGACAAGGGTGGAGTTGGAAATCACCCCTTGGGGAAGTGTGAGCTACAGAGGAGGGAAGGCAGCCGGCTGTGGGCTCGGGGATTTACCTCTGTGACCCACGATCCCAGGGAGCTTAGCTCTTGACTCGTGTGGACGCTTTCCTTGGGTTGCAAGGCGGCTCCCATGACCTTGCATGCTCTGCGCAGTCCAGGAGGCCTCGTGCCTCCTCCCCCGCTCTGCATGAGGTCATTTGCGAGTGCGGAAGGCAATTGGCATTTTGTCCTCTCAATCCATGTTAATGAGATGCTGCTGATGAAATGCTACCATGGATTGAGAGTTTATGTGAAGTGCTTTATTCATAAAACAAGCAGCGAGTGTGGCTAGAACGCTGCAGTCTGCTCCCCAGCATCCGTCCTTGCCTGCTTGCTCAACAAACCTGATTTTATACTGGGTGGCAGAGCACTCGGCTCTGAGTGAACTGTGATTGATTGAAGGCTTAAACTTTCAGCCCATCCTGACAATCCTGCCTCTCATTTTCTCAGCTTCCTGTGTTGCTGTGGCTAGCTGCAAGGCCTATTTTAGACCAACAGAACCCACGAGGAGGTCTGCTCTGGTAGCTGATGAGAAAGCTTCATTTTTTTTTTTTTTTTTTTTTTTTACCTAGATAACAGGAGGAGACATGGCCAGCATAGCCCTCTACCATGCCTGTTTGTGCCTTGCCTGAAAATGTGATGGCCGGAGCAAAGCAGCCATTTTGTAGCCATGAAAGAAAGGCTCCTGTTACTCGGTGTGGTCTGCAGGCCAGGTTGTTAGAAATGTGGACCCCATTCCAGACCCACTGCACCCAAATCTGCACCCGGGTCTCTATCTGGGTGCACATTTGGGAAGCCCTGCCTACAAGGTCCGAGACCTCTGTCTTGATCCTATGGAGCTGCTGAAGAATCCTTGCCAAAAAGAACCAACCTCTGGGACTTCGGTCATAGGTGTTCTATTACTTGCAGCCAAGAACGTTCTTCACTGATATAAGCAAAACAGTTTTTTTTTTTTTTTCTTATTTTTTTTTTAAGATGGGGTTTTATCACATTGGCCAGGCTGGTCTCAAATTCCTGACCTCAAGTGATCCACTCACCTCGGCCTCCCAAATTGCTGGGATTACAGGCATGAGCCACCATGCCCAGCGCAAAACAGCTTTAAGGGAAACACCTCTCTCATTCTCCCAAGAGCCCTATCCAGAAAGGACTCTCATCATCCCCATTTCACAGATAAGGAAGCAGTCTAAGAGGGAATGAGCGATTTCCCAGCATATGACAGCTGGGGAACTTGGTGAACGCAGGTCCGCCTGGCCCCAAGACACGGGCACTGCAGTGGTGCTGCGCCAGCTTTTCAGCTTCGCTCTGCTTGAGGCCGATCCTCCAACCCAACCCTGCTGCCAAGATCAGCGCCGCTCAGACAGGCTCGTCCGTCTTCCCACGTGCCCCGCGCCGCGAACTCTCCTCAGCAGAACCTCGTTGTCTGGCTTTGCAGCCCCGTCTCTCTTTTTCTCCAGTGTTTCCCAAAGGGCTTCCCCTTGATGCTGCGTTAATTTCAGAGTTCAGAGAAGAGTCCACCCGCCCTCTGAGTCTCACTCCAGGCATGTACCTTTCTAAGTTAGTGGCTTCAGGCTTTGGAGTTAGAGAGCACCCCTTTAAACAGTTTGCACAGGCATTACCTGGGAGAGAGCAAGGACACATTGAAAATGCAGATTCCAGGGCCTCGATGTCCAGAGGCTCTGATTCAGCTGGTCTGAGGAGGGGGCTCAGGAACCAGCCTCTCTCAGGGATGCTCCTAGGCAACCCCGAGGAGCATTCGGCTGAGGCGGGGAGAGTTTGGCAGAGTGAAGAGGGCAGCGCAGGAGCTGTCGTTCCTCTTTCTCGCTCACATTTTTTTTTTTTTTTTTTTTTTTTTGAGATAGAGCCTTACTGTGTCATCCAGGCTGGAGTACAGTGGGGTGATCTCAGCTCACTGCAGCCTCCTCCTCCTGGGTTCAAGTGATTCTCATGCCTCAGCCTCTCGAGTAGCTGGACTTATAGGCAGACACTATCGCATCCAGCTAATTCTTTTGTATTTTTAGTAGGGACAGGGTTCTCGCCATGTTGGCCAGGCTGGTCTCGAACTCTCGGCCTCAAGTGATCTGCCTGCCTCAGCCTCCCCGAGTTCTGGGATTATAGGTGTGAACCCTCTCTCACGTTTTTTACAGCCACCTGATAAATGTTCGATCGGAGTGGGTGCAGCCTGGTTAGTGTTGGCTAGGCAACAGTCTCTTGAGACTCTCGAGGAGAAGACACCCGAACGGGGCTGTGCATCCCCCAGTTGAGGTTGCTGGAGTTCCAGATGTGTTCTAGCTCTGGGCACACATTTGGAGACAGACATTGGGGTGCATTCAGCTGGAAGCAGGATGGCAGGCCTGTTCTGGTGTGTGGCGTCGGGTGCTTGAAAGTGAGGTCAGGTGCTCGAAGTGAGGCAGCAAGAGAGGTGGGATCTGCAGCTGGCAGAACAGCCCACAATGAGGCCCACACCCTCCTCCCTGGAACCCGCCAACATCGTATGTCACATGGGAAAAGGGACATTGCAGATGTTAAGTTATGAACCTTAAAACAGGGAGATTCTCCTAGATTATCCGAGTGGGCCCAATTTAATTACCGGATTCCTTAAAAGCAGAGAAATTTCTCTAGCCAGAGGCAGAGAGATGGGACAGAGGGTGAAGTCAGAGGGATTGGAAGTGGAGAGAGCCTCATGGAAACTATGAGAAGGAATACAGGCAGCTGTTTGGAGCGAAGACCGGCCCTGGATGATAGCCAGCAAGGAACGGGAACCTCAGTCCAACAACCACACAGAACGAAATTGAACCAGAGCGTGAATGAGCTTGGAAGTGGATTTCCCCCAGAGCCTCCGGGAAGGAGCACAGCCCTGCTGACACCTTGACTCTGGCTTTGTGGGACCCTAAGCAGTGGACCCCGTCCAGCCCACCTGGACTTCTGACCTACAGTAACAGTAAGACAATACATTTGTGTGGTTTGGAGCTGCTGAGCTTGTGGCATTTTTGTTATGGGAGGCGTAAAAAACGAATTCAGAATCTGGGAGAGGATCTGTGCTGTGCTGTTTTCTTCTTCTGCCCTGCTCTCCTCTGACCAGCCCATCTCCCCTTTCCAGGTGGGCTCTTACATGCTGACATCATGGTAGAGAGGGAATTCCCACCTGCCTTACGCGCTGCCTTCGGTTGCTGTAAAACCGTGTCCTCTGGTTTTTCCATTCTTCCCCGCTTGCCTGCTCCGGTTAACATTTTAATACATTTCTTTTCAGACTTTTTTTTTCTGTGCATTTTAGTCTCAGTTGAGTTGTGTGAAATGTACCAACCTGTATCCTGCTTTGCTTCCTTACATTAAATATTTTCATTTCACTAACATCTTTCCATAAACCTCACTGTTAATGGATGCATCATAGTTCATCAGGCGGAGGGGCTGTCATTTCCTTCTTCATTCTCCAATTCTTGGACTTCAATTTATTTCCTTCCCTTGCATCCCCAATTATGAATAACTTAATTTTTATTACCCGAAGATCCCCCTAGCATTCTATATTAAATCCTTATCACAGTTTCCCAGAAGAAGAATGACTAGACTAAAAGGCACATACTTTGTTGAGGCTCTTGTTAGAAATGCTAAATTACCCTTCAGTTTCTGGGCACCATCTAACAGCTTACTTTCACTCCCTAATATTCTCTGTCTCTTCCATTGAGTCCTCCTCTGAGCCCTGAAGGGCCGGGTGTTCTATTAGTTGGTAGAACTATAGGACATCCGGTAGAATGCATTGGGTGTTCTATTAGTCTTGGCAATTTCTGTTGCTTCTTTATCATCCTCATTGACTCATCCGACGTCTATGGCCCACAGACAGAAAGAGAAGCAGTTTGGGAAGGCAGGTGTTCCCGCTTAGAGGTTCAGTCTGCCCTTTAGTCCTTGTTGTAGACATGAATCTCAACTGGCAAACTTCAGGTGTGCACCAGATCCTGGATTGCGTTGTTGTCACTGATTTTTAAAAAAATACGTTTTAAACCCACTCATGCGTCTCTGAGCTGCTCTCCCCCCGGGCTATCGGGAGATTCAGCCTTGGTCATCGCTGGCGCTTCCTCCCCTGGTATTGCACAAGAGTCTTGGGAGGGGCATCTCAGAATGCAATGGGGTGGGGGGCTCTTCCAGTTATCAGGCATCCTCTGAGCGATCCCTCGTTTTGTTTGGAAGCTTTGCTGTCTCTGGCAAATGGAATGCTTTGCCAGCTACTTCTCTGGGTCTTGTTATCTACTTGATTGGTGGGGGCCTGTGGTGGGGCGCAGGGGTTTGTGGAGAGTGCCACTTTGTAGGGCACCGAAGCCCCGGAATATCTTCTGTCTCTAGTTTTGCAGATCCTTTTATCTCTCTCCTTGCCTTCAAAACTCATCACCCTTTTTCTGCTGCTGGAAGACATGTCACATTGCCATGCTATTTCACCTGACTTATTAAAGGTAGAAAGAGACTTTGAATTGAAGCTGCTTCTTTGCAGGAAGAGACTTTACTTTGAGGAAGCAGAGAAGGGTCTCCACACCTTCTAGGAAAAGGACCCTGGAAAATGTAGGAAGGAAAAAAAAGCGCACACATTAATTTTTCAAGAAAAAATATCGTTGCCAGGTGCAGTGACTCACGCCTGTAATCCCAGCACTTCGGGAGGCCAAGGCGGGTGGCTCACGAGGTCAAGAGATCAAGACCATCCTGGCCAACACGGTGAAACTCTGTCTTTACTAAAAATACAAAAATTAGCTGGGCGTGGTGGCATGTGCCTATAATCCCAGCTACATGGATGCTGAAACAAGAGAATCGCTGGAACCCGGAGGTGGAAGTTGCAGTGAGCTGAGATGGCGCCCCTGTACTCCAATCTGGTGACAGAGTGAGATTCCATCTCAAAAAAGAAGGGAAAAAAAATACCGTCACTCTCAATAAAGGCTCTGAGAAGTTCTGCAGTAAAGCAATGTGCCTAACTTCCTTTGAGCCAGTTTTTCTCCAGCTTAGTTTTTTGTGAGGCCTTATCTCTTGCATAACAACTCATAGTTTTCTGCAGAGCGGGACCAAACACACTGGAATATGTTGGTCTGGCTCAATGACTTGAGTGGGTGACAGATGAGGAGACTGATACCAGAAAGATTAAATGGCTTTTAAAGTCTCTCATGCCATGTTCATTACCCATAAGCTGACCCATGTATGAGGCAGGACTTAAATGTTTATCATCAGAGAGAGATGGTTCTAAAAAGGGTGAAATAAATCACACTTCTTTTCAAGCAAGGTGTATTTTTCTTCTGCCAAAGGGGCTTGCTATTTGAAGCAGTCCCATTTAAATTCCTTTCAGAAAGCAGCGAATCAAACAACCCCCCTCCAGGTGATCCTTCATATTTCTGGATTTTATATTTCAGCTTTCCCATCAGCCCTGCCTGTGGAATGTCACAGAGGACTTAAGGTCATGTCAGATTCAGGGACCTGACATTCCCAAGCCTTAGACCCCAGTTTCTCTCTCTGCAAACCCAGCAGTGGCCTGGCCTCACACAGAACACGTCAGTCTGCATGGCTTGGAAAATGCTTTCAAGATATGAGTTGTTGATTATGTTCAAGATGACAGAATGTGACATTAAAAATATCCTGTCTGAGAGGCTCCCTGAGGAGTGAACAAAAGTGGAATTTGAGACTGTTCCAAGTCAAACAATGTGCTAGGTATTTTTTTAATTACATTTAATCTTTAAATAAGTAATGCATGTCTATGGAACAAAATTCATATACAAATTGAGCCATGTCAAGCCTTTTTCTTCTTGATACTGTTCTGCTCCTTGACTTTTTTCTGAAGATTATTCTACATTGGTTCTTATTGGGCCGACTTACTCTTTTCCTTCTGTGTTGATGTCCAGCTATCTGGTTACCTTCTGCTAGGGATGGAATATTTGTGTTCCTTTCAAATTTGTGTTGAAATCCTAACCCCTAAGTTGATGCTATTGGGAGGTGGGGCCTTTGGAAGGTGATTAGGTCATGAAAGCAGAGTTCTCGTGAATGGGATTAGTGCCTTCATGAATAAGTCCTGAGAGTGCTCCCTTTCTGCTTCTGTCATGTGAGGATACAGCAAAATGATGGTCATCCATGAACCAGGAAATGGGCCTTCTCTGGTGTATTAGTCCGTTTTCATGCTGCCGATAAAGATATACCCGAGACTGGGTCATTTATAAAGAAAAATAAGTTTAATGGACTCACAGTTCCACGTGGCTGGGGAGGCCTCACGATCATGGCAGAAGGCGAAAGGCACATCTTACATGGTGGCAGACAAGAGAGAACAAGAGCCAAGTGCAAGGGGTTTCCCTTATAAAACCATCGATCTGCTGAGACTTATTCACTACCACGAGAACAGTATGGGGGAAACCATCCCCATGTCAATTATCTCCCACTGGGTCCCTCCCACAACATGTGGGAATTATGGGAGCTACAATTCAAGATGAGATTTGGGTGGGGACACAGCCAAGTCCTATCAATCAGATACCAAATCTCTCTAGCACCCTGATCTTGGACTTCCCAGTCTCCAGAGCTGTGAGGAATAAATTTCTGTGGTTTACAAGCCACCCAGTCTATGGAAGTTTGTTACAGTAGTCAGAACAGACTGAAATGTCCTCCGAGGTGACAACTGTCACAATCTTCTTGTGTCCTTCTCCTGAATGCAAATACGGTGAACATAAAAATCAGCTTCCTATAGACACTGTTCTGCTCCTTGACTTTTTCGCTTGAAGATTGTTCTGCATCAGTTTGTATAGGACTGACTTCCTCTTTTTAACTGCTGGAGAAATTTCATTGGAGAAAAGTGTCATGTTTTATTTAATTGAGTAGACTCTATGAGTAGACTTTTCCATTGTTCTTAATCTTTTCGCACTAGGTCAGCAGTTCTCCACTGGAGCTGATTTTGCACCCACCTGCCCCAGGAGGTATTTGACAGTACGTGGGAAGATTTTTGATTGTTATACCTGGGAGGTGGGTGCTATTCACTAGTGGGTGGAGGCCGGGGATGCTGCCGAACATCCCATAGTGCACGGGATGGCCCCCACGACAGAGGATTTTCCCACCCCAGATGTCAGCAGGGCTGAGGCTGAGAAGCCTGTGCTAGTGGTATCTTCAGGCTGCAGGTTGCAGGTGAGAAGTCTGGAGGGAGTGAGACGTCAAGTTCAAAGGCAGGGACAGGAGGAAATGCGTCCGCCGGGAGAACACCGCCCTTTGCAGGAAGGAGTAGGAAAAGGGGTCTAGGGCGGACAGTTCGGAATGGGCCACCACCCAGAGGGAGGAGGAGCTCCTCTTATGCCTTTTGTGCCCATTTGTGCCCCTAGATTCTGCCTAGTAACTCCAGAATAAAGGGTAGGAGATGCAATTATCCTCAACAAACCAAATGCCGTCATTAAACAGAATCTCAAAGCTCTTAATTACTAGTATATTAGCATATTACGAATGAAGAAACAGCGTTTAGTATATAGCAGCAGAAGCTTTGGGAAGAAATGCCTATTTATACCACTAATTAAGAGAATATTATGGAAGAGTTAGAGAATTAATTGTACTTCAGTACAGCTTTATAAGGAAGATAATTGGATGAAGATTGTTTCTTCCTTCCCACATCACAATATTTGCAGGCAGATGGCATTGTTCGTGCTGAGAAACTGTTGTGGTATCAACACAAACCATTTTCCCCCTTAAAAATATTTAATACGTTAATTGGCCTCCTCTGCAGAATATTATTATGATTACTTACATCTTTATGGTTTTCAAACACATCCATGTGCCTGGTCCTATGGAGTTCTGGGGGTGGCCAGGATACTATTATTCCCTTTTTACAGGGAATAAAACAGCGAGGAGACACTTAAGTGACTTGCAAGAGGCCAGCAGTTTCAAACAATCACAACAGGATCTGAGCCCAGGCCCCCAGCACTGAAATGTCTACTTCTGGTCCATGGATGATTCTTCATTCTCTCTGTAACCTGCATGATCTGGTGCCTCAGTGTGGATGTGTGCAAAGTGTTTACCTGCTTTGTGTGTGTGTGTGTGTGTGTGTATGTGTGTTTGTGTGTGTCTGTTTGTGTGTATAGGGGAGTTCCATATTGAAGTGAGAAAAACAGGACCTTTGTGGTCCAGGAATCCTGGGTTCAAATCCCAGTTCTGCCACTTACTGCTGTGTGACTTTGAGCAAGTGAAATAATCTCTTTCAACTTCAGTTTCCTCATCTATAAAAGAAGGGTTGTGATTCTTATTTCCTGGGGCTGCTGTTAGGATGAAGAGACATGATTCCTCAGGTGCTCAGCACAATGCCTGCCTGGTATGAGGCGGCTTGTGGTTGGTACTGTTCCTCTTGCCTGGATCTGCTCACTCATCAAACACTTCTGATTGTATCCAGGGGTTTCACATGGGCACACACATCAGCCCCAACCACATGTGGCTTCCGTGGCCACAGTTTCTGATGCCTCCCCTCAGACAAGCCTCTAAATCCTGCTGCTCTGCTCGTGTTTGGGAGCAGGTCCCTTTGGTCACCCAGCCACCAGTGCTTTCTAAACTCATGGTGACCGATCAGCACAGCAGCTGAAGAGGCGGTGGTTCCTGACCTTTGCCATGTGCTGTTGTAGGGGGGCTGCTGCAGTGGGACCCTAATGAGGCACAGTGCTTGGGGATTAGTCTCCAGACACTGTATCCACAGCCTGCTCCTCCTCAGGGTGAGCACACATGGTCAGGGCCACCTGGCTAAGGTGGAGCTCAGGGTTTAGACACCAATGCATGCCAAGAATCCCGCCTTCCCTTGGGATCCCAGGGTCACATGGTGGCAGCGCTAAGTCGTCTCGCCTTGAGATAGACTCTCCCAGGAGCCTCTGCTGGGTGATGGTTCTGGTCTGACCAGCATCCCTTCTGCTCTGTGTTGGTAACTGAGCCTTAGCTTTACTTTGACGAGTTACCAGGTCTCCACTCTCAGACCCTGTGGTTCCAGGAGGGCTGGCTCCAGACCCCTGGTGCTGAGAAGGGATGTGTGACCCAGGCCTGACGTAGGAGAACACACGCTCCTCTGTTCACAGAGAGTGCTTTAGGGATCGGCATGTGACCCAAGTCGGGCTGCTCAGAGCCAATCCTAGGACTTCTGCAGGCATTATTAGACAAGAGATGGTCTTTCTGCTGTGGGTGCTCAGCGGGTAGGATGTACACGTAGGACTGCAGAGGCCATTTTGCTAGGACGCGGGGGATGCCCTCTAAGAATGAAGCCAGTGCAGAGGAAGACAGAGACCAGAGATGGTCAGAGACAAATTCCTGATTACATCATGAGTACCTGGCTCCATCCATGCCTGAAGATGGAGTTTCCATCATTTGCGACCGAATGAGCCCCAAGGCTGCCCTTGACATTGAAGCTCCTTTCAGCTTCTCCTCCCGTCCACCACAAGTGCTGGGATTTGCCTGAATCCTGTTAACGGGCTGACTGCAGGTTCTTTTACAGGAAGCCCCTAAGGAAGTAGCTACCTTCAAAGAGGATGGAGAGAAAGGAGAAGAAAAAGCATCTCCTAATTTTCCATGCTAGGTCTCCAGCCTGGCCGAGACACTGCCTCACATTTGATCAGGCTGCTTTCCCCATTTATTTTCCACTGGTCGTTTTCAAGAGGAAATGACAGAGATTACTTTTTCATGATGGCTGCCTTTTATAACCCAGCAGATGTTTAATTAAATTTTTATTATCTCCTAAAGTTAACAGAGAAATTCATCTATTGTGGCAGCACAAGGCCCCATCTTTGAAACTGTCCTTTTATGAATGGAGAATTCGACCATGTGCCAAAGCCCAGCATCTTTCCCAGGCATCTCTGTGGACAGCACAGGCGAGGATTTGACAGCCCCTCGCTTCAGCTTAGATGCGACCTCCTTTATGGTGCTTCTCTTGAAACCCCACACAACTCTCCCCATCCTGGTTCCTTCCTCCTTCACTGCCCCTTGCGCCAAGGCATCTGTCAGCACCTGTGACCCTATGACTCGTTTACCCGTCTCTCTTTCTAAGCTCCTTGAGGACAGCAATTCTGTTTTGTTTATAGTAGAGTAGATGGATATTTTGGCCTAGTTTTTAATCCGTGGATATATTCCCACAGCTTTTTTTTTTTTTTTTTTTTTTGAGACAGAGTTTCGCTCTTGTTACCCAGGCTGGAGTGCAATGGCGCGATCTCGGCTCACCGCAACCTCCGCCTCCTGGGTTCAGGCAATTCTCCTGCCTCAGCCTCCTGAGTAGCTGGGATTACAGGCACACGCCACCATGCCCAGCTAATTTTTTGTATTTTTAGGAGAGATGGGGTTTCACCACGTTGACCTGGATGGTCTCGATCTCTTGACCTCATGATCCACCCGCCTCGGCCTCCCACAGCTTTAAACAGTGCCCAGCACATAGTACATGCTCAATAAATGTTTATTAAATGCAATTTCTGAATCCCATACATGTTGCAGTCCTGAGCACATCAGAAGGACTTGGGGCCTGCAAGAATGAAGCAGGGGGTTAGATACCTCCTTTTACATCATGTGATGATTACACACTGCAGGCTTGTATCAAAATATCTCATGTACTCCATAAACAAACCTACTATGTGCCCATGAAAATTAAAATTTAAAATAAAAAAGGATAAAGGAGGAAGGAAAGTTGGTTCTCAGCTTCCCCAGTATCGCTGCTCGCCAGGGCTCAACCATGGTGGGTTCTTCTGCCTCCTTTTATCCAATCAGATACCAACCGCCTTTCTTCACATTCATTCATTTTCCAGGTCCCCTGCATACTGATTGCTGCCTATGCTGTGTTAGGTGTTGATGGATGAGCATGTACAGATCCTGTGTGAAACTCACCTGCTCTTCAGCACCATGCCATGAGGAAGGTCTCTTCACTCCTATTTTACAGACGTAGAATCCAAGATGCTGAGGAGTAAATCAGAGCTCGCCTGGTGTAAGAGGTGAAGTTCAGATGAACACTGCTTTGTTTTTCCTCAGTTGCCGTATACATGCATCTCATCTACCAGCCACTGTAGGAAAAGCAGGATAGCGATCCTATATTTTCAGAGAAAGACTTGGCATGGGGCCCCAGTGGGTTCTCAGTCAAGGTGCAGCTAAAACCTCATTGTTGCTCTGCCTTTTTCCCTGCAAGAGATACCCTGTCATCTCGCCTTTTGGGGGAACATGAATCCCTCTGTTTCCTCCGGGTCTTCTTTCTGAACCACTGCACCCCTAGCAGACACCATTAGCTCTTCCTGACTTCAGGATGGACTGAATAACTGATGCCAGAGATAGAGATGTTCCCAACACTGCCTAGAAGGAAGTCACTTCTAGTGGGGTGAATGCAAACACAACGTATGGATATGACACACACAGAGCTACCTGACAGTGCTGAATAATTCAGAGCGGATGCCGGCAGCTCAGTGCCTTTTAATAGTGAATAATTCAAGCACTTGGGCATCCCTCCCACTGGTCCAGCGGTGTATCTGCCTGCATCGGGAGAGAAGCAGGAGTCCTACATTAACAAATGTGAGGGCCATTACAACCAGAACATTCTCCCCCATGGATGTTTACAGAGTGCAGTGGGAAACATAATTTGCAATTATTCTTTGATTTAGGTGCTGAGCGGATCAGACTTTCAGCGTGCTGGCTTTTGTTACATACATATATTTTTGAGACGGGAGTTTCACTCTGTCACTCAGGTTGGAGTGCAGTGGTGCAATCTGGCTCACTGCAACCTCTGCCTCCTGGGTTCAAGCGATTCTCCTGCCTCAGCCTCCCAAGTAGCTGGGACTAGAGGCGCCCAACACTGTGTCCGCAAATTTTTGTATTTTTGGTAGAGATGGATTTTTACCATGTTGTCCAGGCTGGTCTCAAACTCCTGACCTGAAGTGATCCACCTGCTTTGGCCTCCTATAGTGCTGGGATTATAGGTGTGAGCCACCGAGCCTGGCCGGGTTGCATATTTTTTAAAGCGAGAGAAAGAAGAAAACAATTTCCCTGGACATCCACCGCGATTAAAGACCAGCAAGTGTGCAGTTATGTTCACATATGTTTGTTAGCAATTTAAGTCACCCTTGGCCTACTGTTCAAATTGAGCGGCGGGCTTGAGGGCAGGGAGCATCCCGAATGGGTTGGCATCCTGGCACGTGTTCTATCTTGCTAGCTATGCAACTCTGGGCAAGTGATGACACTTTCTTGTTCCTCTGTTTCCTCGTCTGCCAAGTGGGGTCAATAATAGTTCCTGTTTCATAGGATTATCATGAGGACCCCATGGAAATCTACCTGCAAAAGATTTAGCACGAGGTGGGGCAGGTGGAAGCTGCTCCCTAAATAGAAACCCATCACTAACAGTAAATCAGGGTCCTCACTTTACTATGAGTCTACTGAGACTCAGAGAAGGACGTAAGCCCAAGGTCACACAGCCACAACTAGCAGGAAGAGGCCAAAGGTCAGGTGCTCAGTTTCCCATTTGAGTGAATTTATGGCAGAAGGAGTAACAGCCCACCCCAGGGGCTGGGGGTGTAGCCCAAAGATCCTCCGTGGCTGAAAAATTCTTTAGGATATTAAGCTTTATCAGACAGAGTTTGAATTTCTCGATGTTTTTGTATAATATAAGGGTAATTACTTTTACTCAACGTTGTCTCTTTTGCTCTCCCACTCAGTGCCTGGCACTAGAAACACAGCAGTGAACAAGACGAGGCTTCTGCTCCCGCGGAGACTACCAACAAGCAAACCAATGAGCAGATCATTTCACTCGCGGTAAGTGAGAGGGAAACTAACACAGGATGAGGAGCTAGAGAGCGATTGGTGGCTCCTTCTGTGGTGGGTGGGGGCGTCAAGGAAAGCGTCTGTGAGGAGCTGGGACAGAAATTGTGAGGAGCTGGCTATGCGGCAAGCTGGCACCTGGGCTGAACCATCAGCCTGTGCAAAGGCCCTGGGGCGGGGCAAACGGAATGCCTTACTTTTCCTTCTCGAAGTGTGGAGTGCTTTTCAGAGTTACATTAGTTTCCTGGAAACTACTGCTGCTACTGTAGCAGATGGCCACAAATAGGGTGGCTTGAAACAATAGGAATTTCTTTTCTGGCAGCTCTGGAGGCCAGGGCAGGAAATCAGGGCATCAGCAGGGCCCTGGTCCCCCTGGAGGCTCCAGGAGAAGGTCCATTCTCTGCCTCTTCCAACTCTGGTGGCTGCTGTCACACCAACCTCACCTCTTCTCTGTTCATCTCCCTCTGCCTTTCCTTCTCTCTTTCCCTCCCTCCCTTTTTTTCCCTCCCTCCCTCCCTTCCTTCCCTCCCTCCCTCTCTTCCCTCCCTCCCTTCCCTCCTTCCCTCTCTTCCCTCCCTCCCTCCCTTCCCTCCCTCCCTCTCTCCCTCTCTCCCTCCCTCCCTCTCTCCCTTCCCTCCCTCTCTCCCTTCCCTCCCTCCCTCCCTCCCTCCCTCCCTCTATTCCCTTCCCTCCCTCCCTCCCTCCCTCCCTCCCTCCCTCCCTCTCTCCCTCCCTCTCTCTCTTCCCTCCCTCCCTCCCTCCCTTCCCTCCCTCCCTCCCTCTATTCCCTCCCTCCCTCCCTCCCTCTCTTCCCTCCCTCCCTCCCTCTCTTCCCTCCCTCCCTCCCTCCCTCCCTCCCTCTCTATCTCCCTCCCTCCCTCTCTTCCCTCCCTCCCTCCCTCCCTCTCTCCCTCCCTCCCTCTCTTCCCTCCCTCCCTCCCTCTCTCCCTCCCTCCCTCTCTTCCCTCCCTCCCTCCCTTCCCTCCCTCCCTCCCTCTCTCTCTCCCTCCCTCCCTCTCCTCCCTCCCTCCCTTCCCTCCCTCCCTCCTTCCCTCTCTCTCTCCCTCCCTCCCTCTCTTCCCTCCTTCCCTCCCTCCCTCCCTCTCTTCCCTCCCTCCCTCCCTCCCTGTCTTCCCTCCCTCCCTCCCTCCCTCTCTCCCTTCCCTCTCTCCCTCCCTCTCTCCCTCCCTCTCTCCCTTCCTCCCTCTCTCCCTCCCTCCCTCTCTCCCTTCCCTCCCTCCCTCCCTCTCTTCCCTCCCTCCCTCCCTCTCTTCCCTCCCTCCCTCTCTCCCTCCCTCTCTCCCTCCCTCCCTCTCTCCTTCCCTTTTTCCTTTCCTTTCCTTTCCCCTCCCCTCCCCTCTCCATCTCACTCTGTCACCCAGGCTGGAGTACAGTGATGAAATGTAGCTCACTATAGCCTCAAAGCCCTGGGCTCAAGTGATTCTCCTGCTTCAGCCTCCCAAGTAGCTGGGACTACAGTTGTGCACCACCATACCCAGTTACCTTTTAATTTTTGCAGATACGGGAGTCTTGCCTAGGCTGGTCTTGAACTCCTGGGCTCAAGTGATCCTTCTGCCTCAGCTACCCAAAATGCTGGGATTACAGGCATGAGCCACCATGCCTGGCTGATTTTATTTTATTTTATTTTATTTTTTTGAGATGAGTTTTGCTCTTGTTGCCCAGGCTGGAGTGCAATGTTATGATCTCAGCTCACTGTAACCTTTGCCTCCTGGGTTCAAGCGATTCTCCTGTCTCAGCCTCCCAAGTAGCTGGGATTACAGGCACCTACTACAACAACACCTGGCAATTTTTTATATTTTTAGTAAAGACAGCATTTCACCATGTTCACCAGGCTCGTCACAAACTCCTGACCTCAGGTGATCCACCTGCCTCAGCCTCCTAAAGTGCTGGGATTACGTGTGTGAGCCACAGCGCCCTGCCCCTGTCTTTTTTTTTTTTTTGTAGAGACAGGAGTCTCACCCACGCTGGTCTTTTTTTTTTTTTTTGAGATAGAGTTTCGCTCTTGTTACCCAGGCTGGAGTGCAATGGCACAATCTCAGCTCACCGTAACCTCCACTTCCTGGGTTCGGGCAATTCTCCTGCCTCAGCCTCCTGAGTAGCTGGGATTACAGGCATGCACCACCATGCCCAGCTAATTTTTTGTATTTTTAGTAGAGACAGGGTTTCACCATGTTGACCAGGATAGTCTCGATCTCTTGACCTCGTGATCCACCTGCCTTGGCCTCCCAAAGTGCTGGGATTACAGGCGTGAGCCACTGTGCCCGGCCACGCTGGTTTTTCTTGAATTCCTGGCCTCAAGCAATCCTCTCACCTTAACCTTCCAAAGTCCTGGGATTATAGGGATGAGTTACTGCACCCGGCCTGACTCACTCTAATAAGGACACTTGTCATTGGATATAGGACCCACCCAGAGAATCCAGGATAAGCATCTTCACTCAGAATACTTAAATCACTCCCACATTTTCCCGTGTAAGGTAACATCTGCTCTTTACCACACAGCTAATTCTGCCAGGTCCCAGGGAGTAGGACAAGGACGTGTCTTTTTGGGGCCACCAGCCAATCCACTCAAATGGCTGAGGAAGATGTGTCAGGTTCTGGACACTAAAAACAACAATAAAAGGGCAAAATTTGTCCTCTGTTTTGAGTCGAACTTGCAAGCACAGTATCCAGTTATGTTAGACATGGCTGACGGTTTTGGCTCTAAATAAATATTTAGAACGAGACCTAAATATGCTGCTGGGACCCTGCAGTGCAGGCTGAAACATGGATGCTTAACTCTAAAGTCCCCCCAGCCTGCACTTTCTCTGGTCCTGTTTCGATTTACTGATGACTGTGGTGGACACTGTGCTAAACATAAACGTTCCCTGGGGAGCTTGTTAAGTGCGTGTTCTTGGACGCCCTCCTGGGAGTCCCAGTTGGACATTCCTGGGAGAGGCCCCGAAATCTGCATGTTAAACAAGCACACCAGGTGATTCTGGTCCAGATGCAGGTGGTCTGAGAACGACAGGTGGACAAACGCTGATGTCAGTGGGCGGGTGATGCATGTTTAATTATCAGACAGTGGTGGTGGAAAAAAATTCTGGCCGCATACTCCATTTGAGGCAGACATAATTGAAATAACAACATATACATTCACAAGAAGGCTCAGGTTGGCCACGTGTGGTGGGTCATACTTGTAATCCAGCACTTTGGGAGGCTGAGGTGGGAGGATCACTTGAGTCCAGGAGTTAGAGACCAGTCAGATCAAAATGGCAAAACCCCACCTCTACAAAAAATACAAAAATTAGAATGGGCATGGTGGCACACGCCTGTAGTCCCAGCACTTTGGGAGGCTGAGGTAGGCAGATCATTTGAGGTCAGGAGATGGAGACCATCCTGGCCAACATGGTGAAACCCCATCTCTACTAAAAGTACAAAACTTAGCTGGGCATGGTGGTGGGGACCTGTAATCCCAGCTACTTGAGAGGCTGAGGCAGGAGGGTTTAATCGCTTGAACCCGGGAGGTGGAGATTGCAGTGAGCCGAGATCGTGCCATGGCATTCCAGCCTGGGCACCAGAGTGAGACTCCATCTCAAAAAAAAAGAAATACAAAAATTGACCAGGCATGGTGACACATGCTTGTAGCCCCAGCTACTTGGGAGGCTGAGGTAGGAGGATCACTTAAGCCTGGGAGGTCAAGGTTGCAGTGAGCCATAATTGTACCACCGTACTCCAGTCTGGGTGACAGCAGGAGATCCTGCCTCAAAAATAAATGAAAGAAAGAAAAGTAGAAAAGAAAGAAAGATAGAGAAGGAAGAGAGAGAGAGAGAGAGAGAGAGAGAGAGAGAGAGAAAGAGAGAGAGCAAGCTCTGGTTGTCTGGAATGATCTTGTACAACATGGAGCCCTCGACTGGCGAGATAAACCCTATGTGGGCTTCATAAGGTTGGAGAGAGCTTTGGGGAAGAGGCCCAGGCGCCCTGGGTTAGGAGTCGGAACCGCTCCGGCTCTCATCTCCACTCTCACCTCACTGGACCCGGCGTTGTGGGCAGGCCACTCTGCTCTTTGAGCCTCCGTCTCCCCCTCTGTGAACAGGGCTATCTAGACTTGCCTTACCCAGTTCACAAACACGCCTTGAAGAGTCATTGCCACTGTTCAGAAGTTACAAATCCCAAGAGTATCTGGACTTTGATCTTCTCTGAGAGCTGCTGAGCGAGGCTGAGTGGGTGTTTTTTAAAGGCTGTCACCGGTGGTGTGCTGGAGGGGCCCCAAGGTCACCCTCAGGACCGACGGTTCAGTAGGAAGCCTCACCAGGCCTCAGCACAGCGTCATCCTCCTGGCTCTGACTCATGGTGAAAAGACACCAAGTGAAATCAGCAAAGGCAGAGGCTTGTAGGTGAAGGCATAGACCAGTCACAAGCTTCCAGGAGCTTGTCCCCCTGCAGTCACACAGGCCACCTAATGCCCCCAGCAACGAGCCATGACAGCACATGTGAGACGGTGTCCACCAGGGAAGCTCACGAGAGGCTTGGGGCCTGGGATTTGTACTGGAGGCTGGTCATGTGGCAATCTTGGCCTGGCAGGCAGGAAAATTCCAGACTCCCAGAAGGAGCGCAGGTATTCAGCACGAACACTACCCTTTGTATTTTAGGCGCAGACGCCACTCTTATCAGTTAACGGTGGGTAGGACCCTCGGGAAATCTGAGTTCCCAGACTTTAGCCAAGGGCCAACCTCACGGGGATGTGTTCCTGCCTTCCAAAGGGCGGCAGCTGGGCTCGCGGTGCTCGCTATCTTTGGCACGGGTGGTACATGTAATGGTCATCTCCTTCTTTTTCTGACATTTGGGTATTCAACTTCCCTTCCCATGCCTGGGGAATCTCCCATCTTTTGAGACAAAATCCACCTCTCATGATAGAAGCTGCAAATGTCACTCATTTTCCCAGTCAGCTTTGCAGCTAGAGGACTGTGACAT
This sequence comes from Saimiri boliviensis, assembly GCF_048565385.1. Classification (NCBI taxonomy): domain Eukaryota; kingdom Metazoa; phylum Chordata; class Mammalia; order Primates; family Cebidae; genus Saimiri; species Saimiri boliviensis. Next base: position 114,571,501 of record NC_133457.1, read on the forward strand.
GACCCCAGTCCTGCCAATCAGATAAACCACCCAGATTTTGAATGAGAAGCTAGTGATGTAAAGAAGTTGGAGACTGGGCAACATGGTGAAACCCTGTCTCTGCGAAAACCACAAACATTAGCCCGGAGTGGTGGCTCATGCCTGTAGTCCCAGCTAATTGGGAGGCTGAGGTGGAAGGACCGATTGCACCCAGGAGATCGAGGCTGCAGTGAGCCGTGATTATACCACTGCTCTCCAACCTGGGCAACAGAGCAGGACACTTGTCTCAAAAAAAAAAAAAAAAAAAAAGTTGGGAGCCCACCTGCAGTGCGGGGCTACGGCAGCTATATTCTATTTCCAGGGGTGGTGGCAACAGCAGCAGTTCTGCTGTCAGGGGCCGGTGAGCAGTCCTGATCGGGGTGGTGGCACTTGTGTCCAGCACAGGCCTCCAGGAACCTTCCTTGGGCCAGTTCTGCAGGACGCTTTGAGCACCGCCCCTGAGTCTCTGGGCCTCTGGGAGTCTTGGTGAGCTCCCGGTTAACTTGTTTACAGCCTTCTGTCTTTACTCAAGTCAGGCAGGCTGGGGCTTTGTTTCATTTTGTTTGGGTTTAGGTTTTGTTTGGAAGATAATTTTAAGATGTACTCATACACACTGTTAAACAAAACTGAGTCACAGGGCGAAATGATCCTTTTTTCATTCTCTCTCAGACTTTCTGCTTATTTAGGAGAAAGTCTCTGTTTGCTTCTAGAGTCCTTAGCCCCTTTAAGCCATTTCTAGCACTTGCAAATTTCCGTTTTAAACAAAGACAGAGCACGAGGCTAGGATGGTATCTAGCTAGAATTTAATAACACGGATACTGCAAAGTGTTTATTTCATGGTTACTTTCAATTTATGGCAAGTATCACATAGCAGTGATACAATGTTTCCTTTTAAAAGAAGATGATTTAAGAAAAAGTCCTAATCCAATTGTGAGGGTGAAGTGAGTAACAGCACAGTGGTGTAAGGATAAGGCAGTATCAGGAACATGGTTCTTGAGTCAGAGAACTGCGGAGAACCACGTGGCTGGAACTCCCATTTGCCCTTTTAGGCTCTGCAAAAAGTTGTCGTAGATTCTCAGAAAGAGTAGCCAAGGTCCCTGAAACCTGAGGACTGTGCTGGGGAGCTGGGACCCCCTCCACCCCAGCACTGTATCCATGGCATGGGGCCAAGAGAAACCCCCCAGGGCTGTCCCAGCTTGGCTGAAACTGGAAGGAATGGTGACCATCATCCAGCCAGCCCCTCTCATTGCGGAGATCCCGTTAGGGAGGTTCTGGGTTTCAGAACGAGTCTCAGGCCTTGCAGTGAATCTGGGCAGGGCCAGGCCATGAGCTGGCGGGTAGGGGTTCTGGGTCCTCCCCTGGAGCTGGACTGAGTGGGCTGCTGTTTTGCTTAGGTCAGTGCCTGGGGCTCCACCTGCCTGGGGCTCCACCTCACCTTCTCACTCACTCTCCAAGCTGCCGCCTCGCCGCCCACCCCTCCCTGTCCCTTCAGTTTGGCAAACACCCTCCAGCCCTAGGGACTCAGCCGTTGCTCTTCTCCTCCTGCCTGGAAGGTTCTCCCTACCCACCTCCCACCGCCGCCTGGCCGCCTGGTCGCCTGGCTCCCTCGAGGCACCCACTCAGGGAAGCCTTCCTTGACAGCCCCGGCCAGGCCACCCTCACTGCTGGCCACACACACCACCTACGTTCACTTTCTTCGCAGCACTTCTCCGGGGCCTGGCATTTAAGATTCACGGAGTGTCCATTGTCTCCCACTAGAATGTGAGCTCCCTGAGGGCAGGGACAGAGCAGGTGTACAATTTGTGGGACCCAGCGCAGGATGACAATCAGGGCTCTTATCCAAAAACAGTTAAGCGTTTCCAGACAGCCACAGCAGGGCCTTAAAGCAAGCTCGAGCCCCCTTTAGGCCAGGCTGCGGCTGCGTACTCCCCACGGCCTTACAGCCGGCTCTGGCCAGGGACTTGGCTGGCTGACCACTGTCCCCCGAGCATCGAGGACATAGCCTGATGTATAGTGGGCCCTCAATGAATATTTGTTGAGTGAATGAATCAATGAATGAATGAAGCTCCCACTTCAACTGCAAACCAGAAACAAGACACAGGCATCTAACTATTGATGACTGAGATGAAGTTACCCATTAAGATTGAAAGACAGGGTCAGACGACTAGAAGGGCTGTTCCGGGTGGGCTGGTGGGGAGCAGTTATTTTAAGAAAAGCTCTAGGCTGGATGCGGTGACTCATGCCTTGTAATTCTAGCACTTTGGAGGCTGAGGTGGGCGGATCACGAAGGTCAAGAGATTGAGACCATCTTGGCCAACATGGTGAAACCCCGCCTCTACTAAAAATACAAAAAATTAGCTTGGCATGGTGGCGCGTGCCTGTAATCCCAGCTACTCAGGAGGCTGAGGCAGGAGAATTGCTTGAACCTGGGAGGCAGAGGTTGCAGTGAGCCGAGATGGCGCCATTGCCCTCCAGCCTGGCGACAGAGCGAGACTCAGTCTCAGAGGTGGGGGGAATTAAGGCAGCTCTACGAGCCTCAGGAGCCTTTGGAGCAGGGCCATGACCAGTGGGGTTCCGCTGTACCATAATCCCCGGGCAGCTTGTGTACCTCACAGAGTGAAGGAGGTGCCAGAACAGAAGCAGGACCCAGAGCCAGGAGGCCTCCCCAGTGGTGTGATAAGCACAGTGGTGACGAAGGAGGAAGAGAGGGCGATGGGATGAGCTGATCCATGCTGGGAGGATCACGTCCAAATTGCACACGTGCAGTGGGGGAGGCTGAAAGGCTTCAGTGGCATTTTATGTCTCTAGGGTGATACCTTGTGGTGTAGCTTCCGATCATCTGGGTCTCAGAGTCTGTCCGGTGTTGCCACATGCGCACACGCTCCATGTCCCAGCCCTTCCCCTTGTCCTGTGGGAGAGAAGGGAAGATTTATGCTGAGAGCAAAGCATACCCCATAAAAGTTAAGTGTATTTATATATAACAGGCAGGCCTGGAGAGCCCGCAGTGGGATAGTTACGAGAAGAAATGTAGCCTTTAGAAGACACCTCTTAGAGCCAGCGACATGGGGCCAGGAACTCCTGGAGTGGGGAGTGCCGTCTCTGGTACCCAGCAGGTTACAGTTCCAGTTATATTACCTCCAAGCTTGTGGTGGCTCTGAGGGGTGAGAGGAGATGGAAATTTCAGATCCAGCCTGTGTCTTGTGTCATCAGTGGCAATGTCAGGCAGTTCAGAGAGCATCTTCTCACGACAGAGACAGCTGGTTCTTCTGGAGATTACCAACATGTGAAGTGAGAAGAAAAATAATACCAGGAGAGACCTGGGTGGAATTCTTTATATGCCAGGCACGGGTCCAAGGCATTTACATATACTCATTTGTTTACTTCTGACAGCAGCCCTGAGAGGTAGGTACTCATATTAAGTCACAGAGAAGCTAATTACTTGCCCAAGGTCAAGAAGGCAGCAGAGCTGGAGTTGGAACTGAACATCTGGCTGCAAGTCCGTGCTCTTTTTTTTTTTTTTTTTTTTTAGACGGAGTCTCGCTCTTATTACCCAGGCTGGAGTGCAATGGAGAAATCTAGGCTCATTGCAGCCTCCGTCTCCCGGGTTCAAGTGATTCTCCTGCCTCAGCCTCCTGAGTAGCTGGGATTACAGGTGCCCGCTACCAAGCCTGACTAATTTTTTATATTTTTTGTAGAGACAGGATTTCACTATATTGGTCAGGCTAGTCTCGAACTCCTGACCTCAGGCTATCCACCTGCCTCTGTCTCCCAAAGTGCTGGGATTACAGGCGTGAGCCACCACGCCCGGCCAAGTCTGTGCTGTTAACCACTGCTCAAGGTCAGGGACCAAGGGCGCCACTGTCTGGTGTCCTGATGGCTGCGGCAACGTGAGCTTGCTCCACCGGCCAAAATGCTTGGAGGCCTTTGCAGACAGCCTAGACCTTATTTTATCCTTGAGGACAGACACCTAGAACCATCCTATTGGCAGGATTTGGTGGGAATGATCACATTTGATTCTCATGCCTGCCCTTTGCAGCAAGGGCTGTGATTGTCCTCATTTTATGTGGAAACAGGCACAGAGTGGTTATGTCCCTTGTCCAAAGCCCCACAGCTACGAAGCTACCAAACTAGGCTGGACCCCCGGGGCTGAACAAAGCTGTTGCAATTTCTTCACATCAGCCACTGGGCTTTTCTGTTTTTCTGAAACCTTCAGCCTGTGGGCCTTTCTGTGGCCTTCAAAGCCAGAGCGTCCTTGTTCCTTCAATAGGCATTGAGACCAGAGCAGTTAAACACTTTGCCTGAGGTCACATAGCCGGTGAGTGGAAAAAGGGGTTTCAAAACCAGGCTGGTGCGTGTCCAGCCTTCATGTTTGCTTTCCTTCCATGCTTCATTTCTAAGCAGTTTAGACTGACCACGGTTTAAAATTTTAGGGCGTCTTCCTTTTTAAACCGGACTTCCCCATGGGAGGGGGTGCTAGGGATTGTCTAGAGCCAGCCCCACACTTTGACAGGGGAGTCAGAGAGGTCTGGGTTCCATTTCCAGATCTTCTCAGCAGCAGTGTGGCCACAGCTGGTCCGACTCCTCTCTGATCCTCCGCAAGATGACAGTAAGAGCCCCACCTCCAGGACGTCAGGACGAAGGAAGATAATAACGAGGCTGCCAGCAGAGTTCGGAGTCCACACTGTTCCAGTAGAACATTTCTGGAAGGAAGGGAGAGAAGGCGAAGAAAAAGGGAGGGAACCATTAATAGGGAGGCTATTAATAGGCCCTCGTCCATCTTCACCACATCCTTCTGAAGTACAAGGAGCACGAAAGCCGATCTACCCGCTTTGCAGGCGGAGAACCGGGAACCTGAATGTGCCAAGGGAGAGCCCCCCAGAACAGACTGTGCTCTCTCACAGAGATTTCTTTGCTTCTTTGTTCTTAATCATGCTCTTTAAAAATGTCTTTCCACTTTTAAAAATGTCAGAACTTCAACATGACGAAGTTCAGAACAAAGCCTGGGGAGGAGTGGCCTGGCTCCGTCCGTCGCCCACTGTCCTCCTGGCCAGGCTCCCCAGGACTGTCTGCCAAGGTCTGCGCATCCTTGAGGTGGCACTCCCTAGCACAGAACAGTCTCTCCGGGGCCGCCGGCAGCAATCCACCGCAGATAACTTGTTCTCTTCCCGAGTCCTGGGCTCACAGAACACGTAGCTCTCATAGGCTCAGGGGTTGATGCTGGAGGACTCTGCGTCTCTTCACAGAAATGCAAAATTGAAATGTCAGCCTGGACATTGTCTCTTGGAGGTCCAGGCCTTTGCAAGGAATGGGATACCGGTTGGACGAGTTTCTAGCTAATGGATTTTCCTAAGTCTAGCCTTGCTTCCGAGAAGCTTAAAATCTGGTGGGGAGACAGCCTCAGCAGGTGTCAGCTGTTTGCTTTTAATATCTGCTAAGAAATAGTTTCATCCCAAACCCCCAGAGTGCCCTGCCTGCACTCAGGCTATTCACCTGGGATCCCTTGGACCTCACTGATGTCCAGCAACTAAAGGGTTAATGCCTAGCCCAGCAGGGGATGCTGGATGTGGGCAGCAATAGCCGCCATTTTGTGATCTGTTGAGGTTTGCACAAGTTAAGTTTCAGTTCCTGTTTTCCTGTTGACAAGTTTCAGTCTTTGTTTTCTCTGCTGAATGTTTGTTTCAGTTCCTGTTTCTCCGCTGAATGTTTCAGTTTCTCCCTTGAATGTTTCAGTTTCTGTTACTCCGCTGAATGTTTCAGTTTCTGTTTCCTGCTGGTAAGTTTCAGTTTTTGAAACTTAGGAAGGCCGGAATTTCCCAACTGCAAGCTTCCTTTGCCCCGCCTCCCTGCCTGGCCTATTTAAGCTGTGACCTCAGCAACAATAAACGAGACTTGATCAGACTCCTGTCTTGTCTCCATTTCTCGCGTCTCCTGCCCATCCATCCCCACTCCCTCCCTTCGAGCTCCTGTTGTTGTCCTGCAGGTTGGGACAGCTGGAGTCACAGTTTGTTCTGATTTCATCAATACTTGCCTCTCCCTCATGACACTGACGGTTAAATATTTGGAACATTACTCCAGAGGCAATGTATACAGTCATGAAACAAGTCACAGTATAAAATGCTGCAGAATGTCTGTCATTAGGGCCAAAGCAAGTGGCGACGCCCCCCAGCCCTGACCCCATCCCGTCGGCGGCAAGCTTCTCTGGAAGATGTCCATCATCTTCCTCAGGGCCCCTCTGAGCAGTCCTCTTCCTGTCTCACCTGGATTCCTCCCTTAGCCTCTGCTCTGGCCGCCCTGCCTCTATCCTCACCCCTGAGCCCATCCATCCTCCATACAGCAACCAGAAAAACAAATCTGGTCACACCAACCCTCTGCTTAAAACCACCCAGTGGGGGGCCGGGCGCGGTGGCTCAAGCCTGTAATCCCAGCACTTTGGGAGGCCGAGGCGGGTAGATCACGAGGTCGAGAGATCGAGACCATCCTGGTCAACATGGTGAAACCCCGTCTCTACTAAAGATACAAAAAATTAGCTGGGCATGGTGGCGCGTGCCTGTAATCCCAGCTACTCAGGAGGCTGAGGCAGGAGAATTGCCTGAACCCAGGAGGCGGAGGTTGCGGTGAGCCGAGATCGCGCCATTGCACTCCAGCCTGGGTAACGAGCGAAACTCTGTCTCAAAACAAAACAAACAAACAAACAAACAAAAAAACCACCCAGTGGTTTTCTGTGCTCAGGGTCGGCTTCCCTTTAGAGCAGTCTCTGCAATGTGCAGTTACACATTGGTTTGTTTTGTTTATTTTTGGTCTCCACCCTGGAATGGCAAGTGCCACCAAGACTCCCCAGTGTTTATGTCCAGTGTCTAGCACAGTGTCTGGCACACAGTAGGTGCTCAGTAACTGTTTGCTTAGAGAAAGAATACGTGAATGGATGACTGAGCACTCACGGTGAGGTCTGCAAGAGCCCAGAAAGGACAGGGGTTTCCGCGGCAGGTTATGGTTTGCAGAGGCAGAGAAGAGATTGCCATTCAAGGCGAAGGAATGGCCAGGGCAAAGGCTGGGAGGTGGGGTGTCGGTGGCTTCATCTGCCCTAGAGGGCTCTGTCAGCAGGAAGACAATACAGAGAAGGGATTGAGAGCATGGGGTTCTGAGTCAAAGGGCCTGGCTTCGGGTCCTGGCTCCACTATGATTAGCTGATGACCTTGAGAGTAATATCACCTTGTTTGACTCAGTTTTCTTGTCTTTCAGATGGGGACAATTATGATCTCTACCTTGTAGAACTTTTCTGAGGACTAAATGAGATAACATAAGTCTGGGTGAAAAAAAAAAGGCTCAAGAAATGTCAGTGCGTGTGTTTGATTCTGGGAAAGAAATCACACTTACCAAGTATGTTCCATGCAGGACGTGTGCTGAGCTGATCTCACTTATCCTTCTAGTGATCCAGTGAGATTTACTTTTGTATTTCAGTTTGACAGATTAATGTGACATCCTCCCCTGTCATGGCTGTCCCAGCACCTGGTTTATAGTGATTGATTCAGTGCAGTGATTTTTAACCCTCGCTTGGGCATTAGAATTACTTGGGGAGTTGCTATAAAATACCCACACTTCCCACCACCAACCTGCCAAATAAATCACAATCTTTGGGAATGGGCCTAGGCGTCAGTATTTTTTAAGCTCCCTGGATGACCCTAATAGACCAGCCAAATGGTCTAAGTTTGGATGTGAAAGACTGTGTGGTTGTCACAGTGGGCCCCAGGGCCAGGATTGGAGGACGGGGCCTGTGAGCCACTTCTTACTCTGACTACTGACATCAACGCCAGACAAGTCACTTCATAGAGGAGACTCAGAAATCTGATACCACCCAGTGCGGGCGTGCCTGAAGAGTGGCTTCAAGTGCTCAGCAATATTGCTTGGTGGGGTCTTCAGATCACAAGCATCCCTCACTTTGATGGGGCTGTCTGCTCCATGCATCCAATTTGTATTAGTCAGTGAAAGTTCCCTCTTTTTTTGTAGGCGGGTGTAACAAAAGGAAACCCAGTACATATGGCGACGTTCTCTGTGCCTGTGTGGTGGCTGACTGTTCCCAGGTCTTATTGAAAGAGCTTTGGGGGCTGAACCTGACTTTTCCTAAAACTGCTGGACTGCTACATTGCTTTCAAGATTTTCTTATAGCCATTTGAAAAATGAGTCATTTCTCTAATTACAAAACCAGCCGATCAACCACCAAGATGGCCAGTTAAATTAGAAATGTAGATACAATGAATAACATTCCGTGATATAGTAAAAATAATTATTTGTTGTGTACCTGAAATTCAAATTTGCCTGAGTGTCCTGTAGTTTATCTGGCAACCCTACCTGGGTCTTTCTGGGGCTACTTCACAGTTAATAGCATGGACATTAACACCACAGACATCCTCTTTGGAACTCAGCTCTGTCCCTTAAGTGGTAACTGAGCTGCAGGCAAGATATTTAACTTCTGGACGCTAAATGTTTCTTTTCTCATAAGCAAATACAGATAATAATAGTACCTGTTCCTTGTGGTTACTGTAACTATAAAATAAAATGATCTATCTAAAAAGTACATACTAAGCTCGATAAATGGTAACTGTTATTATATTTACTATATAGGAAACAACATCAGCAACATATTTTTGGTTTATAATGTTAAGAATTATAAGTTCCTTTTATTCTGTCTATAAGAAAATGCATGTATATGATAGAAATATGGAAAATGCAGATAGACATGAGAAAGAAAATAAAACCTCACATTTTTAACATTTGGTGATTACTCTTCCAGGTTCTTGTCTTAAAAATCTATCTGTATCTGTACAGAAAAGTTAGTTTTGTGCTATGAATTTTGCTTTTTTTTTTTTTCACTTAACATTATATGACAGTTGACCTTTGAACAACATGGGTTTGAACAGTGCAGGTCCACTTAAACAAGGAGTTTGTTCAATGCAATTGACACCCAGTGTGCCTGCCTTGCCGGCCTTCCCTTCCACCTGCTCCCCGTCTTCTGCCTCTGCCACCTGAGATGGCAAGACCAAACTCTCCCGTTTCTCCCCCTTGTCAGCCTGTTTGTTAGAGACAGAATGCTTGTTCCCAGGTACCACAAGGAAAAATTAGCATTCAGACAAAAAGTTTTCTCAGCAAGGCAATTTTACTTTCCGCAGAAAGAGTGCTCCCATTAGCCATCTTGTCATGAGAGTACAATGAACAAAGGAAAGGCAGGCATATTTATTCCTTACATATTGAGTCCTTACTGCTGTGTCTGGTCCCTGTGGTTTGGAGCCAGACCTCACAATCTAAAACTGAATCCAATTGGCTAACAACTTACAACTTTTCTTTTCTTTTCTTTTCTTTTGAGACGGAGTTTCGCTCTTATTACCCAGGCTGGAGTGGGCAATGGCGCGATCTCGGCTCACCGCAACCTCCGCCTCCTGGGTTCAGGCAATTCTCCTGCCTCAGCCTCCTGAGTAGCTGGGATTACAGGCACGCGCCACCATGCCCAGCTAATTTTTTGTATTTTTAGTAGAGACGGGTGTCACCATGTTGACCAGGATGGTCTCGATCTCTCGACCTCGTGATCTACCCGCCTCGGCCTCCCAAAGTGCTGGGATTACAGGCTTGAGCCATTGCGCCCGGCCAACAACTTACAACTTTTCTAAACAGGTAAAGGCAAGGGAGAACAAAGGAAAGGAGGAAGTCTAAATAAGGAAAGGGCATAGGCTGCAAGCTGGGACATGCCTGTGAGCATGTCTAGCACAAATATCTTGGTTAAGGTACAAGGATGTAGAATGCACTATGTGCCTTTGAGCATATCTAGTAGCTACATAGGATAGGGCTTAACAAAGAGGTTTTAGCAAAAAGCAAGAAGGCTTTGAAGAAAGTTTGTCTTTAAAACAATTATTTCTGGCCTAGGTGGGTGGATCACGAGGTCAAGAGATCGACACCATCCTGGCCAACATGGTGAAACCTCGTCTCTACTAAAAATACAGAAAATTAGCTGGGCATGGTGGCGCGTGCCTGTAATCCCAGCTACTCGGGAGACTGAGGCAGGAGAATTGCCTGAGCCCAGGAGGCGGAGGTTGCGGTGAGCCGAGATCGCGCCATTGCACTCCAGCCTGGGTAACAAGAGCGAACCTGTGTCTCAAAAAAAAAAAAATTATTTCTAACATTTATTATTATTATTATTATTTAACAAGAAGGGAAACTTTAAAGAGGAACTTTTTTTTTTTTTTTTTTTTTTTTTTCACCACAACCTCCGCCTCCTGGGCTCAGGCAATTCTCCTGCCTCAGCCTCCTGAGTAGCTGGGATTACAGGCACGCGCCACCATGCCCAGCTAATTTTTTGTATTTTTAGTAGAGACGGGGTTTCACCATGTTGACCAGGATGGTCTCCATCTCTTGACCTCGTGATCCACCCGCCTCGGCCTCCCAAAGTGCTGGGATCACAGGCTTGAGCCACCACGCCCGGCAAAGAGGAACTTTTTACTTTCTACACTGTTCAACATGAAGAGAGGCTAAAGGTCTTTATAGTGATCCACTTCCAATTGGTGAAGAGTAAATATATTTTCTCTTCCTCATGATTTTCTTAATAACAGTTTCTTTTCTCTAGCTTACTTTATTGTAAGAACACAACATATAACACATACAACATACAAAATATGTATTGCTCGACTATTATGAGTAAGGCTTTGGTCAGTAGTAGGCTATTAAGTCTGGGGCAAGTCCAGGTTTTATGAAAATTTTTGACTGCATGACGGTCAAGGCCGCTAACTCCTGCATTGTTCAAGGGTCAACTGAATAAGTATTTCTCTAAGTTGTTGGATATTCTTTGAGAATCTAATTTTTGCTGTACGGAGATATACAAATGTGTTTAGCCAATCTCCTGCGGATCATCCAAGTTTCGTTTCTATTATAAATAGTACTGCAATGAGCTCTTTATCTTTTATTAAACATTACGCTAGAGCTCGGCTGGCCTTTCTGAGGCCTGTTTCAAAACGTGGTTTTCTGGATTGTGTTTCTGGCTGCCTGGCTGCTGCTTTTGCCAGAGTGCCTTTGCCAAAACCCAAGACAAATGGATTTCAGCCTCGATGGGTAGGCCCAGGGCTGCTCAGAGGCCCAATTTGTCACTCTCTGTCCCTTGGAAGTGGAGCTGGCTCTCTGCTGAAATGTACAAACACATAATCCTTTTTGATCAAAGGGAGATCCTTTTTCTGGCCTTGGGAGGACTCAGTGCACTCTGTTCCTGGTTGCATGTGTGCCGTCTCCGTTTATTGCCCTTGTCTTTCTTGTTTCACAGAACTGGAAAAACAGAATCAAACCCCAAATCTTCCAAGGTTCTGAAGTCCTCATATCCTTAAAAGTCCAGCAGAAAGCCCCGACATGTCCACTGCTGTCTCTGCCTTTTCCAGCCTTGCCTGATCTCCCTTGGGAACACGACTACCCAGTAACTCAGTTGCAGCAATGGTGGGAGAAGAGAGCCACCAAATACAACAACATCCCAGAGAGAAGGGTGCTCATAGGCAGAGGCGAGGCACACTGAAGCAATCAGTCCTATTGTATGGGATTTCTTAATGTTTTGGCATTTTAAGTTCAGAGAACACAGCTTGGTTTTATAAAATAGTTTTAGTCCAGAGGGCAGACTGCACAAAAGTCCCTAAACAAGCTCTTCCGGATGGAAGCCACTACAAACGGCTCTTTACCTGCTTTGCCATAATTTTTACACCAGAACCATATGGAATAAGTCACCGTGCAGGCCCACTTATACAAGGAATTTTTTCAACACAAGTTACACTCAGCGTGCCTGCCTCGCCTGCCTTTTCTTCCACCTCTTCCGCCTCTGCACCCCTGAGACAGAAGGACCAACCCTTCCCTTTTCTCCTCCTGGTCAGCCTGTTCAACAGGAAGATAAGGTAAAGATCTTTTTAACAGTCCACTTCCATCTGATGAATAGTAAATATATTTTCTCTTCCTTGCCATTTTCTTTTCTTTTTTTTTTTTGAGGAGAGTTTTGCTCTTGTTGCCCAGGCTGGAGGGCAGTGGTGTGATCTCAGCTCACCACAACCTCCGCCTCCCGTGTTCAAGTGATTCTCCTGCCTCAGCCTCCCGAGTAGCTGGGGTTACAGACGTGAGCCACCATGACCAGCTAATTTTGTATTTTTAGTAGAGAGGAGGTTTCTCCACGTTAACCAGGCTGCTCTTGAACTCCTGACCTCAGGTGATCTGCCTGCCTCGGCCTCCCAAAGTGCTGGGTTTACAGGGTGAGCCACCACACTCAGCCTCTTCTTTGCAATTTTCTTAGGTTTCTTTTCTCTATCTTTTCTTCCTGCAATTACTTTTGCATGAACCTAATAATACTCAGTGCAGATTTGAGGCAATGAATTGATTTAATTGTAGGGGCTCATTTGAGTCCCTTGCATGACTTTATGTATGCACAATTTTTTTTTTTTCTAAACTGGTTGAGTTTAAAAATGTAATAACTTTGCCCAGACCCACACAGCCTTTTTCTTCCCAGAGAATCAATGTAATTTGCATGTGTTATTTGGCCACGGGACATCGCAGAGCAGTGCAGCTCTTGTTTTTGCAGAGCTGCTGAACACCTTGTTTGAGAAGTCAGGGCTCAGGAGGGCAGCCGGGGTGATGCGGGGCTTGTCCATTTCCAGGTGAATTCGATGCAGGCACGTGGGAGCGGCAGGTGTTGGTCGGCTTGGGTTTCAATCTCATCTTCTGCACATGCCAACTTTGAGACTTTGGCAAGTGACTTCAGCTTTCTGTGCCTTATTTTTCTCATCTGTAAAATGGGATCATAACAGTCTCTACCTCATAGGATTCTTTTGACTCACAAATGAATTATTACACTTTAAGCACTCCAAACACTGCCTAGTTCACTGTATTATGTATTATGCTCCAAGTGGTATTTGAACTTCTTAAATGAGAATCACCAAAGGCAGGGCTTCTCAAACTTTAATATGCACGTAAAACACCCAGAGATCTTGTTTAAGTACAGATTTCGATTTAATAGGTAGCGGGGCGGTCCTGGAAGTCTGCACTGACAGGAGCAGAGCTATTGCAGGTGATAGCCAAGGTGCTGTTTGAAGACCATGCTTTGGGGTTCAAGGACTTTGAGAATTTAGAGTAAAATTGCAGATTCCTAGGGCCCAACCCAAACCCATGGTTTCAGGACCTCTAGGAGTGGGTCCCAGGATCCAAGTGTTTAACGAGCCTCCTAGGTGATTCAAACACACCAAAGCTTGACAGGCTAGAATGAGTTAATTTTAGTGTAAGGAAAATGTGGCTTGTTTATAACTTTTGTGGGAGATAATGTGTCATTTTGTGTTTAGGACTTAGGTGGTATCTTCCCTCCCTCGCTCCCTCCCTTCCTCCCTCCCTCCCTCCCTCCCTTCCTTCCTTTCCTTCCTTCCTGTCTTTTTTGTTTGTTTGTTTTCTGTTTTTTTGTTTTTGAGATGGAGTCTCACTCTGCACCCAGGCTGGAGTGCAGTGGTGCAATCTTGGCTCAACCTCCGCCTCCCAGGTTCAAGCAATTCTCCTGCCTCAGCCTCCTGAGCAGCTGGGATTACAGGGATGTGCCACCATGCCTGGCTAATTGATGCATTTTTACTGGAGACGGGGTTTCATCAAGTTGGTTAGGCTGGTCTCAAACTCCTGATCTGCCCGACTCGGCTTCCCAAAGTGCTGGGATTACAGGCGCGAGCCACTGTGCCCAGCCTCTTCTCTCCCTTCATTTTCCTTCTTCTCTTTCTTTATTCTTCCCAGGTCAGGCAGCATATCCCAGTGGATTTGAGAAATGCTGGATTTCCTTCGCAATCTCACCCTTAGCAGTGATAGCGCTATGGAAGCATGTGCTACGAGAGGACTGTGAAAGGGACCCAGGGATTGATTTGGGAAGCTGGCAGTCATTGCCAAGTCCTGACCGTCCTGGGTTGACTGCTGCAGAGGCCGCAGGTCAGAGTGTATCATCTCACACGTTCTGGCCACTGGCTTTGGGCAGTAGCAGTATGTGTGGGGGTTTGTCCTCTTCTGCATGATAAACAGCTCGACAACAGGGCCCTTTATTGCTTTCCTTGGGCCTTCCCCTGTGCAAGACTTGGTATCGGGGCTCATCAGTGTTTCCTGAATGAGTGGATAAAAGACGTGCTGCAGCCACTGAGTCAGCCACCACTGAGCTATTGTGAGCTGAAAGGAACTCAGTCGTCAGGTGCGGTGGCTCACGCCTGTAATCCCAGCAGTTTGGGAGGCCCAGGAGGGTGGATTACCTGAGATCGGGAGTTCGAGACCAGCCTGACCAACATGGAGAAACCCCATCTCTACTAAAAATACAGAATTAGCCGGGTATGGTGGCGCATGTCTGTAATCCCAGCTACTTGGGAGGCTGAGGCAGGAGAATCGCTTGGACCTGGGAGGTGAAGGTTGCAGTGAGCCGAGTTCACACCATTGCACTCTAGCCTGGGCAACAAGAGTGAAACTCCGTCTCAAAAAAGACAGAAAGGAACGAACTCAGGGTTCACAAACATTGCCTTTGACCACCTTAGCTCAATTCAAGTCAGCAAATATTAGTGAGCATGAACCGTGCATCAGGGCCCATATCTGAGGCCACAGAAAGGCGGTCAGATCAAATAACCAGAAATTCTGATTATTTAGAAATAATCAGAAATTCTAATTATTTGTGGGCAGTCAGATCAAATAATTAGAATTTGTCTGTAAGTTTTCCTATGCCTCACTTATATTTGGAGAGTGATGATAATGAATGCGACTGACCATTCAATCAGTATTTGTAAAATACACACAAAATCGGCTCGACATGTGCTTTCCAAGATTATGTTAATGGGTGTAGTCTTGTTTTATCTTCACAGCCACTTGATCAGCTGGGTATTATTACTGTCCCCATTTTACTGATGAACAAACTGAGCCTCTAAGAAAATAAGTAATTTATCTGGCCCCTGGGAGTGGGGAACTTGAACCCAGGTCTGGAACTCTGCTTGTTCCATAGGCTGGAGGTGGGGCATAGGAAGCAGGTCGTGGACGCACTCGGGTGAGAAAAACAGAGGTGCTGACCCCGTGGGAAAAGGGGAAGGATGCTGGTCCTTGGGACAGGGCGGAGGTTCCCACGCTGCATCTCTTCCTCCAGGCACTCAGCGTCATGGGAGGGGGCTGGTTGGTCGTACCCTCGACACCGAGACCTATCGATGAGAAAACTTTCGTGTTTATAAAACGGCAGCAGGTTATGCAGCATCGTGAGTGAATTGATCGCTGAGCTGAATCATACTTAACGCCTAGCTTTCAAATCGTCAAGAGGAAGGAGAACGAAAAGCCACAAGTGTGTTTACACACAGGCACCCCTCCCTGCAGGCCCCGAGTAGAGGTTCAAATCAAGGCAGCCTTTCCTGCGGGCGTGGGTCAGGTGCCCGGCACGGGAGCCAGCTTTGCCCTTAGGCAGGCCGACAGCAGCGTGGTTTAGCAGAGGCGGCGTTGACGGGAACCAGAGGGCTGCAGACAGGCTTGTTCCACGTTTGGAGCCGGAGCACATTTCGGGCCCTGGTGGCCGGGCAGCACCCTGTGGCGACTGTTAACCACTTGGCTGAGACCCGCTGGGCAGATGCCTCTGAAATCTACGCTGGTCTGAACCCCACCTGGGGTATTTTGTGCTCTTAGGGACACCATAGTAATTGATGTAAGTGTGCAAACGGTGAACCGAAACTGTCTTGTTATTGGAAGAAATTCAGCCTCACTGGTAATACAAGATAAATACCTGAAAATAAGATGTCACTTTATTATATTTTTTTCTGGCCATTTTATTATAATTTTTAGATTGGCCAAGATTTAAAAAGGTGACAGCTCTGTGGGCTAGGGGTGGAGACACAAGCCCTCTTCTGCACTGCTGAGGGCTGTCAGGATTCTGCAGCAACATCTTTGAGCAGGCATAACCTTGGACTCAAACAATTTTCCTTATAGACAATAACCTACGAAGTAGTGGGATGTATGCACAAACATCTATGAGCCAGTCTATGTGTTGGGGGATTTGTATTTGGAGAAAATTAAATGTGCAATGAGAGGTGAATAGTTGAATACATTTTGGTATATCCATAGAATGAAATTCTAGGCAGTCATAAAATGATGATGCGAGCTTTTATGTGTTGTTATGGAAAGATGTTCCAGATACAGAATTCGGTAGAAAATATGGGTTACACAATAGAATGTATAGTATGAAGCCGGGCGCGGTGGCTCAAGCCTGTAATCCCAGCACTTTGGGAGGCCGAGGCGGGTGGATCACGAGGTCGAGAGATCGAGACCGTCCTGGTCAACATGGTGAAACCCCGTCTCTACTAAAAATACAAAACATTAGCTGGGCATGGTGGCGCGTGCCTGTAATCCCAACTACTCAGGAGGCTGAGGCAGGAGAATTGCCTGAACCCAGGAGGCAGAGGTTGCGGTGAGCCGAGATCGCGCCATTGCACTCCAGCCTGGGTAACAAGAGCGAAACTCCGTCTCAAAAAAATAAATAAATAAATAAATAAATAAATAAAAAATAAAAAAAAAGAATGTATAGTATGAGCTCATTTTTATAAAAAAACAAACACTTCAAACTATATCTAGATGTGAAAAATGCATGGAAGTATTAACAATAGTTACCTTTGGGTGATGGGATTGTAGATGAATTCCGTGCTAACATTTTTTAAAAGAAAAGTGATTACTTGAATAACACAAATGGACTGTAGAGGCAAAGGACCAGGCTGGGGAGGCCTGCGAGAGGGTGGCATGGCCGCCGAAAGGAGGGTGCTGGGGTCACTGCGGACCTGGGTGTAGCTTCTGCTCGGATAGGAATTGTCTGTGGGGCTCTGGGCAGGTCGCGCCAGCTCTCCGAATCTTGGTGTCCTCATCTGAAGAAGGGGGACTGGTGATACCTACTTCATAGCTGTGCTGTGAGGATTAAGTGGGATAATTTCTGTAAAGTATTGGCACAGGATAAGCACTCAATCAATCTTAATTATATATAACTATTCTATCAATATCGAATGCTAGCATTATCTCTCTAAACGCGCACACACATTCATCCACACAGCTAAAAGAGTAGACTCTTTGTCTTTCTAAAAAACTTCTTAGAAACTGATGTTTATTTTCAGTCAGTCTTATTTCCATGTGGCTTAAGAGCCCATGGAAGAATAGCTGAAGGCCATTCAGTGGTTGCTGCTACCCATTCCGTGGCCTGAGCAGGGGGAGCTGCAGACCAGTCTTCCGTGGCAGGCTAAGCGCTCCAGTCTGGAGTAGAAACTGCTGGATAGGCACAGAGGACACCTGCATGCTGTGAGGGCAGCAGCAACCTCACGGCGAGCAGCAGTGAACTCAGGAGCTGGAGCAGTGTTCATTCACCTTGAAATTCCTCCTCGGTCACAGCCTTTTCAGCAGAAGCCTGCTCTTCTTTTTCAGTCTCTTCAGGTTCTCTGTAAAAGCAGCGATCAGGCGTCACCTCCCACCAGTGTTTGCGGGCGATGGTGTCACCGCATGCGCAGAACTTCCCAGGTCAGCATCCACATCAAACCCAAAGTGAGCTCCTTGCTGCATGGGATGGCAATGTCCACATAGCGCAGAGGAGAGTCCGTGTGACACAGAGCAGTGGTAGGTAGGTTATAACATAAGATGCCTCTGTGTGAGGCTGGTGGTCAGCCCTGCCATCAGTAACCACAAGAAGCTGTGGATCTGGGAAGGCTGCCTGGATTTGGCTAGTGAAGGTTCCAGGGGTGACGTGGCCAGCACCGGCAGTGGCTCCAGTGGCAGCAGCACACTTCAGCATAGCCCTCTGGCCAGTGTTACCGGAGCATACGACACTGATATCAGCAGGGTTTTCAATGGTAACCATGGCGCGAGCCAGCAGCAGCAGCTTCTCCCAGGTCCCCTTTAGATGCATGAGGCAGCTGCCGTCACTTTTCCTCTTACAGAGGTACTGTTCTATTTGGAAGCCAAGGTTGGTGCCACCTAAGTGGGTTCCTGCTGTAAGGAACTTAAAGACATCCTCCTCCTCCATTTGCAGGACATGAAGGGCTCCAGACATTGTGAAGGGTTCCCTTTAAATTATGACGCAAATCCAGAACAATCCTGTATGGACCCCTCCGTGGGTGGCACAGAAAGCGAGTAGACTTATTTTCTAAATCTCCCAAGGATGGACCCCATAGACAGAGTCACAGGGAGATCAATGTCAACTCCAAATTAAGAAGAATCTTCTAGCTACCCAAAGGTAAAAATGGGAGTCCCATCCCTGGAGGTATTCCAGTAGCTCGTGGGTCAACAGATGGCAGAGGTATGGGAGGTGATATTTGCGAGTCAGAAGATTGCGTTGACATCGCCAGTGGAATCCCCTTCAGTCCCCAGATTGCAGCCATTGGCAAAGGGCATGAGAAGCTGGCTCAGGGTCAGGCCACCTGGGGCCTCGCAGCAGCTCTGCCCCTTTCCCACCAGGTGGCATGCTGGGAGTGCTCTCTCCTCTCTCAGTCCCAGTAGTCACAGGGCTAAAATCATTTCTGCTGTGCAGTTGTAAGAATTGGGAATAATATAATCTAGCTTCTACTTCTATTAGTATTTTTGTTCTGAAAAGAGTGCAGCTAGGACCTGAGCAGATATTCATCCATTCATTCCTCTGTGCCTGCATTCATTCACCACACAAATGTCTATGGAACAGCATGCCCAGCTTCCGTAATGGGCAGGGCCCCTTTTATTCCTTTATTCCAAAAGAATAAAAAGGAAGAATCATTGCTTCTGAGCTGCTCCTGGTTCATCACACCAGGGGCAGCTCAGGAGTGATGGTCATTTCTTCCTTTTTAGTACTAATTAATAAATAGTACTTTGTTAATTATAGTAACAGATGTTATCATTTATAATTTTAATTGTATTTTATATCTTGTGATAAAATATATTATATATAATTATGACTATATGGCTAGGCACAGTGGCTCATACCTGTAATACTAGCACTTAGGGAGGCTGAGGTGGGCAGGTCACTTTAAGGTCAGGAGTTCAAGACCAGCCTGGCCAATATGGTGAAGCCCCATCTCTCCTAAAAACACAAAAATTAGCCAGGCATGGTGATAGGTCCCTGTAATTCCAGCTACTCAGGGGACTGAGGCAGGAGAATTGCTTGAACCTAGGAGGTGGAGGTTGCAGTGAGCTGAGGGCATGCCACTGCACTATAGTCTGGGCGACAGGGTGAGACTCTGTCTCCAAAAAAAAGTAAAATGATTATGTAATAACATAGTTATTATATAATAATAACACATATTAATAATGGATACATGTTAAAGGTGAGTGTTTGGCAGTTTTTAAAGTTAGGAATGCATTGTCAAATAATTCAGAGCCAAGCATTAAAGACCAGGAGCGATGGTTATTTATTCCTTTTCTCAGGGTTCTCTGAGCAGAGCTTGCTCCTGACTGGGGTTCTTAAGTGTTTGTGAAATGAATGAATCAAGAAATCAGACCCTGGTCTTTTGGGAGTCTGGAAGTGACTTGAAGGTTCATATGTGTTATGTCAACTGAAAAAAAAATCACGAATGTATAAATGTAGAAAGGAGACTATTTCTTTTAAAGGATCATAGCCTGGCAGGTGGCCATTCTCACAGACGGGGAAGCATCACCCCTGGAAGACCCCGTTAGCAGGCACTCCGAGGGAGGGAAGGATGAGGCAGGACATCGTGAACGAGTGGGCCAAGTAGACATCCTCAGCAGGTTACAGGAGGAGCCATGAATATTCATGAAGGGGTTCCTGATGTATGCATGAACAAACGTGTGTTACGTGTGACGTATGTTCACTTTGGGAAGGAGATAGTGTTTAAACGCGTTTAAAGTCCCTGTAAGTCAAAAGGTGAAGCAGGGCCATGGAGGCACTTAGTGTGCAGGCTCCGTAACCCGGCCAGAACCTGTTTACGGTGGGGAAGAAGTTACTGAAATCAGTCTCCGTCCAGTCAAAGCTGAAGCTGTGGCTTGGGGAACGGGGGGACAGTTGGCATATGGCATGAGTTGCAATTGTTTAGTGTTGCTGATGTTGAGTCAGCGCTTCTTTAGATGCTAGAGAAAAAGAGAAATCCTGCAGTCGTTAGCATATGACGACAGTAGTTTCTTTAAGGATGCGCGCAACTTCGCCCTTGCTTGGCATGGCGTTAGATCCTGTTTATAATTTGTATCTTATTGCTGCAAAGAGTCTATCCTGTCAGTCTTATCATCTCTGTGTTCACGTGAATGTCGGTCCGTTACTGAGTCTGAGCCGCAAAAGGGAAGGGTTTATAACAAGGTGAGTCTGACCCCTGCCCCATCACGGCCCAGAACTCAGTTTTTACCGTTTCTCCGAGGGTCTCTTGACTAAAAGTGGGGTCCATTCAGTTGGTTGCAGGGCTTAGGATTTTATTTTTAGTTTTCAGTTGAGATAGAGTGATCCATCTTACCTCAATTCAAAAAACAAGTATCAGTGGCCACTGCCTGTGGCTCCGTTCCACATGTGAGGATTAGGGGTTGAGAAACGATGTGTCCATTTTCTCTAAGAGCTCAAAGTGTAGCGGGGTCAGGAAGACAACGTATACACGTGACTCTAACAGTTAAAAGTCACAGGCAAGGAAATGCTCTCAAATTCTCTTTTATTTATTTTTTAAATTGATTTATTAAAAATTTTTTTTTTTGAGACAGAGTCTCACTCTGTAGCTCAAGCTGGAGTGTAGTGGTGCCATCTCAGCTCACTGCAACCTCTGCCTCCAGGGATCAAGCAATTCCCCTGCCTCAGCCTCCTGAGTAGCTGGGATTGCAGGATGTCCGCCACTGTGCCTGGCTAATTTTTTGGATTTTATTAGAGACGGGATTTCACCATGTTGCTCAGGGTGGTCTCAAACTCCTGAGCTCAGGTGATCTGACTGCCTTGGCCTCCAAAAGGGCTGAGATTATACCCAGACTAATTCTCTTTTAAAATGAAAACTCTGTCCAATCATTAACATTTATTTCCTAACCTGTATAGTGACGATAAGGAACTAGCGAAGTATTTCTGAACCTTCGGTCATTCGAGCATCCCATTTATAATTTTTACCCTATTTGCCTAAGATGGCATGCATCCAAATGATATTTCCCTTTAAATTGACTTTTTACCTAAATAAGTTTAGGTAAAAAGGAAACTATATTACTACCATTGTTGAAAAATCAGTATCCCTTGCTCTAAAGAGAAAGTAACAGTAACAAGAGCTAATACTGATTTAACACTGCACACCATGTAATGTTCTAAGCATTTTATGTGGATTAACTTACTTCTTTACTTTATGTGGATTAACTCACTTCATGCTCACAACAACCTGCTGAGGTAGGTGCCGTTATTATTCTCACTTCACTGAGGGGAAAGCTGAGGCTCAAAGAGGCAAAGCAAGTCTCTGGAGTCACAGAAGTGATAAGCTGAGCAGCTGGAATTTCGGCATCCAAGCGGGTGACCACCACGGTGAAGCCCTCTTCTCCATCCGCCACCGGACGGAGTCTACAAATTATGGCCAAGACCAGATCCCAGCTTGCTGCCTATTTTTGTGCTGTTCCCAAGCTAAGAAAGATGTTTTCATTTTTAAATTGGTTGGGGAAAAACATCAAAGGAAGAATAATATTTCATAATATGTGAAGAATACTTCAAATTTCAGTACCCGTAAATAAAGGTGTATTGCAACACAACCACACTCATACTTTATGACCTTTTGTCTATGGCTGCCTTTGCCTTTAATTGTGACAGAGACCACGTGGCATGCAGAGTCTGAAATCGTCACTCTCTGGCCCTCTGGAGAAAGTGTTTGCTGACTCCTGATCTATAAGGAAAATCCTAGCTGGGCAATGTTGCCATTGACCTAGGGCTTATTGTTTCAAAAGATAGTGTTAAGGAACCAGTGGCACCAAATAGAGGCTCCTTCATGGTTGTAATGACAAAGATCAATTGAAAAGGGAATCTCTTTCTTGTTAGGTGGATTTAAAATTTTTTGTTACTTACTGCTGGGGTACAAGACTCTTAGAAACATCTCACGGTGGGCTGGGCATGGTGGCTTGTGCCTATAATCCCAGCACTTTATGAGGCTGAGGCTGGAGGATCACTTGAACCCAGGAGTTCGAGACCAGCCTGGGCAATATGACAAGAACCTGTCTCTACTAAAAATTAAAAAGTTAGCAGAGCATGGTGGCGGGTGCCTGTAATCTCAGCTACTCGGAGGCTGAGGCAGGATGATGAGCAGAGGAGGTCAAGGCTGCGGTAAGCTATGATTGCACCACTGCACTCCTGCCTCGGCAGCACAGCAAGATCCTGTCTCATAAAACAACAAAACAAAACAAAACAAAAAACCATCGTGTGGTTCATGTTTTATGGAAACTTAGTTGCCCTAGGTAATGTCTACAAACTGTTCCAGCTCAAACCATCTGTATTCCTGAGAGCCAGGCCATCATTTCTCCCAGCACAGTGAGTTCCTGGGAATGAAGCACTTCCAGGGCCTGGTTAAAACCCTCTCCATCCTGCCTAGCACTAAAGGGTTTATTTTCTTTCTTGGTTTCATCAAAACTGTGAGTTTAAGATTTTACTCTTCAATGTGACCAGGAAATAGCGCCTTTGGTGCAACAAGTTGAATCTGCCCAGCTGTGGCATGTATTGAAATGCATCTCCATTACTGAAAATCGAATTTTGTTTCTCAAAATCTTCACTGGAAATATTGAACTGGAGCAGAGAATTACATTAGTTCAAGTTCAAATGTGGTTTGCTGTCATTGGAGCAAAATGGGTTTCTCTCCTGAATTTCTACAACTTCCTGTTCATTATTTTGGTGGACTTTCCTGAGGAAAGTGATAATTTGCTGAAATCGAAACATAATAAAAATGGCCCCCATTTTCTAGGATCTTAAGCAGGTGGAACTGACTTTATTCAAATCCCAGAGCAAAGATGAGACACAGATTTTCGTTCTCTGAGCTGCCCACTGCATTAGACAGAAGACACTATCAAGAGTTATACTGGTTTTTTAAAATAGTTTTTTTCCCCTTACTGTTTTTCTTTTTTCTTCCTCCTCCTCCTCCTCCTCCTCCCCCTCCTCCTCCTCCTCCTCCTCCTCCTCCTCCTCCCCCTCCTCCTCCCCCTCCTCCTCCCCCCCTCCTCCTCCCCCCCCTCCTCCCCCTCCTCCTCCCCCTCCTCCTCCCCCCACCTCCTCCTCCTCCCCCCTCCCCCCTCCCCCTCCCCCTCCCCCTCCTCTGCCTTCTCTTCCTCCTCCGCCTCCTCCTCCTTCTTCCATCTGCTTCTGCTTCAAAAAATGGTCTGACCCTTTCACACAGGCTAGCCGGAGTGCAGTGGTATGATCACAGCTCACTGCAGCTGTGATCTTCCTGCTTCAGCCTCGCAAGTAGCTGGGACTATAGGCACATATCACCATGCCCCAATGAATTGTTAATTTCTTATAGTGACAGGGTCTCACTACATTGCCCAGGCTTGTCCTGAACTCCTGGGCTCAAGCAATTCTCCCACCTTGGCCTCCTGAAGCTCCCTCTTTAGTTCCCAGTGTCTCTAATATCTGTTGACCTTGAAAGAGCTGCAAATGAATGTTATCTCTGCTGGCTGGAGCTCGGCACTGGTTCATACCCCTACGTCTCCACAGACTAGGCTGCCTCCTGGAAACACCTCTGCCAACAAACAGCTTGTTGCTTTGTCTTGTTTCTGTAAGCCCCCTCCCCTGCTGGTCCCCACTCATGCTGCATATGAATTAGCAAATCAATGAAGTCAAAAAATTGTAAGGTCGGACGTCCAGCAAGTGGACAATGACATAGTTCTGCCTCCGTTTCCCCTTTATCATTGTAAGCCTATAAAAGGGGAGAGAAACTGCAGCTCGGGGAGCTCGGTGAATGAGGCCGTAGCCCCCCTGCAGCTCCCAGCCAAATAAAAAGCCACTTCCGTCCTCAGTTCAGTGTTTGAGAGGTTTGTCCCTTACCGCTCCTGCTTCAAAACAAGCACAAATCAAACTCAGCATCCGTGCTGCCCATTTCTCCTCACTTGTTCTCCAAGGCCCTGAAAAGTTGGCCCGCCCATCTCTCCAGCCACAGAAAACTTGAGCAACTCGCTTAAGGTCGCTCAGTAGGACATGGGAGAAGCTGGAATTTGAGTGCAGGTCTGGCCGACTCCTGAGCCTGTGCTCTCTGGACTTTAGACCCCCTGGATCGCTAATGTGAGCTTAGACATGGCCGGGCTTGCATGCCCACAAGTGTTTGCAGCGAGTGACCTCATCCTCGTAGAGAAGATGACCAGGGGACAGGATGAGGCCCCAATGACATCTGCTGCAGGGGCCACGCTTCCCCTCCTTCTAACCGTCCAGGCACTCTCTATCACCTTCTGCGCAAAGTCTCAACATCCGAGTGTGGTCAGCAATGTCCTTCAGAAAGCGTTCCTCTCTCCTGTCTCTGCAGGGGTTTGTACCTGTTTTCTCCCTCCCTCCCTTCTTTCTTTCTTTCTCACTTTCTCTCTTTCTTTTTCTTTCTCTTTCTTTTGATAGAGTCTCATTCTGTTGCCTAGGCTGGAGTGCAGTGGCGCAATCTCAGCTCACTGCAACCTCTGCCTCCTGGGTTTCAAGCAATTCTCCTGCCTCAGCCTCCTGGGCAGCTGGGATTATAGGTCCATGCCACCACACCTGGCTAATTTTTGTTTTGGTAGTAGAAACGGGGTTTCACCATGTTGGCCAGGCTGGTCTCAAACTCCTGACCTCAGGTGATCCGCCTGCCTGGGCCTCCCAGGTGCTGGGATTACAGATGCAAACCGTGTTTTCTTAAAGGGCCTGAAAGCAAACATTTTCGCCTCAGCTGGCCACCTACAGTCTCTGTTGCAACTTACACAACGATTCCGCTCTGCCCCTGCCCCATGAAAGCAGCCCAAGGCAGTATGTAACCGGAATGAACACGGCAGTGCTCCAAAAACATGTATTTATAAGAAAACAAGCATTGACCGGATTTGGCTCAGAGCCTAGAGTTTGCTGATTCTCTTAGGGTAGATGGGAATTGGACAGGTAAGTAGGCATGGGAGTATTAGGAGGATATTGCTAATAATAATTATAAATATCATCAAACAAAAGAACTCTTAGCCATGCCCCGGGGAATAGGGAGAGCCCACCTGATCTCTAATTACGCAGCACACCCAGATGAGATCCAACTGCATTTCCTGAGTACTGCGTTTTCTCTCTGAAAATCTCAAAGTGGCATTTGTACGAGATGAAATCTAATTTGAACCACAGAGAGATCTATGCTTATACAACTAACTGCCTGGTTTAATCCACAGTTAATTGAAGTCATTGGAGAATCGTTTGAAAGTAGATTTTGTTCTCCTCCAATCTGGGGCCCAGACCCTATTCTTGTCGTTGTAATCAAGTTCTGTGGTTCTATTGCTTCAGGGAGCATCTGTCAGTAGCTGAATGGGTATTTAATTCCGTTTGCCATTTGGGGTAATTTTCCTGAGCGCTGAGATCAGCCATTCTATCACCAAGGCTAGTTGTCTTTAATTAAAGGTCTCAGTAAAAATAGTTCAGCCTGCCATCCAGGAAACCTCTTTGTTTTTCTTTATTGACAGTATCCCAAATATGAATAGAAATTTTTTTTCCTTGCCTTTAATACCTGCTTCAAAATAATACTCTGCTTGCTTGCTTTCCTTTTCTTTGTCTTTCCTTCTTTCCTTCCTTTCTTCTTTCCCTCCCTCCCTCCTTCCTTCTTTCTTTCTTTTGAGTTGGAGTCTCACTCTGTAACCGAGGCTGGAGCGCAGTAGCGTGATCTCGGCTCACTGTGCAACCTCCGCCTCCCAGGTTCAAGCAATTCTCCTGCCTCAGCTTCCTGAGTCACTGGGACTATAGGCGTGTGCCACACACCCCGCTAATTTTTTTTTGTAGAGACAGGGTTTTACTGTGTTAGCCAGGACGGTATCGATCTCCTGACCTTGTGATGCGCCCACCTTGGCCTCCCAAAGTGCTGGGATTACAGGCATGAGCCACCGTGACCGGTAATTCTCTGCTTTCTAGAACAGATTTTGGAATGGGATAGATCCATGTTTAAATTCAAATTTAGTTATTTGCCTATTTTTGGGGTGACTTGAGGACAATTCATTTTAACCCCTTAAGGTTTTAGGTTCCCTAACTACAAAATGGGAATACTGGTGCCTCAGTCCTTCTCCCCTGCTCCACCTCCCCACCTCCATAATAAAGATAATCACAGACGTTTATAGAATGCGTCTATGTGCCAGGCACCTTGCGGAAAATGCTACAGTTATCATATCATTTTGTTCCATTACCACACAACACTATGAGGTTGAGATTACTATTCTCTCCATTTTACAGAGGGGGAAACTGAGGCACAGAGCGGCAAAGGACCCCGTTAAAGTCACATGGGGCACGGATGTCAAAGCCAGGACCTGAAGAGGCTATGACGTGGGCGAGCACCTGGGGAGATGGGAAGGAACCGTCGCGGGACAGACCTCACCGTCGCTAGCGCTCACTCCGTTACTTGCCGAACACATTGGGAGAAACAGGCCCCTTCTCTTGACCCTGCTGTCCTCTGCACGGTGAGTTTTGGCTCCTCCGCCAATCGATATTTTTCAGTTTTGTTCACTTCCGTGTGACTGACGTGGTGACACTGGGCCTGGCGTGCCTCATGCTTGGGAGGTGTCCTCTAAACCTTGCAAGTCCCTGCAGGGTCAGAGGCGGGCTCAGGCAGAAGGGAAATAGGACATAGACTGTTCTAGATTTTACAGGAAAAGCAAAGGTGTTGTTGAGGGTCCCATGGCCTGTCAGACAGGATGTGTCCAGCTGCAGGTTACAGTGTGATATGTAATCAACTAACAGTGACCTAAGCAAACCCTGGAGGTGGGTTACTCCAGGGTTGGCTTGGTGGCTTCACTGTGTCACTGAGGACCAAGGCTCTTTCTGCCCCTCTGGCCCACTCTGTTGAATCTGTTGACTTTTCACCCTTAGGTTTATGCCTTCGTCACAAAATGGCTGCCACGGCTCCACGCATCCCATCCTTACACAACCTCATTCAAGGCAGAAAATAGGAGAAGGTTTTGTCCCTGTTGCTACCTGTATCACGGAGTGAAAACCTTCCAAGGAACAAAAACCTCACCATAGATCCTCTTAACGTCTCATTGTTCAGAACTGGGCCATAAATCCTAAACCATTTAAACCAAGCTTACGGGAGGAAAATTACCATGCTGGGGACCATCTAGGGTCATTCTTTTGGGTTGGGGCAGGAGCTCGCCTTCCCTGTACACAATAGGCACTGCGCAAAATCGAGGCCCTGTAATCTAAGCAAGAAGAGGATGAGCCAGATGTTGGGTGGGTAGGAACCACGTCTGCCACCAAGAGGGCCATGGTGGTAAGCAGGTTAGAAGCAGATCAGTCCATTTCTTCCTCTTCACTGGCCTAAAAGAAGATGCCCTGACTCCCTGGATTAGAGAGACCCCACCCAGGGAGAGAGACTGAAGTCCCAACTTAGAGCTGCGTCCTCCAGGCTACATATGCTTCAGCTGACTGTGCCTCAGTTTCTCACCTGTAAAACTAGGATGGATATAGTATCTGCCTCGTAGAGTTTTTGCAAGGATTAAATAAGTTAACCCACTTACAGTGCTTAGAACTGTGCTTAGCAGGGGATGCATATGGTATGAGTATTGTCCGCTATGTTTATTGGGACCAGGTTGGTACCTAAGATAACTGACAGTCTCCATTCAACTGGGACAGGCAGGCCTCCCAGGACATGACACTTTCAGTGTTAAGACCGGAACCAGCTAGACGTGGTGGCTCATGCCTGTAATCCCAGCCCTTTGGGAGGCTGAGGCAGGCAGATCACCTGAGGTCAGGAGTTTGAGACAAGCCTGGCCAACATGGAGAAACCCCATCTCTACTAAAAATACAAAACATTAGCCAGGCGTGGTGGTGCATGCCTGGAACCCGAGCTACTTGAGAGGCTGAGGCAGGAGAATCGCTTGAACCTGGGAGACGGAGGTTGCAGTGAGCCGAGGTAGCGCCATTGCACTCTAGCCTGGACAACAAGAGTGAAACTCCATCTCGGGTGGGGGGCGGGGGGAGACCAGAACCACCTGGGGCCAACCCAAGATGCGCTGGTTACTCCACGGGAAACACGTGGGCGAAGTGGGCGTGGGGGTGGAGGCAGACTGGGGAGCCTGTGTCCCGGGCATTTGGTTCCATCTGGTTGTTGCCATATTGGCCCAGCGCGTTCAGATCTGATTTTCCAGGAGAAGCCTGACAGCTGGATTTTTGTGTTAAATCTGTGAATTTTTACAGATTTTTAACGTTAAAAAACAAAACAGCAAAACCCTGCGTGGTCCAAACCAACACCTTCGCCCACCGGTGTGGGCCCTCGGGCAGCCAGTTTACAGCTTTTTCCTCGCTCTTCTCCGCCCCTGCCCCTCCCCTAACGGATGGGATGCTTCTTGGTTTGGATACAAATGTACTTCCTGGCTTCCCAGAGCGGCGCCCTAACTCAATCTTACTTGTTTCTGCAGGAAGAACGGGGCGGAAATTAAAGGAGAAAATGGTTCTGTAGGTTTGGTGGCTACAAAAAGGTTTCGCGATAAGCACTGCCCTCAATCACTCACTTGTGAAAGCTGCGTGATGTGAAATGAAACTCGGGCGGGGGTGCTGTGGGTGATTATGTCTTGGTGGTTTGGGGAAATGAAAGTCATTCATCTCAGGCAACTGTGACAGGCAGGACCACTGACTTCCCGTCACCTCCTGGCTGCCTTCCACGGCGATGGCCTGTGCAGGCCTTAAGTTTTTGCAGCAAATTTGTAACGAACCAGTCAGTGGTCTTCACGTCAGGCAACATAGGAAGGTTTTAGAAGATGGAGTATTTGCCCCACTGTTGGTGAGTATTAAGATATCTCATTAGGAAGGTTCAAGAGCCCACAGAGGCCAGGCACAGTGGCTCATGCCTGTAATCCCAGCACTTTGGGAGGCTGAGGTGGGCAGATCACTTGAAGCTAGGAGTTCAAGACCAGCCAGGACAACATAGCAAGACCCCATCTCTACTAAAAATACAAAAATTAGCCGGGCATGGTGGTGGGCACCTGTAGTCCCAGCTCCTTGAGGGGCTGAGGCAGGAGAATCTCTTGAATTGGAGAGGTGGAAGTTGCAGTAGAGCTGAGATCACACCCCTACGCTCCAGCCTGGTGACAGAGTCAGACTCTGTCTCAAAAAACAAAACAAAACAAAACACACACACACACACACACACACACACACACACAAAACCAGAGCGCATCGAAAACGTCTTGTGAATGCTTAAATACACCTGGATCCTTTTACGAACTTCTTCCCACTTCTCTTGAGTCCCATGTGAAAATTCTCACTGCCTCCTTCTCCCGTCTCACCTTCTTCTTCAGACTCTCACACGTCTCTTTCAGTCTCAAGAGGTGCTAGAAAAAATGCTGGATTCCTCAAAGGAGTGTTGATGTTGGAAACGTGCAACCCTAGGAAATGGCTGGCCCTGACCCCAAGGAACGTATCTCTGGTGGAGGTCAGGCAGGCTGGGACCCGTCTGCTCTCGATTGACCCTCATTCCTTCCCGGTTGGGTGGTAGGAACAAAATGGGCAGGCCCCTTGGTCTGAGTTTCTGGCTTCCTAAGGTTCCCTGGGGTCACATCTTTTGTTCTAATCATGATCTGTCTGTTCCCAGTGAAGGAGAACTGCTTCAGGGCACTGTTCAAGGGTCAACTGAACATAGAATTTTAAAACGTGACAGTAATAACATTTAAGTTAGGAGGTGGTCAATGGAGTTAAAGTGCCTATATATATGCGTGCGTGTGTGTGTGTGTGTGTGTGTAAATATGTGTGTGTATAGATGGCTACTTAGGGAGTAAGAATGAAATAAATGTGTCTATATACATATGTGTGTGTGTGTATGTGTGTATGTGTGCATACTATTTTTTGAGATGGGGTCTTGCTCTGTTGCTTAGGCTGGAGTGCAGTGGCACACACACAGCTCACTGCAGCCTCAGCCTCTTGGCCTCAAGAAATGGTTCTCCTATCTCAGCCTCCTAAGTAGCTGGGACCACAGGTGCCATTTCACCATGCCCAGAAAATTAAAAAAATATTTTTTGTAGAGACGGGGGTCTCACCATGTTGCCCAGGCTAGATTCATTTTTTCTGATACATGAGGGATGTATATTGTAATCTCTCGGTAAATCATAAGAGAGTAGTGAAAGGACATCATAATTGAGAGTTATATAATAATACATACTGAATTTTTTTTTTCCTGTGGGCCTGCGGAAGTGAACATACTGAATATTTTCAAAAAGAAAATAATGAGGAGGGGAAAAGGGAGCCTATACTAGATGATGCAAAAGAAAGGTAACAAGATGATAATGCACTGAAATGAATAACGTATTTTAATTAAGAGATGAAGATTATTAGACTGGATCGACAAACAAAGCCAGCAATATGCTGCTTACAAGGGACCATCACAAACAGGAGGATAGATTGAAAAGAAATGGATGTTAAAAGGTAGATTAAAAAGCTGAAATAGCTTAGCTAATATCAAAGTATACTTTCAGGCAAAAATACGACGAGCGATAAAGAGAGATATTTCATAATGATTTAAGAAGTATAATTCATAAGGACTATATGGCAATTTAAAATTCATTTGTATCAAATAATGTAATCTCAAAGTCAGCAAAACTAAAAAGAAAATATATAAACCCACAATCACATCAAGGGAGTCTAATATGATCTGATCAGATAAAAAGGTAAGGATTGACAGTATTTGATCAACATGATTAATAAGTTAGCCTAATTGACATACATATAACATTGCACCCAACAACCTCAGAATACGCATTATTTTCCAGAGCTATGGAACATTTAACAAAGCAGACCATATGTTGGGCCATAAGGCAAGTCTCAACAAATTTCAAAGAACTGAAATCACACAGAATATGTTCTCTGGCTACAGTAGATTTAAGCTAGAAATTAATCCAAAGATAACTAGAAAATTTCCCATATGTTTGGAAAATAAACCATACACTTTTAAATAACTGATGAGTCAAAGAAGGAAATTACAATGGAAACTGGAAAATATTTTCAACCAAACGATAATGAAAAGATTGCATATAAAAACTTGTGGGAATTTTTACTCTGCTCAAGGTGAAGTACAGGGACTGGATTTACCCTTCTGCTTTAAACTACTCAAAAATAGAAAAGAAAAATGGAAACAACATATACAATCACATATAATTGTGATTATATGATTAATTAAATTTCTGTAACAGAAAAAAGTGCTCAACAGTGAGAACTCAGTGGATGGGTTTGATAGCAGTTTAGAAGCAGCTGAAGAGAAAATTCTTGCCCTGTATATAGGGGCATAAGGTTGTTTTTGGTAGGTGATAGAGCTCTTCTGTATCTTCCTCATGGAGGTAGTTACACAACTGTATACATTTGTCAAAACTTGGAGCGGAGCTGAACACTACAAAAGTGTGACTTGACTATCATTTTACGTAGATTATACCTAAAATAAAAACTGGGGAAAGTCTTATTGGAGGTATCTAAAGCTGTACTTAGAAGGAAGTGTATAGCTTCAAATACCCATGTTAAGAAACTAATAAAAAGTAGAAATCATATCTAAGCATCTGTTTCTATAAATTTGGAAAAATGCAGCAAATTAAACACAAAGAGAAGAAAGAATCAAAAGAAGAAAATAATAAGGATAGGACTAGCAAACAATGAACTTGAAAACAAATAAACTAAGGAAAGCTTCACAAAGCCCAAAGCTTATTGAAAAGACTGATAACATTTTTATTAATTTTTGATCCTTAGCAAGTGATCAGGAAAAACAGAGAAGGATTGGGAATTTAAAAAGGGCATCAGTTAGGTCAAATGAACATTAAAAATATAATAAGGGGATATTATGAACAATTTTATAACAGTAAGTTTAGATAAAATGAACAAATGCCTTTTAAAAAACCATCATAAATCAGATACAAGAAAAAAAGTTAAAATATAGAGTTCTTCATCTATTGAGAAAATTGAATCTAATTTAAAAGCATTTGACAAAGAAAACTTCAAGCAGGTCTAGATGGCTTCTCTGGCAAAAAATTTTTAAACATCTATGGAAGAAATAATACAAATACACAGATCCTTCCAGAGGATAATAAAGACTCCTTTTGAACTCATTTTAGGAAGCTGTTATAATCCAACAACAAAATCTGACAGGAACATTATAAGAAAGGAAAATTTTAGACCAATCTTTTAAGTATAGGTACAAATATTCTAAACATATTAGCACACAAAGTCTGCTACAAAGAGTAATATGTTAGTTTGTGCAAGCAATTAAGAAAAAAAGTGATATGTCATGACCAATTGGATATATTTTAGAAATGCCAAGATAGTTTAACATTTAAAATTCATCAATGCACTTTCCCATATTAATATAATAAATGCATAAAGGTATTCGATTATCTTAATGTAAACAGAAAAAGCTTTTGACGAATTCCAACATACATTCTTATAAAAATTCTTAGCAAACTAGGAGCAGAGGGGAACTTTCTTAATCTGATAGAGTGTATCTGTGAAAACTTTCCATCAGGAGCTTTCTTAATCTGATAGAGTGTATCTATGAAAACCTCGGTGAAATGTTGGAAGGATGGATGACTGCTTTCATGATTGGGATGTAACATTGTACTGAAGGTCTTAGTGCAATAAAACGAGACAAACAATGTATAAAGGTTAGAAATTTAAGAAATAAAATTATCAACAGATGACATATTTGAGTAATTAGAACAGCTGGAAGAATCTGCTGATAAATTATAGGAATAATAAGTTAATTTTTTCTAAGTCCCTAGATACAAGTTTAACATACAAAAATTGACCTCATTTCTATATAACAAAGGGAAACAATTATAGAATGAGGTTTTAAAAGCAATACTATTTACAATAGCATCAAACATTAAATACCTAGGAATTAATCCAATGAAAGATATGTAAGAGTCTCTGCAGAAAACTCTAAAATATAAGGGAGAGAAATGTTAAAAGACATAATAAATGGAAAGAGATAGTGTATTCATGAATTGGAAGGTTCAGTATTGGAAACGTATCAGTTCTCACCAAATCTACAGGTACAGTGCAGTCCTCACAATCTTAACAGGTTTCTTTTGTGTGTGTGGAAATTGATAAGCTGATTCTTAAATTTAGGTTCTAGAAACAGACAAACATAAAGTAACATGATTTATGACAAAGGTGGCCTTTCTGAGTAGTGGGGAAAGAGTGGTCTTTTCAATAGATATAGCTGGGTCAATCAGCTCTCCACAAGAAAAAGTAATGAAACTTGACTCCTACCTGAGAATAATCAGTTCCAGGTGGATTTTTTTTTTTTTTTTTTTTTGAGATGGAGTTTTGCTCTTTTGCCAGGCTGGAGTACAGTGGTGCGATCTTGGCTCACTGCAACCTTCACCTCCCGGGTTCAAGCGATTTTCCTGCCTCAGCCTCCCAGGTACCTAGGACTACAGGCACGTGCCACCACACCCAGCTAATTTTCGTATTTTTAGTAGAGACAGGGTTTCACTATGTTGGCCAGGATGGTCTTGATCTATTGACTTCCAGATCCGCCCACTTTGGTCTCGCAAAGTGCCGGAATTACAGGTGTGAGCCACCGTGCCTGGCCTCAGGTAGATTTTAAATCTAAATATGAAAGGTGAAACAATAAGCCACTGGAAGATAGGAGAATATCTTTATGACTTTGGGGTAGGAAAAGATTTCTTAAGTAAGGCCCAAATAGCATTTACCATAAATGAAAGACCTATACATTGGATTACATTAAAATTAAGAACTTTTGTTCATCAAAGGCACATTAAGAAAACGACAGTCAGAATGGGTGAGGTGTTTGCAATACAAATTACTGAAAAAAGGGTCACATTCACAATATGTCATGAATTTTTACAAAGCAAGAAGAAAAGGAATAGGAAAAAATTGAAACAAACTTCACAAAAGAAGATATTTAATAAACTAATGCTCAGCCTCATTGTTTCAGGGAAATGCAAATGTAATTTGCAATGAGATACTACTACAGATCCACCAGAATGGCCACAATTAAAAGGACCAACAATACCCAGGGTGTAAAACAGCTGGAACTCTCACCCACTGCAGTTGGGAGTCTAAACAACCACTTTTGGCTGAAGTATCTGCTCAAGATGAACGTACACATATTTTCTGGTCCAGCGTTTCATTTGCCAATACATATTCAACAGAACTGTGTATATCTGCATACCAAAGACATAAATATCCTCAAACTAGAATGTATCCAAATGTCCATCAATAGTATAATGGATTAAAAATCATAGTATATTATTTCCATAGTGAAATATCGTACAGCCAAAAAAGGAACAACTTATAACTACTACAACAAGATAAATAAATCTCAGAAACAATGTTAAGTAGCCAAAGCCAGATGTGAAACAGTCCTATTCTATGATATGTTAATATAAAATATAAATCTATAAATTTGAAGTTATTAATAGAAAGTTTTAAAACAGGCAAAACAGTTGTCTTAGAAGTCAATAATGTGATTACCTTTGGAGAGGGGGTGGGAAAGAATGATTGGCAGCAGGTCTTTTGGGATCTTTTCATGTTCTAGTTTTCACCTGGGTTGTGGTTGCACAGGCGAGCTTGCTTTGTGATAATTCAGTGAGCTGTACACTTAGGACTTCCACACTTTCTATACGTGCATTATGCGTCCACAAAAAGTTTAGTAGTGTCAACTAGAAGGAATAAATATTTGGAAAAGTAATTTCATTTGGCACACATTTAGTGGACGGCTCTGATGTGCCAAGCACCGTGCTGAGGAAACAGTGAACACGTTGGTCAAGGACCCTTCCCATGAGGTGGTTACCCCATTATGTGTGTGTGTTTTACAGCAAGTCAGCACTTATAATCTACTCTTGACTGGGAGACAGAAGGATGCTACGGAAGCCTGTGGGAAGGGCACCTAGTGTCTCTGCAGGCAGTGGTTTCTCTGATGGGAACTGAAGGAGCGCTAACACTTGAGCAGGTATGGATCTGCAGTAGCTGAAAAAGAAATAGGAAAAAAAAAAAAGAAGAGTTACACAGGTAAAGGAAGTGAGGGAACCGGGTCGCAGGCAGAGGGAATAGCATATGCGAAGGCTCCACAGAGGTAAGAGAACATACGTCACTCAGAGAGCCCAAAGAAGTTCATTGTGAGAGAGTAATAGAAAGGTAGAAGACTTAGGTAGTGGCTAAATCGTGTAGGTTTCTCTCAACAATGCCAAGGAGGCTGGGAGGCTGGAGTTTTTTTTCTGAGGGCGATAGGAATTGGAGGATATTGATGGATGGAAGGAGTGGATAGTAGTGTCAGATTTGATCCTTGAAGAGATATTGATGGCTTCTGGATGGTCAAGGATGGAGGGGCAGAGAATGGTTAAATGGATGCTCAGAGGAGACAGGAGGATGGTGGTAGAGAAAGGAATGGGTGAGAAAAAAATGGAGTTTGAGAAAGGTTTAGGAAGAAGAATAGACAGGACCAGGTACTGGGTTGGCTTGAGAGGTGGTGGGTCTGACTGTCAGTACTTGGGCAGTAGCAAGTCATTTCCGACAAGATTTGCTGGAGGTGAGCAGGTGACGGAGGTGACCCAGAGGAGAAAGACCCTCAAGCCTCATCTTGCATTCACTGCACGGCAGCTTCATCTGCTGCTCCGTTGCAGTCTTGCTGCTTCTGGCTAATCTACATCCAACCTTCTGTTCAGAACCAAGCCCCAGGGAGGCTGCTGGGGGAAAGCAAAGCCTGGCACTAAAGAAGCATCCTGACAAAATAATTACAGTGTCAGCAAGACGGCCGTGAGTTGCAAATAAAATCTAAATAATCCCAGTGCCGCATCTAACCTAGGGGGTTAACTCAAATACTCTGTACCGCAACTGGGGATCCTTGAATCACCTTCTGACCTGGACTCCCCAGTTCCAGAAGCTAGGAATTGAGAGTTAAATGGTCTGGGTAATTTGGGGCCACCAGGAGACCCATGATCTGATATTGGCAGCATATCAGTACCGTCCTGTGAACCTCCTGATGGCAGTGTCTGTGATGACCATCTGTTGTTTTGACCAACCTAGCTCACATTCCTTCTTCTTCTGCAAACAGCATCTTGCTTTTTTTGGTGGTGGAGGGAACTTCCCCTTCCTCACTCATAGTCCCCTTGTCTCGGATGGATCTGACACCACCCTCTGCCTCCACCACACTGCAGATGGTAGGTGGCCGTGGGGTCCTGCAGAAAGAGGGGTCTTCCCATGAAGTTCCTGCAAGGATTGGATCGGTCCCATCTGGACTATGTGCCCGTCCATGCCCCAGTTTCTGTGGCTGGGAGATGAGGCACTCTGATTGGTAATTGGATGGACGGAGGCCATATATGCCACCTTTCTGATGGAGAGGGTGGGTTGAATCACTCACAGTTGCATGAGGGCAATAGGGCAGCTATGGAAGGATTTTTTTTTTTTTTTTTTGAGAAATGAGGTCCTTTCAGCAATGACGGCGGGAAGGAGGGCGGATGACCTCTGCCCCCGCCTCAGCTCACATCCCTAGCTTCCTTCTCCACAAATTCCTATGTTTTTGTCTTTCCAGCTGCTATCTCCTTCTTTTGACAACAAAATATGAATTTCCCCATCTCTCTTCTCTTGTGCAGCTTGAAGAGACCATTGGTCCAGGCTTCCTGCCTTCTGTGAGAGCTGGGCCTGGGTCTGAGGCTTGTCTGGGTCTTTGGCTCAAGGATTAAAAATGGCAGGTGCTGCCTCATGGCAGGGTGAAGCCTGGCAGACTTTCCACCCACGCTGCCCAGGCCCACGGGGTTGCTCTGGTTCCTGCCTTCCCAAACCCAGCTTTTAGCTTTCTCTTCAGCTTTTGGGCCAGCCCATATTCATTTTCTTAAAAAAAAAATTCTTAACACTTTAATCTTTTTGTGAAAAATTGTTGTAAAACTCACATTTACACTAACCATTGTAAAGCGTACAATTCAGTGGCATTTACTATATTTGCAATGTTGTGCAACCAGCATCTCTATCTCCTTCCAAAACATTATCATCACCCCAGAAGGAAACCTGCTCCCATGAAACAATCGCTTTCTCTTCCTGTCTCTCCCCAGCCCCTGGCAGCTACAAAACTGCTTTCTGTCTCTATGGATGTACCTATTCTGGATATTACATGTAA
This sequence comes from Saimiri boliviensis, assembly GCF_048565385.1. Taxonomy (NCBI): domain Eukaryota; kingdom Metazoa; phylum Chordata; class Mammalia; order Primates; family Cebidae; genus Saimiri; species Saimiri boliviensis. Next base: position 114,608,733 of record NC_133457.1, read on the forward strand.
ATGGAATCATACAATACATGAATTTTTGTGTCTGGCTTCTTTTAGTTAACAGATGGAGTTTGAGGGTCATTTGCATGGTAGCTTGTGTCAATGCTTCATTCCTTTGTAAGGCTGGATCACATTCCTTTGCGTGGACAGACCATATTTTCCATAACCATTCATCAGCCGATGGCATTTGGGCTGTTTCCATCTTTTGGCTGTTGTGAACAGTGCTGCTAGGCTCACGTTCTCTCGGTACATTTTTTTCCTTTCCACTTAGGTTTTCCAGAATTGGCTTCGGTTCATAGCTATTGAGAAATCCTTATTGATAGAATGCCAAAATGGCTTTATTTTCAGGGTTCCAGAACACATAGTCCGAGGAAAGTGAAAGAGTAAACAACGTCTCCGGTGAATTAGGACCAGCAGGGAACAGTCTCGGTTCCAGGAGGACTTTTGTGAATGACCATTGAAAGCTGTGGTTGATGCCTCAAATCGCGGCGCTCTGAGAGGTGCCATTTGCTGAGGATGCTTTGGAGACAGGAAGCCACCGAGGCACGTCTCAAAGGATGGCAGCTGGGATCATTTGAAGCTTTTATCTCTCCAGGTTGGCATGGAGAAGAGCAAGGAAACGGAGCCTCTGGGGACTCAGTGATTGCAGCCCTTCCCCCGGCTGGTCCAACAGGAAAGAGACAGATACATTCGAGAGCACAGAAGCTTTTAGGTGCTGATTATAACCTGGGTGACAAGTGACGAGATGCAGGCCGGCCTGGGTAAGATAAAAAGATCATGGCAGCTGACAGCTAGTGACGTTTCCTGCGTACCCTGCTCTCCCTGTGCTGAGCCCTCTGCAGGCATCCTCTGGGTTAACCCTCGCAGCGGCCTATGGGGAAGGCACTAGTGCTAGCCTCACGCTGCAGAGAGGAAGGGGGTGCACGGAGTGGCTTAGGCACTCGTCCCAGATCACAGCAGGAAGTGGCAGAGTGGTGCTCTTAAAACAGCGAAGAGGAGGCTGTAAAAGGCAGCTCAGCATCTGGCTACATGTGTATCTGTGTCCTGTTTCACAGATGCCATGAATTCTCTTCCAGGGAATCCTGGCGTTTCCTCTCCAGGGGAGAAGTGGGGCTCACTGAGTGGGAAACTTGGGGGTTCTTTTCCATGAGGTTCCTGGAAGGTTTGGACTGGTCCTGTCTGGGCCGTGTACCTGTTCATGCCCCAGTCTCTGTGGCTGGGAGATGGGGCACTCTGATTGGTGACTGGACGGACTGAGGACATAGGCCACCTCTCTGACAGAGGGGATAGGTAACGTTACTCACGGTTGCATGGCCGCGGAAATGGGTTCCTCTCAGCAACGACACGGGGAGAGGGTGGTGGATGACCTCTGTCCCAGCCTCAGCTCACGTCTCCAGCTCCACGAAGAACAATGGTTTGGAGTTACTTACTGGCTGGGTGAATTAGGCAAATGACTTAGACTTTCTGAGCCTGTTTTTCTCGTCTGGATAAAGGAAATAACAGCAGGCTGTCTCTCATGGGATCATTGTGAGGATTAAATGAGTTAATGTTTGCAGAAGTCCTTTACACACTGTGACAGCCGCATGGATTCGCTTTATCTTCTACCTAGTATGCCTCCCCATCTCCCTTGTTATTGAGGTGTGTCTGTGGCGCAGTCACCCCAGGGCAGGAGTGGTCGGCTCCTTGCAAAATGGGCGTTCATCTAATAAGTATATTGGATGCTGATGGGTTAAGAGCACCCCTGTGGGACTGAGAATAGCTAATAGTGGTCGTCTGTGATATGTTTCAAGCACTGAGTCAATGACCTGCCATACAGTCACGTGACCCCCCACGCGATTCCCTCCAGGTAGTAGGGTTTGGTATTATCCTTATCCCTATTGATAAGGACACTGAGGCTCAGAGAGGGAAGGAATGTGCATAAAGACCCTCAGCTAATAAGGTGCAGAGTTGGAACTTGAATCCAGGTCTTTCAGATTCAACCTGCGGCCTTCCCAGCTGTGCGGTGACCCTTTGTGCTGCTGACGTCGGCCCTCCCACACCGCAGAGAGCACGTGGGAGAGCAGCTTCTGGCCAGCATTCGACAGGGGCGTGTCTTGATTCATTAGAGCCATCCAAATGGGTAACTTTCTGCCTTTCCTACCCACGGGTTGCTCTAATATCTTGCAGGGAGGATGGGGTGGGAGTGGGGAAAGATGAAGAGACACAGGGCAGTCCTTGGGGATGGTAGCCCAAGTGTACAGCACCAGTGCTAATCACCAGCAACTCAGTGAGTGCTTATTCAACACACATTCATTCGTTCATTCATTCATTCATTCATATGTGGGAGTCAGTGTTTTGTTTTTAGGGTCTATAGGGACCTATTGGGGAAATGAAGGGTCACTAAGGTACGTTCCTGACTGTGGTGGGCACCTGGCATTGGAAACCCCTCTTTGCTGCCTCTCTGATAACGGCGCAGTTACTCTCTTGGAGGATGTGCCTACTCCAGTTCAGGCGGTTCAGGTGGTTGAATGAGAACCACATCCGCTGATCAAGGGTAGCAGTTCCGGGGCGGGTCAGCCTGTGTGGAAGGCTGCAGAGCTTGAAGATACAATATCCAGAAGGGATCTCTTAACCTACTGGATCCAGTTAGATGTGTCCCCAGAGTTTTTACTTATGAGAGGCAATAAGCCCCTGCAAATAATCAATCTCATTTGAATATGCACACTTGGCCACAAGCAGTTTATGATCTCATTGAAAACAACAAGAAGGAATAGCCTTCTACTCATTGTTATCCTTGCATGTGCATATAGGTCTATGCTTCTGTTTATGTTTAAGAGATTATCCTATACCCACAGAGACCTTAGAGTTCTGGCTTTGACTCTAAGTCATAGCATGAACACGGGCCAACACCACTTTCTCTGTGGGCCTCAGTCTTCCCATCTGTGAAATGAATGTCCTGGGCTGGGTGCCTGCTCCCTAAAGTCAAGTCCCTTTCACTCTTTTTTTTTTTTTTTTTTTTTTTTTTTGAGATGGGTTTTTTTCGCTCTTGTTGCCCAGGCTGGAATGCAGTGGTGTGACCTCGGCTCACTGCAGTGCCCGCCTCCTGGGTTCAAGCGATTCTCCTGCCTCAGCCTCCTGAGTAGCTGGGATTGCAGGCGCCCGCCACCACACCTCCTAATTTTTTTGTATTTATAGTAGAGAGGGGTTTTAACATGTTAGCCAGGGTGGTCTCAAATGCCTGATGTCAGGTGATCTGCCTGCCTTGGCCTCCCAAAGTGAGCCATTGCATCTGGCCCCTTTCACTCTTTTATACTGGGAATTAAACATCAGTATCTGTGGAATGGCTAGAGACAATATAATGAAAAATCAAGGAAACATTGATGTGTCCTCTGCTAGCCTCAGCCTTCTGCTCGTTGATGCAGAAAGGAGAAGGGCCTAGGACCCGATTGGAAGGAGGAGCAGGGATTTGTGTACGGGAGGCTGTGGGAGGCCGCAGCAGCCTGGGCATGGGTTCCGCTGCCTCCTGCAGATGCGTAAAGCATTGATAAGGATGATGCCTGCTCAGCGCCCTTCACAGATGGCTGTGGGCTGCCCCCAGAGCGCGGGGAAGGAGATGAGAAACGCAAGAGCAGTTGGCATCAGATCAGCCCCAGATAGTGGCATGGGGATTGATGCTTTTAACACAGACCTTGAATGCCTGTGACCTGCAGGAGCAGTGGCCAATGTTCTAAACTAAGGAGATGCAAACACATCCAGCTCAGGCCCCTCTGCCTCTGAGACTCCAGGCATGTCTGGGGGGAGATGACAAGCAGCTTACAGAGACAACTGGCTTTTTTTGCCTGAATTGCCGGTGGAACGCATCCTCCTGAGCTGAGATAACCATTGACACTGTTGATTGACTGATTGGTTTTTAAAGGTGAAAAGCATATTTGTTAGGGTGTGTTTGGCTACCAAAATCCCTGAGTAGCAGCAGCTAAAAGGATAAGAATATTCACTCCTGTCTTAGCAAGATGTCTGGGTAGAAGTACAAGATACTGCACGTCAGAACAGTGCCATCAGGGAATTAGGCCCTTTCCCAGACTCCTCTCTGGGTTGACCTTCTGTCCTTGAATTTGTCATCTTCAGCCCTAAGATGGTCGCAGTGGCTCCAGGCGTGTGTCTCTGATCCTCTTCTGCATCCTGGGGAGGAGGCGGGGCATAGGCGAGAGGCTCTCTTTGTAAGCCTAAGCCTTTTGATCTGAAAGACTTACTTTCTGGTAGCCTTTGAGGAGACGTGCTTATACAACTCATCGGCCAGAGTGGAGGGACACATCCCACCCCAGGCTGTAAAGGAGCCTGGGATAAGTGCATGGAGGCAGAAGAGACAGGGGCTGACTAGGTGGTTGATGGTCGACCAGGGCTGAACAGGGATGAACAGAAGTCTCTGGAGGGCCTCCCACATGCTTGTCCACTGGGGATTGAATCTGAGGTTGGCTGACAGATTGTCTGGTCCCCGATTCTTCTCTTGGTTTGATCACTTGATCACCATGTACCCACAAAGTACAAGACAGAGGTTCCAGTTTATGGAGCAGAGGCTGGAATTGAATCCCAGTGCGAATGAATCAATTTGCAGATGCTATCTCCAAACCTAAATATTTGATACCTATTCAGCCTGTCTAACCAAAGCATCTCCCCAGGCGTGAGTCACCAAACTTGACCGTCCTCTATGCTCGGATCTAGCCAGGCTAGTCAACACTGCTGTCAACAAACTTCACAATCTCCGTGGCTTAACACAGATGTTTCCTTTTCATTCACACAAAGGCTGCTGTGGGTCTAGCACCTCTCTGTGGAAGCTCCCTGCAGGTGAGCAGCTCAGATCTTCAAGGGCTTCCATCCTATAGCTACACGTGGCTCCAGGGTTGCTGTAGAGGCGAGGAGACCCACAGGCTCATGCACTGGCTTTTAAATGCTTCAGCCCGGAAGGGACACAGCTCCCTTCTGCTCACAGCCCATTGGCCAGAAGTAGTTACATGGCCCCACCTAACTCCACAGGACCAGCAATGGAGGAGGAGCGCATGGATGGACGGGGGTGGGGGGGGTGGGAACTGTGGCTCCACACCTGCCTTGTGTGGCTCCCCGCCGCCTCAAGATCAAGTCCTTACCCTCACCTCTCGGGCTTCCCCACTCCCCACTGCACAGCCCATGCTTCAGGGACACAGAGTCGCTTTAGTACTCACAGTGGGCTTCCTGCAAGCTTGCTCCTTGCCTTCACACATGTCATCTCTTTGTCCCTTCCCCTTCTCCTGGCTAATTTCTGCTCATTCTTCATGTCATGGTTATTTATGTGTCAACTTGACTGGGCTAAGGGAAGCCCAGATTGCTGTTTAAACGTTATTTCTAGGTGTGTCTGTGAGGGGGTTTCCGGGAGAGTTGAGCATTGGAATCCGTAGACTGAGAAAAGGAGACGATCCTCCCCAGTGGAGGCATGCATCCTCCAGTCTGCTGAGAGTCCTAATAGAACAAAAAGGTGGAAGAAGCATGAACCCTCTCCCTCCGTCAGAGGTGGGACCTCCATCTTCTCCCGCTCTCTGACACTGGTGCTCCTGGTCCTTGGGCCTCCAGACTCAGGCTGGGAGCTGTACCCCAGGCTATGAACTTGAACTGAATGACACCATTGGCTTTCCTGGATCTCCAGCTTGCAGAGGGCATACCATGGGACTTCTTGGCCTTCCTAATCACCTAAGCCAATGCTCATAATGAATCTCCTCTTATAAATCTCTCTATATCCTGTTGGTTCCATTTCTTTGGGGAACCCCAACTAAAACACTTCATGGCTCATCTGGGGTTCTGTGTTTTCCTTTCTGTTTAGGGGATTGGTTAGCTCCCTGCATGTACACCACTGCTGCCTCATCACCCGGTATTGTATCTATCTGTTTCCTTGGCTCTCCTGCACTAGCCTACAAGCTATGCCTTGGCACTGGTACCCATGTGTCCCCAGCATCCAGGGCAGTGTCTTGCACATAGTAGGTGCACAATGACCATCATTTTAGAAAAAAAAAAAAAAAGCAGCAAAGAAATGTTTATTTCAGTTGGTTTGAATCCTTATCTCGGAAAATACGGCATGAAGAGAGGTAAATAAATTTCATTAGAGATCCTTCTGTAAAAACAAACAAACAAACATAGCTTCCTGATGACACATGGCTGTTTCCTGGGGACAGAGAAGAAAGCTGTATTCCTGCCTGTCCTTTAGAGTGACACAGGCTGGGGCTCCAATACCAGCTCTGTCACCGGCAAGCCACGGGAGTCATTTCCTCATTCTGAACCTCGCTGATCAGATGGGGATGAGAACAGTATCTGCTCAGAAATCTTACCGAAGAGGGCATGTGAGGGCCTCAGCACCCTGCAGTAGACTGCAGCTCTCAGTGGGCAACAGCGATTGGTATGATGCTTTATTGTTTAGAGTGATCAAGCCATATTTGTACTGGGGCTTACAGAATGCTTTAACGAATGCAGCTTGTGCTGGCATTTAGAGACGGTAGTGCTTTCTGATTCCACAGCCAGCTGGTGGGGGGGCCCTCAGTTCCTTCCCCTCTGCAGTGACCCTCTCTTTATTTCACAAGTTTGTTCTCGAGGTCCTGTTAAGTAACTACAAAATCTTTTCTACTCGTGCACACCGCCAAGCACTTTCTGAACGCTTGGTGCGGAGGCCGTGAGGGTAGCGCAGGCACTGGGTTGCCAGCACTGCACTCCCAACTGTGCCACTGGCTGTGTGGCTGGCGCTGCTAACCCAGCCTTTCTGTGCCTCAGTTTCTTCATCTGTAAAATGGGAAGACCAACAGTACTTATGCCTCGTGGGGTTGTTGTGGGAATTGTGTTAAATAGATCAAATGTTGAGAAAGTCCTTGAAACTTCATAAGCACTCAATAAATGTTGGTTGATATGATTCTCGTTATGATCAGATGCTAATGACAGGCATGGAGGATTGAGTGGTTCCTCCCCCCGTGGAGCCCACGGGGAGCAGAGGAGAAGGAGAGATAAACAAGCAGTCACAGCCCGGGTGGAAAGTTCTACATGCAGGGGATGAAGAGGGAGCGAGCACAAGCGTGGGCCCAGGAGCCAGACTGACTTGGCTCGGAATTCTCGCCTCACCATTACTAGCTATACAAAGGGGCCTGGCACTAGGAATTACCCACCTCACCCAATGTCGGGAGGATGAGCTGAACACCGGCGCGCTTAGAGTGATACCACTCTGCATGGCCAGAAGGGCCAGGTGTTCTTTTCACTGCCAACCCCCCCAGGTGGAAGACCTGGGAAAGCTGAGATATGAGGATGAGTTGGGGGGAGGCACAGGGGTGGGCTGTGCTGGGGGCAGGTGACGGTGGAGAAAGAAGCTGTGCGTGGCCCCCGCAGGATGTGAAAGGCAGCAGGGATAGCGCGAGGCTGCAGGCGGCTGGGGCCGTCTTCTCATGAGTTCCTTCAGCAGAGGTTTACGGAGTCCCTTCTACATCTAGGCTCCTGGGGACAGTAGTGCACAGGACTCGGCTGACGGGCTTAGCTCAGGGTCAGTGGGGAGCCAGGAGGGGATATTATGCAGGAAAAAGAAAGAAAAAAAATGCCTTTGAGAAACCTGTGAAGGGCCAGGCATGACCATGCCTGTAATTCCTGCACTTTTGGAGGCCAAGGTGGGAGGACTGCTTGAGACCAGGAGTTTGAGACAAGCCTGGGAAACATAGTGAGCCCCCCCAGCTCTACTACTACTACTACTAATAATAATAATAATTAGCTGTGTGGTGGCGCATGCCTGTCCTCCCAGCTACTCTGGAGGCTGAGGTGGGAGGATCACGAGCCAGGAGGCTGCAGTGAGCTGTGATCACACCATTGCGCTCCAGCCTGGGTGATAGAGTAAGACACTGTCTTAAAAAATAAAAACAAAACAAAACAAAAAAGAGGTGGAGGTTGAATCAGAGAGGGTCAGACCCCACACAGATGTGAAGGGTGGCATCCTTGCCTGGTCCTAGTAAAGCTGTCCTGACAAAGGCCAACACGGCAGCCCTCAGCCCTTTCTTCCCTCCCTCTCAGACATCGAGGGCCCGTTGGAAGGGTTGCCATGTAAGATACAGGACACCCAGTTGGTTTTGAGCTTCAAATAAACAACAAATAATTTTTTAATATGAGGATGTCCCAAATATTGAACAAGACATACTTATGTAAAACACCTGCTAACTCTGGCCACCCTACCCCCATGGGGTCACATCCGGAGCTGACAGGCAGCATTTGGTGGCATGCCAGGTACTTCCAAGTGTTCACCTGAGCTCAGCCCACAGCTGGATGAGGACAAGGCTAACACCAGAGACGTTTTCTTCTGTGCAGGATGAGTCCGAGAGAAGACAGAGGAGCTCCACCAGCCTCCTCAGGCCCCCGGGCTGCCTTTTCTCCTCTTCCAGCTGACCAGGTCTTTCTTCCCTGCCTGGGAGGACGTAAGCCAGGCAGCTTCCATGAGTCATTTCAGACGTTGAAGGGGACTGATGTTCAGATGTCGAGCAGGGAAGACACAGCTCTTTGTGCCCTTGGGGCTCAAGGATGCCAGCTGCATGCAAGATTCTTCAACTGTCTTGTGAGGGCAGTCTTTGCAAAGCACCCCCTCCATGGGCAGGAAGAGCCAACACTACCATCGCTTGGGCCTGTATTTCGTGGCAGGCCTTTGGGAGTCAAATATCTTTGGGTTTGAGTCTCAGTTTTGCCACCTACCATGTACATGACCCTGGGCAAGCTGCTTCTCCCTCCTGAGGTCAGTGGTCAATTTCATGGGCGTGTGGGGAGTTGAAATGAGCAGATGTGGATAAAACACTTAGCTCCATAGTGGCTGGCACCTGGTCAGGCACCCAGAAGAACTACTGTGACGCAGCCCACGAGGTATCATCTCCATGTTACCAACAAGAAACCAGGCTCCCCGGGGCAAAGTCCAAGGGTGAGCATCCGGCAACCGGCTGAGCCGGACCTTGCCTCTGGCCCCTATGCTGAAATTCACCTTCCTGAAACTTCACATCAGGTCATGAAATGCCAGCCCAGAAGGGTTGAGCCCATGGACTTCTTGGAAAAGCTGAAACTTATTTGATTACAAGACTAATGCATATTCATTGAAGATAATTTAGAAAATGCAATTCTGCCAAAAGAAAAAAATAAAACTCACCAGCATTCTCACCACCCAGAGATAGTCACGGCTGACGTGCCACAGTGTATATTTTAAGGCCTTGAGGGAAATTTTAAAAACCTAAAACTGAGATTCCCTGCACTGCCTTTCATCACAGCCTCGGGCTTCGGCAGGCTGTCTCAGCTTCGGCACGGGTGACATTCTGAGCCGGATGGTTCTCTGTCACGAGGATGTCCTGTGCATTGTTGGATGTTTAGCAGCATCCCTGACCTCCACCCACCAGATGCCGGTGGCATCCCCCATAAGACAACCAAAAATGTCTCTAGATATTGCCAAGGGCCAAGTACAAAATCGGCCCAGGTGGACCATCGGTGGGTTTAGGGGTAAAGGCTCTGAAATCAGCCAGGCCTGGCTTTTAATCCCAGCGTAGGCATAGACTCAGGCAAGTTAGCTCATGACCGGGAGCCTCTCCACCTCCACCTGTGAAATCAGGGTAATACCTTTCCATCTGGCAGCACTGGTGTGAAGGTTAGAGGAGATGGTGCTTGGGACGTGGAAAGCGTTCAATATGAGAAAGCTGCTACTGGTTACGGCACCCTCATAGCCCGTGGCTTCTCTGATGAGGACTGACTTCACAAAAACCTCAAACAAATCAGTGGTGGGAGCTCACCTGCCTTTGGAAGGCCCTTCATTCCTGAGTGAGATGTGCAGTTGTCTTAGAAGGGCGGCAAGAGTTAAGATTGAGAAGGTGGCTATAGAGCCAGCTCCCCTGCTTTTGTGTCTCATCTCTGTCCCCCACTGCACGTGTAAGTGACCTTGGGCAGATTACTTAACACTTCTGTGCTTCGATTTCCTCATCTGTGACATGAAGGCAATGGCAGTACCCACTTCTTGGGGTTGGAAGGACTAAATGAGTTCACCCAATAAATGGCTTTATTAATAAATATTATTTGGTTGGTGCAAAAGTAATTGCTTTTTCTGCCATTACTTTGAATAGTATACATGGCCAGTCTGGTGTAGAAGAGAAAGGGTACACTGGGAACTACTCAAATGAAATTGTGCCCTGGAGGAACACCGAGTGAGAGGGAGGCTCTGGACAAGGAAGTGACCACACGTGGCTGCCTATGCCTCTCTTCTTTCTACCCTGGGCACAACTGCTCTCCCTACTGCCCCAAGGCTTGTGAGTGATGTTGGACTGGCCTCAATATCTGGAACACTGGAGTCTATACCCCAGGGAAATTTCAGTTTAAAATCCATTGTGTTTTGGGGGCTTCCAAGTGATTTTTTTAAGTTAAAAAAATTATGGTGGAAACATACACAAAATTGACCACTTTAAGTGTATAAGTCATTAAGTACATTCACATCCTTGTGCATAACACAAAATTTACCATTTTAACCATTTTAAATGTACAAATCACTAACTATGTCTGTATTATAGTTACCACTATGCCTCTCTAGAGCTTTTTCATTTTCCCAGACCAAAACACTGTACACACGAACTCCCCAGCCTCCCCCTTCTCAGCCCCTGGAAATCAGCATTCTGCTTTCTGTCTCTATGAATTTGGCTGTTTTTAGTGCTTCATATAAATGGACTTATGCAATATTTGTCCTTTTGTATCTGCCTTATTTTACTTAGCATAATGTCCTTAAAGTTCATCCATGTTGTAGCATGTGTTATAATTTCCTTCCTTTTTCAAGGCTGAATAATATTCCATTGCATGGATGTACCACATTTGGTTTATCCATTCATCTCTTGATGAGCATTTGGCTTGCTTCTGCCTTTTAACTTGTGAATAATGCTGGAATCAACATTAGTGTCTTCGTTTCTTCTTGAGTCCCTGCTTTCAGTTCTTTTGGGTGTATACCTAGAATCAGAATGGCTGGGTCAAATGGTAACTCTACACTTAGTTTTATGAGAAACCTCTGTGCTGTTCTCCACAGTGGGCGCACCATTTTACATTCCCACCAGCAATGCAGAAGGGTTGCCATTTCTTCACATCATCACCAATTCCAAGTGTTTTTAATCCACCTGCCCTTTGGATTTTTATACACTGAAAACAGTATAACGTGTATGGGAGGGGCCCTTCTTCATAAAAATGATTTGTATTTCTAAAGAGCTTTATACATTTCCAGTGAGCTGATGCATGTTTGAACTTCACAATAGTATAGCAAGGTAGAAAAGGTTGAGACTACCTTTTTTTTCTCTCAATCAATCTCTCCTTTTTGAGAAAGAGAGGCTGAAGAACAGCTCAGTGAGTCTGGAAGATTCCAAACTAGAACTCATGTCTCCTGACCTCTTCCGGCCTTTTCTGTGGAGCAAGCAAGTTGCCTCCTATGGCTTCTCTATTCCCAGTTGTGTTACCTTGGGCTTGGGCTTGGGCTTGGGAGACTTTTTTTTTTTTTTTTAAAGTGCAGTGGAACAATCTTGGCTCACTGTAGCCTCAACCTCCTCCTGGGCCCAAGTGATCCTCCCACCTCAGCCTCCCAAAGTGCTGGGATTACAAGCATGAGCTACCACTGCACCACCACGCCTGGCTACTTTTTGTATTTTTTGTAGAGATGGAGTTTCACCATATTGCTGATCTTGAACTCCTGGGCTCAAGTGATCCACCTGCCTCACCCTCCCAATGTGCTGGGATTACACATGTGACCTACAGCGTCCAGCTGAGACTTTGGACCTGCTTATAAGCACAGAGGCAGCAGGATCTGTGAAACTTCCCAAGCCAGCCTCACCTCCAATGTTCAGGGGCTGTGGACATGCCAGGTGAGTCTTCAGCATGGCCTGGATGACAAAACCTTAGGGTTTGTCCCACAAAACTTGTCTGCAGGGACCAAAAAGTGAAGGGAGAGGAAAAGACCCTCATAGAATTCTCTCCCCTGTCCTAGAGCATGCCCCTGCCTTCACACCTGCGAGGCACACATTAGAGTTGTTTAAAGCTCTAATGTTTGAGGGACAAGATTTTACATATGTATCTCTTTTATCTGGCTTTTCTTTCACATATTTCATGAGATGATGGAGCAATTCGAAACACATGCTGTTTTTGGCAATTGTCATTTAATTACCATTTGATATCATTTCTCTTCAGAATGAAAAGCTTGCTACAGCTGTGCTTACAGTAGAAGAAGATTATGGTGATGAATTCTCTCTGTCTTTTTTTTATTTGAAATGTCTTCATTTTGCTTTTGCTTTTTTTTTGAGAGAGGGTCTTGCCCCTTCACCTAAGCTGGAGTGCAGTGGTGCAATCATAGCTTGCTATAACCTCTAACTTTTGGGCTCAAGCGATACTCCTGCTTCAGCCTCCCAAGAAGCTAGGACTACAGGCATGTTCCATCATGCCCAGCTAATTTTTATTTATTTATTTTTTTTAGAGACAGAGTCTCCCTACATTGCCAAGGGTGGTCTCAAACTCCTGGGCCCAAGCAATTCTCCTGCTTTGGCCTCCCAAAGTGTTGGAATTACAGGCATGAGCTGCTGTGTCCAGCCTTGTTTTCATTTTTGAAGGAAGTTTCATTTGATAAAGAATTATGATTTTTTTTTTTTTGAACATTCTAAAGACATTACTCCCTTCTCCTCTGGCCTTCATTCGTTCTAATGAGAAATCAGCCATGATTCTTATCATTATCCTCCAGTATGTAATATGCTGCTTTCCTCTGACTACCTTTAAGGTTTTTTCTTTATATTTCGATTTCAGGAAATTGACTGCAATGTCCTATATAGTGATTTTTATTTTATTTATCTTATTTGAGGTTTGTTGAAATTCTTGGACTTGTAAGTTGATCTGTCTCACCAAATTTGGGAAGGGTTTGGCCATTAATTCTTCAAATTTTTCCTGCTTATACTCCAATTACATTTATATTAGGTGACTGAACATGTTCGTAATAGCTGCCTTAAATTTCTTTCCTGAAATTATTACAACATCTGGGATCATTTTCTATTAAATGCTTTTTTCCCTTGATGATGAACCACTTTTCTTCTGCTTCTTTGTGTGTTCAGCGACTTACGATTCACTACTGGACATCACGGATGATATGTTGTAGAGATTCTGGGTTCTGTTGTGCTCCTTGGAAAAGTTATTATTTTTTCTAGCAGGTAGTTAATTTGAATAGGCTCATACTCCAAACTCTGCCTCCCCCCGTGTCAGCAGGGACTCTGACTCAGTTCCTTCCATTTCTGGCTGTTGCTTTTTCACTATAGTTCCTGGGTTCTCCCTGACCCGTGTAGCTTTGTAGTCAGTTAAGAATTTGGGTGCATTTTATATACAGATGTTAGGACTAATTCCAGCTGCAGTTCCTCCCCTCCCTGGATTTACCACCTAACAATCCAGCAGTTGGCCAGCCTTCAATCTGTGACACCTCCAGCCAGTAAACGGCAGCTTTATTCATTCAGCTGCTTGTGGATGGGTGAGTACCCTCAGGCAAAAAGTCACTAATCTGCAAATCCCACACTTAGCTTCCTCTGCTTCTCTGCTTCTGGTTGGTCTCCAGAGCCTTCAAGTAGTTGTTTTTAAAAATATGTTGTCCAGATTTTATAATTATGTGTGGGTGGGTTCGTTCAATCACTTGACCCACCTCCCCCCCCCGACATTCCTATAGCATTTGATAACTTGGAATTTGATGCCAACACAGAAAATTAAAATATTTCACAAAAATATGATTTTGAGGTTGCAAAAAAATCAAATTTTTCTGCTGTGACAAATTGGTTGGAATCAAATGCAGCCCCTTCGCCTCCTCTCCTGTAGCATCACCCCACCTCCCGCAGCATCACCCCGCCAGAAAAAGCATGGCTTTTCCAGTTTGATGCTGTCCCCACCACACCCTGTTGTCTACCCTAGCTAAGGCCAACTGTCAATTTCTTTGTATCATTTTCGAGTCAGTTTTATAGGCCACGGTTTCCAATCAAAGTCTGTTTCAGAGTTTTTCCTTGTACCCCCACTCAAGTGTGGGCCCAGTGGCTTATTCTGTGTGTGACCTACTTGCCTGTCCCCTCTTTCCCTATAATGCTTTCTAGCCTCAGAGCTGCTTTTTCTCCAGTGTTCCATGCTCTTAAACATTCTTTGACATTTTCTCCCCTTCCTCCAACCCTCTCTTTCTTTTCCTTCCTCCATTATTAACGGAGCACCTACTATGTGCTTAGCACTGCCCTAGGAGCTGAGGAAATAGCACTGAAGAAAACAGAAAGAAAAAAAAAAAGGGCCAGGCAAAATCCCAGCATGTTGGGAGGCTGAGGTGGGCTGATTGCTTGGGGCCAGGAGTTCGAGACCAGCCTGGCCAACATGGCAAAACCCCATTTCTGCTAAAAATACAAAAATTAGCTGGGCATGGTGATACACGCCTATAATCCCAGCTGCTTGGGAGGCTGAGGCACAGACTCACTTGAGCCTGGGAGGCAGAGGTTGCAGTGAGCCGAGATCGCACCACTGCACTCCAGCCTGGATGTCAGAGTGAGACTCTGTCTCAGTGAAAAACAAGAAAACAGGAAAAAAAAATGTTTGCCTTCATGTAGTTGATATATGTGAAGGTAGAATCGTGATCATGAACAATTCATATTATAGCGCCAAGTTCTGAGAAAGATAAAGCTGGCTAAAAGGCTGTAGTGATGGGCGCACAAATGTTTGTAAGTCTTATTATCTCAGCCCCAAAATAATTTTTCACTGAATGAACAATTCTGTACCTGTTCATGTTTTTCACCCCTCAGGTGGCAGGAAATGCTTTGTATGGGTCAGTCTTGACTTTATCCACTTCCTAGCTTTGTGATTGAGAAATTCCCCCAGTGCTATGCCTCCGTTTTCTCATCAGTAACATAGGGATAAGAATATTACCTACCTTTTAGGGTTATTGAGAGGATTAAATGAGTTAATACATGTAAAGTGTGTGTTTAACATAGTGCCTGGCATATAGTAAATAACTTCATAAACATTAGCCAATAAAGATATCAATTACCCAACACAATGACTGACACATTGTGAGCAATCGATAAATAGTAATTAATGGTTACCATTACAATTGACCGTTTGACTTATGGCTTTATGATGTTTCAAAAGCAATGCACATTCAAAAGAAACCATACCCATACAACCATTCTGTTTTTCACTTTCAGTACAGTAGTCGATAAATTGCATGAGATATTCAAGACGTTGTTATAAAATAGGCTTTGTGTTAGATGACTTTGCCCAACTGTAGGCTAATGCAAGTGTTCTGAGCACATTTAAGATAGGCTAGGCTAAGCTATGATGTTCGGTAGGTTAGGTGTGTTAATTGCATTTTAGACTTACAGTATTTTCAACTTACAATGGATTTATCAGGATGTAACCCCATCCTAGGTCAAACACAGCATCGGTATTTCTCCAGTTCTGAATACTGATATCCAATAGATTGCTTCTCCTTCTACTAGGTTAACAGTATCATCTCTCTTGTTGGAGCTAACGGAAAAAGGCAGTGAGAATCAATAATACAGAAATCGTATATTGGCAGCATCATGGCAAACTGCCTGGGAAGAATCCAGTGGGGAGCTGGGGCTGGAGGTAGCTGCTATTGGGAAGGATTCCACCTTTAGTTGTTGTTGAAGGGTGAAATAACAATTTGAGAAGTGAGAAAATGCCACGACAGAGCTCCAGGGGCTGGACCAGCTCTATAGACCCAACCGAGTTGAGTCAACATTGGAGATGCTCCAAGAAATGTCTGTTCTTTCCTTCCTCTGTCCAAAATCACCTTCCATGCCTGCCCAATGTGTTCCTGCCAAAAATGGCTCCCTCCCTTCCTGCCATCTCTGGTGGGCATTATTTGGCTTGGGCTCATTTTCTCTCCATCTCTTAATGAAGTTTGAATTGCCCTCTACTACCAACAGATGCTATTTCCCAAATTCTCAGGCAAGCTCCGGGAAGGAGGTGTCAGAGTTCTGCCAGCCTTGCTGGCTTTGATCGGTATTTGTCAGTGCCCGGTAGGGCTGCTTTGACTTTGTGTTTCTGAGTTCCTGGTGAGGAGCTGGCTTGCAGGAAACATATCATTAAGAGGAGCTGTCAGAACAAACTGCTTTGCGGCCCCAGATTGCTTGTAGGTGGCAGGTCCTGAAGACTTGGGTCCAGGCTCTACCTGAGTGGGTGTTTACCGGGTGCTGTCTGGGGATCCTGAGTGAAGCCACCTCTCTTCTCCCATAGGCCCACTGAGGGCCGGGTGTTCTGTTTCCAGGAAAACAAATAAGGGAGTTCTTCTGTAAAATGGGGACATTGGAACTTTGGCATTTTCCTTCCTTGTTATGACTTTATATTGTTATGAAAGGTTTGGCTGTGAATAACAGAGAGCCAAGTGACAGTAGCTTCAATAAGGTAGAAGTTTATCCCACTCTCTTGTCACAGTCCAGGGGGAGGTGGTGCAGGGCTGGCAGGGAAGTTCTGCAACATGAAGTCTCCAGGTGGCTTGTTACTTCCCTGTGTGTATCTTCCATTACCCAAGGTTACTTCATTGTCCAAGAGGACTGTTACAGCTCCTGCCATCTCAGCTGCATTCCGGTCATCAGGAAGGAGAAAGGACAAAGACAGATTATTCACTTGAAGGCCCCTTCCCAGAAGTTGCAGGCATTTCTTCCACTCACAGCCCTATTGGCCAGCATTGAGTCACATGACCACTCCTAGCTGCAAAGGAAACTGGGAAATGCAGTCTTTATTCCTAGTGGCCATGTGCTCGGCCACAACACACAGCTGCTAGGAATGTGAGCTCTGTCACTAAGAGAGAAAGAAAAATGGTCACTGGTGGAGAAGTAGCAGGTTGTTTGGAGAAAGTGATGATGCTATGGAAAACAGTGTTGAATGAAATCAGAGGACTTATAAATTTGCATTTCAGTCTGTCCTATAACTTTCCCAAGTCTCAATTTCCTTGCCCGTGAGGTGGGTGATAGTGACTACCTCACAATTTGTGAAGATTAAATGACATGGCGTATTGGAAGATACTTCTTAAGTTTTTCTTCCTTTCTTTCTCCTTCCTTCCTCCTTTCTCTTTCTTTCTTTCTTAATTTTTTTTTTGAGAAGGAGTTTCACTCTTGTTGCTCAGGCTGGAGTGCAATGGCGTGATCTCAACTCACCGCAACCTCCGTCTCCCAGGTTCAAGTGATTCTTCTGCCTCAGCCTACCGAGTAGCTGGGATTACAGGCATGCGCCACTATGCATGCCTATAATCCCAGCTAATTTTGTATTTTTAGTAGAGACGGGGTTTCTCCATGTTGGCCAGGCTGGTCTCGAACTCCCAACCTCAGCTGACCCACCCGCCTCGGCCCCTGAAAGTGCTGGCATTATAGGCGTGAGCCACCACACCCGGCCTTCTTAAGCTTCTTAGAATGTCTGCATACATTTGAGGACACGTTGTGGAAATTTGTTTCCAGTGCTGATAATGTGCATATCTAATGTAGGGAGGCCTCTTTATGAAAAAACAGGCACCTATCTGCAGGCTTCCCACTTACCTGGGTCCTGGACCTTGTAGATTCTCTGTAGCTGGTGGGCAACAAAAATCATTTGTTATACCTGGGGCCTCTTAGTGTAGGATGTGGCGTCATGAAGTCCAGGTGTGGTACGGGGAATAATTGTAAAGTGTGGTGTGGGTACAATCAGTGCACAAGACAATTTTAGATGGAACACTTAAAACTTTTTTTTTTTTTTTTTTTTTTTTGAGACGGAGTTTCGCTCCTGTTACCCAGGCTGGAGTGCAATGGCGCGATCTCGGCTCACCGCAACGTCCGCCTCCTGGGCTCAGGCAATTCTCCTGCCTCAGCCTCCTAAGTAGCTGGGATTACAGGCACGCGCCACCATGCCCAGCTAGTTTTTTGTATTTTTAGTAGAGACGGGGTTTCACCATGTTGACCAGAATGGTCTCGATCTCTCGACCTCGTGATCCACCCGCCTCGGCCTCCCAAAGTGCTGGGATTACAGGCTTGAGCCACCGCGCCCGGCCACACTTAAAACTTTTAATAGTGATACGTTTATTTGAACATATTAAGAAAAAAGGAAAACTTGATGATCAACCTTGGCAATTTAATAGATATTGCTTAGGACAAGACTAAATTGTATAAAAAGTGAGTTTATTAATGAAATATTTAAGTAAATAATAATCTAAGTGGTACTTGGCTTTGGCAGAAACTCAGATGGGAATTGCAATTTCAGCTAATACCTTGATTTCAGCCTGGGAAGTCCCTGAGCAGAGGATGCAATTAACTCTTTTTTCTGGACCCCAGACCCATGGAAACTAGATAATAAATGTGTGTGGTTCTAAGTTGCTGAGTTTGTGGTAATTTGTTATGTACCAACAGAAAATTGATATACGCTTCAGCCAGATCACTACCTAGCCACCATCATGGATACCAGCTGTGTTCAGCCTATCAAGCTGGTCAGTGTCACCTAGGTCCTGGGCAAGACCAGTTCTCAGGGACAGTGCACACAGGTGCACATGGAATTTATGGATGACACAAGCCGCTCCATCATCCACAATGTAAGATGCCCTGTGTGTGAGGGCGACGTGCTCCCCCTGTTGGAGTCAGAGTGGGAGGCCCGGAGGTTGCGCTGAGCTTGACTCCTCACTGGGTCTTGGATGGTGGGTTCAGCCACTTGGCCGATGGAAATGGTGTGTCACGATCTGTGCCTTTATTTTGTGCCACCACACGTAAATTGAGCTGCACCTTTAAATCAAGTGTTTGTGTTCCAAGTTTTTTTTTTTTTTTTTAATTGATATACATTGTTAGAGGTTTAGACTTGAGGAATGTTGCTCACCTAGCAAATTTCTTATAGCAAACCAGGTACTCCTTTGTAACATGGTGATACCCATTTGTCAGTTAGCAGGAGCAACAGGTGAGGAAATAAATGTAAATTCTTACCTAAAGTGAGGAAAATATTGGGCTGAAGAACTGTCGGTTAGAACACAAGAGTTATGGGATCATTCCCACCACTTTTCCCCAGTTTCATGATTCCAGGGATGGCAAACTCTGGCCAATTTCCATGAAGATTTACAATATATGACTTGGCAGAACTTCTTTTTCTTTTAAAGATGAGATCTCGCTATGTTGCCAGGGCAGAGTGCAGCGGCTATTCATAGGCACCATCACAACACACTGCAGCCCTGACCTCCTGGCTCGAGCAGTCCTGCCTCAGCCCCCTGAGGATCTGCGATTACAGACGTCCACCACCATACCTGGATGGTAGAACTTTCATTTAATAGCCTAGTTTCTTGACTCAGTTCTTTCTAACCATTTCAAAAGGGTCTGAGCTTGAACACAAGCCTGATGAGACATTGGAGCATCGAAAATTCTGACCAGCACATCATCTTTATTAGGGAAAAATGACAGCCTGATGCTTTTGGGTGTGAGGTAAGACGCAAGGACAACTAGGTGACAGGGCCTCTGCTGAGCTTCCTGATACAACCTCCTGTCCATGTCTGGGGGAGAAAAAGTGCTCTGCTCAGGATTTTGATGGAATAGCCACTCACGGGATTTCAGATAAAAAGGCTTTTCAAAAGGCCTTGGAAATGATTTCTTAGAGCAAAAAGAAATGGGTGCCCAGTGAGTAGCTTAATCCAACTTGAGTTTTGCTAATTAGGAAGATTTGATCATTATTCTCGAGTCAGACGTGCTGCTGTTGCGCCACGAGGCCACGGGTGATTTGATCATTATTCTAAAGTAACTTCACTGTAGATAGAAGGTCACCTGGGTCACTTATTCTAAAAACTTCCCAGATCCCCAATTCCCATGCCCAGATAGTCGGATTCGGGCATCTTAGGTAGACGCCAGCTGTCTGCACTTTATCAGGCATCCCAGGTGATTACAATGTCTGTGAGTAACTAGGGGCAGCAGGTGCGCTGGTAAAAGTCTAGAAGCCAGCTTTCTGGGGAAGCAAAACCCTGATCTGTAGCGTTTGCAGTTTTCCGAGGCAGAAACACCCCCACCAAGGCTTATGTCACTGACTGCGTGCAGAATTGGGAAGAAATACGAAGTAGCCCTTCCACCACACAGGTAGGCAAACAATCAAATAGATAAAAATAACCCTAAGAACATAGAAGGAGTGAAATGCTGGGTTGTAATTATGTACTGTCTTTCTTCTAATTTATTTAATTCTGTTTATGTAATTTGATGGTTAGTAGTGGTTCTGTTTATCAACTGGTTCACAAAATTCCTAAAAATGTAACATTAGGCTTTCGCAAGCCAGGACAAGTCAGATTCAGCACATTGAGTCGGGGCACACTGGTTTGATTTTAAAATAATTGTATGATTTCTGGGGGCAGGGCCCAGGCAGCTTAGCTCTAAGAGCTCCCCCAGTGATGCTAATGTTTAGTCAGGGCTGAGAACCACTGACCTGAACCCTCACTACTCAGTGTGTGGCCCCAGGATCTGCTGTATCAACAAAATCTCAGGCCCAGGCCCAGCCCCAGCCCTGCTGAACCAGAGCCTGCATTTCGATAACTCCAGGTGATTCTGGTGCAGCGCACCAATAAGGGTAAAGGACTCAGTGGTTCGCAAACGCCAGTGTATCTGCACCTGCAGGGCAGAGTCCGGGAAATGCAGATTCCTGGGCTCACCTCTAGAGGTCCCCACTCAGTGACTCTGGGGCTCCAGGGATCTGTATTGGGGTGTGATGGGGTTCCCTATGTGCTCTGAGGCACTTCCTGGTCTCGGAAAGTGCTGGAGACGGTTGGATTCAAACAGATCTATGGGATGGAAGGGAAAAATCTAACAAGAGGAAGAGGAATTCTTAAATCTGCACCCAGTGGATGTCACTAGGTACAGTAGAACAAAAGGATACTGGGAAGAATGCAGAGTGATTTCACGGCCAGGAGGAGCTGCTGTTAAGGGAGACCACTGTGCTTGGCCACTGGGGACGCTCGGGCGTGCATGTGCCCAGGTGTGGACGGAACAGCGTGGGGAGTGAGGGACGTGGACTTGAGAGTCAGGACCCTGCGTTCGTTTCCCACCCATCACTCATGAGCAGTTTCCTAGCCACTCTGTGCTTTGGCTCGTTCTTCTGTGAAATGGGGATTGTAACTTTTCCCCTCACAGGGGCTTGTTCTGATAAATTAAACAATGAGATGGCGCATGCAGGCAGCCGGGCACTCGGCAGGCTCAGCCCAGGGTCGCCGCGACTGACTGGATCTCTGTGCGTGCCTGTGCACATGCGATCATCACTATGGCAGTGCAAGATCAGTAGGAGGGGACCATGATGCCACACTGGCTAACCCCAGAACTTTATGCTGAGTTGAAGGGCAAACCAGAAGGCCAGGCGAAGTGGATAGACACCTGGCTTTTGTTAGAAACACTCCTAACTAAATAGCACTTCTCTGGGAGGGTAGATTAGAACCGCCAAAGCTGCAACCTGCAAAGGACAGAGAACACAAAAGCACATTGTTTCATGATGCTGGCTGGAAGAACAGAGGGAGGTGGGAGGAAAGACTGCTCCTCTGTGTTTAGAAGGGGAAACAAATCACAAAGTGAAGTGTCGGAAGCAGTCTATTTTCTTTTCTTTAGTTTTTTTTTTTCAGCAAAGATAAGCCACAAGTATATGAAGTCCATGGCATCTTCCAGGTTTCTCAGTGAATTGGGCAGATCACTGTGTGGCTTTCACTTTTTTTGTTTTTTGAGACAGGGTCTTCCTCTGTCACTCTGGCTGGAGTGCAGTGGTGTGATCACTGCTCACTGCAGCCTCTGCCTCCCTGGGCTCAGGTGATCCTTCCTGCTTGGCTTTCTAAGTAGCTAGGACTACAAGCATTTACCACTACGCCTGGCAAATTATATATATATATATATATGTATATGTGTGTGTGTGTGTATATATAATACAGCAGTTGGGCTGTCATCGTGTTGCCCAAGCTGGTCTTTTAACCAACCATCCACCTTGACCTCCTAAAGTGCTAGGATTACAGGTGTGAGCCACCACATCTGGGCCGTCATGTAGCTTTTAGTTCTTACTTTTAGAAAATGCCCAAGAGCAGTCCTTGACTCAGAGGAACAGATAGGAAGCAGTCTGCGCAGTGGCGGGTCTGGGATTGAAGGCAGCAGTGAACAGGGCACAGGGAGTCCAGAGATGGGGGCAAACCTTGGGTAGCGTATCACCAGGAAGCTGTTCTTCATGTCTAAGCCCCAAGCTCTGTAAGTAGCTCCTGTTGGCCTGTGGGCTTTTGCAAGGAGAATGGCAATGGGTAGAAAAGGCTCTCGGGGCCGGGTGTGGTGGCGCACATCTATAATCCCAGCACTTTGGAAGGCTGGGACAGGCAGATCACGAGGTTAGGAGATCGAGACCATCCTGACCCACATGGTGAAACCTCATCTCTACTAAAATACAGAAAATTAGCTGGGTGTGGTGGCATGTACCTATAGTCCCAGCTACTCGGGAGGCTAAGGCAGGAGAATCGCTTGAACCCAGGAGGTTGGAGGTTACAGTGAGCCGAGATTGCACCACTCCACTTTAGCCTGATAACAGAGCAAGAATCCATCTCAAAAAAAAAGAAAAGAAGAGAAAAAGAAAGAAAAGTCTGTTGGGCCAGGCGTGGTAGCTCACACCTGTCATCCCAGCACTTTGGGAGGTCAAGGCGGGTGGATCATGAGGTCAGGAGTTCCAGAATAGCCTGGCCAATATGGTGAAACCCTGTCTCTACTAAAAATACAAAAATTAGCTGGGTGTGGTGGCATATGCCTGTAGTTCCAGCTACTTGGGAGGGTGAGGCAGAAGAATCACTTGAACCTGGGAGGCAGAGGTTGCAGTGATCCGAGGTTGTGTCACTGCACTCCAGCCTGGGCAACAGAGCAGACTCTATCTCAAAAAAAAAAAAAAAAAAAAAAAAAAAAAAAAAAAAAAGGCTCTTGTTAGAGAAGTTCCTGCCCCATGTGGACTTCTGCTGATAAGAGAATGGAGCTGGGTTAGTGGTTAGTGGTTGTGCCAGTCTCTGAGAGCTGGGAGAGAAGCACAGGTCACCTTACCTGTGCCAGCGACTTCCCCCACCCAGCAGGGCTTCATCAGTATTTGCTGTAGGGGCATTCATTGCTTTATTCAGACATTTATGGAGTGCTTGCTATATGCCAGGATGGAACTGGCTACATAATTAGCAGAGACCAGTGCAAAATGAATATGTAAAACTCTTGATCAAAAAAGCAAAAAGAGGTATCATTAAAGGTAGGAAAACATTGCTTTTTTCCTTTCATAGTCTCTCTCTCTCATAGTGTTTTTTGTTATTTAGTGTCATTCTAAGTAAAGAAAAATAAAAGTGTTTAAATTAGCATGAATTTTACTGTTCATCATTATATTATATGCCTATTAAGAATGCAAATATAGAAGCAGTTAACCCGCATTGGAATCACTGAAATCACACAATTCCTATTTTGTATTCTGTATATGGATATATATCTCATTCTTAGTAGAGAAGTTAAAACCTGCACAAAACTAACAACTGCCTTTATTTCACTTCTTGCTGTGTGCACGTGTTACCAAGTCCCTGTCTTTGGCTTGCTGATGGTTAAGGACGGACGGAGAGGAAAAGGAACCCTGGGGTGCCCTCTCTTCCCCTTCCCTTCTATGGCATTTTCAGCATAAATGATTGGCTAATACAGGAGATTATCACAGCTTTGGTTGTTCATGTTTCTTAGAACGGCGTTGCTTTCGGAGTCTGAAGCAAGTTCTGCCTTGAACAGGACGTGTGTCTGACCCAGGTGCAGTTGCGAGACTTACCTTGTACTCACTTTGAGTCTCACTGAAGTCTCACATTATCGCAGGTCCATCGCAGGCAGGTACAAACCTAAGAAGCAGATACTGACACTATCCCATGTTACAGATGAGAGTTCTGGGAAACGGAGGTGAAGGCCATCTTTGAGGTCCCAGAGCTGGTGAGGGATAGAGCGATTTTCTAGCTGAGATAACCCAGCCTCAGAGTTTGAACCAATCTGTTATTGTTTGATAAGGAAGGTTAGAATAATTGGCATATCCATTGAAAAAGAATGAAATTTCCCACATTGTGCCATATACTTCTACCACCCTCGACAAAAAATCCCAGTCTTAAACATATTAACACACATCAGAACTACCTGTGGTGAGTTTAATCCTTTTGTATTAAAACACAAAAGGACTCAAATTTTTGGAAAGTATTCATATAATGCTGGGCTGAGAAAGGCCATTGAAAAACGCCACAAAATCCCAAATAATCCAAGATTGGCAAATTTGTTTACATAAAAGTTTTCAATTTCTCTATGGAAAAAAACTGAAGGATCAAGTCAGAAGAAAAATCGCAGCTCTGGGAAATATTTGCACCCTAACTGACAAAGTCTTAACATCCTTCAAGTAGAAAGTTCCACTAGAAATCTGTGAGGGAAAGTCAGACACCACTAGAGAAAAATGGCGAACATCACAGAACAGGCAGTTCCCCAAAATGGATTATAAATGGTCACAAAATGTGGGATGTTTTACTTCAAATAGTATGTATCTATTTTACCTCGAATTTCTGAGGATAGAGAAGTCATGACTATGGCCATATTGGTGAAAGTTTTGGTAGAGAGCTTTGGGTTTTTTTGGTGGACATGCTTTCCATTTGTCTGGAATGTTCTTCCCCCAGATACCTACATCTTCCCAGCCCCAGGACCTTCACTGCTCAAGGAGGTTTCCCGACTGTTTCATCTGAATGGCCTCCAGCTGCCCAGCTACTCCCCATCCCGTACTCTGCTTTTTTTCCCCATAGTTTCTATTATCACGTGACCCGTAGCTTCTGTATTTGGTCACCATCCAGCTCCCTTCTCTAGACTACAAGCTCCACCAGGGCAGGGACCTCCTTTTGTTTGCAGCTGTTTCCCCAGCACCTGGAAGAGAAGCTGGCACATAGAAGGCACTCAATTAGTATTTCAATGCACGTGAGAAGAATGGGAATCTAGGCTGGCTGGGGTGGCTCACACCTGGAATCCCAGCACTTTAGCAGGCTGAGGCAGGCAGATCACTTGAGATCAGGAGTTCGAGACCAGCCTGGCCAACATGGTGAAATCCCGTCTCTACTAAAAATACAAAAATTAGCTGGATGTGGTGGTACGGGCCAGTAATCCCAGTTACTTGGGAGGCTGAGTCAGGAGAATTGCTTGAGCCCGGGAGGCGGAGATTGAAGTGAACCAAGACTGCACCACTGCACTCCAGCCTGGGCAACAGAGCAAGACTCCATCTCAATAATAATAATAATAATAATGTAATAATAATAAAATAAAAATGGAGATCTCACGGTACAGTTTTTCTGGAGGGTGATTGATCGGTATCATCTATTGAAAAGTGCACGTCACTTAATCCAGAAATTCTACTTCTAGAAATGTATGCTACAGAAATACAAAAGGCAAATTTTATGTGTGTGTATATGTGATTTATCACCTCCTGTGGAAATGATCCATAAAGAAGATTTGCTTGAATAAACTTGGGGTACAGGCATACTATAGAACCATATACAAATTTTACAAAGCTTCCCAATGAAGGATTTATAAAGGAAAAAAATGAGATGGCTGCAGCTATGGCTGTGGATATAGATAGCTATAGTATAGATACGAATATAGTGTAGATATATCTGTACTATAGACGTGGATATGAATATGGATGTGATGCCCTCAATAAATACTGAGAGTTTATTCCAGAATAGTGTGTATAGAATGGTTCCACTTTCACAACAGAACTTATACAAACTGGGTACATGTAGAAAGCAGTCTGGAAGGGCATATAACACATGGAACAGGGTTTGCCTCTGAGAGATGGGAAACCTTCACTTCGTATTTGTCTGCTTGTTTAATTTTTATAATTTTAATTCAATGAGCATGTGTCACTTTTTAGTTTTTAATTTTGAAATAATTATAGACTCCCAAGCACGCCTCATTTTTGCAATTATAAAATGCAAATTGGGTTTAGGAGAAATATCGAGTGGGGAATGGAAAAGGCTGTGACTCTATTCCAGTAGAACAGGCTTGATATTTTGAAAAGCAGAAGATGGTTCTAGAAATTCTAGCCAGGTCTGCTCGGCATTGGCCTTCACGCTCTGCTTCCTCCTCCTGCAATTGGCACGGGGCAGGGGCTGTTTGGAGGGGGGATTTCAAGGTTCTCTTCTGAGGGTACGAGGCGAAGGAGAACAGCAAGGACAACAGGTGTGGCCAGTGCTGGCCTGGGTGCGCACAGAACAGGAGTAGTGCCAGTCCTTGTATTTTTATAAACATGCTTTGACTCTCTCACTCGCTTGTGTCTTTCTGCATCCTGAGAATAAAAATACAAAAAATATCAGTCTCAAACATCTTAACACATATTAGAATTACTTACGGTGAGTTTAATCCTTTTGTATTAAAATACAAAAGGACTCAAATTTTTGGAAAGTACTCACATGATTCTGGGCTGAGAGTGCAGTATTGCACCCTGAATATAATAACAACCACATTCAACAAATGTTGGTCAATGATTGTATTTGAGGTCAAAAGGTATACCTTGTAAAATAAACTTCGGTTTTATTTGTATGTAAAGTTTCATGTTGGCATAATCTTACATGTGACATCTGATGCATGAGGTATCTGTGTGCCAAATTATTATAAACAAGATTTGCACAGCAAGGAGCAAACCTTGAATGTAGGACTCTCTGTGGAACATAGTCTGAATAGACACAGTTCTGATATTGGGCCAGATCGAGAGCAATACTGAACCTTTTATTCAGCAGATGTTGACTTCTCTGTCCCTGTTGCTGTTCTAGAGTTTAAAAATATAGCAGAGAACAGAAGACATGAAAATCCCTTGCCTCAGAGAGCATCCGTTCTAAGTTGGGGCAGGGGATGAAAACAAATAACATAAATGCCGGATTTCATAAATCCTGAAATGCAGCCCCATCCCCCATTTCAATGTCTTTGAAACCTGGATAATTTTGCAGTCAATGGAACTGCTGCTGTCTGATGCCTGTTCTTGGTGGGGACAATAGTCAAGATGTGCTTGCCATTGTATGTTCCTGCGGAAGCATCATTAAGGTCATTCAGATGGCTGTCGCTTTTGTTGAGCTGAGCGCACTGTGGGAACTATTATATGTGTGGGGATTTTAATACCACTTAAGATCTCTTAACACTATACCCGTCTGACTGAGCGTTGGTACTATGTACACAGAAAGGCAGGGAAACAAACAGCAGGGCATTTGTCTGATGTTAGTCATGACAATGTTCATCATTGGAGTGACAATCATAATTCCATTGTTTTCTTGTAAACCCACATCCACGTACTTAGTATGACATAAGCAAGGAAGGTATTCAAGGAAGATGCATCTGTGTTGCATTTGATAATTGAGATAATAAGTAGGGCAGAAGGCTCGCCTACCATTAGCCCATCAGCACAAGTAAAGACAAGGGAAATGGTCAAATCCCTTGGAAAGATGAAAAAACTTTTAAAACATTGCGAGGCTGATGGAACTGATTCATTTGGATTCAGGACTATTGTTAAGGCTTCATATCATTTAAATGGCAATTTTTTTTCACTGTTAGTGGTACATAAAATAATGATGTGTCTCACAGCAAATGGCATCTCAAGAGACAATGACAAACGGTGATGTGACAGAGGTGGTAAGTGCTTTGGGGAAACAAGGCAGGGACAAGGGGTAAGCATTTGGGGAATTGCACTTTTAAAAATGCAATCAAAGAAGACCTCGTTATCATTCTAATGGCTGATGTTCTTGTTATTACAATATTAAGGTCAAGGACTGTTCCTTATAGAGAAACTTGCTACTCAAAATGTGGCTTGATTGGTCAAGATAATTTTAGAGACAGCTGACACTAATTTTGAATGCAAACAGAAATTCTTTGGAACATTGACGAATGCTTCTGCTTGCTTTGGTGAAATTGGCAGAAAGGATATTGTGGGTCCACGTTTCATGGAATTGATCTATTAAGTCTCAGCCCAGCCCACCAAAACACCATCTCGCTTAAGTTTTATCTATCACACAGCTTTTGCATTGTGTTGGGTTTTATATACTTAAAGTTTGTAAAGGTATTTAATTACTGTTTGTATTTTATTTTCATAATCTGTAATATTTTAACCCTGGGATTTTACTTTTTTTTTTTTTTTTTTTTTTTTGAGACAGAGTTTCGCTCTTGTTGCCCAGGCTGGAGTGCAATGGCGCGATCTCGGCTTACCGCAACCTCCGCCTCCTGGGCTCAGGCAATTCTCCTGCCTCAGCCTCCTAAGTAGCTGGGATTACAGGCACGCGCCACCATGCCCAGCTAGTTTTTTGTATTTTTAGTAGAGACGGGGTTTCACCATGTTGACCAGAATGGTCTTGATCTCTCGACCTCGTGATCCACCCGCCTCGGCCTCCCAAAGTGCTGGGATTACAGGCTTGAGCCACCGCGCCCGGCCGGGATTTTACTTTTGACCATGGCTCAGTATTACAGGAGGGGGCTGTGAATATATCCTATAGATAATACTGTAGCCTTAACATTATTTTTTCTCCACGTTTCAAATGCTTACAAAAATATCATAATGGCTGTCTAACCTTCCATGAAATAGGCATACCATGGTTTAGTAATGTGATATTTAGAGAATTTACTATTATAGACAGTGTTACAGTGAACATTTTTTCCTGTCATTTTTATTGGCCCTGTGAGCAAACGTGGTCCTAACCACACTGCATTGTGCAATTAGACTGTGAGATTCTTGCAGCTGAGGGCTACTCCCGACATCTCCTAGCAGAGGCGTAGGACGTGGTCAGTAAATATTACAAAGTGATTGACAGGTTAGTGAACAAGTGGTTTGAGAATTTCAACCAAATAGGAATTGACTCTCCAAAAACTCCTGGGAGCTCTTCCGCTTCATGTCCTTGCTGACAACCTGGATGAGGGATTGGAGAATCTACTTTATTAAACATGTAGATGATATTGAAGAGGCAGGGTTAATATCCTGGAAGACAGAAATAGAATTCAAAGAGCTTTGAACAACTGAGGAAAATGGTATTCTAAAAACGGAATGAGATGAAATTTTTACTGTTTTATGAACAAAAACAGCGGTTTCCACATGGAGTGGGAAGAACATGGGTTCAAACCCCAGCTCTGTCCCTCCCTGACTGTGTGACCAGTGACAGGCCACAGCTCACTGAGCCTCAGTTTCTTCACCTATGAAACAAAGATAATGTTACCCCCTACAGAGTCGTTGCTGGAAGGAACAAATGAGTTAATACAGCTGAAGGGTCTGGCATAGTCCTTGCACATGGCAGGGATTCAATAAATGTCACTTAACTTAAATAATATCCCCAAGCGCGCAGAAAAAAGCCACCACAAAGCTCATGCAAGGCAATCTCGAGGCAGGATAAAAGAGGATGGATCATACAAAATCCCCCAAATTGAAGTTGGGGATGCTGGTCATTAGTGACTCTCTCTGAACAGAGTCAGCAAGATTCTGGGGACGTGTTCCAAGGATTGTGATGGATAAAGCTGCACCCTACACCAGACAGGCCTTCGGTGGAATTCCCAACCCAGCTTTGGTCACTTGTTTAAAACGAAAACATGCAAAGACATGGCTAGGGGCCCAGGGAGGTGTGGCCAAGATGACTAAAGAGATGGAAAATGGTTCCTGTGGAGGAGAAAGGAGTTTCAAGAAGTTGGAGTAGCTCAATTACTGAAGCCAATTTGAAACACATTTTTAATGCATATACTAACACATGTATTTACTACTTTATTGAATGTGCTTACCTCAACCATCTGCCCCTGAGGTTATAAAGTAAATAAAGTATTTTTTTGTTTTTCTTTTCTTTTCTTTTCTTTTTCTTTTTTTAGACAGACTCTTGCTCTGTCGCCCAGGCTGGAGTGCAGTGGCGCAATCTCAACTCACTACAACCTCCGTCACCTAGGTTCAAGCAATTATCCTGCCTCAGCCTTTGAGTAGCTGGGACTACTGATGCCTGCCACCATACCCAGCTAATTTTTGTATTTTTAGTAGAGATGAGGGTTTTGCCATGTTGGTCAGGCTGGTCTCCAACTCCTGACCTCAGGTGATCCACCCGCCTTGGCCTCCCAAAGTGCTGGGATTACAGGCATGAGCCACCATGCCGGGCATACTTTTTACTTTTAAATAAAGCCTTTGAGATCTTTGTGTGCCAGTACACGAGGATTATACTTATCTCTTTTGACTACTGAATAATTTTCTATTTAAGAGATTTATTTAATTCCCGCCTTCTCATACCTGAAGGGTATTTTGAAGTACTTGGAGAGATTGTTTGGTTGAATGGGATAAAGGGATGCTCCTCGGAATCAGGTGCTCCGTCTCAGGACTGGAAGTCATTAGAGCCTACTATTGCCTCTCCGGGGCCCACAGGGTTGCCCACCTCTGCCGCTGCCTGCGTGCCTGCTCCTGTCTCTGGCTTGATTTCCCCAGACCGTGGGAATGCCCAGGGACCAAGCCTACTCATCTCAACCTCAGGCCCACCTGGGTCTGACCAACAACTTCCCCCTGGGGATCGTGTCAACATGCAGACTTGGGTTATAGAGAAAAGTCTTGTCTTCTAGAGAAACAAGACACAGTCCTTGGCCTTAATTCTGTAAATACTGCTGTACCTCCAATTAGGGCAATGATGGTGTTAATGACAGTTAATCTTTATTGCATTTGCTATGCACCAGGCTTCATTGATATGTTAAGTCATGTCATCCTGGTTACCTTTTTAGACAAAGCATTTGGATAGCCCCCTTTGAAAGATGCTTAGAGCTGGCTTCCAACCGGGTCTGCCTGACTCCAGAGCCTGTGATCTTACTCAGATAAAGAGGTGGGGAAGGCAGACATAAACATTCCAGAAGGCTGAGAGGCCCAGGCAGGAAAGGTGGTGGGAGTGGAAGAGAGGAAGCGTTCCTGGGGAACAAACTCCTAGGACCACTTCGAGGGCTCCGTGACATGATGTCTATAAATAACAAGCCACGTACTAAACCAGCGCATGGTGACAGAGACTGGCTGCTGTGAGAAAAACACTTGCAGTGATTAATCTTTAAACTAGAGTAAGCTCATTCACCATCCACAAATATCAAACTCCAAATGGCTCTGTTTTCTGCTGGCAGGCATCGTAGGGGACAGAGGGACCTTTACTGTTGATAAGGAATTGACAAGACAGTCGGGGAGAATCGTTTAATATTGAATTGAAATTTACTAATAAAAACATTCACAGTATCACAAATGCCTGTTATAAGGATAACAGGAGAATACTTTCTGGGCACTTATCATGCGCCTACCCTCGACCTGTATTAACCCATTGGTTACAGCAACCCTAAGTGGTAGTTGCTATTATCCCCATTTTTCCAAACAAGGAAGAGAGAATCAGAGAGGCTCAGCAGCTGGCTTAAAGTCACACAGGAAGGAGGAAGCAGAGCTAATACTTGAACCTTGGATCTTTCTGACTCTCCTGCTCACCCACACCACCTGTGCCAGACGGAGACACCATAAGATGGGATGCAACCAGAGGCTGAGTCATGTGGGACCCAGTTTCCAGAAAGTACCTCATGGGGAGGATTGTGTCTTGTTCATTGCTATATACAGAGCTCTTGACACTTGTAAAATGGTTTTTAGAAAATCTTTAAAAAAAAAAAAAGGTTTTTGAAGGAAAGATGAGCTCCATAGTGAGAGAGTCAAGAAGGACTTCTTGGAGGAGGAGATTTTTGGACAGGCTTGAATGACGAGCACTAGACTGAATTGAAAAGAGGTCCAGAGAGAGTTTGGCTTATCCAAGGGTTGCCCAGGAGACTGGCAAATAAGAAGAAGGAATAGTTTTAGATGTTCAGAGGGGATAGTGGCTTAAAAGCAAATATTCCCTCATCCCCGCTGGATTTGTGACAAGTAAAGGAGGCGCTGGACAGAGTCCCTGTGGGCTGAGCAGAGACTTCCTTCTTGTTCCTGCCTGTTCCCTCCCAGCTGGTGTGTGTGTACTGGGGTTGGGAGGTGTGTAGCCCAGGGGTGCGACGATTGCAGAGGTAGAAATAACTTCAGCAACGAGGGAGGAAGAGTGTTAGACCCTTCCCTCCCCTGGTCCAGGAGAAAAATGCTCAGCCGACAAAATCTGAGTAGTAGAACCCAAATCCATCCGTCCTCCTAATGCCATGTGTAACCCTAGAGACCTCTACTCTAGTTTGCATAATGACTTTTGAGTTAGAAAAGAACATACAGTGATGCTCTTGCCCAGATGGACTCCTGGAACAACACACACAGCTAGTTAATGACCAAGATGGGGGAGAAAGATTTCCTTCCTGGCAGTCGGCGCAGCTGATAATCGGATTTTTCTCTCCCGGGCTTCCTTTCTGTGACTGCCTTATTATCCTACCTAGTACGATTATGAATTCCCTTCATGAGGGCGGGGGTGGCCTGCTTGTGACAATCTGGGAGGAGCTGGCTGGACTCTGCGCCTCACTCAAGGAACAGAGGCTCTCTCCTTTTGTGGATTTCTCTTTTTTTTTTTTTTTTTTTTTTTTTGAGACGGAGTTTCGCTCCTGTTACCCAGGCTGGAGTGCAATGGCGCGATCTCAGCTCACCGCAACCCCCGCCTCCTTGGTTCAGGCAATTCTCCTGCCTCAGCCTCCTGAGTAGCTGGGATTACAGGCACGCGCCACCATGCCCAGCTAATTTTTGTATTTTTAGTAGAGACGGGGTTTCACTATGTTGACCAGGATGGTCTCGATCTCTCGACCTCGTGATCCACCCGCCTCGGCCTCCCAAAGTGCTGGGATTACAGGCTTGAGCCACCGCGCCCGGCCTCCTTTTGTGGATTTCAATTCTCTCTCACTCGTTGACCTCCTATAAGGGGTTTGGTCTGTTTCCAGAATATTGTCCTTTCACTCTTGGGGGGATCAGGTGCTTAGTGTCTGCTGGATATTTGGAGGCCCAGGTCTCTTTTTACTTCACGTCTGGGACTGCAACGGGGCCCTGGTACTTTATGTTTCTCTAGTAATTGTGTTCCTGGCATTTTAGATTCAAGAATCCAGGTGTCCCATTTGGTTTGTTTATTTGTTTGTTTGTTTTTGAGTTGGATTCTCTCTCTGTTGCCCAGGCTGTAGTGCAGTGGTACGATCTCAGCTCACTGCAACCGCCACCTCCCAGGTTCAAGAAATTACCCCGCCTCAGCCTCTGAGTAGTGGAGAGTACAGGCACCCAACACCACATCTGGCTAATTTTTGTATTTTTAGTAGGGATGGGGTTTCACCATGTTGGCCAGGCTGGTCTCGAACTCCTGACCTCATGATCTGCCACCTTGGCCTCCCAAAGTGCTGGGATTACATGCGTGAACCACCATGCCCAGCCAGCTATCGCATTTGGACTTGGTCTGTGCCTGCTCTGACGCCTCTGGAGCGTGATCTTTCACTAGTAGCAACAAGATCATCATAAAAACAGCTGCAATTTATCAAGCATCTATTAAATGTCGTGTACCTCACTGGGAACTTTATTTTATTCAAGTCTTATAAATACTCATCCACAGAGGGATTCCAGGGACAGCAGTACTCATTCCAGGGAGAGCATTTGATGTGAAAGATCCAGGTAAGTGGGCTGGGCTCTATGGTGTGCCCGACATGGCATCATCTTTGCACTTAATTCTCTCCACGGTCTGAGAGCCAGCTGCTCCTCGCATCCTTGTTTTATAGATGGGAAATCAAAGCTTAGGGAGCATAAGCCACTTGTTCAATGTCTTTTTGCTAACAAGTGTTAGAGTCGAGACTTGAACACAGCCAGGTGCTGTGGCTCACACCCGTAATTCCAGCACTTTGGAAGGTCGAGGTGAGAGGATTGCTTGAGGCCAGGAGTTGGAGACCAGCCTGGCCATCATGGTGAAACCTTATCTCTACTAAAAGTGGAAAAGTGAGCTGGGCGTGGTGATGTGTGCCTGTAATCCCAGCTACTCGGGAGGCTGAGCCAGGAGAATTGCTTGAACCTGGGAGGCGGAGTTTGCAGTGAGCTGACGTCGCGCCTCTGCAGTCCAGCCTGGATGACAGAGCAAGACTCTGTCTCCAAAAAACAAAACAGAAAGAGACTTGAACCCACTAGGTCTGTTTGCCTCCGGAGTCCCCGCTCTTAGCTACTTTGCTGTTCCGTCTTCCTGTTAAGTTGCATAGCCAGCTGGTCTGATGAACTCATCTGTAACAATGTGGCTGGGTGCGAGGTGGGCAGCTACATATCCCACCTGGTCTCTGTGGGTGGCTAGCTAGGGACTCCCCAGGGGAGCTATCAGGAGAAAGAGCAAGTCTCAGGCCTGGTTGGCTTTTTTCCCAGTTTCTAGGTAGGCTAAGGTGACCTAGGAGGGTTCCCTGGGAAATCTGGTCATAAAAGGGGCTGATTGCTGGGCCCACATGACTCCTGGGAGGCCAGGGACACGAGAATTTCCGAGGGCATGAGAATGTCTTGAGCGTCTGCCGTGTGCTGGGAGCATTCTCTCTAGAATCTCTAATTTTGACAACTGCAATGCAAAGAAAGGTGTCCTCACCCCTCTTTGAAACAGAGAGGTCAGAGGCTTAGAGAGAGAAAGCTATTTGTCAGGGTCACCCCACCAGTAGGTGATGGAACTGGGAAGGGAGCCAGCGCCTTCCCCTCACCTCTTCCCCTCCTGGTCACAACCCCCCGCCCCACAGGTTCATCGCTGCATGCGACCGGTGTTCATGATGTGGACGGTGGGGCAGAGATTACAAAACAGCAGCCGGCAGCTCGGACCCAGCCCCTAGATTTGCTGTTTTGCCCCATTTTGTTTAAGCTCTCCTTTACATATGGTTAAATTCAGGCTTTTTAGCATATGGTCATAGGAGCTTTGATAAAACTCCCTTTGCACAACCGCCACCAGGGTGCTGAGTGTTTCCATCATCCCCCAAAGTCCCTCCTGCCTCTTCGTGGTCAAGCTGTCCCCAACCCTCAGCTGCTAGCAGCCACTTGATCTGTTTCTGGTCCCTGTAGTTGCGCTTTTTCGAGATGGCTTCTTTCACCTGGCTGAATGCGGGTGAGATTCCTGCACATCCCTGCGGGTACCTCAGCATTGCTGCGTTTCCCCTTAGATGGGGGTGTGCGTCAGTTCACCACAGTCCCGCCTGGCCGGTCTTCACTATACCTGCCTGTCCCATGGAGCACTGGAGTCCGAATTCCCTTGGTGAAGTATTTGAGAGCAGTGTGGCTTTTGGACAAACATGACCTAGGCTTAAGTCCCTGGCCCCCATAACTGCTCCTCTCCAAGCCTCAGTTTCCCCAGCTATCAAATGGGAGTGCTATTCCAACCTGAAAGAGAAACTGGCAAAGATTTATGAAATACACTAACCTGTGGTAGGTGCCTCTGACCGCGCCTGGCACCTCGGAGATGCTCCGATCGTGTTGGCTCTTGTGGAGATTGTGAGAGGCACCGAGGCCAGTGTGCAGTGGTGCAGTCTGCACACAGGAGCACGTGGCCGGCTTGGGTGGGATGGTTCTAGTCACTTACTAACCATTGTGGTGTCCTGCCCTGTGGGGGAGCATTAATGTACTTGCCATACACCATGCCCTGCTCTGAGGGCACAGGCGGGATATCGATGGAGAAAAAAGGACTCTCATCGGCAGCGATGTTCATCACAGCTTGCTGGCTGCCCAGGTCCGGCCTCTTGTTTCGAGTCGAGGTCAGCAAACTGAAAACATTAAACCTCCCCCGTCCCCCACAAAAAAACCTTGGGGCTCTCATTTCTGTCCTTTTCTCCTGACTTGGCTTTTGTTAATCATGTCCCCAAAGACCTTGAGAAATGACGAATGATCGGCTTTTCCAAATCACTGGTCGTCTCTACTATGAATTGTTTGCATGTTTCAGGAGCTGGAATTCCACAGAGGCTTGATGGGCAGGGAGGAGTGGTGTCGGGAGAGACTCTTGGAGAATTATCCAGGGACGGAGAGGAGGCGGTGGCTTGTTCTCTGCCTCTTTTATGCAGCAGAACTTTCAGAAGGAAAAAGCGTGGGTGTTGGGAATTCCTAATGGCAAGAATTCATGGAGACGTCATGTTACATATCTGCTGCTGTGGGTGCTGAGCTTAGCGGCAGATGGGGCCAGCACGGAAATAGTCATATTCCGCCACTTCCTAGTGTGCCAAACACTCACCACTCGCGTCATCTCCCTGGACTGTCACAGCCCCTTCGTGAGGAAGGCAGGGCCAGAATTCACCTTCCAGAACCAAGACTCAGATGCCAGGTGACTTGCCCAGGGTCCCCATACCAAGAAGCAGCGACATGGGTGGTCCCGGGACTTAAGCCACGGGCTCTGCCTCCTGCTTTTTCTGCTATAGCATGGGTTGGGCGTGTGATGTGATTTGGAAGCTGCTGGGGACTCTGTGTGGGGTTATGGCCTGCCTGTCCCGCAGCGGGGTTGCTGGAAACTTCCTTGGGGACAGGTTGTTGCTTCTTGTGCATTAGGTATCACTCCCTTCCCTGCCTCCCTTGGTGCCTATAAGTCATTTAATGTCCAGTCGCTGGCAAATGCCTTTTTATCTCTGTGTCACCTTAGTTTCCTCATTGTCATATGGACATAATTGCCACTGTTCATGTGCTCGACACACAGGAGAACTCCCTTTCTCTCTCTCTCTCTCTCTCTTTTAAATAGAGATGGGGTCTTGTTACGTTTCCCAGGCTTGTCTCAAACTCCTGGGCTTAAGTGATCCTCCCACCTTAGCCTCCCAACATGCTGGATTATAGGCATGAGCCAAGGCATCTGGTCCAGGACAACTCCATTAATTGAACCCTCGGCTCCCCCTCTCTTATGATTGAGTAGGAACCATGGATTGGCAACACGGAGGTACTGGTGACCTCAACTAAGGCTGCTTCCTTGTGAATGGGGGAGAATGCCCGATGGGAGTGAGTTCAAGACGCAATGTGGGGAGAGGACCAGGAGGTAGCCAATAGAGTTCACTGTGTAAAGGCGTTCATCTATCAATGGGAGCAGAGAAGCAGGACAGTAGCTGGGGGTTCACGTGGTTCTGGCAAGGATTTTTTTAAATGGCGAGCAAAGCTTTCAGCTGCAAGTGAGAATGGGGAGTTGGGCTGGAGAGGAGGAGGAGCAGAAATAGCTGCTAAGACCTCATTTTTGCTTACTGAGAAGATGAGAAATTGTGACCTGCAGAAGGCATCTAGCGTTGTTTTATTGGGCCCCAGAGGGAAAGGAAAGGATGGCCCGGGATTTTAAATAACATATCACGGTGTGTGAGTACACATTTCCATCTAGGCTTCCCCTGTTGCTAACGAATAATTAAATAATTTAAATACTTATAAATAATTGAGAGATTCACAGAGTCTTTCTTTCAGCCCAGAATGTCCCGTGTATCCGTGCATTTTGGGCTGTGCATGTGTTGTGAGAGTGAAGGGGAACATGAGAGTCTCTCTTTCCAGATGAGTCCGGTCCTGCACGCTCTCTCCCAGGACGCCAGGGACATCTGGGGCTTTTTCCTCTGCTGGTGACCAAACCTGCCCCTGGCTTCCGTCTTCAGTTCCTCCCAGTTCTTTAATTCCTTAATCCAGGCTTTGCTGCCTCCCTTCCCCTCCAGTCCACCCGCCACCCTCCTCATCTGGGTCTCCATCAGTTCGCAGTAGATCTAATAGAGGCGCTTCCCCAGCCTCCCTGACTCCAGTCTCTCCCTGCCCCTATTCATTCTGCCTAAGTAATGTTGAAATCCTGCATCGCTCATGCGGCTGAAGTACACTAGTGTCTTTGGTTCTGCATAAAATATAAATGGGACCTGAGTTCACTTCATTTCCCCAGGACAGACGCCGTGCGCACAGAAGGCAGGTCTTGTTCTCAGAACACCCAAGTTCTTTTTCACTGTACCTTTTTTAATGCATCCCCATTGCTCTTAGGATAAAGTTCCAATTCCTCATCGCATCTTTCCAGGCTGCATGACTCTGCTCGCTTCCCAGCAACAACCCCCGCCCCCATCAAGGTAAGCAGTTCCTGCCTCGGGACCTTTGCCCTGGCTGTTTCTTTGTCCTGGAATCCTCTGTTCTGTCTCTTCACATACCTGGGTCTCACCTCAGCTTCAATGCCACTCCTCCAAAAGGCTGTTTCTTTGCAAGCCCTAGTCCACTGCTCTGGCTTATTTTCTATCCTGTCATTTTGTTCACTTGCTTCGTGGAATTTGCCACAATTTGAAGCGACTTTGCTGATTGATCATCTGTCCACCCACGGGGTGCCAGCTCTGCAGGGCTCTTCCTCCCTTGGCCACTGCCATTCCCCCAGTGCCTAGAGCAGGGCCCCAGTCAAGAGGGGGCTCGACAGTATTGTCGAGTGTGACCGGCCCTTGCCCTTGCCTGTCACTGCACCCCTGTGCAGTGCAATCCATCCTGTCTGTTTTGTTCACCGCTGTACCCCCAGTGCCTGGAGCCATGTCTGGCACATAATGTTTGCTCAGTAAATAATCCTTGAAAGACGAGTTGAATTTAAAACCCACATTCAGCTCCCCTTGATCTCAGAATTCAGCCTTGACTGCCTGATGCGTTGCTAACTTCCTCTCAGGTTCATCACCAAATGGGGCTCTTTCCTACTATTTATGAAGTCACCAACTGTGGATACTTCAGAAGGGCTCCACTCATAAACTGCTTGTTTTTGAGACAGAGTCTCGCTCTGTTACCCAGGCTGGAATGCAGTGGCATGATCTCGGCTCACTACAGCCTCTGCTTCCTGGGTATAAGCAAATCTCCTGCCTCTGCCTCCTGAAATAGCTGGGATTACAGACATGGGCCACCATACCTGGCTAAGTTTTGTATTTTTAGTAGAGATGGGGTTTCGCCGTGTTGACCAGGCTGATCTCAAACTCCTAACCTCAAGTGATCTGCCCGCCTCAACCTCCCAGAGCGCTGGGATTACAGGCATGAGCCACTGTGCCTGGCCGCAATGCATGAACTTCCATGAGGGAAGTAGCGGTAGCTCCATCTTACAGGTGAGGAAGAGCAAGGCCGAGGAAGCCTGTAATGTGCCCTCTAGCCCCGCGACTGCTAAGAGGTGGGGTTATTCATTCGTG
Source organism: Saimiri boliviensis (assembly GCF_048565385.1). NCBI lineage: Eukaryota > Metazoa > Chordata > Mammalia > Primates > Cebidae > Saimiri > Saimiri boliviensis. Next base: position 114,647,777 of record NC_133457.1, read on the forward strand.
GAGTGCGATGGATTCTAGGTGTTGCCGCTGGGAGGAGGGAACATGGATGAGCCCGTTCCGAGGGGAGTCTCAGGCACTCCGGTTCCCAGGGCGGGAGGGAGGTTCCTGGAAATGAAACTTATGCTTGAAGGATGTGAAAATATGAACCATGCATTGGGCGGGTGTGGACCAGGAGGGAAAGGTTTCATGCAGAGAGAATGGTGTATGCAAAGGCTTCAAGCCAAGAGCATAGGAACCACTGGGGGGAAGCGAGCAGAGGAGAGCATGATATTTTCCCGATAGCAACTTTCCTTTTTATAGCGGTTTATGTTAAGTTATAACTCACACACCGTAAGACTCACTCCTTTAAGTGTGGAATTCAGGAGTCATCAGTACGTTCACAGTAGTGTAGACATAGCCACTATTAATTTCAGAACGTTTTTCAGTATCCCAAAAAAGTCATTGCCCGTTGCACCAACTCCCTGAACCCATGGCCACCATGGTCGACTTTCTGAATCCATGGCTTGGCCTACCTGGACATCTCACATAAATGGAATCTTAGTCCTTGTGACTGGCTTCTTTACTTAGCAAGTGTGTTGTATATTTTTAGAACATACATATAACATAAAATTTACCGTCTTAACTTGGTGGTTGTTATTGCTGTTCCCAGGCTGGAGGGCAGTGATGTGATCTCAGCTCACTGCAACCTCCGCCTCCCAGCCTCAGGTGATCCTCCCACCTCAGCCTCCTGAATAGCTGGGACTACAAGTGCATGCATCACTGTACCCGGCTAATTTTTGTATTAATTTTATATAATTTTTGTAGAAATGGGGTCTCACCATGTTGTCCAGGCTGGTCTCGAACTCCTGAGCTCAAGTAATCTGCCCACTTCAGCCTCTCAAAGTGCTGAGATTACAGGGATGAACCACTCCACCTGGTCTATTTTTACTTTTTTTTTTTTTTAATGTGGTAAAATACATGTAACATAAAATTTACCATCATAACCATTTTTAAGTGTACAGTTAGGTGACATTAAGTACGTTCAGATTGTCTTGCTACCATCACCACCATCCATGTCCAGAACTCTGTCTTGCAAAACTGAAACCATACCTATTAAGTGCTTCCATACCTATTAAGTGCCAACTCCCCACTTCCTCCTCTTCCCAGCCCCTGGCAACCACCATTTTATTTTCTGTCTGTGAATTTCACTACTCTGCGTTTAATATCTCACAGTTTGTCCTTCTGTGTCTGGCTTATTTCACTTGGCATTTGTCCTCAAGGTTTCATCCACGGCATAGCCTGTAACTTGCTCCCAGCCCCATAACTGCAAAGAGGTAGAGCCATTCATTTGTGCAGCACGAATATGGACTGTGTGTCCGTGTTTCCTTCCTTTTGTAATGTTTCAGTGTGTGTATATTTCACATTTTGTTTGTCTGTTCATCCACTGCTGGCCGCTTGGTTGCTTCTACCTCTTGGCTACTGTGAGTCATGCTGCTATGAACACGGGCGGGCCAATATCTGTTCCAGTCCCTGCTTTCAGTTCTTTTGGATATCTGTATACATAGAAGTAGAGGGAGGATGACTTTTTAAAATAAAAGCCCTCCTGCCATTTTCTTAAAAGTGTTTGCCCTGGGGTGGCTCGCCCCGTCAACAAAGTGCCCCTTTGTAGCATTGTTTAATTACATGACTGCAACCAGTGTCCTGTTCGCACACAGGGATGCGCCACACGCACCTCCTCTCCTTCACAGAGTTGGGAACACACTGTGGTTGTCACTTAGTTGGTCTGATGAGATGAGAGAGGCACATGGGCTCCGGGTTGGCTATGTGTTGATGGCACTGGCCATTTCCAGGCCTTGCTCTTCTGGGTCAGAGCTGTCTTTGGTGTAAGTGGGTTCTGGTAATAGAACCCCTGTTATCACGAGAGCTGCATCAGTCTGTTTTGCATTGCTATGAAGCAATACCTGAGGCTGGGTAATTTACAAAGAAAAGAGGTTTATTTGGCTCACTGCTCTGCAGGCTGTACAGGAAGCACACACCAGCATCTGCTTCTGGGGAGGGCTTCAGGAGGCTTATAATCATAGCGGACGGTGAATGGGGAGCAGGTGTGCAGCATGGCAAGAGAGTGAGCAAGAGAAAAGGGAGGAGGCGCCGGGCTCTTTAAACACCAGCTGGCATGTGAACTAACAGGAGAACTGACTCCGTACTGTAAGGAGGGCACAAGGCATTCATGAGGAAATCCACCCTCATGACCAAAACACCTCCCACCAAGCTCCACCTCCGACATCGGGGATCACATTTCTATGGGAGGTTTGCAGAGGACGCACATCCAAACTATAGCCAACTCATATTTATTGCATCCTTAGAAAGTGCTGGGCTTTGTACCAAGCAGTATGTGGGTTATTCAATCAGTGTGATATTTATGAGGTATGTAAGATGATTCCCGTTTTACAGATAAGGTCACTGGGGCACAGAGAAGGAAAGCAGCCTGCTCAGGGTCACGCAGCCAGCGTAAGACAGATTCACAATTTGAGTGCAGGCACCCTGGCTCCAGAGCTCATGCCCTTGTCCACTGAAATAAGCAATATGGCAGGCTGGCGAAGAGCCCAGGATTAGCCATTTGCAAGCCCTATGACCCTGGAAATATCGTTTAACCTCTCAGTGTCACCATCCATAAAATGGGGACAATGCAGTACGCACTTGAGAGATTGTCCTGAGAGTTCAATGAGATGGTGCGTGCGGAGTTGGCGCGCTTGGAGTTTCACTAACTATCAGTTCCTATCCCGGGGCGGGGCAGGGTTGAGCAGGCCCTTCCATGCCCTGGCTGGACCTTGGGTGTTAGTGTGTTCGTGCACTGTTCTTCAAAGCTGAGGCCAGCATGGGGAACATGCTTTAATGATCTCCCATCTAGGCATTCGGTATCCAGGATGCTTGGATGTTTGCCGAGGCTGCTGGGAAGGTGAGGTGCCTTAGAGGCCCCTGCTAGTAGCTCTCGTCCTTGCTACAACCCTAAATGATTGCTCTTCTCCTGAGGCCCCTGCTTGCTCTGCCTGGTGTAGGAGCCAGGCTTGGGACTTGTCTCTGCGGCCCAGGGCTATTTCATTCAAGTTGGTGGACTCTGATTTTAATTGACCCTTGTGTGCCCAAGACTATTTTCCAAGGGCACAGGAAAATGGGTCGTCATGCCTGAGTTTGTCCTCAGAGCTAAGTTCCAAATGGTCTGTGGCTCCTGGGGATAAGCAAGAGTCATGGAAAGACCTTTCGCGAAGTCTCAGTGAGATGGGCTCATTCCAGGCACTGAGTTCTAGTCCCAGGATTCCATTTCTCTCCAGCTCATGGTGGCAAAAGGCCTGTCAGATGGCACTGGTGTTGAAAAATCTTAACCAAACACGAGGGGCAAATTTCAAGGATGGCTGTTACTCAGCAGGTTTCTGTGGCAGGCTGGCATTCCCCCTTTCCCTTTGACTCTCTGTGACAACAAGCATGGATCACGCTGGCCTTGACAGAAACCCTCATGTAGCTGAAGACCCTCTCCCTGAGAAGACCCTCTCCCTGACATGCAGTAGCTCATTCTGTGTTTGACATTCCCTTCTTTCCTTAACCCAGAGAGATCCTGACATTCCAGCAAAACCAAAATGAATCAAAACAGTGGTTTGACATCCTTAAAACAGCATGTCTCGGCCAGGCGCAGTGGCTCACGCCTGTAATCCCAGCACTTTGGGAGGCTGAGGCAGGTGGATCACAAGGTCAAGAGATCGAGACCATCCTGGTCAACATGGTGAAACCCCGTCTCTACTAAAAATACAAAAAATTAGCTGGGCATGGTGGCGCGTGCCTGTAATCCCAGCTACTCAGGAGGCTGAGGCAGGAGAATTGCCTGAACCCGGGAGGCGGAGGTTGCGGTGAGCCGAGATCACGCCCTTGCACTCCAGCCTGGGTAACAAGAGCGAAACTCCATCTCAAAAAAAAAAAAAAAAAAAAAAAAAAAACCAGCATGTCTCAAAGTGTGGTCCATTGTCCAGCAGCACCAGAATTACTCAAGTGTAGAGGGCCACTAAAAAGGTAATAATAGCCACCCCCCCAACCCCCACCCCGGGCCAGACTCCAGGTGCGCCGACTCAAAAATCAGCTTAGCAAGGGTGCTTTAACACACGTGTGTTCAGCTGTGGCTCAGACACCACAAGCCATGTTGCTCATAGGGATGTGATTTGCTGAAAAGGCCAGCAAATTTTGGTAAAGTTCTGAGCAAAAGAAAGTACAATACTCCCTTGTTTACATGGTAATGCTAGGTACATTCCTGGAAGAGTCATGTACAGAGAAATCATGCCCAAAATACTTTGTGCGAAATGGAATCAGGCTTGGCCTCAGATACTTGTAAACATGTGTTTTACTTGGGGAGTGTGGGGGACTTGTGGCAATCCTCTCTTCCTGCAGGACTGTGCTGTGCATGGCAGGGCAGTCGGTAGCCCTCGCGCTCACCCTCTAAATGCCAGTGGTGCCTCTAGAATGTTCCTGTGAATTTTCCAAATGCCCTGCCGGGGGAAGTTCCATCTCTGTTGACATCTACTGGGGCAGTGGAAAGGCCAGGCTTAGAACGAAGCCTCCACTGATTCCCTGCAGCATCCTTGAGTCAGCTAACCTCACCGAACCTCTGTTCTCTGACATGGTGAGATATGCCAGGCACGGTGGCTCACGTATGTAATCTCAGCACTTTGAGAGACTGAGGTGGGAGGATAGCGTGATACCAGCCTGGGCAACATAGCGAGATTCCAGCTTTAAAAAATTTAAATTAAAAAATGAGCCAAGCGGTGGTGCATGCCTGCAGTTCCAGCTACTCTGGGGGCTGAGGCAGGAGGATCGCTTGAGCCCAGGAGTCCGAGGTTACAGTGAACTACTGTGATAGCACCACTGCGCTACAGCCTGGGTGACAGAGCAAGACTCCATCTCTAAAAACAAAATAAAAATAAGTAAAATAAAATGCGGGGGAGGATAATAAACCTTCCCTCTTAAGAATTGTTTGAGGGTTAAATGATCTGGTGTGTGGGCCATCCCTAACACAGTCCACCCTGAATACCTGCTGTGTTTTGCTCGATTCCAGGGCAAACGTGTTCTAGAAAGGACCGGGTAACAAATATCTTTGGCTCTGGGGGCTATATGGCCGGCCTGTCTTGCTACTTCTCAACTCGGCCGGTGTTGCTGAGAAGCAGCCATGAATGAAACGTAGCAAAGGTGCAGCTGTGTGCCAATAAAACTTTATTTGCAAAGTCAGGTAGTAGGCCAGGTTTGGCCAATGGTCTGATCCCAGGTCTATACCCATCAAAGGCCTGTATGCTACCTCTCCATCTGCTCGGCTGGATTATACTCTCCCTAGAGACCCATGTTTTCCATTTTGTCATAATACATCTGGAACAAGAAGGTTATCAGACTGCGTCTGGAGCAGGCACTTCCCACAGGCAGTTGCAGGAGATTAGGATGTATCAACAGAGCGTCACCTTTGTCCTCAGCCAGCTGCCTTCAGGGACCGACCGGTTCAGGGAGAGGGGAAAGGTGCAGAGAGATCTCAGGAGGAGAGTGTGGGTGAGGCACGGGCAGCATCCCTGTTCTGGGCCCCAAGCCTCCTGTCTAGCACATAGCACATTCCCAGGGTTTCTGAGCATTCTTGGAATTTCAGAGGGAAATCTCAATTTCTCCCTTGTGTTAATTTCCCAAAACGAAGTTATCCAGCACACTGATTGGAACCCTGGAGTTACTGATCTCAAATAAAGTTTATCTGCATGTACTGCTTCTGTGGCAAGTTTTAGAGTTTCTCATTTAAATTTTGGAGATGGGCTTGGGAGAAGCAGAAAGAGAGAGAAGGGAAGGTAGTTTGAGGCCTCAACTTGGCAGCCTGCAGGTCAGCTTCTGCCCAAGGACAAGTTTGTTGTGCTACTCACAGGAATGGTCTGCCTGCCTAAAAAAAAACAACAGGTTCCCATAGTAATCCATCTTTTGAGCTTCTGAAAAGCTGGCAGCCTCGGGGATCCAGGACTGTCTTCCACAGGGCAACGACTGATGGGTGGGTGGGAGCGAGAGGGGCTGTCTTTTGGGGCTGCAGGCTGTCCAGCAACGAATGCTCCCCCACCCTCAGCCTTGTCCCGCCTCCTACCTGCTTCCTCTGCAGGGCCTCCGTGGGCATGTGGGTTTCAGACCTTGGCCTCCCGAAGGAATGGATAATGAGGTCTTTCATTAGCTGCCACACTGCCTAGAAGACAAGAGGCAAAGCCACCTGGGCCCTGGAGCAGCCTCCTGCCTGCATCGCTCCCTACAATTGGTTCTCCATGGAGCAGACGGAGGAATTGGTCTAAACCCGCTGATGAGTTAGCTGCTGTTTTTCATTACTTTTGGGGCAAAGACCCAACTCGTTGACCCACCTACAGGGACCCGGGTGGACTCTCTGCCCCTCTCCCTGGTTGCCTTTCTCCCCTTATCCTCCCTGTGTCTTCCCTCAAATGCCATATTCCAGACATGCTGGGCTGCTTTCAACTCCTTAAACAGCTTGGTAAGCCCTTTCCTGCCTTTATAGTCTCAGATTTTACATGCACAAATTTGCAGAGACGGGCATTTTAGTTAGGATTGGGTCGAGCTCCAGTTAACTGAAATTCAAAACAAGGGAAAGGGATGCTTCTTTCTCTGCCGTAATTATCTGAGCTCAGGCACCCAGGGCTGGGAGGTCTGGCAGTTCTGAGTCAATGCTATAGACACCTGGACCTTTGCCCTGCTGTGTGTGGCCTCTTGATCCAATATGGAAGCATGTACGTTCCAGGCCCACAAGACTGAGAGGGAAAGGAATGGCGAGGACCGAGGGGAACTGCACACCATCTCCTAAAGAGGCTCCTGGAAGAGACCTGACGCAAGGCAACTCTACTTCTCACTAATACTGGCGAATAATGCAGGGCCATACTGAGTTGCAAGGAAGTCTGGGAAATGTAGTCTTCATTCTAGGAAGCCATATTCCCAGCCAAAGTTTAGTGGTCTATTACCACAGAAGAAGGCGTAACAACTGCTGCGTACCAGCAAGGGACTCCTATCATCTCAATGTTCTTTGCCCACCAGCATTGTTAAAAGCAGGATTTGGATTCAGAATTATCTGCTCCCAAAGCTGTGCTCATAACTTTTGCAGCATTGCTTCCTGACACGCAACACACAGTTAGGATTTAACAAAAGTCCATAAAGAATTGAGATGTAGATTTTGGGCTTGGACATGATTGCAAAGTATTGGTCTGTGTGTGCAGCTCATTTCATTCATTTTCTTATGAGGAGAATACTGGATAACTCTTAGAATTTATTAAATCTGACTGGGTGTGGTGGCTCACACCTGTAATCCTAGCACTTTGGAAGGTTGAGGTGGACCGATCACTGGAGGTGATTCTGAAATTCAAGACCATCCTGGCCAATATGGTGAAACTGTCTCTACTAAAAATATAAAAATTAGCCGGCTGCGGTGCTCACCTGTAATCCCAGCTACTCAAGAGGCCGAGGCAGGAGAATCTCTTGAACCTGGGAGGCAGTGGTTGCAGTGAGCCAAGATCGTGCCTCTGCTTTCCAGCTTGGGCAACAGAGTGAGACTCTGTCTGAAAACAAACAAACAAAAACACCCAAAAACATTATGAAATCTTAGAACTGGAGGAAATGGCTTTTCTTTTTAAAATTTAATTGACTTTATTAGGTATAATGCATATATCATAAAAAGCACACACTTAAAAATGAGTTTGATGGCCGGGTGTTGTGGCTCACGCCTGTAATCCCAGCTCTTAGGGAGGCAGAGGCGGGAGGATAGCTTGAGCCCAGGAGTTCGAGACCTGCCTGGGCAATATAGCGAGACCCTGTTCTCCACACACACAAAAAAAAGACAAAAAAAAAAAAAGCGTAAAAATGAGTTTGATAAATTTTAGCAAATGTCAACACTCTTGTAACCATCATCTCAATCAAGATGTAGAACATTTCCATCCTTCCAGAAAAATTCCCTAGTATCCCTTGGTGGGCAACCCCCATCCCCCATCTTATTCCAGGCACCCACCAATCCATTTTTCTTTTTTAAAAAAATAAATAAAGACAGGGTCGTACCATGTTGCCCAGGCTGGTCTTGAACTCCGGGGCTCAGGCAATCCTCCTGCTTCAGCCTCCCAAAGTGCTATATGAGCCACCACGTCTGGGCACCAATCTGGCCACCAATCCATGTTCTATCATTATATGTTAGTTTTGCCTGTTCCTAAAGTTTATATGTATGGACTCTTACCACTTGGAATGATTCCACTCTTTATATCTGGCTTCTTTCATTCAGTGTTATGTTTCATGCATAATTCATGTCACTGCTTCTATTGGTAGTTTGTTCCTTATTATTACTACTGAGTCACATTCCATCCTTTGAGTATACTTCAAATTGTTTATGGATTCACCTGTTTATTTCTATTGATTGTTTCCAGTTATTGGCTATGATGAGTAAAGCTGCTATGAACATTGACAGACAAGCCTTTTTGTGGACACATATTTTCATTATCTACTATAAATACTTCAGAGTGAAATTGCTTGGTCATATGATAAGTATATATTTACCTTTACAGTAAATGCTAAACTGTTTTCCAAAGTGGATTTACCAGTTTACATTTCCACCTGCAGTGTGTGGAAGTTTCCTACATCTTCACCACACTTGGTGTCCTCAGGTATCTTTAAAACTTTTGCTATTCTACTCGATATGTAGTAGTAGTTCGTTGCAGTTTTAGCTTGCACTTCCCTGATGACTGAAGATCTTGAGCATCTTTTCAATGTGTTTTTTTTTTTTTGCCATCTGCATGCCTTCTTTTTTGAAGGGTCTGTTCAAGTCTTTTGTTTGTTCTACTATTGCTATTTTCTCTTCTCATTGAGTTGTAAGACTTCATTATACATTCAGAATACAAGTCTGTTATCAGATAAATGTATCGAGAACAGATAAATGTATCGTGAATGTTTTCTCCCAGTTTGTGGATTGCCTTCTTTTCTTCTTGGGATCTTTCGATGAACAGAAGGTTCTCATTTTTATTAAGATCAGTTTATCCATTTCTTCTTTTATGATGGGTGCTTTTATGTCATGTTTTTGAAACATACTACTCACCTGTTGTGTAGATAATCAGGAAATGTTTCAGTGGTTGAATTTCATCAGAGTAGTTGGAGTGTGACAGTTCATGAAGACGTGACCTCCCTGGACTCTCTTTGGTATCTGGGGTCCATGTTGTGTGGCTGCTTCTAACGCTGGTCCCCTAACACACTAGGAGTCAGGCTGATGAAGAGCCCAGATCAGTGTGTTTGTGTGTTTGTCATGGGGAGAGGGGAGGAGAGAACTGAGTTCTTTTCTTTGCCGAAACACTAGGGGAAAAATAAAACCCAAGCAAACGTTTTTCATGTTCACTGGGTGAGGTTTCTCCAGTTGCCTTCCTGCCCTGATATTCTTGGGAAGTGTTGCCTCATAAATATTGAATGGCATTGGTACCTTCTGCGCGTGCCGCCGGCAACTGCTTCCTGGAAATGAATTTGGAGTCTTGCGGTAATTACCCCTGGAAGTGTTCATTCAGGTCTGAGAGCAGATTAAATAATGAATAGGAATGTCATTTATTCATTCCAATTTAGAAACCCGTGTCTCATTCTTTTTCTGGATGAAATTGAATGTCAAGAAGGGGAGAAAACTAAGGGGAAGGGGTGACGTGGAAATGGAACGTGAGCAAAGTCTGTCACTCGTGCTATAGAAGACCAGACACGGGGACTCGGATGGGGAAGTGGCCTCTGCTCCTCCAAACACTGAGCCCAGTAGCAGAACTGTGAGGGTGGAGCAGGTCAGACAGGCAGCCAGGGATGTGCCCACAGGCCCTTTTGTCCTTGCTCCTAGACCATCCTTATTTCTCATCTTTTTGACATTTTTCCCTCGGAGAAAAATTGTAAAATGCAGGAAAGCGTTAAAGAGAAAAGAAATTCATCCATCGTCCCACCCCCTGAAGGCAACTGTTATTAGCATTTTGCAGTATTTCTTTTCCCAGACTTTTTTCTCTGCTGAGCTTTTTTTTCGAAAAAATGTATCTCGAGACCAGAGCAGAAATACAGTTGTACCTCCTACCGTGAGTGTCAGTGCATTCTTAGGATGCAAGCAGTCCTGCATGGGGTTGCACACACTCTGTGGATGGGCAGCCCCCGGGCTCTCGGACCCTTCTCCATCACTGTACTCGCAGTGCCCAGCATGGTGCCTGGCATGTGACAGGCATTTGGTAAGCCTGTGTTGGATGGATGGGTCGCTTTTAGTGCCTGAGTATTGGTCCTTAGTAACAGCAGCCAAGAGGATAGGGTGCTTGTGGGGTGCCAGACGCATGCGAAGAACTTTACAGCATCTACCTCAGTTAACCTGCACATCACCTTCCTATGAGATTTATTTTCGTGGCTGAGAACACAGACCCTGGAGTAAGTCCGGCAATGTGGAGTCGTGCTTGAGAACTTGTGCTTTGGAGTTAGACTACCTGGGTTTTAGCCACGTAACCTAGGGTAAATCACTTACCCTTTCTGAGCCTCAGTTTCTTCATGTATAAAAGGACTCCAGTAATTATATCTACCTTGTAGGACTGTCAAAAGAATTTGGTGCAATAACTCAGATCAGTATCTGGCAAAGATTTCTAACTAGTTTATTTTATTTTGAGACAGAATCTCCCTCTGTCGTCTGGGCTGGAGTGCAATGGCACGATAGTGGCTCACTGCAACCTCTGCCTCCTGGGTTCAAGCGATTCTCCCATCTCAGCCTTCCAAGTAGTTGGGACTTCAGGCATGCACCACCACACCCAGCTAATTTTTTTTGTGTATTTAGTAGAGACAAGGTTTTTCTGTGTTGGCCAGGCTTGTCTTGAACTCCTGACCTCAAGTGATCTGCTTACCTCGGCCTCCCAAAGTGCTGGGATTATAGGTGTGAGCCACCACGCCTGGCCAGGACCTGGCAAAGAGAAAGTAGTTTGAAATTGTTAGCCATAAGTACTAACCTTCATCATCTGAGTAATCTTGAACAAGCCATTTTACCTTTGAGATTAATTTCTTCATCTGGAAGATGGGGAGAGTAGCTGTGATCATTGAAATGAGATAAACCATGTGAAGAGCCCAGCCCAGAATTTGTCTCATTGCAGAAACTCCCCCGAAGAATAGTTATTTATAGTCTCTCAAAAAGCAGGATCTATCTAGCTCCTACTCCTCCTTCAAAACTTATCTCAAGGGTCACCTCCTCCTGATGGCTTCCTTGATTTCTTTTCCTTCTGCTTCCCTGCATTCCTCCAATGCTTTCAGCCATTCTCTAACACAGCACTTCCCATGCTGTCCTATAATCTTGGTTTGAAGTAGTCTGTGTCCTCCACTGCACCCCAAACAGCCATTAATCACCACTGTATCCCCAGACTCCAGTATCTGGCACACGGCAGGTGGTCTACACAGTATTTTTGGGGTGAAGCTGTGATGATGCATCGGGGAAAGGCTTTGAGGGCAGGCAGCCCGGGGGGTGAGTGCTTCTATTGAGTCATCTCTGAGGGGCGATGTTAATGAAGTTCTGGAAAAATTAGCTGCTTCTTATCAATTCTAACTCTGGTAGTGTTTTGCTTATCTGCCTTTTTCTGACTGAATTCAAAGTTGGATGGGAGGGAGAGAAATCCGTCTGGGTGACTCCAAGTTAACAAGCTGTAATGATGTGCTGGGAACAGTGTAGCTTGGAGCCATCAATTTGCAGGTGGAGAGGGCAGAAGTGGGAATGTAACTGCTCTCGACAGGGCTTGACAAGGGATAGAGGTGAGCAGATTCTGGGTTTTTAGTGTAATTTTCATACAATGCAATGTGCCCATTTACTTGTACAGGCTGAGTTTTGACAAATGCATACACCCATGTACTCACCACCACAATCAAGATGTGACGCTAGTCTGTCACTCCAGAAGAGTCCTCCTGCTCTGTGTCACCCTCCCCCCACCCCACCTTAGGCAACTACTATGTTCTTTCTGTCACTGTAAATCTATTTTGCCTGTTTTAGGATTTCATATAAATGTAATCATACAGAATGTACCTTTTGTATCTGACATCTTTCATTCAGCATAAATGCTTTTGTGATTCATGTTGTTTTTAAGGTAAGATATAGTTCAGTTTCATCCATATACCAGTCTCCAGGGCCATAGATTTGTCAGTCATGTGCTATGTTCTTAGGCTGATTCTTCAATAACTGGCTTAAACGTACTGTCCTGCAACATTCCTTTCCTGACTTATCCCCGGATTGCTGGCTAGGTTGGTGATAATGCTGTTTAATAACCGCTATTTAATGAGTTTTAAACCAAGTTTAATAAGCCTTTGCCTGACAAAGTTTATTATTATAATCCTCCTCTGAGTTAGGTATTATTCTCCCATTTTAGAGAAAAGGAAACTAATGCTCAGAAAGGTTGAGCCACTGAGCTAATACCTCACAGCTAAGTCACAGCGGAGTGAGAGTTTGAATCCGGAACTTTGACCTTAAGAACTGTGCTCATGACCAGTCTGCTGCAGTGCCTCTCAGGGGACCATGCTCTTCATCTATAGCCGGAACATCCCCTTCTTACATTCCTTAGCACACTGTTTCACAGTTATCCGTTTCACTGTCTTTTCCCTCTTGTCAGTCTGGCTTCTTAGTTGCAAATAACAGTATCTACTGTAGCACTTAAGCAGGAAGAAAACTAAAGGAGATGACGTAGCTCACATCATCTCCGGGAGTGCCAGCGTCAGCCTGGAAACTAGGCAATCAGGAATAAAGCTATAATTTTACTGAATACCCCAGCCTCTGCTGCCTCCGACAGCCACACAGCCTCTACAGGAATTAGATTCTCTAGATGCCAGTGTCTTCATTTGCTCACTTTGTGTGTGTGTGTGTGTGTGTGTGTGTGTGTGTGTGTGTGTGTCAGGGTCTCACTCTGTTGTCCAGGCTGGAGTACAGTGGCGTGATCTCAGCTCACTGCAACCTCTGCCTCATGCCTGGGCCTTCAAAAGTGCTAGGATTACAGGTGTGAGCCACTGTGCCCAGCCATTTGCTCACTTCTGAACTGAAATATCACATGGCACTATCTGATTGGTGGAGTCTGTGCCACATGATGAGGTCTCAGCTACAAGGAATGCTGGGAGAATGAGTCTTGCTGGAAGGATAATGTTTTTTGTTTGTTTTGTTTGTTTGTTTTTTTATGGGGAGGTTGTTTTATTTTTTTGTCTGTATTCTTATAATGTTTTTGTCTGGTTTGGTGTTAGGGTAATGCTGGCCTTATCAAATGAGTTGGGAAATAGTCTATTTTCTGGAGGAGATTATATAGAATTGGTATTATCATTTTCTTAAAATTTTTGGAAGAATTTGCCAGTAAAACCATCTGGGCCTGGAGTATTCATTTTCTTTTCTTTTTTTCTGGAAGGTTTTAAACTCCATATATGATTTCTTTAATGAACATATTTAATGGACAATTCAGGTTAACTGTTTCTTCTTGGGTGAGTTTTAATATTTGGTATCTTTCGAGGAATTGTTTCATTTCATCTAAGTTGTTGAATTTAAGGAAGTGGAGTTGGCCACAGTATTCCATTATTATCCTTTCAGGTCTGTGGCTTCAGAAGCGATGTGCCCTCTTTCATTTCAGATATTGCTAATTTGTTTCCTCTGTCTATTTCCTTGGTCACTGTTGCCAGAGATTTATCAGTGTTATCCGTCTTCTCTAAGAATGAGCTTTGGTTTTATTATTTGTCTCCATTCTTTTCAATTTTATTGATTTCTGCTTTACTCTTTGTTTCTCTTTCCTTCTGCTTTCTTTGAATTTAAATTTGCTCTTCTTTCTCTGGGTTTATTGAAGTAGAAGCTTTGGTTACTGGTTTTAGCTTTTTCTTTTTTTCAAATATAAGCATTTGAATGCTGTAAATCTAACCATGGCTTTAGCTGCATTCCATGAATCTTGATATGTTTTATTTTCATTTTCCTTCCATCCAAATATGTTTTAATCTCCTTTCCCACTTCCTCTTAAGTCTCAATGAGTTATTTAGAAGTGCATTGTTTAATTTTCAAATATTTGGCGGATTTTCCAGCTGTCTTTCCCTTATTGTTTTCTAGGCCAGTTTTGTTATAATTCAGGAACAAAATTGTTATGATTACAATTCTCTTAAATTTGTTAAGGTTTGCTTTATGGACCAGATTGTGATGAGCGTGTTTATCTCGGTGAGTCTTTCACACACACTTGAGGCAAATGTGCATTCTTCTGTTGTTGGATAGACTTTTATAAATGTGAATTAGGTCCAGTTGGTGGGTGATACTGTTTGTCTTCTGTCAATACTGATTTTATGCCTCTTTGTTGCATCGGTCGTTAAGAGAGGAATGCTGATGTTTCCAACTATATTTGTGGATATGTCTTTTTCTCCTTTCAGTTCTATTACTTTTGTGTATTTTGATGTTCTGCTACTGGGTACATACATGTCTAGAAGTGTTATGCCTCCTTAGAAAACTGATACCTCTACTGTTACGCAAAGCCATCTGATTGATTTTTCTCCCTGAAACTTTGTTCTACATACAAATTACATTAATTACATACACTAGTGTTGTATGAAATTCATATAGTTACTCCAGGTTTTTTGTTTTTTTTTTGGTTGGTGTTTGTGTTTCTGGTACCCTCAATGTACCTACCAAGAAGGCCCGGGAGAAGCAGAGGGAGGAATCTCTTTTTCTAAACATTATACAGCCAATGCGTGTGCGGTGGTGCAGACTCAGAACCTTGTCCATTGCCATACGGGGACCTGGATGAGAATCTCCAGTGAAGCCCAGCACTGCGGGCAGAACCAGCACCCGGTCAAGATCCACGGCCACCTGCAGGCACTGCTATGTCTGTGGTTAGAATTCTCAGGGTGAGACAGGAGTGGTGGGTGCCCACAACAGTCTTGGATGCCGTTGTACCTTGGAAATGTAACCACTCTGTGTTTCCAGCCTCTCCTCACCATGGAGACCATGCAGCACCCTGGGAACTCACCTTTAAAAATGGCATGTGGTGCGTCCACTAGAGGAAAAGCAGAGAATGTAGCTGAAAATGCAATGTTTTAAAAAGAAGCACTTTTATACTCTCCACTGCTGTGTAATTGTGGTATGGGCTGTGAGGGGAAGGGGAAACATTGCAAGATTCAGTTGTTAACAGATGTGTGAAGGGCCTGCAGCACTGCGAGAAGGACTGATGCGAGCAGCTGGGACCAAGGTCCCTCGTGGAGGAGTCAGGGTCAGTTCTGCATCTCGACATCTGGCCATCTCACAATTGTTGGTATTCTTCTGGAGTTTCAGCTTCAACAAGGGCGTAGAAGAATACAGGGAGGGGAGGGATGTCACCAAGAATAGCCTTCCAATTCTAATTGAATATAATCGGAGACAGTCACGCTGGCTGGCTGAAAGCCATCTACTCTCAGAGCTGTGGATGACGGGAGGAAGAGGAAGGAGGGTTGGAAGGACAGAGTGGAGAAGAAAGGCTTTGTCAGCTCAAGCTCTGCTCTGTTCCTGGTCGTGTTGGTGGCAAAAACTAGGGTTAGACAGGCCCGAATTCAAATCCCACCAGCTAGCTGAGTGACTTAGCCATTCTCTCATTCTCTGCCTCAGCTTCCTTATCTATAAAATGGGGATAATAGCTATATTTAGAGTATGGTTGTGAGGATTAAGTGAGCTAATCTATGTGAGTTCGCTCCCTTGTGTCCTTCCTACTCAAAATGTGGTGCACAGACCGGCAGCAGCAGCTTCACCTGGGATGTTGTCGGAATGCAGACTCTCATTGCTTTTCAGCATTTGCCTGGCAGTGAGATCGCGGTGATTCCAATGCATGCTACCATTTGAAATGGACTGTTATGCGGCATTCATCCTTCCACATCGAGCTCATTACATTTTTGAGTCAACTGTATTTTCTGTGGTCCTTTTCTGACATCTTCTAAGACTGTCCCCTCCACCCACATAAAACAGTACTCAAAACACAGAGCAGTTTCAGGATGGCACTTTCTTACAGCTTTGAGAAGCTCTGACTTCTGTGTAGAGTATTAAGACAGAATTCCCTCTTTCCAGCCTCTCCCTACCCGTCCCAGGGATTACTTCATGCATCTGTTAACATTTGTGAATAAATAGCCTTTGGCAACTTAGATCTTATTTTTAAATGCACCTGAGGAAGCCTGTCATTTAAAGAAACCCCGTGGTGAACACTTATGTAAGCAAATAATCACCAACTAATTTACCCATTTTATAAGCTCAATTTTTTTTGCCGATTATGAGGTCAGAACAAATCAGATTGAGCTGTTGGAAGCTTTAGCTCTTAATTAGCAATATTCAGAATACTAACTTTTTTTTGGTGTGGGTAAAATAGTTCCCTTTTTCCAATGTTGATGGGGTGTCAGAATCACCCGTGGAGCTTTATTTTTGTTTTTTACTTTGTAAGTACATAAATCTTAAGTGTATTTCTTAATGATTTTTACATATGTGTACATCTATATAGCTCAAGATATAGAGCATTTTAACACTCCTGAAAGCTCTTTCTTATCCCTTCCTAGTCAATAATACTTCCCCACAGGGTAGCCTCTCTCTGACTTCTATTGCATAGATTAATTTTTTCTGTTCTCGCATCATGTAACAAAATGCATTTCTGTTCTTGCATCATGTAACAAAATCATACAGTAAGTATTCTTTTATTTCTGGCTTTTTTCATCCACCATGTTTCTGCGATTCACCCATGTTGTTGCATGTTACGGCATAGTTTGAGTAATGTTCCACTACTTACAAATGTAACACCGTCTCTTCCTCTGTAGTTGGATTTTTGGATTGTTTGCAGCTACATGCTATGACTAATAGTGTTGCTATGAACATTATTTTACATGTTTTGGTGAATTGAAGTACGTATTTCCATTAAGTACATATCTAGGAATAGAAGTCCTGGGTCACTGGGTTTGTTTATGTTCAGCTTTCTTTCCATCTTTTTGTCTTCCTTTCTGTTTTTTTTTTCCTTCTTTCCTTCCTCCATTCCCTCCCATCATGTATATACACACACAGGGTATATATATGATATGGTTTGGCTGCGTCCCCACCCAAATCTCATTTTGAATTATGGTTCCCATAATCCCCACATGTTGTGGAAGGGAGCTGGTGGGAGGTCATAGAATCATGTGGGTGGTTACCCTCATGCTGTTCTCGTGATAGTGAGTAGTTCTCACGAGATCTGATGATTTTACGAGGGACTTTCCCCCTGCTTCACTCTGCACTTCTGCCACCATGTGAAGAAGGACATGTTTGCTTCCCCTTCCACCATGATTGTAAGTTTCCTGAGGTATCCCCAGCCATGCTGAACTGTGAGTCAATTAAACCTCTTTCCTTTATAGATTGCCCAGTCTTAGGTATGACTTTATTAGTAGCAAGAGAATGTACTAATACACATACACTCTCTTTCTACACACACACACACACACACACACACACACACACACACAGCATCTTGCTCTGTTGCCCCGGCTGGACTGCAGTGGTGCAATCATGGCTCACTGCAGCTTCAACCTCCCTGAGCTCAGGTGATTTTCCCTGAGCTATTCTCAGTCTCTTGAATAGCTGGGACTACAGGCATATGCCACCACTCCTGGCTACTTTTTTGTATTTTTTTGTAGAGATAGGATTTTGCCATGTTGCCCAGGCTGGTCTTGAACTTCTGCACTCAGGTGATCCTCCCATCTCAGTCTCCCAAAGTGCTGAAATCACAGGCATGAGCCACTTCACTAGGCTTATGCTCAGCTTTCACATCTATTGTTAAACACTAGCCCAGGGTAGATGTACCTGTTTATAGCTCAGCAGTCATATGACAATGCCAGTTGTGACATGGAGAGCTTCTTAGAAGTTCCTGGACTCTTCCTGGGACCTATAAAATTGGATTCCTTTTAGAGGTTAGGACTTGGGAAACCGTATTTTTAAATCAGACCTCACTGGTTTTGCAGATAAATCCAATACGTCAGTCTCAAATCACCCAATAGCAGTCTAAAAATAAGCTAATTATCAAGCAAACCAAAATAAAAAGTTTACCTTAATGAACTTATCTGAAATTTTATAACCTAGAGAGGAGATGGATGTGAGTTTGTGTTTTATGCTTTATTTAGTAGTCTTCAGCGGACTCACATATTGAGGAGGAAGGTGTACCATAGTTTGTTAGTGCTTAGGTCTTCCAAAGGCCCTCATCAGGACCCTGAACTATTATTTTCAGGGGTACCGGGAGGGTCCCCCCACTTCCTTCTCCCTAATTTAGCTTCACAGTGCAGGAGATTATTTCCTTTGGATTAGTTCAGCCTCACTCAGCTCTTAAAGTGTAAATACCTTTTCAAAGTGTAACCTGTGCTGTCACGAACACAGGTGTTTGAAATAGTTTCTAAAACAGCTGTTCTTAACCCCTGAGGGCAACTGTGTGTTTCTTGAGGGTGAGAGAGAGAGGATATTTTTGGTTGTTACAATGAGGGAGATGCCGCTGACACTTAGAGGCAGGGATCAGGGACATTAAAAAGGCTTCCTTGAACGAAGCAGTCCTGTGCAGCAAAAGTCTATCCTGTCCCAAATGCCATCTGTGCCTTCCCTGAGAAACACCCATTTTCTTCCAGTGGTAGATGGGAATAGCTAGCTGCTAGGTCCTGAGCTGCAGAACCACAGAGCTGGGGCCCCAACTTGATTTTATCATTTAGTAGCTGCATGACAAGTGACAACCTCTTCAACTTCTCTGTGCCTCAGTTTCTTCATCTGTAAAGTGGGGGAAATAATTCAACTTACCTCCTCGGGTGATAATGAAGGCTAAAGCAGTGATAATGCAGGTAGAGAGCTTAGATAGTGTAAAAAATGTTAGCCCTGTTATTATTTAAAGTTTGTTTTCCGATTGCCTTATCTTTAAATACTTTCTTGCTGCAAGTGGCCTGTTAATTTTCCAGTGTCTATTTCTCCCCCATAACTAGAAAGCCCACTTTCTTCCTATACCTCTTCTCAGAGCTATTTCCCTCTAAATTAATGGTTCCCATTGTAGCAGACTCAGTGCTCACCTTTATAGCATACTTTTAATGTCTCTTTTATCATCGTGATAGAATTCACAGCTAATAAAACCTAGCTATACATAGAATTTCAGAGAAGTGCACGTGTGTGTATGTGTTGCCCTAAGTGTAACATACAGGAGAAATAAAATGAGATGGACTTCTAGCAATTTTTTTTTTTTTTTGAGATGAAATTTTACTCTCGTTGCCCAGGCTGGAGTGCAATGACATGCTCTCAACTCACTGCAACCTCTGCCGCCTAGGTTCAAGTGATTCTCCTGCCTCAGTCCCTGGAGTAACTGGGATTGCAGACATTCACACACCCAGCTATATTTTTTGTGTTTTTAGTAGAGATGGGGTTTCACCATGTCTCAAACTCCTGACCTCAGGTGATCCACCCGCCTCGGCCTCCCAAAGTGCTGGGATTACAGGCGCGAGCCACTGTGTCTGGCCTCTGGTAAAATATTATATATGTCACTGAACAAATGTTCCTGTAAAACTCTGTTTGAAGACAAAAAGTAGTTCTCCTGCTGACATCCACCCATCCGTAACACTGAACAAACAAGACAACAGCTATGAATGCAGAAAGATCCAGAAGTGTGGCAGTGGCCACTCAGTACCGCTGGCATTTCTTTGGGGGATGGGATTTTGCAAAATGGTGAATAGTGCTTCTAAAAGTTTAAAACGGAGAAATGAAATCCCCTCAATTCATATTTACATGGTAGTTACATTCCTGGTAAATCAAGGATTTGTTCAAGTCTTGCAAAAAAATACTTTTTAAACTGTATCAACCAGAGTTACGTGCCAGTAGTTAATTTTGAACAGGCCTTTCTCCCATGTGAATGTCAGGTGTGACATTGCAGACTTGTGTGGGACTTGGGACAGTGCTTTATTGCTTACTGCAGGCCATATAGCATCCTTGTCCCCCCCACCCCCACCCCGCCGCCGCCAGTCACTGACAGAACTTCCCCACAATTTGGTATTTGATACCTTTCTGGGCTTCCAGAATGTTCATTTGTGCTATGAGTAGGGAGTAGATGGGGGTAGAGAATAAAATAGAAGTGGGAGCCATTGAGCTGAGTTGTAATGACGGCCTGAACTAGGACAGGAACCACAGAGGCTTAGGGAGAATAGATGAATCCTGGAATTAGTACCTAGAGATGTCATGGATACCTTTCAGGTTCTTCCTGGAGTAACTTGGTGACCCCATGTATTGCTATGGGGAAGACTAGAGGAAAATCAGGTACGGGCAGAAAGGTCGATAAATCAACCTTGGACATATTAAGTTTGAGATGCCTGTAAGAGATCAGAGTGGAAATGTCCAAAATGTAATCGGATTTGTGAATTTGGGCTTGGAAAGTAGATGTAGACATAGTTTCACCCAGCCTGAAGCTTTAGGGAGGGATGAGGTCTCCTAGAAAGAGGGTGCAGAGGGCTAGGAGAAGAAGGCAGGCCTGAGGCCCTATAGAACCCTGGCATCCAGAGGTCGGGGGGTGAGAGAGCCCACTGGCCCTCCCCACTGCCATTTGTATACATCACGCCTCCTGACTCAGCGGCAGTCTCAGATGCAGGTCTGTGATGAATACATCACTGTGGCTTGTCAAGGAGCGGTGTGTTCTCCCGCCAGATGGTAAGGACTCCGTGCATATTGGTTGATTGGCTGTCCAGAGTTGCGCGTTGATAAAATTGAGCACTTTTGCATTGTATTTGAAAAGAAGCTAAAGCCAGTCTGTATGTGCCATTTGTTTCCCCAGCCTTGATGACATTCAGAAATACTGAGTAAGAAGCTGGTGGACTGGGACTCAGTTGGAGTTCTTCCAAGTTGAGATGCCAGAGGGAGCAGTGGCTGGGGCCACTGGGCACTGGCTGGCATGGAAAGTCCGTAATTAACTTGTTTTGTTTTATGCCTCATGGGGAGGAAATGCTGTCTATTTTAATTTCATGAGCCTCCAACATTGTGAGGTTTCAAAAAGGAAAAGCAATCTCTTATTTTGGAGCCTCAGAGGTCTAGGTCATTAACTTAATGGGGTATTTTGAGATTCTATGACAGCAAATGACTAAGTCAACTTTGCCGCAATGCTACGATGATTATTGCCACAATAATTCAGTGACTTATAGGAATGATTATTGATTCTTACTCAGGTGTCTGTAGATTGCCTGACCAAGGCTATGTTCTTTTGGCCTTGGCTCCAAGCTGCATTCTTTTTGAACCAGCAGCTACCTGGAAGTATGTCTCACAGCAATGACAAAAGTCCAGAAACAGAAGACTACCTGCTTCTGCCCGTGTTTTATCTGCCCAACTCCTATTGGACTCGGGCAATAGGAAATAGGGCACATGGCTAAGCCCGAGGTCAAAGGGTGGGAAAATACCCCCCCTCTTCAAGTGGAGGGACAGCAAAGTCACATGGACAGAGTGATGATGAATTGAGAACCATAATGTAATCTACAAAAGAAGGGATAACAAATTCTCACTGCCTACCAGGACCAAGCAAAGCATGATACACAAGTAAAGATGTTGGATCATAGTGACGCAGGGATATTTTGAGTTCATAAAAATACAGGCATGTTTATCACAATTACAAGACTTATAAAATTTATCCAATTTTTCTGGAAATATTTGGCCCACAGTCTTACATTTTCCCACTTCTGATGAAGACATGGATGTAGAGAATGACTTTTCTACCTTAAGAATACTAAGAGTATTGACAGTGGACAGAGCCAGAGAGGCAATAAGGAGTAGCGAGAGCTGTGGCAAAACAGAAACCAAAACACCTTGTCTGAAAGGTGCAGCTATCACTTGATTTCAGTCCATTGTTATCAGATGGTATATTAACCCATTTTAACACTGCTACGAATAACTCCCTGAAACTGGGTAATTTATAAATCAAAGAGGTTCAATTGACTTGCAGTTCCACAGGCTGCACAGGAAGCATGACTGGGAGGCCATAGGAAACTTACAATAAGGGCAGAAGGTGAAGGGGAAACAGATACATCTCCATGGCAGGAGCAGCAGGAAAAGAGAGTGAAGGAGAATGTGCTGTACACTTTTAAATAACTAGATCTTGTGAGAACTGTATCCTGAGACAGCACTGGGGAGATGGGGCTAAACCATTAGAAACCACCTCTGTGATCTCATCATCTCCTGCCAGGCGCCTCCTCCAATACTCGGGATTACAGTTCCCCATGACAGTTGGGTAGGGACAGAGAGCCAAACCATATCATTTCACCCCTGGCTCCTCCCGCATCTCATATCCTTCTCACATTTCAAAGCACAAGTATGCCTTCCCAACAGTCCCCCCAAGTCTTAACTCATTTCAACATTAACTCAGAAGTCCAACATCTCTTCTAAGACAAGGCAGGTCCCTTCCACCTATAAGCCTGCAAAATCATAAAATAAGTTAGGTGTTACTTTCAAGATACAATGGAGGTACAGGCATTGGGTAAATGCTTCCATTCCAAAAGGGAGATACTGGCCAAAACAAAGCGGCTACAGGCCCCGTGCAAGTCAGGAACCCAGCAGGGCCGTCACTAAATCTGAAAGCTCTGAAATAATCGCTTTGATTACATGTCTCACAGCCGGGGCACACTGATTCAAGGGCTGGGCTTCCAAGGCCTTAAGAGGCTCTGTGCCTGTGGCTCTGCAGGGTACAGCCCCCACAGCTGTTTCCACGGGCTGGTGTTGAGTGCCTGCAGCTTTTCCAGGAGCGTGGTGCAAGCTGTTGGTAAATATACCACTCTGGGGTCTGGAGGACGGTAGCCCTCTTCTCACAGCTCCACTAGGCAGTGCCCCAGTGGAGACTCCAGCCCCCCATTTCCCTTCCTCACTGCCCCAGTAGGAGTCCTCTATGAGGGCTCTGACCCTGCAGCAGACTTCTACCTGAACATCGAGACGTTGCCATGCAACCCCTGAAATCTAGGTGGAGGCTCTCACGCCTCAACTCTTGCCCTCTGCACACCCACAGGCTTAACACCAGATGGAAGCTGCCAAGGCTTAGGGCTTGTAGCCTCTGGAGCAGCAGCCTGAGCTGTACTTTGGCTCCTTTTAGCCACGGCTTGAGCTGAAGCAGCTGTGATGCAGGACACCATGTCTCGAGGCTGCACACAGTAGCAGGGCCCTGGTCCTGTCCCAGGAAACCATTTCTTCCCCCCAGGCCTCTAGGCCTGTGATGGGAGGGGCTGCCTCCAAGGTCTCTGACATGCCCTGGAGGCATTGCCCCTCTTGTCTTGGCTATTAACATTTAACATCTTATGTGGTACTTTTTCTCCCATAGCCAGGACTCATGGGTCCAGGATTCAAGGGGTGGAAATGGAAGTGGCCTTACTCACCATCATCCAGAGTAACCCACTTGCAAAATGTTTGCTTCTTGTTCCCATGACATTATGTTCTGCTGTCCTGGAGGTCTTAGTTCCAGATGAAGGACTGCTGCCACCAGGAGACACAACAATGATTCCATTAAACTGGAAGTTAAGATCGCCGCCTGGCCCCTTTGGGCTCTTCCTGCCCCTAAGAGGGGATTAACAGTGTTGGCTGGGGTAACGGAACTGGACTAGTAAGATGAAATCAGATGACTACCCCACTCCTGGTACCAATTTCCCATATTTATCCCTTCTCACACTGCTAGTAGGCTACTCTCACATTGCTATAAAGAACTACCCATATCAGATGGGATCACAGACTCAGCATAACCTGGACTGTCCGATGTCAATGGAGGCTAAAAATTCAGATTTTCATGTGAAAAGTTCTAATTTTAAAATGATAAAAACAAAATCCATTGAAGGTAGGAAATAGACTACAGGCCAGCCACCACACTATAATGTCTGTTCTCTAAGTTTGGATTTCTGCGGTTGGCAGAACCTTTTTTTTCTACTCCCAAGTGGCCACCGAAGGGGCAGTGGTTTCTGGATATGTCTTTGAGGTCCTAACAGCCAGTTTCCTTCTGGGGAGTGAGGTCAATACATTCAAAGATGCTAGAATGCTTTCCTCCTAATTCTCCTGCTTCCATAAAAATCCAATTCAATTTAAACTGCAAGGCATAGAGAGTTGTAATTACTATATTTATAAAAATCATATATAATTAGAGCAGGGTTTCAGGAACCAGGCCAGTTCTCCCCCAGAATGTACATTGAAAAGCACGTTTTAAAAGAACAAAAGATGCTCTTGGGTAGGGCTATCATGTGACATCTCCCAGGGCCCTTTTGGTCACTTGTTTTTAGGGGGCTAAGTATAAGTTCCTCTTGAGCTCTTTGGACTCAAACCACCATAAGAATATCAAAATTTCTTTTTGGAGATTATAGGTAGAATAAGTGTATTTCCTGAACAGAAAGTCAGGGCATGTGGGTTAGCTGAGAATCTGCATGCGCCGTACGCACCCGGAAGGCAGTGTGAGGTTGGAGGCTGACAACGGTTTGTTTGGATATGAGAGGCAGACAGAAATGATTGCTAGCGGCGGGATGGCCAGGTGACTCCGGAGTCCCCAGGTCCTCTCCAGGAACGTGACCTCTTGACAGAGGCAGGGGCAAAGCCCTGCTAGTGGAGGGATCGGGTGGCTTTCGCTTCCATTTCCTCTCTGGTACCTCAGTTGCCAGGTGAGATGCAAGGGGCCAGACACCCAAGGAGCTACCTTCTCCAACCCAAATCTCAGAGTTTATCACTTTCCATGCAAGATGGCGCCCACAGAACCTTCACCCAGGCCAGTGCATCTGGAGCCAGAAATCACAGTTTTCCTGAAGCTGAGCCTTCAAAGGAGACCCTGCCTGCAGTCAGCAGTGTATCTCACCTGTCTACCCTGGCAATGCACAAGGTTGATTTGCTGTTCCCTGGACAGAATGTGGCCTCACATGCTTGGAGACCTTTGCATGGTTTGTGTCCTCTGCCAGGGATGCCATCACCTCCTTTGCCCATTTATTAAGACCCAGTCATCACATTCTTATCCGGGGTACTCTGTCTGATGCCCACGCCATGCAGAATCCAGCACTCACTCTTCTCACTGCACACAACATGGCACCTCTCGTGGGATGCTGCAATAACTTTTCAGAGATCAGAGGCTCCAAACAGCAACCAACGGCTGAGCTAGGTACATTCGTTGTCCCAAATCACAGGAGGAAGTAGTCCAGGGCTGGTCTGGGGTCCTTAGTGCTAAGGAAGCAGGCACTTGCTTGTCCATTTTTCCACCATTCCTAGGGGTTGTCCTTGTCTAATGGACCGAGACACCAGTGCCACTGGCGTCAGAAACTCCAGCCAGTGGGATGGGAAAGGGGAAAAAGAGAGGGCTTGCCTCTTAAGGATACGGCAGAAAGCTGTACTCATTCATTCATTCAGCATATATTCATGGAGTATTTTTCACATGCTAGAAACTGTTTTAGATACTCGGGATGTGGCAATGAACAGGTCTTAGAAAAATCCCTGCCACTATGGAGTGTCCTCCCATAAGAAGTGAGGGTCCTGAGAATGTTAGTAAAACAGGGAAATACAACGTGTATTCCAGGTGGTGTGAAAACTGCCAGAAAGCAGGAAACTTACATCTTAGGAAACTTCCAGTGCAGGGAGGGCGCTCGGGCTGCGGAGGGGCTTTTTGCATTTAATGAAAGAGTATGGATTGTCATTGCTTGTTAGCAGGAGGATGCAAGGTTTCGAGAGGGTGTGACTGGCAACCCAGAAGCACGTGCTCCATCTGTCCTGCAGGTGGCATGCCTGAGCACGTGCTCCGCCCCCTCTCTGGGAAGGTGAAGGAGGCTGCCACATTGGAGGCCCGCTCTGGGGTCTGAAAGCCCACTATGCTGTTCCCCTTGGGGTTGTCTTGGTGGCATGGACCCACCTCCCCCCAATCCCGACCCAAAGCCTGGGTAGTCCTTGTGGGATGTACATTTCATCTTCAACAAGAGACGATCCGTTTTTCCGAAGGTCTCTATTTCATCTATTTTTCAGGAGAAGAGGCTCATTTCTCCTGCCTTGGATTTAAGACACTCTAGTCACTTCTTTTTTATTGCTTCATTTGAAATAGCAGACAGTTCCGACTTTTTGTTTTTCTGTGTGTTCCCAGGTTTTGCAGAGCACTGTCTGGCTGCATTACAAAGCTCTCCCAGTTTCTCTCTCCCACTACCAGCCCCGCTCCCCACACTGCCCGCCCCCAACTATAAAATGACAATCAATGCTGCCTCATGATGGCCAAGCAAGATAATGTCTGCAATAAGTAAGGTTGCCAGACTCGGCAAATCAAAATACAGGACACCTGGGTTTCAGGTGCTTGATAAACACCGATTTTTTAAAGTGTATGTCCCAAATATTGCACAGGACGTACTCTAGAATAATCATGAGTTCTTCTATGAAATTCAAATTTAACTGGGTACCCTGTATTTAATCTGGCGATTAAAACAGAAGGAGCTTAACACAGGGCATGGCCTGAGGTCACAGTAAGTGCCAGGGACAAAGATGACAGTGACTTTAATTCCGATGAATGCCCACACCCCAGGAGGGAAGCAAGGGTGCATAGTCATAAGAAGGGACTTCTAGAGCAACGGAGGCCTAGGCTGAGCCTTGAAGGACTCCATTCATGTGTTCCACAAATATTTATTAAGCACTTATTAAGTGCTGGGCTCTGTCCCAGGTGCTAGGGATGCAGCAGTGAACAAAACAGATAAAAATTACTGCCTTCATGGGCTTGATTTATTAGCAGGGGAGACAGTCAGTAAAGATAAGCAGGCCAGGTACAGTGGCTCACGCCTGTAATCTCAGCACTTTGGAAGGCCAAGGCAGGTGGATCACAAGGTCAGGAGTTCGAGACCAGCCTGGCCAATATGCTGAAACCCTGTGTCTACTAAAAATACAAAAATTAGCTAGGCGTGGTCGCAGGTGCCTCTAATCCCAGCTACTTGGGAGGCTGAGGCAGGAGAATCACTCGAACCTGGGAAATAGAGGTTGCAGTGAGCCGAGATTGAACCACTGCACTCTTGGTCTCAAAAAAAAAAAAAAAAAAAAAGAGCAAAATCTATAGCACGTCTAATGAATGCTAGGGAGAAAAGTAGAATGTAAGTGTTGAGGCGAGGTGAAGTTTTGGAGCGGGTGGGAAGGACAAACTTACTGAGAAGTTGATGGAAGTAGCAACGTGAAGGAAGCAAGGAGAGGAGCTGTGAGATATTTGGGGAAAGCTCATTTGAGGAAAGGGAGGTAGCAAGTGCTGGGATCCTACACTGGGGTGCACCTGAACGTGCAAGAAACAGCGAGGACGCCCAGAGCGGGCAGGAGCAGAGAGTGCAAGGAATGGGAGGGGGAAGGTGGCTGAGTCTCACGGCATCTTGGGACACCAGCCAGACACCGAGCGAGATGGAGCCTCTGCGTGGCTCTGATATGATCTGACCTATGTTCCATTCGGATGCCCCTGGCTGCTTGTGGAGGATAAACTGCCAGGCAGAAGCCGAGAGCCCCGTCAAGAGGTGACTGCGACAATCCAGATGAGACAGGATGGCGGTTGGGACCAGGGAGGAAGGCGATGAGCACCTTTTGAAGGGAGTGCTGATAGGATTTGCTGCTGGTTCCAGTTTGGAGAGAGAGTGAGCGAGCCGGGGGGAGGAGATGAGGAGACTAATGCTGACTTAAAGAGAGGTAGCAAAATGGAGAAAGGGGAAAGATGCAATGGTTGAGGCAATCTCGTCAATGATTGCTTCAGCCAGGAAGCGTCTGCAGCGAGGATGTGACTTCCAGCCCACGCGGGACGACCTGTTTCTCCACCCTCCCAGCTGTACCGTGGACACGCCTGTCATACATCCTGCCTCCCCACGCTGTCCTGCTGTGAATGAACTCAGCGATCCTTGCGACCCTGGCTGCTTGGCAGCAAGAGACTGCTTGGCCACTGTGCTGAGAGAGGTCGTGTTTCTGAGCACCCTTGCCCAGACAGAGAGCCTCCCCTGCTCTCGGGAGGTCCAGGAAGGTTTCCTGGGCTGCCTGAATCTAGCCACTGCTCCCGTGATCCATGGCCCATTAGCACACCATCCCAAAATTTAGTGGCTTAAATAGCAGCCATCATTTACTTGGCTTACCAATAGGCCATTTGGGCCAGGTTCCATGGGGAAGGCTCATCTCTGTCCTCACACCATCAGCCAGGGAGGCTTTTCTGGGGGAGGCAGGGTCTGCTGTCAAAATTTGGCAGACAGGGTGGTGCTGGCTGTTGCTAGGGATGTCCACTGTGAGCCTTTGGTTTCAAATCCCAGCTCCAGCAGGTGCAGCTGTGTGATCGTGAAAATGTCCCTCAACCTCTTTGTGCCTGTTCTCTCATTGTAAAGTGGGGGTTGTCATAGCTCCTGTCTTACAGGGAATTCATAGGGATCATGCATTCAAGGGATGTAAAGCAGCATCTGGGACATAGTGCTCAGGAAGTATTAATGATCAGTATTAGTATTGTGAATTTTTATTATCATACAGGGAAAAACTCAATGCAGTAATTAACAATTTGTGCACACTTCCCTGTCTTTGTGTCTCCATAAGTAGAGTCTTAAAGAAGGTTTTAAAAAAGTGGCTCACTAGTAAAACCAGCTAATACATGTTAATCATAGAAATTTAGAAATAGAAGAAGAAAATTACCCAAGGTAATTGCTGTTGCTATCTTGGGACCATTTCTTTCCAGCGGTGTTTCTCTTTTGTTTGATTCCCCTATTTTAGAGCAGGCTTAGGAGAATAAAGGCGAGAGGGCAGGTGTGTGAGGGAACATGCCATGCACAGAGTCAGGAGCAGAAATTTCAATACGTTCCAATTCACCCAGGACAGAAACGGCTTGTTCTAAGGTTTGAAATGACGCCCTTCTCTCT
The DNA here is from genome assembly GCF_048565385.1 of Saimiri boliviensis. Classification (NCBI taxonomy): domain Eukaryota; kingdom Metazoa; phylum Chordata; class Mammalia; order Primates; family Cebidae; genus Saimiri; species Saimiri boliviensis. The sequence goes on from NC_133457.1 coordinate 114,676,616, forward strand.
CAGGTGAGAATGACCATAACTCTAGGGATCCTGTGATGCGTGGAGTTCACCATTTTCAGCAAGAATGTGGTGTGGGTTCACAGCGGGAGTGTGTTCGCCTGCCCATTTTACATTTCAAACATTCGTCACTCAAGAGCATTGTCTGACAGACCCCTTCGGGGAGCCAGGCCAGGAAACGCTGAGTTCAGAGAGGGGCTTTGATATCTGAGAGCACAGTGAAAGAGATGTTTTTGATAGAAGAGTGATTCTCAGCTGCTGAATAAGAAATAGTCCTCATCCATAATGCATGGCCCTTTAGAAGACAGAAAGAAAAGTCAGTCTAAATGTAGCATAGACTGGAAAAAGATGAGGAGTGATTTAGCATGCCATTCAGAAGAGGCCGAGTCGTTTTCTCAGCGAATTCATGCTTCCCCCAGGCTGACTGAGGAAGGCCCCTCGTTGGGGGCTTGCATGGTGTGTGTTGGTGTTGGGAAGAGGCGCAGAGGACAGCGTCAAATGGCAAGGAGAATGGACATAACAAAAGACAGCTCGAGACCAAACACGAAGGATGTTTTCTAGCTCAAAGATGACTTTCCTCAAATATTCTAGATCCTTTTGGGGTTTTTATTTTGGGATCTTGATTTTGGCTGTAGTGTTCACCAACAGAAGCAAAACTAAGTGCGGAGGGGCAACATATGGGTTTGGAAGCCTTGACGGAGTGACATTCCTGCCGGCCGAGTGGCCCTCTGCATGGCACCCGGACACAGGATGGGGCCTGTTTAATGCATTAAGCAATGTTTCCAGAGCCTGGAGCAGCTCTTTGTTCAGGGGTGTTGCCAACAGCACTTCCCAGGGCCCACAACCTCCAAAACAAGTTAGTTTCAGAAACCCTGTGGTAGTGGGTTAAATAGTGTTCCTCCTAAAGATATGTCCAAGTCATAACGCCAGGTCCCTGTGAATGTGACCTTCGTGGAAAGAGGGTCTTTGCAGAGGCAATTATGGTAAGGACTGAGATCATGTCTCATGTGGTTTGGCCATGTCCCCACCCAAGTCTCAGATTGTAGCTCCCATAATTCCCACGTGTCGTGGGAGGGACTGGTAGGAGATCATTAAATCGTGGGGGTGGGTTCATGCTGTTCTCATGAGGGTAAGTCAGTCTTACGAGATCTGATGGTTTTATAAAGAGGAGTTCCCCTGCACAAGCTCTCTCTCTTGCCTGCTGCCATGTAAGACATACCTTTCACCAAGATTGTGAGGCCACCCCAGCCATGTGGGACTACAAGTCTATTAATCCTCATTTTCTTTATAAATTACCCAGTCTTGGGGATGTCTTTACCAGCAGTGTGAAAACAGACAAATACTTCCGGGAGTTAGGGTAGGCCCTAAATCTAATGACGGGCATCCTTGATAAGAAGTCAAGAGGACACACAGAGAGAAACACGGGCAGAGGCTGTGTGAAGACAGAGGCAGAGCCTGGGGAGAGGCTGCCACAAGCCAAGGATTGCTGAAAGCCACCAGGAGCTGGAAGGAGAAAAGAAGGATCTCCCGCTGAAGTCTTTGGAGGGAGTGTGGCCCTCCTGGCACCTTAACTGCAGATGTCTAGCCTTCAAAACTGAGAGAGAGTAAAATAAATTTCTGATGTTTTAAATCACTGCAAGTTTGTCATGATGGCCTTAAGAAGTGAATCCAGTGTTTTAGACCTAAGTCTCTCTGATTTCATTTTGTCTCATTCTCTTGTCACTTTTATGTGTCAACCAGAATGGATTTCTGGCAGTTTCCAGTTCTTTTTTTTTTTTTTTTGAGATGGAGTTTCACTCTTCTCACCCAGGCTGGAGTATAGTGGCATGACCTTAGCTCACTGCAGCCTCTGCCTCCAGATTCCAGCCATTCTCCTCTGCCTCAGCCTCCCGAGTAGCTGGGATTACAAGTGTGCACCACTATGCCCAGATAATTTTGTATTTTTAGTAGAGGTGGGGTTTCACTGTGTTGGCCAGGCTGGTCTTGAACTCCTGACCTCAGGTGATCTGCCCCCTCAGCCTCCCAAAATGATGAGATTATAGGTATGAGCCACCACACCTGGTCTGGAAGTTTCCAGTTCTTTCCCTTTTTCTCCCCACTGTTCCTTCCCCCACACTGTCCCTGGTTATTGCTTCCAGCACTGACACCCCCACCCCCCATCTGCCTTTCAGAATTAAGCTCTCCTAGTCAAGACAGCCTTTCCTGACACCACCTCCATCCCAGAATATATTCTGTCCCCTGCTTGTACCATGGCCCTACCAAGGCTGGGCATGATCATTTATTTGTGTGACTGACCTGTCCCTCTCTTCAGGCCACACAACCCATTCATTCATCCAATTGTTACCAGTGGAGAGTGTCAAGGTTCCTGGTATTTTGAACAAAGAATTGGACAAAACGCACAAACAAAGCAAGGAAAGAATGAAGCAACAAAAGCAGAGATTTATTGAAAACAAAAGTACACTCCAGAGTGGGAGCAGGCCGAGCAACCACAGCTGCTCAAGGGCCAAGATACAGAATCTTCTCCGGTGCAAGTACCCCCTAGAGATTTCCCGCTGGCCGCTTAGTGCTCACCCCATGTAAATGAAGTCGTGGCTCACAATCCGTCTGATTGCAGAAAGCAACCCGTCAGAGGCTGAAGTGAACTTACAAGGGCCACACTCCTATGCAAACATCTGATTGGTTGTGGAAAGTAACCAATCAGAGGCCAAAGTGAAGTTACAAAGTTGCAGTTCTATGCAAATGAAGACTTGGCTCCCAGTGCCCCACAGTCAGTCTGACAGGTTGCAGACAGCAACCAATTAGAGGCTGAAGTGAAGTTACAAAGTTACACTCCTATGCAAACGTCTGATTGGTGGCAAAAAACAACCAATCAGAGACACTTTCAGTTTCCCATCTGCCTCACAAAAAAGGTGAGAGTTTGCAAAGGGAGTAGCCGCTAGTCCTTTTGTGTTATTAGGCGTGGAAAGTTAGGGTTTTCCTTTCTATTTAGTTCTAGGAAGTCACTGTGGAACAGCCTTAGGTTCCTTGCCTCCAGACCCATTTCTCCTGCCTCAAAATACTTAACTGAGCACCTATGTATTGCAAGTACTAGCCTAGGCATGGGCCAGAGAAAAAGGAACTTAGCATAAGAAATCTTCTTTTAAAAAAAGTATGGGTGTTCTCAGACATTAACTGCCTGTAAGGGATATGGTGGCTTTAAGAATTAGATGGAAAAGCATGTCAGTAGTTTAGAACAGTGCCTGATCCACAGTAAGAACTCAATGAATTCAGGTTGGTATTATGGATTCTGTGACTGGGAAGTTATTATTGGAAGAAACAGCATGTGGTCCAAACAGAACTTGTCTCTGGGCCAAACCCTGCTATTCTTTTGTAAAGCAAGAGAAGCATAAGGGAAGTGCTGGCTCTGTAGAAAATTGCACAAACCTCTTCGCCACTGTCTCCGAGTCTTTGGCTCTATGTCTGTGTGTCGCATGCAGCCATGTACACTCATGCACACACACACATGCGCATGCACACGTCCATCCCTGTAGTCCCGTGTCTGCTGTCTCACCCCACAACCTTGGCCGTGGCAGCCAGCTCCCCCGGTGGTTTTGGGGCCGTGGAGAAACTTCTCAGAATCCATTTCCTTCCAGGTGTGAGCAGGCAGGAGCAGCAGGCAGGTCACGTGCCCACTTTACAGACCTACAGGAAGCCTCTTAATCACCGCGGCTGGGTCAGTAGACCCTGTTTTCGTTCATCTCTGGTGCATCACCACGCCCATCACCATGCAGGAATTGATGGGTCCCTGGTAGGGGGCTGAGATCATCTCCATTGACTTGCATTCGTGTGAGTTGGTTGCGATGTGAGAAAAAAGATTCTATTCAAATTCCTCTTCCCCCTACCTCCCGTGACTTCAGGAGTTGGAAAGGCAAAGGTGAGTGAAGAAGTATCCGGGAATGAAGTGCAGTTTAAACAGAGTCTAAAGCAGTCCTCGGACAGCGTCCCTGTCTGTGGCAGATGCGCCTGACAGCAGTCCCTTAGGCATGCTCTGAAAATGGCGCACCTGCATGTGTGTTCAAGTTCCCAGCCAACCCAGAGATCCATTCCTGGTCTGTGAGGAACATCTGAGCTCCTCCAACCTCTCCGTGGAACGTGGAGAGAAGCCCTGTGTTTTGGGTTGAATGACAGTTGCCAAATGGAGGCTGTTAGGAGGAGGGTGCTAAATGCAAACGCTGTATCAACCGCGTGCCTTTTGCGAGCAGTTGCAGTTTTTCTGCCCAGGCTGCTGCCACTGGCCTGCGATTCTGCCGTCCAGCCCTCCATGACTAGACTGTCTCCTGTACGTAAGCCCCCAGTGAAACCTCACGGCTCCTTTGCTGGCTCTGGGTCTCTTCTTTGGCCTCTTGAACCTGATGCCAACCCCATTAGAGTAGATGGGGGCTCAGCACAATATTCTCCCCTGGGAGGGGCCGGTAGGGGCCCTTGGTGAGCTGGCCTCATCAACAGGAGGGATCTGATGGTGGCATGGCCCACACAAGGGTTTCATTCGGCTCATAAGGTGAATTGAAAGTTCTGAGTCAGTTGTCAGTGTTTCAAAATAGGCAGATTCACAGGAAGATGCTTGTGCGGATTTTGCAAACAGAGAGATCTCTGGTCACATAACCAGGCCTGGTTCCTACCCAAACTTGATGGGCCACAGCAAGCCTCCATGTGCTTTCATTTTTAAAATTTTATTATATGTAATATATATACATTTATATTAAAAATATAAAATTATTTATATGAAAATATATAAATTAATATACATTCTATATGTTATATACAAATTATAATTAATATAAAATACACATTTTATATATAATATAAATTTTTATTTGCATTGGGTATAACTTTGTAACTTCAAATAGATATAAATTATATATAATATATTAATTTCTATATATAATAGAGAAATTATATATAAATATGATTAAGGTATAATATATTCATATTAATGATATGCAATATGAATTTATATAATATATACCTATATAATATATATTATTTATAGTATTATATACAATAGGTAATATGGAATTATATATTACTAATGTATATTACATAGACATATATGTATTATATATATGTAATAACATTTATATATAGGACATATTAACATGTGATAATGTTAATATATTATATTAAGATTATAATGTAATATATTTTATATGTTAATTACATTATATATAAAAATTAGAATAAATAATATATAATATACAATGTAATATATAAATGTAGAGTCTATATTATGATTATATGATATATTATCAATGTATATTTTATATAATAAAAATTATATATAATATATAAATTATATCTATTATATATAGTTAATATGCATTATACAATTTTCTACAAATAATTATATACTTATATAATGTATATTAATTATACATGTATGAAATACATTTATATATAAATTATATACGTGTGTGTGTGTATGTGTGTATAGGGGTGAAGTCTGAGATCTGAGTACACCCATTACTCACATAGTGTACGTTGTACCCAATATGTCGTTTTTTATTCTTCACCCCGTTCTACTCTCCCCTCTCTGAGTCTCTGAAGTTCATCATATCACTTGTTTGTATGCCTTTGTGTACTCATAGCTTAGCTCCCACTTACAAATGAGAACATACGGAACTTAGTTTTTCATTCCTGAATGACATCATTTAGCATAATGGCCTCCAGCTCATCCAAGCTCCTGCAAAAGACATCCTTGTATTCTTTTTTTCTGGCTGAGTAGTATTCCATGGCGTATATATTACCACATTTTCTTATCCACTCGTTGGCTGATGGCCACTCAGGTCGGTTCCATATCTTTGCAATTGTGCATTGTGCTGTCCTTGCCCTTTTAGATGGGACACATGCCCTCCTGCTCGTCACTGTCACTGCTTTGCCCTGCCCAGCTCTCTCATTCCCCTCCTCCATGTCCCTGCAGTCTCTGGGTTTGTGCGGCTCTCAGGGCACAGTGTGACACGGCTGTGCTCAGTCATCTTTGATGACAAACTGAGGGCAGAGAGCTGGAGAGGCCTGCCGTGTGCCCGGCTCCTGAAACACCACACCCCACTGCAGAGTTGGATGGCATAGGGCATGGACGAGTGTCCTGAGGCTGCGATAACAAAAGACTATGAACGGTGTGGCTTAGAATCACAGAAAATTCTTCCCTTACAGTCCTAGAAGCCTGAAACTGAGGTGTCACCAGGGATGCACTCTCTCCAAAGGCTCTAGCAGAGACTCCGTTCCAGCTTCTGACGGCTCCTGGGGTTCCTCCTATGGCCACAGTGCTCCAGTCTCTGCCTCTGTGGGCAGACAGCCTCCTCCTCTTCCCTTCTGTCCTCCACGTGTTTGCTTCCCTCTGCCTCACTCTTTTAAGGATGCCTGGGATTTTTCTTATGGCCCACCTGGATAATCTAGGACCAGCGCCTCCTCTCCAGATCGTTAACTGCATTGTTTGCCCTCTAGGGAGTATTTACTCTTCTGCCATAGGGAGCATAGGTTCAGGGATGAGGGCATGGTCATCTCCTTGGGGGGCCACCATTCAGCCAACCAAAGGCAAAGGGAAAGGCCTCAGGACAGTCAGACGTGCTTTCAGATATCAATTCTGATGATTTCTGGTTGTCTGATCTTGGGCAAATCGCTTTACTGGTTTAAATCTGTCTCAGTGGCATTAAAATGGAATTAAGAAACCTAGTTCATGGAGTTGTGATGATTTGATCAGCTAATGTGTGCAGGGCATGCAGCTGGGCACCTGGCACTCTAAGTCAGTGTTCAGCACGTGCTAGCAGAAAAGCAACCACCTGCAGACGTCGACTGTGGCACATTCTCTGAAAAGCTGTGTGCTATGAGCCATGCCTCTCCATCTCCAAGAAATCTGCCCGGGCTTGTCGTCAGCCTTCCCAGGATGTGCATGTTTTCTGGGTGCTGGGGGAATTTGGTGAGAGGAAGCAGGGGGATAAACACGTGCGTGCGTCTCCTCCCTGGTGTTTGCATGGCGTGCGTTGCTTCTTGAATATATGGCTGAGAGTTATTCCTGCTTTTGCTTTTTTACAGTGGATTGGACAGGTTTGGATGAGGAACAGAAGCACAGAGAGGATAAGTGGCTTGCCCCGTGTCACCCACACAATCAGTGGGGAAGACACACACTTCCTTCCCCCCCCCCAGCCCTGTATGACGCTTGTACTCATTATACGGCATGATGAAATTGCTTCCATCGTATCCTGTGGTTTTACAAGCAATCTGGGGGAGTGGGAGTCTAAAACTTTGCCTATCTCCTGATTGTAATGGAACCAGTGGCAGAGAGGCACACATGCTGTTTGGAGTCCCCTGGGCAAATTAAACCCCATTCTTGCTTATAGAGACCAGCACTCCATTGAAACACAATGGCACAGGCCCTCCCCTGAGTTTGCCTGAGCAATTCTAGAGGGTGGAGCTGCTGGTGTTGGCTTCTGGATGCCAGGAAGTGGTTTCTCATAAGCCTGTTCCTCAACACACTTTGAGAATGTGATCTACCTAATTCTGCCAGTACGGGAGGCAGAGAGAGTTGCTGGCTGGGGAATGCCTGGAAGTCCTTATGGGGCCTTCTGCACTTCTCCTTATAAGACTGGAAGAGTTTCTGAATGGAAGAAAGGAGACCCGACGTATCACACAGGGTTCTTTGGCTGTATGCAACAGAAATCACTCTAAGCATAAGGAATGGGAACATAGGAAGGTGTTCAGAGGATGGAAGGAAAGCCTGGGAAGTGGAATTTGGGGGAAAAAAATCAGGTCTCACAGGTCCAAGGAGATTCTTAGTAGCAAGACTGGTCTTGTCTGGGCACCAACACTGAAAGGAACTACCTTTGTCTTTCGTCTGTGTCCTTTATAGGATCCCATATCTTTTTTTTTTTAACCATTCCTCGCTTTCTGCACAGCAAGCTATTTGAGGCTTATGTTGCAGTTTCCCTGCCCAGCCCTGGGAATTAGTCATTTCTGAAGGAGCCCTGGTTCCTTTTAGGGGGGAGTGGTATTTAGAAACCAAGCTAGAGTGCTAGGTGTGCTCATTCCTGCTAGAGTGTCCATGCTTCTGAGCCTCTCAGTGAGCAGAACATACGTACATGTTTGTGTGTATGTGTCGACGTATAATTTTTTTTTTTTTGAGACACAGTCTTGCTCTGTTGCCCAGGCTGGAGTGCAATGGTGCGATCTCAGCTTACTGCATCCTCCAGCTCCCAGGTTCAAGCAATTCTTCAGCCTCCCAAAGTAGCTGGGATTACAGGTGCCCACCACCATGCCTGGGCAAATTGAACCCCATTCTTGCTTATAGAAACCAGCACTCCATTGAAACACAATGACACAGGCCCTCCCCTGAGTATACCTGAGCAATTCTGGAAGGTGGAGCTGAGTTTTGTATTTTTGGTAGAGACGAGGTTTCACCATGTTGGTCAGGCTGGCCAGGAACTCTTGACCTCGTGATCCACCAGCCTTGGCCTCCCAAAATGTTTCAAGATTCAACAGAGTTCAAGATTCCTTTGCAGTTCTTTTCCTGTCATCAAACTGAGGGTTGATAGACCAAGTACTCGGCTTAGAAGTTGGTTGAGTTAGTAGCCTCTAGCACATCTGTGTGGTCTTATAATTCATTTGAAATACAGTTAGGTTTCTTTGTTTTTGTTTTTATTCAATTTTAGGGTTTTTTTCTATATTCTTATTGACATAATTTTATTTGTTAAATGCCTAAAACATTGACAAGATTCAAGAAGACTAATCTATGTAAAACAATAGACCCAGTAAGGTGCCACCCCTCTCCTGTCTCCTCTGCTATGTTCTCACCCACCCTCTGCTGGTAACCAGCTTCCTTAGGCTTTGGCTATTGTACCTATTCTTATTTTTCCCCTCAAAATAAGCAAATACATACAGATAAGAACAGTGCTTATCTAGGGAGGAGGACAGAACTGATTATTATTTTAAAGGAGAATGAATTAATATAGTGGGCAATTATTTATTTATTATTTTATTTATTTTTTGGGGAAAAAAGAGAGAAAAAAAGAAAGATAAAGGAAAGAAAGAAAGAAAAGAATGAAAGAGAGAAAGAAAGAGGAAGAGAAAGAGGGAGAGAGAACAGGAGTCTTGCTTTATTGCCCAGGCTAGAATGCAGTCTAAACATGAGTATTGAAAACCTCTTTTATGCCAATAATTGTGCTTAACAATGGAGACAGGAAGGAATAAGGGAGGGAAATAAGAAACAAGCGGCCAAACCGATATTTCATTTCAACCTGGGAAATGCTGTGCAGTTACTGAGGACGGATTTACTTCCAATTCTGTAGTCACTTTTAGAGTAGGTGTGACGTGGTGCTAATAAGAATGTATGTTTTGTGGATTGGGAGTGGAGGCAATTTTTTAAATAAACAGAATGGAGGAGAGGAAGTGGCTGTGGGTGAGATGTTCTTTCCTACCACAGGGAGCAGTCCTCTTTTGGGGCACGGCGTTTGCTGGTCCCCACTGCTGATTCTTCACCCCACCCCAGTGGGAGTCTAGGGTGTTGCCCACGCATCTGGCAAAGCTTCCCATGCCCTCAACCCTTGCCTGCTAGTGGTCCTCACGGCTCTGCCAGCATTATTCTGCCAGCTCTCACACTCTGCTTTTTCACCTCTCGAAATCTTTTTCTGGTCCCCAGGACAGGTGATGTTAAAAATACCTGTGAGCGTCCTCATTCGAGGACCTCAGTTCCTGGAGGCCCCGGGGCCTTCTGCCGCAGTGACTCACCAGCTGTTCTTAGGGAACATGACCGTCTGGATGCATTTGGTTTGCAGCAGCTTTGACAGATTCAAAGTGAAAGGTGCTATAAGTGGATCCAGGATACAGACCTTTTTAAAGGCACCCTACAGAATCTTCTCAAGATGAGGCTTTAAATGTACGGCACGTGGTAAGAGGAGCGGGGAGGAAAATGTGTTGTCTTCCAAGTATGCTCTGACCCTGTAAACCCCGTGCCCTTATCTCCCACCCTCCCCTCATCCGCTCTGAACCAGCTGCACTGAGCTCTTTCTCCGCCTGCGCCCTCAGGTCTCTGCTCTTGTTGTTTCCTGTAACCTAGAAAAATCTTCCCAGAAGCCTCCAGGAGGCTGGGTCATTCCTGTCAGTCAATTGCAATGTCACCTTCTGGGAAAGGCCCTTTCTGACTATATAGTTTGCTAGGGAGCCGCAGATGGAGTGTCTTAAACAGTAGAAATGTATTGCTCATAGCTCTGGAGGCTGGAAGTCCAAATTCAAGGTGTTGGCAGGGTTGGTTTCTTCTGAGGTCTTGCTCAACAGAGAGAGATGCCGCCTTCTCTCTGTGTCTTCACGTGGTCTTGCCTTTGTGTGTGTGTCTGTGTCTTAATCTCTCTCCTTATACGAGCAACTGTCTTATTGGGTTAGGAGGCCATCCTAGTGACCCTATTTTAACCTAATTTCCTCGTTAAAGACCCAGTCTTCAAATACAGTCACATTCTGGGGTCCTGGGGGTTAGGACTTCAACATACGGATTTTGGAGGGTACAACTTGGCTCACAGTACTGACCGTTCTATCGAAAGCCAAATTCTGCCTTATCGCTCTTTAGCCACACCCTATTTTATCTGCTTCAGAACCTCTATTACTTTCTAAAATGACCTTAACCAATTTTATGTATTATGTATCTGCTACTCTAGAATGGCTCTGCCCAGTGAAAATATAATACACGAGCAAATGTCGCCATAGACATAATTTTACATTTTCTAGTAGCCACATGGGAAAAAAAAGATTAAAAGTGAGATTAATCTTTTTTTTCTTTCAGTTCTGGGATACATGTGCAGAACATGCAGGCTTGTTACATAGATATACAGGTGCCGTGGTGGTTTGCCGCACCCATCATCGAGGGTTTAAGCCCCGCAGGCGTTAGGTATTTGTCTTAATGCTCTCCCTCCTCTTGCTCCCCCACCCCTCAACAGGTCCCAGTGTGTGATGTTCCCCTCCCTGTGTCCTCATTGTTCAACTCCCACTTATGAGTCAGAACATGTGGTGTTTGGTTTTTTGTTCCTGTGTTAGTTTGCCGTTTTCTGTTCCTGTGTTAGTTTGCTGAGAATGGTGGCTTCCAGTTTCGTCTATGTCAGGCGTCCCCAAACTACGGCCCGTGGGCCACATGCGGCCCCCTGAGGCCATTTATCCCCCCCCCCCCCGCCACACTTCAGGAAGGGGCACCTCTTTTATTGGTGGTCAGTGAGAGGAGCACAGTATGTGGCGGCCCTCCAACAGTCTGAGGGACAGTGAACTGGCCCCCTGTGTAAAAAGTTTGGGGATGTCTGGTCTATGTCCCTGCCAAGGACATAAACTCATTCTTTTTTATGGCTGTATAGTATAGTATCCCATGGTGTATATGTGTCACTTTTTTTTTTTAATCCAGTCTGTCACTGATGGACATTTGGGTTGGTTCCAAGTATTTGCTATTGTAAGACAATACCATTCAGGACAAAGACTTCATGACTAAAACACCAAAAGCAATTGCAACAAAATCCAAAATTGACAACGGGGATCTAATTAAACTAAAGAGCTTCTGCACAGCCAAAGAAACTATCATCAGAGTGAACAGGCAACCTACAGAATGGGAGAAAATTTTTGCAATCTACCCATCTGACAAAGGTCTAATATCCAGAATCTACAAGGAACTTAAACAAATTTACAAGAAAAAAACAACCCCCATCAAAAAGTGGGCGAAGGATATGAACAGACACTTCTCAAAAGATGACATTTATGTGGGCAAGAAACATATGAGATTAATGTTACCGATACATTTTATTTAATCCATATCAAAAACATTATCATTTCAACACGCAACCAATATAAGCTTTATGATGGAGATGCTTTACTTCTTTGTGTTCTACGTTTTCTAAATCTAGCATGTGTAAACCCAGATAGTATCTGAGATAGGTCTCAATCAATTTAGAATTTTCTTTTGCCAAGGCTGAGGACACACTTGGAAGAAATAAACACAGAACCACAGAAACAGTCTGTGGTCTGTGCCTTTTTCCAAAGACGATTTTGAGGACTTTAATTTTTTTTTTTTTTTTTTTTTTGAGACAGAGTTTCGCTCTTGTTACCCAGGCTGGAGTGCAATGGCGCGATCTTGGCTCACCGCAACCTCCGCCTCCTGGGTTCAGGCAATTCTCCTGCCTCAGCCTCCTGAGTAGCTGGGATTACAGGCATGTGCCACCATGCCCAGCTAATTTTTTGTATTTTTAGTAGAGACGGGGTTTCACCATGTTGACCAGGATGGTCTCGATCTCTTGACCTCGTGATCCACCCGCCTCGGCCTCCCAAAGTGCTGGGATTACAGGCTTGAGCCACCGCGCCCGGCCTGGACTTTAATATTTAAAGGGGAAAGGGAGTCTGGAGGGGAAGGAGGGAGGGTAACGGTCACATAACTGAATCCACGCGTTGTAAGAGAAAAGGGGCGGGTGGGGGAATAGTCAGTCATGTATTCCACTGGCACACTCTGTAAGATAAGGTGAGAGGAGCTGCCTGGGAGACTTAGAACAGAGAGGGCAGCACTGTGGTCAGCTTACATTCTGAAATGACGATTCTGCTATAGGAGAATAGACTGTTGGGGGTGGAGTGAGGACGAGGTGAAACGGGAGGCCAGTGAGATAGGAGTTCGTTAAGCAAAGAGGGGAGAAGGCTTTCGGCTGAGGCATCGGTTCGTGTGAGGGTGAAAGAGCTGGAAGGAGCTGGGCATATTCACGGAACTGGGAACAGGTGTCTGAGGAGGGGGAGGGTAAAGGGAAGTGGCCTCTCCGATGCAGCCAGCGCGGTGGGCGGGGGCTACAGCTAAGAGCTCGTGGGCCACAGGGGGAGTGAGGCCCCCATGCTGGGAGCTGAGGACCAGTGGAGGTTTAGGCAGCTGACCGGAAGGACCCCAAACTAAACTGCCGGCCCCTCTCTCCCATGTGGCCTGTTTTCCCAGAGCCTGGGTGCTGTGAGTTGGCTCCCAAGGGTATAAAGTTCAGGTGGAAACCCCCTGGCAAGGAGGGTCCATGAGGGCAGCGGGTCCTGTCCTCAGTCTGTCAGGCTGATAGAAAGTTTGACTTCAGGCGACTTTCTTGCCTCCTCAACGTATGAGTCATTCTCGGGTAAGGAACGATTGCAAACTCATTTAATTATTATTTATTTCCACTGACAACCTGCCACACCTCGTTTTGCTTGGTTTCTTCTTCTTCCCGTCACAGCGCTGCTGAACTCTTATGTTGTGCTTGAGTCATGATTCAGCTCTTAGCCATCAGCTCAAATCCTGTTCCCAGCCTAGCAAGCACAGCAGTCCCAAAGCAACACATTATTTATACGTCTAGTTTAGCCGGTTGGAAGTGCAGCATTTGTGCTGCCGTCTGAAATCAGACTGGCCTTGATCTTGTTTGAGGTTGTTTGCATCCAGGATGGTTCAAGTGTTTGATAGCCCAGAAAACGCACGGAGCCCTAGCGATCCCGCCAATGCGGTTTGGCATGACCCATCTCTCTTGGGCTACCTGGGGCCCTTGGGAGGCAGCAAGGCAAGGCTGAGTAAGGCTTCACAGGCCCCGGTAAAGAGCTGAGCCGGGCTTTTTTTTTTTTCTTTTGAGGCGGAGTCTCACTCTGTTGCCCAGGCTGGAGTGCAGTGGAGCCATCTCTGCTCACTGCAACCTCTGCCTCCTGCGTTCAAGCGATTCTCCTGCCTCAGCCTCCCAAGTAGCTGAGAACGCAGGTGCCCGCCACCACGCCTGGTTAATTTTTGTATATTTAGTAGAGATGGGGTTTCACTACATTGGCCAGGCTGGTCTTGAATTCCTGACCTTGTGATCTGCCTGCCTCGGCCTCCCAAAGTGCTGGGATTACAGGCATGAGCCACCGCGCTCAGCCAGGAGCTGGGCTTGATTTAAGTGTCCTGGGAAAGGCACTGGAGGGCTCTGAGCAGAGGAGGGACATGACCTGACTGCATCTTGCAGGGTCCCCCTAGCTGTACGAAGGTGGGGACACGTGAGCTGAGGTACAGGCAGGGTCCTGCAAGAATCCGGGGGAAGCTGGGGGCCTGGGCCAGGACGGCAGTCGGGGGCCTTCCTTTCATCCCTTCCCATCGTCTTCCTCTGGAGGTGGAGAAGGAATTGAGCCCAGCCTGTTGCAATGTTAGGATCTTCTTGAGGAGCTGGGGAGACTCGGAGATCCACCTGTCAAGGGCTTTCTGGAACATGCATAATTAGAGGAGTGAGCTGTCTGCTCAGAGGCTGGGGGAGTAAGAAGGTTCTTTTCTACTACTCTGTGAATTGTAGAATTGTGAGAGTATTACATTATCTCAACAGAAAAAAGAAAACATCTAAGGATTGTGCCAGTCCTGTAAAGAGGAGTCTGTTAGGCTAGAGGAGTGGCAGAATGTTCCAGAACTCTTTGAGCTCCCGACTTTGAGTCCTGCTGCTGCCTGAAGTCACCGTGAGAGCCCTTGGGGCCAAGAATTGCTTCATCCACTTCCTCTCCCCACCCCTTGCCAGGGTTTTCAGTGCAGACATTGTGGGGCCTGTGGCGGCCTTTTCCATGTCCCTCTAGCCACGTAAAGTGGCTGCAGCAGAGATGGGCAGGGGTGAGTTGGGCAGGGGAGAGGAAGACGCCCTGGGAGTCTTTAAAATTGCCCAAAGGTGGGGCCTGTCCGGGCATCTTGATGGGGGGAAATAGGCACTTGAAAGTTGAAACCCTTGGCCAGGCGTGGTGGCTCACGCCTGTAATCCCAGCACCATGGGAGGCTGAGGCGGGCAGATCACCTGACGTCAGGAGTTCGAGGCCAGCCTGACCAACATGGAGAAACCCTGTCTTTACTAAAAACACAAAACTGGCCAGGCGCGGTGGCTCAAGCTTGTAATCCCAGCACTTTGGGAGGCCGAGGCGGGTGGATCACAAGGTCGAGAGATCGAGACCATCCTGGTCAACTTGGTGAAACCCCGTCTCTACTAAAAATACAAAAAATTAGCTGGGCATGGTGGCGTGTGCCTGTAATCCCAGCTACTCAGGAGGCTGAGGCAGGAGAATTGCCTGAACCCAGGAGGCGGAGGTTGTGGTGAGCCGAGATCGCGCCATTGCACTCCAGCCTGGGTAACAAGAGCGAAACTCCATCTCAAAAAAAAAAAAAGCAAAAAAAAAACCCCACAAAACTAGCCAAGCGTGGTGGTGCATGCTTGCAATCCCAGCTACTCAGGAGGCTGAGGCAGGAGAATCACTTGACCCCGGGAGGTGGAGGTTGCTGTGAGCCGAGACTGCGCCATTGCACTCCAGCCTGGGCAAGAAGAGTGAAAGTCAGAAAGCAAGAAAGAAGAGAAAAGGAAAGAAAGAAGGAAGGAAGGAAGAAGGGAGGGAGGGAAAGAGAGAAAGAAAAAAAGGAAGGAAGGGAGAGAAGACAAGAAAGGAAGGAAGAGAGAGAGAAAAAAAATTGGAACGCTTTATGGTTCAGATTCTGAGTGAGGGGAAAAACTTTGAACATTGTTCTCTGGTGTAGGAGCGATTCCCGGTGGACAGGGGCTGAGCCGCCCTCCCTGTGAGCATGGTGTTAGAGCCTCAGGTTGCTGTGGAAATGGATTTGTTTGTTAAATCACAGCAGAGCTTTATTAGAAGCAAAAACTAGGTCCTGTGTACCGGGGAAGGGAGTTCCCTTCCTTGCAGGCAGCACCGACCCGGGCCCCCTTGCCTTAGACTTCCTGGGAACGGCAGGGCAGGAAGCGGCAGCTGTCTGGGAGACTGGCAGGGAGGGGGTCTGGAGTCCGGGGATCCTGACTCCAAAGTCCAGCCCCATTATTCCCAGACCAAACTCAGGGTCCACTGAAATTTCTCATGGCCCAAAACGGAGATACAGATGAACTGGGGAGGAAGAGTTTTTTTTATTTCTGTTACCAGTTAAAGGGAGAAGGCCTGGGAATTACCACCAGAACCACTCAAAATTACAAAGTTTTCCAGAGCTTATATACTTTCTAAGCTGTATGTCTACGTGTAAGTGTGCATTCGTCTAAAGACATAAGTGATTAACTTCTTTTAATCTACACTAAGGTCTGAGTCCTGAAGAGCTTCCTCTGGAGCCTCAGTTAATTTCTCAGTGGGTCCACGTGCTGGGGTGATGACCCTTATCTTGTCTTCTGCTAAATGATGGAGGATTGGGGAGTTCCTTCAGACCCCCAATAAATGTGTTTAATTGTAAACAGGTCCTGTTAAGAATTCTTTCTTATTTTGCCATGCTTTAAGGCCCAGGAAAAACCAAGGCAAAACTTTTGGTGGGTTTTTGTTACATTCCAGCCTTTGTATAAGGGCGCTGGCTCTCCCAGCTTTTAATATTTAACTTCACCAGTCAGTCAGCACTGAAAAGTTGTTACGGAGGCCCACATGAGTGGGACCTGGCCTGCCATACCATGACTTACTGGGCAAGTGAGCTCGGGCAAGTTAGGAAGCCTTGCTGGGAGTCATGATTTTCCCTAGCCAGAGAGTAGGTATGAGTGGTAAAGAATTTGGGCAATGGATTCAGCTACTAAGGCACAGAGAAGGCAAGTCACCTGCCCACAATCACACAGCAGGAATGCGGCATAGCTGGGAATTGAACCCAGGGAGTCTGACCCCAGAGCCCATGCACTAACTGTTATTCTCTGAGGAGGAGCTTACCACCTTAGGTGGTCTTTGTCAGTCATCTGGGAATCAGTTTCGAGTCACTGTGCTGCAATCACTAATAAATGGCCTGTGGGGCCCAGAAGCAGGTATGCCCCTGGATGAGCCTCGGTATCTTTATCTCCAAAACCCACTTCCATAGACATTATTGAGCACTCAGCCAGAGAGCACAGAGGAAGGGACCCCTGGGTGACACAGGCAGGAAGGCTCAGACAGGAAGCGGCAGCCGCAGCAGGTCGGTAAATCCCAGTTCCTGTGTTCACTTGTTACAAGTCTCATAACTGTGCCAGATTTCCAGCAATAATTCCTTCTGCTGGGGTCTCTGAGAAACGCCAATTAGCAGTACCCCTCTTTTCCACTTGGTTTGAGATCTGTTTTGTCCGATGTAGGAGTCACGTGCCACATAGGGCTATTTAAAAGTAAATTTTAACTAATTAAAAGGAAACCAAGGCCGGGCGTGGTGGCTCACAGCTGTAATCCCAGCACTTTGGGAGGCCGAGGCGGGTGGGTCACAAGCTCAGTATTTCAAGACCAGCCTGGTCAACATGATAAAACCCTGTCTCTACCAAAAATACAAAAATTAGCTGGGCATGGTGAAGTGTGCCTATAATCCTAGCTACTCGGGAGGCTGAAGCAGGAGAATTGCTTGAACTGGAACCCAGTGGGTGAAGGTTGCAGTGAGCCGAGATTGCGCCACTGCATTCCAGCCTGGGCGACAGAGAGATTCTGTCCCCCCCCCCCCCAAAAAAAAGGAAAACAATTTAAAAATGCAGTTCCTCTATCTCAGTAGCCACATTTCAAGTACCTGATGAGCCCATGAGGTTACCAGCTGCCAGGCTGGGTGGCATAGACACAGAATGTTTCTTCACCACACAATGTTCTATTGGGCAGTGCTTGTCTAAACAAATGAAAAATTGAGAATGAGAGTAACAGATGGAAACCAAAATACAGCACCAGCTAATGCATAGAGAGCATTTATTTAATATGGAGCCAGGCATTGCTCTAAGTGTTTTGTATGTGTTAATACATTTAATTCTCATAACAACCCTGACAGGCAGTCACCATTATTATCTCATTCGACGGATAGAGAAGTTGAGTCACAAAGAGGTTACATGAACTTGCTGAGGCCACACAGAGGGTAAGCGGCCAGCCTGGATTTTAACCCTGTGGCTCTGGAAACAGCATGTGAAACCTCTGCACTCTGCTACCTGTGACTTCTTACAAATACATGCTCGAATGGAAGTTGTAGCCCAGATGAGAGTCAGTGAGACTTCCTCAAACCATACCCTAGAATTGGACAGAATTAAACACTTGGTGAAGGTGGTGCTGGTCTGGGTTTGGCGTCCAGCCTCCCATCGTGTGCTGGCCCTGGCGTGGCCCCCACGCGGGACACTGCGCACAGGAGCAGGGGACTCGTGGCTTCCTGTGGGCAGGCTGACCCGCCACAGGGTAAAAGCAATGTGTCAGCCAATCACATCCACTTTGGTTTTCTAAAACTTGCAATAAATATTCCTCTCCCTGGGGTGGGATGGAAAGGATCGGACAGAGGCCAGGAGTCTCATCCTCACTGAGTTCCCTTCATCGAGGAGGAAATACCAGAAATGGGGAAGAACAGTTTCTCCCGAAAGCTTTGAAAAGAACAAACGAAAAATACAAAGAAAATGTTCTGTGTCTTTGAAAGAAGAAGACGCCCAATGCCTGAATCTTCCTAAACTCGTCAGCTGTCATAGACATGGTTGTGAGCAACAGAAACCCAATTAATTTATCTTAAATGAACACGAAATTGATTGGAAGGATACAGGGAAATCCCATAGAGCCCAGTGCAGGACTGCCCTCTTGGAAAGTGGTCAGACAGCGTCTGTCTGCATCCTGCTCTGAATAATGGCCTCTTTAGAAAATAGCCTAGCTTCTCCCCCAAACTTCAGGCTCCATGTGAAAATGACCCCAACTCCCCGCCAGGTGCTCAGCCTCTTGCTCTCATGTTCTGAAGTTCTGCCTCCAAAATATTTCTCACGTTCATTCCATGCTCATCCTCTCTCCTCTGCTCTGCTAGCTGAGGCCATCGTCTCTACTGAGGCAGCTACAGGAGCCTCAGAAGTTTCTCTCTACTTCCATTCTTTTTTCACCATAGTCTCTTCTCCTCAGTGCAACTCAATTTTGTGTTTTAAACTGTAAGTCTGATCATGAAACAGACCTCGCTTAAACCCTCCCAGAAGCACTAGAATAAAATTTGAGCTCCTTACCACAACCTGCAAGGCTGCCCCAGACCTGCCCCATCACCTCCTGTCACCTGCCTCTTGGTCACTGTGCTCCTGCCACACTACTCTGGCGTCCTTTGTTGAATGTGCCAAGATTGCTCCCACCTCCAGGCCTTCTCCCTTGCTGTTCCCTGTGCTGACAACACCCTTCCTTCATTTCTCCATGTGGCAAGGTCATCTCTTCTTTTTTTTTTTTTTTCAAATATTTACTCAAATATCTTTTCTTCTGAGATGCCATCTATGATCATCTAATTAAAAGGGACCACCCCACTGGCTCATCATAAATATGGAAATATTACTCCTCTGTATATAATAGTAAATTAAGGATAGACAAATGGGAATTATTGCCACTAAAGGGAATGATTCTATTTTCTATTGTTTATTCTCGACCACCCCTGGTCTGTGAGTTCTAGAGGTAGGGATCATGTCAACCTTATTATTACTGTGAAGCAGTCCTAAAAAGACTGTTTTGTACATAAGAAGTGCTCAGTAAGTATTTGTTGAATGAATGAATGAATGAACATATAGCTTCAAAATCTAGTTTTTATTTATCTCTTAGTCCAGCTCCCAGTTGAGAGATTCTGATCGGGTCTCTTGTAGGCATGGTGTACTAGGCTCATCTGGCATGAATGGGGCTTCTGAGGAAGGTAGAGCCTTTTCCATGCAGTGGGGAAGAAATGACAGAGCTGAACCGAGCTAAGCTGTGTCATTCCCTCAGCCAGGAGCCGAAATCAGCTCCCATCACCCACAGTGTCAAGTCTGTAAAGTCTTCAGCTTGGTCTTGAAGTCCACTCGAATCCAGCCCTCTCCTACCTGTCTCTTCTTTTCTTTCCAATTTAACCCTCTCTGTGGTCCTGACTCCAGTATGTGCTCATCTTGAACTTGGTTTATCACCTTTTCCGTCTGCCCCCTTTTCCTTTTCTAGCCTCATAGAATAAGCTTGGAACACTTCATTCTGTCTAATTTGGTGGGCGGGGGATACTCTTTGTCTAATTTATTGTATGAAACAGGGATTACATCTTCCTTACATGTTTAGTTTTGGTAGAACTCACCTACAAAGCCATTTGGGTCTAGGGCTTTTGAGGAGGGAGAAGAAAAGTCCTTAAATATCGTTTTAAAATTTTCTTGAACAGACTTTCCAAGTTATTTTAAAATCCATGTCTGCTAACTTTATCATCTGGGTCATTTGTGAGTCTCTTTATATATTCTGTTTTTTCCCTTGTTTTTTGGTCTGCCTGGTAACTTTTGATTGAATATGGGACATAGCATATGAAAAATTACAGAGTCTCTGGACTGCATTTTCCTCCAGAGGTGACTGACCCTCTCCTTTGGTGGGAACCTGGTCTAGAAGGGTCACTTCAATGCAATCAAAGACTGAACTGACTCCAGTGTACTTCCACCTCTAGGGTATCATCCTTGGCACCCAACCTTTGATGCTGTCCAGAACCCATCTTCCTTGGCAGGTCCTGAAAGCAATTAGTTGCCCCCTCAATACTATAAGGCTGCCCCAAATCCGTTTCTTTCAGGCTGTTTTTCAGGACTCCTGCCATATACAGCTTAAGGTCCCAGAAATGCCTCAAGGAGAAAACACATTATATTGGGCTCATTTATCTGCACCTTCCTTATTGCGGGGATCTTGCCTTAATGCTCTGGCAGTTCAGAACTCCCCTTTTGATTCTTAGCTCTGTGAGACTGTGGGAAGCTGTGCTGACTCCACTGCCCAAAGCACGTGCCCTCTGCGTGACCTCTTAGCCTTTCTACCTCAGCAATATCCTCAGGAAAAAACAGAACACGAAATGTTGGATTCACCTCAACAAACCACCCTTCATTCTGAGGTCAAGTGCTGGCTTCCTCAGTCACTTTTTAAAGCCTCCAAAAAGACGTGGCTGTTGTTTGAAATTTCACCTGGCTTGCTGGTTGTCACTGGTGACTCATTGTAGCTGGAAGCAGAAGTCCCACCATGTTAATTAAGGGGGAAAAATGGTCTCTTCAATTATTTCTTCTTATTTCGGTTCTGGCACCTTCTGTTCTTCAGGAAAGCTCTCTGTTTTCCAGGTTTCCCTTCCTCTTTGCTACCTCCACAGTCTGCTGGTCCTCCAGAGCTCCATCTGCCCCACATTGCCTTTGTGAAGCCTGTATCAGGCCGTTCTTGTATGGCTGTAAAGAAATACCTGAGACTGGGTAATGTATAAGAAAAGAGGTTTGATTGGCTCACAGTTACCCAATCTCGGTGGAAAGCATGGTGCTAGCATCTGCTTGGCTTCTAGGGAAGCCTCAGGAAACTTCCAGTCATGGCAGGAGGTGAAGGAGGGGAGCAAGGGTGTCACATGAGAGAGCAGGAGCAGAAGGTGGGGGGCAATGTGCTATCCGTTTCTAAATGACCAGATCTCATGAGAACTCACTATCTGAGGACAGCACCAAGGGGATAAGGCAAAACCAATCACGAAGCATCCACCCCCCATGATGCACTCACCTCCTAGCAGGCCCCGCCTCCAACGCTGGGGATTACGGTTCAATACGAGGTTTGGGTGGAGACAAATATGCAAATTGTATCATCCGGGAACGCTGGACGAAAACCAGTAGATAACATAACACTGCAAGGCCTTTGCCTGCCGATGCACTAGACTCGGCCCACAGTCCTTACTCCAGAACTGACCGCAGCGTCGTGTGCTGTGCTGCTCTGTCTTCTCATCACACACTGATAACGATGCTGCTGTGGATGCAGCACTTGCCAAGCCATAGAAACTCTTTTAAACACTTTCCACACATTGTCTCTAGTCCTCTTAGCAGCGTAGGTACGGTTATTCCCATTGTACAGAGGAGAAAGTGAAAACTCAGCTCTGTTAAATGAGAGGCCTGAGATCCCTCAGCCAGGGGCAGGATCAGCATTGGCAGCCAGGCCTGCCTGATGTTTTTTCTCTAACAGTGGCTGAAATGGGTGCAAGGAAGGTCCCACTCGTACAACTGGCTCGATGGAATCAGGCCTGTCTGGGGGGAGCCTGTCTTCATGTATTGCTGAGGTCATTTTCTAATATGCTTAGTCTCCTTTGGGAAGGAGACTTGATTTCAACAAGGGTAAATACAATTCCCATGAGATAATTTCTCATGATCGTTTTAAGAGAGAACCTGGGAATCTTCCACCTCTCACCTTCTGCTGATCGAATTGGTAATGATTTCATTTCTGGCTAAGGACGCAGTTGAGGACTAGTCCAGGTTAAACCTGGGCACTGGAGTCAGAAAGACTGCCACGGAAGTGTTAGGTAAGGAGGAAAAAAAAAAAAAACCTCCGAAATGAAATTCTGATGATGTGGAACATGATTTTCTTCTGGAAGGTGAAAGTTGGAGCGACGAGTGGCACCTGAATGCTAAGGGAGACTCAGCTGCTGCCTCCGCGCGTCTGTACCCTCCTCCCTCGGAGGGGGAGGCGGGCATGACCTGACGGCATGTCCTCACCTCCACACTTCACCTTGGTAGCACACGCTTAAGGAGGTCATTTCTGCAAACATATTCACCACCCTTGCGAGGGCCTCTCTGAATCCTTTGATATTTAAACGATTCTTTCTCAAGGCATACATGACAGTCTTGGTGAAACATTGACCAGGAGAGCCACAGACGGTGAGCTGGACCCTGAGTGAAGTGGGCAGAGGGCGTGATAAGGACAGAGTTGGAGTGACAGGGCTGCTTTAGCTTCCGTGGATCACAAGCTTGAGACTGCAGGGCCTGGGACGGTGACTCCTCCAGGAGTAAAGACCCTGGTCCCGTAAAGTGCCACCAGGAGCTCGAGGGAAAGATAGGGACTTGAGCTGAATGCCATAGGTGACTGGGGGAAGGAGGCAGGGTGTGGGGAAGCAGAGCCCAGCTGTTACGAACTGAGTGTTTGTGTTCCCCCAAAATTTCTGTGTTGAAGCGTAACCCCTCATGTGAGGGTATTTGGAGGTGGGGCCTCTGAGGGGCAATGAGGGCTGAGGATGGAGCCCCTGTGAATGGGATGAGTGACCTTAGGAGACACAAGAGATGATTTTTCTCTCCACTGCATGAGGACACAGCAAGAAGGCAGCTGTTTACAGACCAGAAAGCAGGTCCTTCATCAGGAACTGAGTTGGCCGACACCTTGCCCTTGGCCTTCCCAGCCTCCAGTGCTGTGAGATACTATTTCTGTCATCTGAAGCCCCCAGTCTGTGACGATTTGTCGTAGCATCCCAAGCAGACTGAGACAATGGCCCATTCTTGGGTCAACAGACTTAGGAACACAAAACAGAATGACACAGAATACCCTGTTATATTTTCGTTTCAAATACCGCAACAGGACATGCAATAAAAATACTATTCACTGTTTATCTCAAATTCAGACTTACCTGGGCTTCCTGTAGTTGATCTGGCAAACTTAATTAGGAACAGGTGAAAAGCGAGCACTCCGTCTTGACTGAAATCTCCCCCGTGTGTCCAGCAGAACACCCTCCTCCCTTCCTCCCTCCCTCTCTCGCCAGTGTCTGGCATTGGTGCGTGTTAAGTGGCGTGTGCGCACAAACCCGTCACACCAGTAGCGTCAAGTCATAGCATGCTGGGTTTTGAGCATCAAGCATGTGTGGGCTGGAATCTTGCTACCTAATTCTTCTAATGCCAAAAGGGTATGTATTAATCTCATTTTCCTCATTTGAGTAAAAA
The DNA here is from genome assembly GCF_048565385.1 of Saimiri boliviensis. Taxonomy (NCBI): domain Eukaryota; kingdom Metazoa; phylum Chordata; class Mammalia; order Primates; family Cebidae; genus Saimiri; species Saimiri boliviensis. The sequence continues at coordinate 114,700,195 of NC_133457.1, forward strand.
CGTAAAGAATTCCGAACTTGCAAGTGTTACTGCTAAGAATTAAGGGAAAGTGAGATTGTTTTGGTTTGGGTTCTTACAATCGTTTAGGTAGTTGTTATTAAAGCTCCCATCTGTCAAATGCCTCTTACTGTTATGGCCTAAGTTGTGTCCCCCACGAAATTCATGTATTTTTTGTTTGAGACAGAGTCTCGCTCTGTCGCCCAGGCTGGAGTGCAGTGGCATGATCTTGGCTCACTGCAACCTCCGCCTCTCTGGTTCAAGCAATTCTCTGCCTCAGCCCCCTGAGTAGCTGGGATTACAGGTACCCACCACCACACCTGGCTAATTTATGTATTTTTAGTAGAGATGGGGTTTCACCACGTTGGCCAGGCTGGTCTTGAACTCCGGTCTCATGATCCACCCACCTCAGCCTCCCAAAGTGCTGGGATTACAGGTGTGAGCCACTGCGCCTGGCCAAAATTCATGTATTTAATATTAAAGCCCTGATGTCCAGTGTGACCATATTTGGAACAGGATCTTCAGGAGGTATTTAAAGTTAAATGAGGTCTTAAGAGGGGGAACGAATCTGATAGGACTGGGGTCCTTAAAAGACAGAGAGGTCAGAGCTCTTTCCTGTGCCCTGCCCCTCTGACCTTCCATATGAGCACGGAGCAAAGGCCATGTGAGGACTCAGGGAGGAAGGAGGCAGCGTCTTCGAGCCAGAAAGTGGCCCTCATCAGGGACTGAATGGGCTGGCTCCTTGAACTTGGAGTCCCAGCCTCCAGAAGTGTGAGAAATAATTTTCAGTTGTTGGAGCCACTCAGTCTGTGGTATGTTGTTATATAGCAGCCAAGCAGGTTAAGATATGTGCCTCACTCTGTATTAGACCCTTGACGTTCACTTTCTTATCTCCTCTAACTCTAAGCTGGGCTATGGTACGTCCATTTCGCAGAGGAGGCAAGTGGAGGCCTGGTCACATAAATTTCTTACCTGACATCATAGGGGGTACAGCCTTGTTGGAGGAGGGTGACAACTGGTGGTCCATGAGCCACATCACACAGGCTTTTTTTTTTTTTTTTGAGATGGAGTCTCACTCTGTCTCCCAGGCTGGAGTGTAGTGGCACAATCTTGGCTCACTGCAACCTCCACCTCCAAGGTTCAGGCAATTCTCCTGTCTCAGCCTCCTGAGTAGCTGGGATTGCAGGCATGTGCCACCACACCGAGCTGATTTTTGTATTTTTAGTAGAGACAAGGTTTCACCATGTTGGTCAGGCTGGTCTCGAACTCCTGACCTTGTAATTCACCCACCTCAGCCTCCCAAAGTGTTGGATTACAGGCATGAGCCACCGTGCCTGGCCTTTTTTTTTTTTTTTCTTTTTGAGATAGAGTTTTGCTCTGTTGCCCAGGCTAGCGCATAGTGGTGTGATCTCTGCTCACTGCAACCTTTGCCTCCCAGGTTCAAGTGACTCTCGTGCAAAGTAGCTGGGACTGCAGGGTGCCACCACACCTTGCTAATTTCTGTACTTTTAATAGAGATGGGGTTTCATCACGTTGGCCAGGCTGGTCTTGAACTCCTGACCTCAAGTGATCCACCTGCCTTGCCCTCCCAAAGTGCTGGGATTACAGGCGTGGGCCACCACACCCAGCCACACACTCAAATTTTTCACAGATTAAAAAAAAAAAACTCATGCCTGTAATTCCAGCACTTTGAGAGGCTGAGTGAGGTTTGCATGAACCCAGGAGTTTAAGACCAGCCTGGGCAGCACAAGGAGACCCTATCTCTACAAAAACTTAAAAAAAAAAAACAACCAGCCGGGTGTGGTCGAACATGCCTATGGTCCTAGCTACTTGGGAGGCTGAGGTGGGAGGATTTCTTGAGCCCAGGAGGTCGAGGCTGCAGTGAGCCACAACCATGTATCACTGCACTCCAGCCTGGGCCACAAATGAGACCCTGTCCAGTGTCCCCGCCACAAAAAAAAAGAAAGAAAAAATATTTAAACTGGTTGACTACAATGATACATTTGAAGATTTCATGAAAATAGAAATTTCTGCCTTCTTTCGAGATTGTAATTCTCTGGACAAGAAGTAAAAGCCACAGTTCCTGTTATTGGTCCAGGAGCCTTGCTGAAAATTGTAGGTGACAGACCAGTCATTTCATCCCTGCTGGGCCCTTCCCTTCCCATGGGCATTGCCAGCCGTGCCCCTGTGGACTCTGGGTGCCCACCCACAACAAACACACCTTTGCCTTGAGTCTCTTTCGGGGCCAGAGCTGTCTGTCTAGGGAGGAGCTGTCTGGTCAGAGAAACTGAGAAGCCCAGGCAGATGCTCTCTGAGGATCAGTGCTGCTGGATTTAGGGAGGATTTAGGGAGTGGAAAGGTAGGGCCCGCTCCTCCTTGCTGGCGGCAGTTCCTTGAGGGCGCTGCTCTACCTGATGACACCGGCTGCCAGCGCCATTGTCGGGTCCCGAGAGCAGAGTAACCAAGGGAGGGGCTAGTCTGGAGGCTGAAGCCTGCGTTGGGGTCCCAGGGCTGCCATTTCTGCTGAATGACTTGGGCAAGCTCTTTGACCTGATAAGCCTCCCTGTCAAGTGGTGATGATAAGAATGCAAAGAAAAATAGGTTTGTTGACACACGTAGGTTTAGCGCCATGCCTATTAGCAAGGTTAGCATGCAGCCTCCCACCTGGCGCGGGGGTGATGGACTTCCTCATAAAACAGCTGCCCCATGTTGCCTGCCTCGTTTGTGCATAGAGGCCCTGCTCCCCACACCTGCTGTCCCTCCATTCCATCTGCACTGCTGGGCAGAAAGGCAGTGGCCGTCGCCCCATTTCGCCAGCTGACGAATGTGAGCCATCTGTCCCAGGACATGCAGCTAGGAAGAGCGGGACCGGATTGGAGCTCAAGCTCCTCTTCGTGTGCTGCACAGTCTCCGGCTTGCAAAATGGAGGGGACTCGGGGTAGAGAAACGGGGTGGTGTCTCCAGCTCTAAATGTCCATCTGAGCCCTAAGATGCTGCAGAAAAGCTCTGCCTCCCACCGCCCTCAACCTCATGTTCTGAAGGGCCAGCCAGGGGACAGAACGGTGCCTGATGGTCACCTATTTGCTGAGGACGCAGGCATTTTTTCAGGACAGAAAGACAGTGATTCTGGCCCACTCATCTGAACACATGGCAGAGCTGGTGACCCCCCACACAGACAGCTCGTTCCAGCATCACCCCTGCAACTCACCCTCCCACTCCTTCCTACCCTCCCCTGCCCCACCAAACAAGAAAGGGGGCTCAGTACACAAAGCTTAGATGTACAGTGGCTCTCTCTCTCACTTACTGTCTCGCACTCGCTTCTGTTTGGAAGCTGTTTTATCACTTCTGGTTCCCTTTCAGAGCACCCAGCAAAGGTTGCTTTTTTAGGGGTGATGGTGTTTTCTCCTGGGAAATTCATTTTGCCACCTCTGTGCTGTGTGATCTTGAGTAATGAAAAGAACTCCTCACTTCTGGGGAGTGTTTTTCACAGTTCCCGGTACCCTTTCACACACATCATCTCATCTGCCGAAACCTGTGGCGGAGGCAGTGTGGTGTGCCCATTTTATAGATGATAAAGCTGAGGTTGGGAGGGGAGAGGTGTTCAGAGCTGTGGTTTCCAGAGCCAGGTGTAGGGCTGATGCTCAGTTTTTAAGCACATGGGCCTGGAGAGGGACAAGGATTTGCATTTGGTCACACCGCAGGGTATCGTGAGCAGACTCCCCAGAGCCCGTTAGCAGGTGATCCTTTCTGTTCCAAACATTGGCTTTCTAAGAAAACTTCCACAAACAGGCTCAGTCTTAGGCTTGAATTGATCCATATGGTTTGTACGTGCATAGCTCTTTCCTTCCCATCACTATAGGGCAGGGTTCTCCATTTCATTCACGTTGGGTGGCATTTTGGATGGGATCCTTCCTCATTGTAGGGGCTCTCCTGTGCACCGGAGAGGTTTAGTGACCACTACCCGCTAGATGCTAGTAGCACCCCCAGCCCTGACAACCCAAAATATCTCCAGACGTTGCCAAATATCAAGCCAAGATGGGGTGAGGGAAAATCACCCTGGCTGGAAACTGCAGCATTAGATGACTTCAGCACGTGAGGCGGCCGGAACGCACGCCCCGGTGTACTGCTGGCGGCTGTTCGACTCCCTTCCACTGTGAGGTTACAATGGGCGATGCTGTAATGACCATCCTTGTGCAGTCTTTTGGGGGATGCCTTTCTGCCAAGTAGGTACCTGGGGGGCAGTTGCTGGGTTATAGGATGTGCATAGGTTTAGCTTTATGGGTTCTGCTGCAACATTTTCCAAAGTAGTTGTACCAGTTCTCACTCTCCCGGCCACACAGGAGAATTCCAGTGGCTCCCCATCCTCATGAGTCTTTGATTTGAACTCTGAGTTTTTGAAGGTTGAGACCCAACTCATACTTTTTTTTTTTTTTTTTTTTTGAGACGGACTTTCGCTCTTGTTACCCAGGCTGGAGTGCAATGGCACGATCTCGGCTCACCGCAACCTCCGTCTCCTGGGCTCAGGCAATTCTCCTGCCTCAGCCTCCTGAGTAGCTGGGATTACAGGCACGCGCCACCATGCCCAGCTAGTTTTTTGTATTTTTAGTAGAGACGGGGTTTCACTATGTTGACCAGGATGGTTTTGATCTCTCGACCTCGTGATCCACCCGCCTCGGCCTCCCAAAGTGCTGGGATTACAGGCTTGAGCCACCGCGCCCGGCCTTTTTTTTTTTTTTTTTTTTTTTTTGGTGTTCCCACTGCCTGATGTAGTAAATCAGATGACACCAGTTGTTAAATGAGCACAGGCATGCGTTCTGGCCTCCTGCTTCAATGTCCTGCGATCCTGATGTCACAGCACTCGGCTCTCACCATCAGGAGGTAGTTAGCACTCAGGGCCTGCTCTTTCCTGTGCCCCCAAGCCCCAGGAACCACAGCGGCTCATGAGCTCTGGGGATGAGGCCACATTTTCACGTTCTTGGTGAGTTTCATACCCCGACACAGCTGTCAAAGCCAAATGCCGTCACTGTGATTTCAAAGGGTTACCGACTGTTTTCAAGCTGTCATTCTAACAAGACTTGTCTGTCAAATGATAATTTGTTTTTCCTTTTATGCCGTGGCTTTATTTTTACAGCTTGCTGGGACTCTTTTTTTTTTTTTTTAAGAATATGTTTGGCCAGGCACAGTGGCTCATGCCTATAATTCCAGCACTTTGAGAGGCCAAGGAAGATGGATCACAAGGTCAGAGTTCAAGACCAGCCTGACCAACATGTATATGCATATATATACACATATATGTGTGTGTGTATGTGTATGTGTGTGTATATAGATATGTATATATGTGTGTGTGTATATATGTGTATATATGTATATGTGTGTGTATGTGTATATATATATGTATATGTGTGTGTGTATATGTGTGTATATATGTGTGTGTGTGTGTGTGTGTGTGTGTATGTGTATATATTAGCCAGGAGTGATGCCACGTGCCTGTAATCCCAGCTATCCGGGAGGCTGAGGCAGGAGAATCGTTTGAACTTGGGAGGTGTGAGGGTTGTGGTGAGCCAAGATTGCACCACTGCACTCCAGCCTGGGCAACAGAGTAAGACCCCATCTTAAAAAATACACACACACACACACACACACACACACACACACACACATATGTGTGTGTGTGTTTAACTCTTCCAGCTCTTCTGCACAGTCCTTAAATGTGCTTCATGCTGAAGGCAGACACTGTGTGCTCCCTGGTTTTTGAAGCATGTGTCTCACCCTGGCGACATTGTCTATTGTTGTTGCTGCAATATTCATCACCATGTTGCTCATCTTTGACACTTTATATTTTCAGAGTATTTTACCACGTGACCTTCTTCAATCCTCTCAGTAAGTCTTATTTTATTATTATATATGTTTTAGAGACAGTGTCTGGCTCTGTTGCCCAGGCTGGAATGCAGCAGGACAATCATAGTTCACTGCAGCCTCAAACTCCTGGGCTCAAGCGATCCTCTTGCCTCAGCCTCCTAAGTAGCTGGGAGGTACAGGTTCGCACCACCACGCCCAACTAATTTTTGTAAAGAGAAGGTCTTGACATGTTGCCCAGGTAACTTCTGGCCTCAAATGATCCTCCGGCCTCAGCCTCCCAGAATGGTGGGATTTCAGGAGTGGACCACCTTTCCCAGCACTTCCAGTCAGTCTTGGAAAATGGGCAGAGTGGGGAATGTCCCCCTTTCCTTGATGGAAGGGGAAAGATGCTAAGGCACAGGACAGTACTCATCACTGGAAGAATCAAGTCCCATCAACTGCATTAATTTGGATGCTCATGTAGAAAGTACCATTTTTCAAACCAGTAATTCAGATATGTAAAAAACTTTCATGCTTTTCCCTCCAATTGACTTCAATCTCTCATTCTATCCAAAGATGGAAATTCTAATTGAGTCAATGGGGTCGTTTCTAGTTTTATCTCTTGGTCATTTCAGGTTTAAGCTCCCCATTTTAGATTCCCTCACCCACACCCAGGATGGCACCTATGTATGGAGGGGCTCATGTTGAGACAGCGAAGTACGAAGGGGTCCCCGGAGAAACTCTGGCCTGCACACTGGGAGGATGGGGCAGAGTCACAGAAGTTCCTGCCCTTTGCAAAGGGAGGAGCCTGTCTGAAGCCTGGAACTCCGTCTGAGAGGCGGGAAGCCTGTAGCAGGACTCTGACCTTGTGGAGAGTCTCTGTTTCCCGTTTTTTCCTTTCCACCCAGAAAACTCTGCCCATCTCACACTTCAACGTGTCTGGGAGCCTAATTTTTTGTGGTCGTGTGATAAGGATCCCATTTTTAGCTCAACTAAGGAGAAAGTCCTATAACAATGCTAGGTGCAGATGGGAGGGAGGGCGTGTCTGTTTTCTGCCCTCAGAATTCCTCCCTGCTAGCTCCAGCAGCTGCTGTGTGAGTCCCACTGGCCTCTGGTTGATGCACTCTCCCTTCCCCCTACCCCCCCAAACCTTAGACTGACCCGCCCTTATGGCACGTCTTTGCTTTCCTCAAGGGAAACTTACAGATGCTCCCAGGGTCTCTCTGGGGCCACAGAGTTGGGAGCTCACAGGTCGGCTGGTGCTGCCATGTTGGAGCCTCCAGGGCCTTGCTGGTCACTTGTGATCGTGTCCATAAACTCATCAAGTGGGGTCGCTGTCTCCCTCATCACCAGGTCTTGGCTGAGAGAGGGAAGGGTACGGGAAATGTCCCCTTGATTGACAGCTTGTTTTTCTCTCCAAATCCCCCTTATCCACTCAGCCTGTGGAACAATGTCATTTTAAAGACACTTTCAGCTCTATAACATGAATCTTAAAGGGTTCTTATTTTTCCTCTGTTAAAGTATCCTGCCTCTTAAATCACCATTCACCCTTTCAAAATGTTATTTATGTTTCTATGCTGTTGATGTATGCGGCATATTACTGTTGAGGCCATAAACATTGGCTGCTGCTCTTCCTCTTTATTTATTATTATCTCAGCTGAAACTCTAAAGCCTGTATTTTGAGACTGTCAACCTGAGAATCCTTCCTCTTGTCATTGGTTGCTGTGGCCTCTCTTTCCAGAGGCAGAAAGGTCAGTTTGTGCCCCAAATGGTAGAAAGAATCTGGAGTCCTGATAAGATAAGCAACAATGAGGAAGGGGCCCCAGGCTGAGGAGGACGACAGACGGGAAAGGACACCCGAGATGCTCATCACAAACAACCCAAGGGTACAACGACCTCCTTCTGCGTGTAGCCCCCTCCGGCTTGGCCCTGGAAAACCTTCTGCAGCCTCTCCCTCTTTGCAGACAGCTTCTTCTCTGCTGTGCTTCCTGTTGTAATCTTGCAACATGTTTTCACAGTTTCTTGAGTAAATCTGCCTTTCTTTTCCTATAACTGCCTTGGTCAATTCCTTTACCGCCTGTGACGCTGACTCTGGATACTTGCTACCCTTGACAAAAGCAACTTCTTAGAAATTATTAAACCCAGAGATGAATAGAAATACATACCGTGATGACAGTACCAATGCCGAGGAAAAGGTGGAACAAGGATTTAACCCTGCCGCGAAATAAAATACAATTTCAGAGGAAGCTGTTCCTTAGGTTGTTTTAGGAGGTTCGTATGAGTGTTGAGAAACACCCAACAGTCTATCTCAAGTTGAATGTAATAATAGGAATAATGAATGAAAATAACTGATCTATTGCTGTCTCCCCACCGTGTGCCAGGGGCTTTGCAAAATCTTCTCATGAGGTAGCAGAGCTGCTGGGATTCGCATTTCACAGGCATCTGGAAGAACTTGAAGACCCCATCGAAAGGAAGTAGCGGAGTTGAGGCTGGACCTGTCTGTCAGGGTGTATCTCAGATTTAGGACCGCCCTCCTGGAAGTCCTAAGAAGCCTGGGTTTTAGGATCTTGTCAATTCTCTGTCACTAACGGGTGTGCATTTTGACTCCGTTTTATAGTAACTGCTTAAAGTACCTGCTTTCAAGCTGACATTCCCATGGGCAGTGTGGTTTTATTGTTACTTTTTAAAAAGTTAATGTTCTCAAAAAAGTAAAACAAAGAACACGCAGAGGGCTGGGTATTTACCTCCAGTGACCTGGCCCCTTCCTCCCAGGGCGGTCTTAGGAGACACTTGGAAGACAGGCTAGGAAGAACTAGCAGCAAATCTTCCCAGTCATGTTTTCAGGAGCCCCAGTGGCTTCTTGGTATTAGTGAACTTCAGAGCCACGTGGGAAGCTTGTGAGAAATGACCATGCTCGGGCCTCTCCTCATAGCTTTTGACTCTGTGGCTCTGGGGTGGGGCTGAGAGGTTAGGTGTTTCACAAGCTCCTTGTTGTGACTTCAGTGAGGGAGGTTTGCAGACGGTCTGTGGACTTCGGCACAAACCTTCTCTTCCTGCCAAGTCACAGCTCGGAGGCTGAGCTGGGGAAGGGTGCTCTAAATTGGAACTTGCTTCGAAGCAGCTTGGCATAGTGGGACCCGGGATTGAGTATGAGCTTCATCCTAAGCAAGTGGGTGCGGCCTCTCTGAGCCCCGGTTTTATCCCTCGTAAATCAGGAACTCACCCATTCATTTCCACAGCCAGCCATCAGGAGCATGTTTGTGCCGGCTTTATGTGAGCTTTGGGAATTCAGCTGTGAGCCCACCTCCCTTCATCCCCCGACCCCACCAAGGAGCTCACTGATGGGGGTCGGGACACAGACGAGCCAGCCTGTAGGTGAGCACAGCAGAGGCTGGGGAGCCCCGAGGAAATGCCTTGCACAATCACAGAAGGCGTCCCTGAAGACCTGGGGCTGCAGTTGAAGCCTGAAAGACCTAAGAGTGAGCTGAGCCTGGGAGAGCCAGCGTACTAAGCAGAGGGAACATTCTGGAAGGTAGGGTCAGCCATCTTCTGATTTTCCAGAAGTGGCAGCAGGGAAGGAGGAGGAGATGGCTGTGGTGTATGTGCCCCACAGCGTCTGCCCTGATGGCCCTCAGAGGAGGGTCCAGGCACCTTCCCAGAGACCTTTACACCCATGGGAAGTGGAAGGCTGTGGTCCCCCTGCAGGGCGCTCTCCGCTGACGGTGGCCGGGGCTCACCCTTCGTCAGGCCCCGTACTGGGTGTTTTGCACACACAGACATGACGCACCGTCACATCAACTTTGTGGGGAGAGGCTGTTCTTTTAGAGAGTAGGAAATTGTGGCTGAGAAAGATGAAGCCACTTGCCTGGGTCTCACAGCTCCTGAACAGGGAAGCTGGGGCTGTATCTGACTCTGAAGCCCTTGCCTGTGATTTCCAACCTTATTTTGAGACAGAAGCCATGTCAGCTATTTTCACAGAAACATGGTTTTCAGAATCCCAGTCTCAGCGTCACAGGGCAGAGCACCGAAGGGTGGGTGTAAGGCTCAGGGACGATGCTTCAACATCAACCCCAAGCAGCTTCTCCCCCTGCCTGAGGCTGGAACCAGAAGGTTCCGTGGAGAGGTCAGGTGATTCGTGGCTCTGGTTGGGCTGGGACGGAACCATGGACCAGGTGACTTCAGGACGCTTTGGTGCTCAGAAGGCTGGCTTAGGAGGGAGGCTGTGGGGCACGTGGGTCCAGCTGCTCCCAGGACCGGCCGCTAGATCCCAAACCCTTCAGTGCCCCATCCTAAATCACCTTTTCTCCAGCTGTAACCATCTGGCTGCACCTCCTTCTGCTACATCTTCCTGCACTGCGGAGCCCCCCCCCCCACGTCTCCCCAAGAAGCGATTTCCCCAATTCCTTTGCACCTAGGATGTTTGAGGTGCAATTCTGATCCCCCCCCGGAGGGTGGTAAGGCCAAGGACATCCCCCTCCTCCAACGAGCTTTCCCGTTCTGACTGCGGTGACCAGCCATTAGCGTTGTGGGAAACGGGGGTCTCTGCATTGGTGCGGGCTTCTGGATTTCAGGGTCACAGCTTCTGCTGCGTGTTCTTGAAGCTAATGGGTCTCCGGGTCTCTGCTTTCCTGATGGAGGCAGATGTGCCAGCTTCCTGGGGAGGCCGTCCTGCCCCGTTTTTGTGCAGGCCCAGTCCAGAGTCTGCTCCTCATGAACTTCCAGTGGCTTCTGTAAGCACCTGATGCCTGTGCTAATTTCTTTCCTTTCTAGAGTAAGTAAAGCCACAGCTCTTTGTTCTTGTAAGTGAACCTAGATGACTTAGAGCAGGCGTCCCCAAACTTTTTACACAGGGGGCCAGTTCACTGTCCCTCAGACCGTTGGAGGGCCGCCACATACTGTGCTCCTCTCACTGACCACCAATGAAAGAGGTGCCCCTTCCTGAAGTGCGGCGGGGGGCCGGGTAAATGGCCTCAGGGGACCGCATGCGGCCCGTGGGCCGTAGTTTGGGGACGCCTGACTTAGATCATGCCTGCAATCTTTACAACAACAACGATTCCTTCTCACAGAGGAGAAAACTCAGGCCCAGAGTGTTGCAGCCTCTGGTGGAGGTCACACTAATTGTCAGTGTCAGAACCACGATCCAAAACCAGCTCCCCATCCCCTACCTTGTTCCTCCCCAGCTAAGCCTCTGAGGATGTGACTTGTCAGTGGGGTGAGAGTGCGGTCTGCAGCTCTGTATCTGACTTGCAAATCACAAAATGTGTTCCACTTGTGTGCTGAATTAATTGAAGCCCTGATTCTTGTTTGTTTCAATGGTGTGATTAAAACAACGATAACGATTCTCCCTTGGGGTCTATCAGATAAAGTGGCTGTGATTGACAGGGCCCTACACCCACATAGTGGCTCCATAGATCCTACAGAGTGGGCAGCCCACACTCCTGATCCTCATCCCCAGCCCTGAGCATAAACAGAGGACTCCTGAAAGGCAGAATGGTCCAGAGGGCTCCACCATTCATCAGGTACCCATGAAGCCCAGGTACTCGGTCCCTGGGAGAGACACGCAATAGCCCCTTGCAGTGAGGACACCCATTACCCTTGTACAGATCAAGAAACTTCATTCTTGAAGGCCACAGTGTAATTGCCCAACAGGTGCTTCTTGCTCATTGCCCAGATGAAGCTGATTTATTAAAATAGAGGAATTGCAATCAAGAGAGTTTAATACATGAACTGCTGGCTAATGGGGAACCGGAGTTTTATTATCACTCACATGAACCTCCTTGAAAATGTGGGGGCTGGGGTTTTGCAAAGATAGTTTGGTGTGCAGGGGCGAGGGAAGGGATGCTGCTGGTTGGTTGGGCATGCGATCATAGGGGTGTGGAAAATAGTCCTTGAGGCTGAGTCCATTTCTCGGTGGGGGCCACAGGTCGCATTGAGTCAAGAGTTGCTGGTCCTGGTGGGGCCATCTGGTCCTCAAATGCAGAAGCCTGAAAAGACATCTCAGTGCCTCTTTCTCTGCTGCAGCCCGGTGTCTTGGTTTGTGGACTGGCTGTGTGCATAGGGCGATGAACCTATTATGGTAACAGTCACCTCCCTCTGGGTTTCTCAGTTATGTCAAACAATGAATTCCTCACTTTTCTGCAGCCAATTAGAGGTGACACGTTAGTCCCTTTAATTTCACTATGTCCTGGCTGCTATGCAGCTCTTTTTTTCCAGATTTGCCCGACGTTCTGCCCACCAAACTAAGCTGCCCCCTACAAATGGCTTAAGCCTAGATTAAACTAAAGCTACAAACAGCTGAATTTCTCCAGAGTGGCCAACCTGGCCTCTCTTGTGTGACAGACGCTCAAGATTCAACCAGTGACATCTCTTGTATTTCTCCATGTTCACTTAAGGTCCGGTATCACCCTCCTGGAGATCTCTCTGCTCGCTTCCCTGATTATCTGTGAGCCCTGGGGCATGGCGGGAAGGTGACCTGGGAAGGAGACATCTGCGCTGAGATTTGAGGGATGAGTCTGCATGATTCTTGTTACCAAACCAAACTTGGGTCCACCCACCAGGTGCAGCAAAGCCAAACCCTGACATCAGGAATTGCAGCGAGAGAAAGTAAGGCATTTATTGCAGGGCACCAAGCAAGGGGGATGAGGCAGCTAATGCTTAAGACCTGAACTGCCCAACGGCTTACATGGTAAGCGTTTTTCAAGGCGAGGAGACAATTACAGGCAAAGTCATTAATCAACACGTGGAGGTTGTATATTGGTTTGACTTAAAAAAGCAAAGCATCTTATTTTAAGCATCTGGAGAATATTAAAAAAAAAAAAAAAAAAAAAAAAAGCAAAGCATCTCCAAGTAGGGGCCTACAAATCATAGGTGGATTCAAAGAATTTGATTTGTGTTTGAAGGAAGCAAAAGTTTGTCTGAAAGCATGCGGTCAACAGAAAGGAATGTTAAGCTCTGGCCTGTGCGTATGACTTCCTTCAGGCCTCTCAGGAAGAAATTTAGAACAAAGAGGTACGATGGTCCCCATTTAGTCCTCAGGTCCTTCTTATCTGAGGTGTCTGTGCCAGCAGAGGGCATCTTCCATGTGGTGGGGGTCTGGGTTTCTGAAGTGTAATTCAGGGACATGTACGAAGATATTAGCTGTAGTTTCTACAGGGAGCCAAACATTCTGTGGTTCTAACTTCCAGGGCTGTGATGTTAAGCTATGATGACCTTCTCACTTATGAGGTTGCCCATTTAATTTAATTCAAAGCTAGTGAGGTGCCTGGAATTTCCCTTGAAGGAACTCGAGATTTTCCTTTCTTTCCATGCTTGGGGAGGCCCAGCAGGCCCCTAAGAGCGGCCCTTGCTGCATCAAAGGGAGCGGGAGGAGTGGCTTTCCGGGGAATCATCAGCTTACGTGAAGGGAAACACAAATGGGAGAGCAGCGTAAATGGCTTGCAGTTTTAAGGTGGAGTGCAGAGAGTCCAGTAGCATTTTCAAAAGACTTCCCATGAAAATATCATAAACACTGAGCCAAGCGTGCATGGCATAAGCACGGAGCTTGATGAATTCTTACCAAGAGAGCACATCCAGGCCACACACATATGGATCCAGAAGCAGGACACGACCAGGACCCTGTGAACCCTCAGGTCCCTTTCTGGTCACCATGCCTCCCCCGGCAGCGTCTCTCCTGGCTTCTCACACCCTCTCCCGGCCCTAATTTTGCCCACTTTTAACCTCACGGAAATGGACCTAAACAAGCTGATTTCTCTAGTGACTCATTTCTCTCAGTCAGCACCGTGAGATGCGTCCTTATCAACACAACACGCGTGGCTGTGTGTCGTTTGCTCTCATTGCTGTAAGGCAGGGGTCAGCAAACCCTTTTTGTAAAGAGTGACAGTAAATATTTGAAGCATCACAGGTCATTTGATCTCTGTCACAACTCAGCTTTTCTGTTATGGCATGAAAGCAGCCATAGGCAATATTTAAACTAATGAATGGAGGTGTACTCAAATGAAACTTTATTTACAAAAATAGGCAGCCTGGATTACAAACACAGGACCATAGCTTGCCAGCTCCCTGCTCTAGAGTATTCCATTGTGTGAATATACTGCCATTGATTTATCTATTCTACTGACGAGCTTCAAGGTAGGCTTTAGTTTGGGACTACTTACAAACAGTGCTACCGTGAACCTTCATGTGCGTGTGTTTGGTGAACGTTTCCATATTTCTGTTGGGTATGCTTCAAGAGATAGAATTTCTGGTTTGAAACTTCTGCATCTGTTCAGCTTTAGAAGATGCTGCCAAATAGTTTTGCAAAGTGGAGGTATCCCTTGAACCTCTCCCTTCCCATGACCAGGAGTGGATGCATGTTCCAGTGACTTCACTTCCTTGCCAACATGTGATGTTTTCACCTTCACCTTTCAGGTGGATGTGTTCTTGTATCATTTTATGGTTTTAATTTGCATTTCCCTCATAAATAATGAAGCCGAGCAGTTTTTCACATGTGCACAGCCATTTGGGATACTGTCTTTGTGAAGTGCCTGTTCCAATAACATTTTATACCTTTTACTTGCATAAATTACATTCTGCTTGAAGACAAATCTGGCAGTCTCCTCTGGAGCGTTTGGTCTTCCTTCTTATCTAGACCCAAGAGCTTTTAAGAGACGGTGCTGTGCATATGTTACTACTTTTCTAAAATTCCAGAATCTAATATGAGCTGTTTGCCCTCTCAACGTTTGTTTCAGTTCTTTTTCCCTTAAGAAATTTTGTTCTTGTCCTTGCGTGTGTCGCTGTTTTGAATTTCAGAGATTCAAGAGGCCTAAACTTTCAGAAATCAGGGCTTTATAGAGTTTAGAAGGTGGGAGCCTTTCTGAGCCTCAGACAAGGAGGGCTTGAGGATATACATGGAGGACATGGCTGAACAGGCCCCTGCTGAACTTGAACTTGACATCACTGACCCAGCCCACATATCCGAGTCTAGGTGTGAGAGTAGCCTGGTTCCTCTGTCTTCCCTGTCTTCTTGCTCTGGGTCCCTGAAGATCATCAATGAACAATGGAAAGTTGTATTAGACAGAGGAGAGAAAATTTTCAAATGGAGCAGGTTGAGAGTAAATCTGGCTGAGCAGAGAAAATTAGTAATAGTAAATATAATTTGGCAGATTCTGAAATAGCTTACTGTATCAGTCCATTTTCATACTGCTGTGAAGAAATACCTAAGACTGGGTAATTTATAAAGAGAAAAGAAGTTTAATGGACTCACTTCCACATGTCTGGGGAGGCCTCACAATCATGTTGAAAGGCGAAGGAGGAGGAAAGTCACGTCTTACATGGCAGCAGGCAAGAAACGTGCAGGGGAACCTCCCTTTATAAAACCATCAGATCCCATGAGATTTACGATCATGGGAACAGCACAGGAAAACCTGACCCCATGACTCAACTGCTTTCCACTGGGTCCCTCCCATGACACATGGGGATTATGGGAGCTACAATTCAGATGAGATTTTGGTGGGGACACAGTCGAACTATATCACTTACTCTGCGTGTGTGTGTGTGTGTGTGTGTGTGTGTGTGTGTGTGGTGTGAGAGAGAGAGATTAAGAATGTGACTGATAGCTGTGGTATAACTATGAATTCTGCACTGCATATAAAGCCTGTTTTCCCTGTGGTCCAGCCTGATACATAGTCTATAAAAAAATCGTTTAGCAACCCCAAACTAATTTAGAGTAATTTGAATCTTAATTGGAGTCTTCTGAATAGCATATCAAAGAAGGAACCCATCCATAATAAATAATAAAATCTCTTTTTAGAAGTTCTTTTCCAATTCTTTATTCAGTACACAATAGCTGCCATGAAGTTATTTTCTCTTCTTTTTTCCACATTTAAACAACATGAAACAAACAAACAAAAACCTATCTCTAATCCAATCTTCGTGGGGTCGTCCATTTTTTATCCCCCTCCCTTATTTCCCTAAAATCTATTCTTCTCTCCCCCTGCTAGCTTTTAGTTTTCTCCTTTTGCACTGTAACTTCCACTAATCCCTTCTCATCATGACTATCTCAATCAATAAAGAAAAGGTCCAATAATCAGTCAGACAAGATTCCTTCCCGGAGAGTGGAAGACAAGAGAAAAAACAAAGCTGGTAGGAGTTTCTTTGGTATTCAAGATAAAACAGGCTATGAATACTCCCTTGCATATCTTCATCCTTGCCACCCTTAGGTTCTGTGTCCATGCAAGTAACTTTCTTTTTGCACTTTTTAAAGAAACAAAAATTAAGTTGCTTTTAGAGGAGACGTCTTTTATTTGAGCCTCACAGGTAAGGAAGGACGATGAGTCAGTGACCACAATCAACACTTATATTTGATGCTTCCACTTACTAAGGACTCACCATGGGACATGTATGACACAGGTGAGTGTCGGGGGGTCCATAAGAACCCACCCAAATTGGATTATTTTCCAGGAGCACTCAGGACTCAGTATATAGTTGTGCACATGGCTATGACTTTTCTAGTGAAAGGATACAGAGCGAAATCAGTACATGGAAAAGGCACAGAGAGCTGAGTACAGAAGTCAGGTGGAAGCTTACAGAGCTCCCTCCCAGGAGAGCTGCAAGGACACACAGGGTTTCCTTAGCCATGAATTGCAGCAACACTTGTACACTGTCCATTAGAGACTCAGTGTCCAGGGTTTTTATTGGGGGGCTGGTCACACAGACGCCATCTGCCTGGCATCTGACAACATTCCCAGAAGGAAAGCAGGTGTCCGGCGTAAACCATGCTGTTTGTGCAAATGGTTTAGTCACAGTGAACTACTCTCCTCAGGAAGTGGTGGGAACTCTCTTGAAATCCACCTTCCCAGATGCCTGCCCCAGGCAAAGCTTCACAGTCAGGCCTGCCGTGGTGACTGGCTTTTGCACAGTGAGACATTTAAAGTTAATGAACCTTCCCAGCAACCCCAGGAGGCTGTGTAATCATTATCCCCATTTGGAGAAAATGTAACTGAGGCTCAGCAAGTGTGGAGAACTCTTCTGCTAAGCGCTAATAAGAGGTAAAATCTGGACGTGGACTATATGAAATTACAGACCATGTTTTCATCCTGCCACACTGCCTCGTCATTATTCCATTATTTCAACATTTCATTTGATAGCTAACATTCCTGGGTGTTCTCTATGGGCCAGGCATCGTTTTAAGTGGTTTTCCTACAACAACTTATTTAAGCCTCACCCTATGAGATCATGTGTTATTGCTATCCTCACTTTACAGATGAGGAAACTGAGGCACAAGGAGTTTTTTTTTTTTTTTAATGTCCACGAGGTTGTAATAATCATGGCCACATGCTGGGTGCTATTGATATTCCAGTGCATGTTCCTCCTGCCTTGATTTATTGCTCTGCTGAGCGGCTTCTCCTGGGTAGCTTCTGTACAGAAAAGATCAATTAGAGATGATGCTTAATACAGTAAAGGCAGTTTACGAAGAAAATAAAAAACTCCAGGGGGCAAGGCCAATAAATGGCTCCAGGAGTTCAGCAGAAAGTGGGGCACACTGCTTCCAGCAGAGGCAGCTGGTAACTCATTCACCTGAGTCCAGAAGGAGGAGAGCAAGTGACCTCCAGCCTCAGCTTCCATGAGCTTCCAGTACAAAGTGCCCTGCTCTGTTAGGTGGAAACCTGTCCTGTGGAACTTCTTCCTCACTCTCTCCCAAACCTACCCTTGTCCAACTCTAGCCCCCACCCATTAGAGGAAGGTATTTACTGGAGGAATAGGGACTCCTTGGAATTTTTGTCCCAGAAAAGATGTAAACCTAGTTGAGGTTGCAGAAGCTAAGAATTCATCAAAGCCCAGAGTTGTAAACTCGTGTCACATGGGCACATGCAGGTTCCAATAGGGAAGCAGGAGAGAAGGCCACCTGGCCAGTCAGAGAATGGCTCCTGGATCCACTGAGCCGTTGTCACTGCTGGGTCCTACTTGGGTGGATCATGCGGTCATACACGCTGTACCTGCCCTAAAGTGACCTCGCTGGTGGAACATGCCTCTCCCATGCCCCTGCAGAAAGTCAATAGCTAGAGTTGACTGTGTAGATTCTGGAAAGTAAGGTTCAATGTTCTCATGCAAATAATGCAACGTAGCTGTGGCGTTGAGCTTGTTTTTGCGCCAGAGTTAACGTTCATTTAGAGCATCGTGCAGTCTGAAGGGGACACTGAAGTTTTTCTGTTAAATTTTTCTGCAGTTTAGAGGGAAATTAAATACAGTAGCAAGGATTGCCAATTTGGGGATTTGCAAAGGACTCTGGAGGCAGCCCCTGTGAAGCGTGCGGAATTTTTTTAACGGCAAATGTGATGCGCGGTGGAGAGGCGGTTTCTGTTTTCTGTCTCCCTTGAAGCCCCATCCACCCAGCCAAGCACCCAGCACAAGGGTGTGACTAGACCCCTTCCAACACTAGGGAATGGAGGATAACAGGGTGCCACGTTGCTTTTTAAATTCAGAGCAATAACTAGGCAGCCCACTTTCGCTCTCCAGGCCTCAATTTCCTAATCTGCAAAGTAGAGGTAACCATGATCCCTAACTCTGGTGAAATGAGATTGCAAATGACAAATGCGGGACACTGTAGAATCCGGCACTAGGAAGCGTTTCATAAACATTAGGTACTGCTTATGCTGATATTATTGTGACCATGAAGTAACACGCACTACTGGTGCGGCCCAGTGATGGACACAGGACACAATTCTGGTGTCAGCTCAGGGGAATCTGATCCCATTTTTGTCTCTAAGGGGAGACAGTGGGTTTATGTAACCTACTCGCTTTGGAGCAAGCTGACTCAACGCTCTTGTTTCCGTGGTGGGCCCTGATTCGTTTACAGGTATCCACGCAGTTTATTTTCCTGCCCAGTCTCTGGTTCATGGGCAAGCGTGTGACCTTGAAGATCCAATCAGGGTGCATCTGTTTGGACCCATGTTCCCCGGGATGTAGATGGGGGAAGGTGTGGCCCATGGGATGCAGCCAGCCCTGCTGAGGATGCTGCTGGGATGGCTGTGCTGAGAGATGGTCACCGTCGGCATTAAAATCACAGATGGCCTCGTTAAGCCTTTGGGTCACCCAGCACAGAAGCTGGATCTTACCTGTACTTTGTATTTGCATGAAACAAATCCTCTATATTGTCCCAGCCAGTTTAAATTGCATTTCTCAGCCACTTGCAACTCAAAACAGCCTGTCACGATGCGCTTCTGTCTGTAGGGATCTGCTTTCATTTCTGCCTTGGAGAGGACAGTGACCTCTTTCATTATCCTCTGTGTTCCCAGCTTCTAGTCAGTGTCTAGGACACCTCAGGCACTTAATCATTGTTTGTTGAATTTATAGGACATGACTCTTACCTCATAGAACCTTCGATCTCATTGAAAAATGAGATGCGTGGATGTGAATGTGAATGTGAGGCCGAATGTGATTAAGCCCGACGCTAGCTCTCCAGGCAATGTTGTCATACTTAATCCTCCTCCTTGAAGCAAAGCGGCTGTGAATGAGCAGGTCAAAATAGCAGATGACAAACCCATTCATAGGTCCAACTGGGCTTTGGCATACAGGAGTCATAGGGAGGAGGGAAGTTGAAGTTGGCGTCGTTATTGACAGCAGGAGCCAGGCTCCAGACAGAGTATACATGAGAGCGCGTTTGGTTCGGATGGTGCAGAAAAGTGGTTGCAAACTTGTATCTGCAAGAAAAAAAAAAAGGGTTCAATCGATTGCTTTACGTGCATGAAAACCCCCGAGGGCGTGTTATTCAGGGACACAAGCAATAAGAACAGAACAGCAGCTTCTCACCATCCCTCTGCTCTGCCTTTCTTGGGGGTTGGCTTCAATCCCTCGCTCTGCCTGAGAGAAAGATGAGGACAGCAGCCCCCGCCTGCTCATCCTTGTGGGTTCCCAGTGAGTGGGAGCGACCTGGGGGCTCCTTCTATGTCACTGACTCAAGTGCCCAATCTCAGAACCAACTGCTGTGGTCAAGGGGCGTCATGTTTTGATTAGCGTGGGCTTTGGTCATATGCTTCACCTCTTTGTTTTTGTTTTTGAGAGGGAGTTTTGCTCTTGTTGCCCAGGCTGGAGTACAATGGCGCCATCTCTGCTCACTGCAACCTCCACCTCCCAGGTTCAAGCAATTCCCCTTCCTCAGCCTCCCAAGTAGCTGGGATTACAGGTGCCTGCCACCACACCCAGCTAATTTTTTGCATTTTTAGTAGAGGGTTTCGTTATGTTGGCCAGCCTGGTCTCGAACTCCTGACCCTAGGTGATCCACCCACCTTGGCCTCCCAAAGTCAAGGGATTACAGGTGTGGGGAAAAGCAAGCCACCATCCCTGGCCTCCTTTACCTCTTTGGTTGAGCCCGATTGTTGATTTGCTAAGACACTGAAGACACTGTCACCAGAAGAAAGGTGAGGGGTATGAGCTTTATTCCTTCTGGCCTGGGGTCAGGATTTGAGGCACAGAGCTGGGGAGTGCCTCTGGTGTGCCCTAGCCCCTGGTCTACAGATACAAAAAGTAGGAAAACAAAAATCCCTCCAGCCCTTACCACAGTCAGGCACCAACTTGCTTAGTAACCTTGGGCCAGCTTCTCATAATCTCTGCGTTGGTTTTGTTATCTTTCACATCGGGATTATAACGGCTCTGGTCTCCCACAGCTGGAGAGGTGGGGGAAAGATGCAGTGCATGGAAAACACTGAGCCTACCACCAGGTTCCAAATGACAGCTCAACATATCTTAATTCTGTTATGTTTCCTTGGGGCAGTGGTAATGGAATGGAGAATAAACCAGCCTGTAATGTGTTTCTTTTCATATAGTGGAGGATCGATGAGGCAGCGATTGGAGTCAGACTGAGTTTATATTCTGCCTCTTCTCAGTTATTGGACACCTTAACCTTTCTAGACCTCAGTTTTCACATCTAGGCAGTGGGAATATTTATAGACTCCATCTCATAAACCTGTGTGTGTGTGTGTGTGTGTGTGTGTGTGTGTGTGTGTGTGTGTGTAGTGAAATACTCTGTATCTCTTCCTCGTTGTTATTCTTTCCATCCTTCCTAATTGGAAAGCAAGGCTTTGATTTATCAGTAGCCTCCTGACCATCTGACTCAGTGCCCAGCACGTAGGAGGTGCTCCGTGAAGGATGGTTTTATGAAACTGTAAAGCCGGCATCCCCAAACTTTTTACACAGGGGGTCAGTTCACTGTCCCTCAGACCGTTGGAGGGTCGCCACATACTGTGCTCCTCTCACTGACCACCAATGAAAGAGGTGCCCCTTCCTGAAGTGTGGTGGGGGGCCGGATAAATGGCCTCGGGGCTGCATGCGGCCCGCGGGCCGTAGTTTGGGGACGCCTGCTGTAAAGTATTGCATAGTTTGCACAGTGCAATGGATGGGACCCTGTGTTGGGCTGGTGAATGCAGGCTATCCTGCTTGACACTTCGCATTAGTTCAGATTTAAATGCAGCCATTGTTACAAAGAAACCAGAACAAAGAGTAGCTGTATCAGCTGATTATTTCTCTGTTGCCTGAGAGCCTGGTGGACACAGTGCAGAGCTCGGACAAAGGCTTCATGGCGTCGGGAGTCCAGACTCCTTCCCAGTTGTGACTCCATGCTGCCTGGGGTGCATCTGTCGTCTGAATGGCTCAAGATGGCATCCCACATGTGCATGCTCCAGAGTGGAGAGAGAGATGGTGTAGGGGTGCATTACTTCCCCTCAAAGCCATCCCACTGGCAGAACTTAGTCACGAGGCCGAGGAGGCTGGCCAGTGTGGCTTTCATGTGAGTGTCCGTGTGCTCCAGCAAACACTGGGGATTCTGTTGAGGGACAAGTAGAGAGTGATATCAGGGCACAGTTTTAGTAGTCTGTGCCCAGGGCTGGAGCACCGCCTTACGGGGGAGCTGGGATTGGCTCAGAGAGTGGTGTCCCTCAGCAAGAGGAGAGCAATGGGGAAGGTTCTCATTCACAAGCCAACATCACCTCCGCCCTTCTGTCAGGGGCTACTGGGACCAAGGACCCCCACCCTTCTTGCCCCTGAGCTTCAGGACTCTGCAAAGGCCCTGCCTGGGTATGAGAGAGAGTCAGTTTCATTCAGTGTGGGACCCTACCTTCCATCACGGAGACTGGGGGCGAGGATGTGGAAAAAAAGAATGTTTATATGCTGTTGATGGTAGCGGGGAGTTAAATTAGTTCAACCGTTGTGGAAAGTAGTGCGGTGATTCTCCAGACACCTAAAAACAGAACTACTGTTTGATCCAGCAATCCCACTACTGGGTATATACCCAGAGGAATAGAAAGTATTCTGTCATGAAGATGCATGCCCACAAATGTTCACTGCAGCGCTATTCAGTGAATAGTAAAGACACAGAATCAACCTAAATGCTCATCAGTGGTAGACTAGATAAAGAAATTGGGTACATAAACACCGTGGAATACTATGCAGCCATAAAAAGGAATGTGATCATGTCCTTTGCAGTAACACGGGTGGAGCTGGAGGCCACTATCCTTAGCAAACTAATGCAGAAACAGAAAAACAAATATTACATGTTCTCACTTATAAGTGGGAGCTAAATGACGGGCACATGTGGACACATGGAGGGGAAAAACACACACTGGGACCTACCAGAGGTTGAAGGGTGGGAGGAAGGAGAGATCAGGAGAAACTTCTATTGGTTACTAGGCTTAATACCTGGGTGAGAAAATAAGATGGATAACAAATACAAGTTTATCTATATATATACCTATATATAAAATTACCCATATAAACCATGACCTAAGTTTACCTATATAACACACCTGCTTTTTAAAAGTTAAATAAAAAAAAAGATGAGGGGAACTCAGGCCTTCCCCAGAGAGCTCTGGAGGGACTCAAGGTGCGCTGAGCCTCTGTTTCCTCTCTGAGATAAAAACGTGGCTTCAGGGACAGGAACAGGCAGAAATTTAGAAGCAAGAGAAAATAATTTCCCTAGGCAATGCCTTTTTAAAGACAGAGCTTGCTTCGTGTTCCACTGGGCGGCCGAGTCCTGAGCAAGGCCTGGTGCATAGCAGGCATACAATGGTGTTTGAAGAAATTCTTGCAAAATTTTCCCTCTTCCTTAGACTTCTAAGACTTGACTTCAGGGGGTGACGATTGCCTTGGGATTTATTTTGATCACTCTCCATCATGCAGCCCAGTGCCTGGCATATAGGAGGTGCCCAGCATTTTCCTGCTCAAACACATACTGTGGACCATCAGACTCCAGAGATGAAAAGGTCTCCACCCTTCCTTCCCTCCTTTCTATGGAGTCAGGGCTGACAGATTATTTATTTATTAATTATTTATTTATTTATTTTGAGATGGAGTCTCATTCTGTTGCCCAGACTGGAGTGCAGTGGTGCAGTCTTGGCTCATTGCAACCTCTGCCTCCTGGGTTCAAGTGATTCTCCTGCCTCAGCCTCCTGAGTATCTGTGCTTACAGGCATGTGCCACCATGCCCACCTAATTTTTGTATCTTTAGTAGAGACAAGGTTTCATCATGTTGGTCAGGCTGGTTTCGAACTCCTAACCTCAAGTGATCCACCCGTCTTGGCTTCATGCCTGTGCTGGGAATACAGGCATGACCCACTGCGCCTGGCTGATGGATTTTTATACATACAAAAGGGAGAGCAATGATAATAGTGTTAATGATAGTGATCCCCTATGAGCACCAACTCTTTGCTGGACTCTTGCAAGGCACCTGACATGTTCTTTCAAATCCTCCAGCAACCATTCAATGTGGGTAACATTATCCCATTTTCTAGATGAGCAACTGAGATGTGGAGATGATGGTGAGTCATTGACTCATTCCTTTAGAGCATGGGTTGGCAAACTACAGCCTGTGGGTCAAATCCGGCCCACTACTTGTTCCTATAAATAAAGTTTTATTGGCACACAGCCACAGCCATTCACTTACATAACATCTACAGCTGCTTTCTCACTATAACAGCAGAGTTGAGTAGCTTCGGCAGAGACCGTATGGCCCACAAAGCCTAAAATATTTACGATCTGGGCCTTGACAGAAAAAGTTTGCCTGGTTTAGAAGAAACATTTGAATGCCTTCTCTTTTCAGGCTAGAAAGCAGATCAGGAAAGGCCTTGCAAGCCATGGTGAGGACATGAGACTTGTTCTAGCAAAGGATAGCAGCTGCAGGGCTTTGCACAGAGGAGGGACAGGAGGAGATCTGTGTTTCGGGACATCCAGTGTGGCCACTGCATGGAGAATTGCAAGGAGCAAGCATGCACGGATGCAGGGAAACCCGTCAGGAGCTTGCGGAAACAGTTCAGGCCAGAGAAGGCTCGGCTGGAAGTCACAGTGCAATGAGAGCCAGCAGCTGATGACTGATTACCCAGGAGTGAGGAGCAGGAGAGGGGATCAGGGAAGATATCTAAACTTGGGGCTGATTCGAAATGTCAGTCCGCAGGAGGAGGAGGAGAGGCAGGAGCTTGTGTGGGGAGCAGGGAGTTTAGTTAGGGACGTGTTGAGTGGAGGTCTCTGTAGGATGTCCCTGTTGAGCTGTGCAGGAGGAAGGCCCTGTGGGTTTGGAGGGACGGGTGTGCAGAGGAAGGTGGAGATTGAGGATTCTCCGGCAGAGAGATGTCCCCAGGATGAGCTGAACACCTGGGCTGAGATTCAGAGCTGGGCTCTGTTTTTGGAAACCTGCCTTCTGGCAGCTCTTGCCTGGGGCTTGCCCTCATGTCCTCCTGAGACCACCTCTTGAGCATCTCTTGAGCTGCAGTCGGGATTGGGGGGTTTGAGAGCCAAGCAAACGCCAACGCAACCTACAAACAGCCGGGCCCTACCCCAGGCCTCGGCAGCAGGAAGAGCACTGCCTGTCTCAAGTCAAAGATCCCAGGAGAGCTGGAGCTGTCACTCTTCCTGAGGAGTTGACACCTGTCATGTGGATGAGGCCTTTTTTGGTGCCTCCATCCCCAGGTGTGTTTCTGATCCAAAGGTGGCTCTGGGGAGCTGGGCTGCACCCCTGCAGGGCCATCTTTCTGCTGCTGTTTCCTTCTGTGGGTTCAGGTGAGCACTTGACTGTGGGGATCGCAGGAGCTGGCCCCAGCTGCCCCCTGGGTACCACTTTAGGTGTTTGCAGCATCCAGGAGGCAGGCCTGGTCCAGGCCTGGGGATGGGTGGCAGGTGGGAGGCATCCCACACTCTGGAAATGTTTTGCACCTTCAAGAAGGCTAAGGAAGGCTTCCTTTCCCTCCAGAGATATGATTAGTAGCTTAGGTTTATTTTTTGCCTTGAAAGATGGTAAGGCTGCCTGATTCTTGGGGTGAATGGAAGTGGGGTCCTCAAAGCAGGTAGGTACCTCCAGAGAGAGCGGATCAAGAACCCTCCATCTGGGAAGATGCTGGTTTTCCTGGACAAAGCTCTGGTGGCCCTCTGGTCTAGTCTGCCCCGGAGTTGTGTGGACTCTCCTCTTTCCAGTGGAGAATGTCGCTTTTATCTGCCACGGAATGGTGTGGGAAAAGATGGTGGTGGGGCTGTGTCCCTGGCAGAGTTGGAAAGTTGGGAAAAGGTGCCCTCTCTCTGCAGATGGCAGTCCCCACCCTTTTCCCCGAACTGGCTGGCTCTTCACACGTCTCCATTAACCAGCTACTGATGAATGCTCGTCTACAAGTCAGCACAAAAGAGAACTTACTGGCTTGGGTCTTTGAATATTTCACAGGCGGTGGGTACTTCAGGTACAGCTGGATCCAGCTGCTCCAATGGCACCATTAGAGATCTGTCTCTCTCTGTCTCTGGGTTCTGCTGTCCTCCGTGCTGGCTTCATTCTCAGGCAGCCTGTCCCCATGCTATGAGGAGATGGCTGTCACCTCCTGGCTTATAGCTACATCGCTCCATGTTTCTAACAGAAAGACAGCATCTCTGCTAATTAACTTGCCACAAAACCCCTGGGATTACCACTGTCCATGATCCCAGCTGGAGTCACATGGCCATTGCTGACCAATCCCTATGGCCAAGAAAATGCTGCATCCTTACTGGGGATGGGGGCGACTCCATCTAAATGGCAGGGACCGAGTACGGGGGAGGCGTGGCTCTCTGGAGGCAGCATTAGGGTTGTGTTACTGGGAGTGGTGTACAGGCAGGCAGAAATAACAGACAGACGTTATGCCTGCTGCTTCTGAGAATCATGATGTGCACATGTCACCTATGGCTCTCAAGACACAAAAGTCGGAAGTCACGTATGAATGGATTTCTATGGAATGTCACAAAGAGGGCAGCCTGCTGTACAGTTAGACCAGCGGGGGTTTGTGGGTGTGAGGGGCTGGAGTGCAGGAAATAGAGGACCCAGAACCTGCGGGCAAGGGCAGGGGGTAGAGGGAACTCCACCTCCCTCTCCCACCCCTCTCCCCTTTTTCCCTCTCACCCTTCTTTCTTTTTCTTCTCTCTCCTCACAAGTATCTGCGTGCTTGTTCTGTGCCAGGTACGCTATCCATCACCAGGGACGCAGAAATGAACCAGATGGAAACGTTCCCTGGCTCTTCGTGCTGATATTCCTGGGGGAGCTAGATAATAAGCACACAAACAAATACATGAGACCATTTGAGAGAGATGAGCTAGAAGGGTTTCACGTACGGTCAGTGCATTCACTAGGGTGGTCAGGGAGGGCTTCTCTGAAGAGGTGACCTTTGGGTAGAGACTGATGAGAAGGGGCCAGCCTTGGAAGAGGCTGTGTGGGGAGGGAGGACAGTGAACTGGTGGCCTTAAGCTAGAAAAGAGCCTGGGCACTCAAGAAACTGGCCCCAGCCCACGTGGCTGGAGGCTGGGGTAGGGCTGGGCGTGGCACAGGGCAGCCCTCGAAGGCTGGTGAGAATCAGTTTCAGGGCCACGGGGTGGGACTGAGCGTTGCTGCCTCCTGATCTGGATGATGGCGGGGCGGACCTGGAGCCCAGCCTCACAGAGAAAGCGGAGAACGAAAGACTTCCAGCGCCAACTCTGGACCAGCTGCCGGGTACTGTGGTGTATCTGTGCCCTTCCCCTCCTGAATGAGCCACGGAGGGGTACTGTCCTCATTTTACCGATGAAGAAACCGAGGCTCAGTGACATGAGAGGCCCAAGGCCTCTTGCCAGCCTGGAGTGGAGCTTGTATTTGAACTCAGGTCTTTGCAACTCCCAAACTCTTCCTCCTACACCGAACTGCCTCTCACCAAGCGATGGTGACGACCAAAATAAACCCCACGCGGCGTTCGAATGAGGCAGCGGTCCAAAAGTGATTCATAGCTTTTCTTTCCTTCCCACTGCCATGCGTTTCCTTTCTTAATTTCCACATTTCTGAGCTGAAACAGGTTGGTATTTAAACTTGCCAGTAGCAGATGGGGGGTGGGGGTGGGGCAGCCTTGGCCCCTCCGAGCGTGAACGATGGAGGCTGGACCCACCTGGCTGCCGAGGCTGGCTGACCGCCCCCCTGCCCAAGGCCAGATGCCCTCCCACCCTGCCCAGCCTAAAAGGTGGAGGATGGGAGCACATGCCAAGGTACCCCACTTCCCCAGCTCCTGACATGGTTTCGAGGCAGGAGAGAAGGTATGCTTTTCCTAGCACGTAAATGTCACTTTACTCCATGCCTTTCTTTTTTTATCAGTGTGATTGGAAAGTGGCTGCTATCTCCAAAGGAACTGCGCTGCTTTCATCTTCCAAATGCCGCCACAGTCGGGACCGGCACAGAGCTTAATAGCAGATTATTTTTACAGCTTGCTCTCTCCCCTGTCTTTGAATCCTGATACCATCTGAGCCAGACACGTGCAAGGAGAAGTGGAAGATTGCCATCACCAGCGTCCCATGGGTCCCGCATGACGGACTTTGAGGACCTCTTCAAGGGAATCCCTAATTCTAGGATTGGACACAGGATCCTGAAATCAGCTCAAGCCTGAGAGATTTGCTGCGGAAGAGAGTTTCTCCTTCACCTGGAATTTTGTAGTGAATGTTGATTTTTCCTGTCCGGTTGCTTCTGAAAATAGGATCTCGATTCTCATGAGGTGTTGCTGCTGCCTCCACTCTTGGTTCATGCGTTTTGGGTGGGAAGGAAATTCACCCCTTCCCCCTCCCATTTTTTGGCATGTTCGAATTAACCAGGTGTGGCCAGTCAACATATTCTTTCCCTGAACCACCTTGAGGATTCACATGTGAACAAGAAACCCCAGCCAGGCCAGCAAGGTTTGATTTGGAGACTCTTATGAAAATCACGAAGAGAGAAAGTTTGTCCTACCGGGAAATGGTTGAATGATTAAGATGGAAGCCAGGAACTGCCAGCGGCCAGTATTCTAGAGGAGACCCTACTTTTCAATGAGGCCAACACAGAGGAAAGCAGAGCTAAGACTTAGAGGAGAGTGAGCGAAAGATGGGTTCTGATGGCATCACTTGAGCACCTGGATTCAGCCATTGCTGAAGTTGGATGACTGGACCCGATGATTGTATGAGTTCATAAATTTGGTTTGATGGCAAGGGTAGAGACTAATGCCTATTGGCATGACCCAGATTGCATACAGCAACCTCGTCTCTGAGTTCCAACCCCTCACATGTTGCTGCAAAGGTGCAGCTCATAGCAAGAAGGCAGGCCGTGATCAAGACATAGACATCATTCCCTCCCACTTGCAGACGCCATGGGGGCCATCTCTTGGAGGTTCATCAGCTCTCTGGGGAATCCCTCAGAAGGATATTCAAAGAATACAGTTTAGAGCAACCTGCTGAGACAAAGCTGGCAACTGGGGGGAGGGGCCTGATTCTGGAATCCACGGAGTGAAGAGGCCTCCGGGGCCCCTCCCCTGCTTTAACATAGGAGCCTCACTTCTCCCAGGCTGCTTCCATCAGAGGGCTCTTACACGCACCGTCACTCTGCTCATCCACTCCCAGAATGGCACCTGGCCTCGGCAAATGTCCACTGAGAACTGTGCTGGGCACTAGGGCTTGGCAGGCTTGGGTCTGGGTGCTCCAGCCTTGCCCCTTAGTAACTGTGTGGTGTTAAGCACAGTCCCTGATGTACTGGAACTTTCAAGTCCTCGTCAGCAGAATGGGAATAACAATATAATCTGTTTCTAAGGGTTGTCGGGAGGACTCGGTGCTCAGCCCTGGCTCTGGCACACAGTAAGCAACCATGAGCATTCGCCGGCGTTACTATTCCAGAGATGGATGAATTCCATTCCTCTTGTGTGTGTGGTGTTTTGGGGGAAGGTGGCTCAAGTTTTAAAGGGAGAGAGTTATATGCATAGAAGCTTTCCATGTCGTATAGTTGAGAAGAAGTGAGCATGAGCCACAAGTCCAAGCAGCTCTAGGAGCCCAGAAGGAGAAGTGTCTGACCGCAAAGTGATATTCAGGGAAGGCTTCCTGGAGGAGGTGACTGCTGAGCTGAGTCTTAAGGATTGAATAGGAGTTGACACAGAGAGGGAAGATGCTTAGCAGGGTGAGATGTATGTGTTTAGCAGCACGTAGGGATAAATACCTAGAGGCATGGCATTAACAGGAAGTGTGCCCGATGCTGTAACTGGACAGTGGGATATGATGGAATATGTATGAGAGGGTGAGAGTGGCGAGACTGGCAGAGAAATAGGATGGGAAGAGTTTGGGGTGGATCCTGGGGGCGGTAGGATCCACTAAAGGATTTTCTTTCCTTTCCTTTCCTTTTTTTCTTTTTGAGACAGAGTCTCACTCTGTCACCCAGGAGTGCAGTGGCATGATCTCAGCTCACTGCAGCCTCCGCCTCCCAAGTTCAAGCGATTCTCCTGCCTCAGCCTCCTGAGTAACTGGGACTGCAGGCATGCACCACCGCACCTGGCTAATTTTTTTGTATTTTTGGTAGAGACGAGGTTTCACCACGTTGGCCAAGATAATCTCGATCTCCTGATTCGTGATCCGCCCGCCTTGGCCTCCCAAAGTGCCGGGATTACAGGTGTGAGCCAACCCCACTAGAGGGTTTTCTGAGGGAGCAGCATGATTAGATTTGAGCTTTAGGAGTCCACCTAGACACTGTTTTGTAGGAAGATTGGAGCGGGAGGGAGGAGGAGATGTGTTGGTATACCAGGACAAATGGTAGTGAGGTCCAAATCCCGGCAGGGGTGACGGTCTGAAGTGAGGGACAGAGCCTGGAGTATGTGGGAGCAGCCTAAACCCCAAAGCATGGCATTCTTCTCCAGTCCTTGGCTTTCCAGGACCGTGATTTGAGACACATCACATATGTCTTAGAGAATGATGGGTTGTTTACCGGAAACTAAATGCTGACGTCATCTGTCCCCAAATTAGCCTCATCTTTCTCAGCCAGTCTGCCATATCTGGGCATGTTTTGCCTAGATCAACTGTTGTCTTATTTTCTTTCATTCTTTTTTTTTTTTCCTCCTCAAATACTGATCCCAACTCTTAGCTACAGGCCTGATCTTCCAAGTTCTGCTGGAATCATTGCAAACGTTTATCTTTCTGTGGCCCTGTACATCTTACCAAATGTTTTCCCTTGCAATATCCCAGTTTGTCTTCACAGCAACCCCAAGTAGTAACTAGAATGAATATTGCACCTATTTTAGAGATAAAAGAACAAAAGACTGGGCGCAGTGGCTCACACCTGTGATCCCAGCACTTTGGGAGACCGAGGCGGGTGGATCACCTGAGGTCAGGAGTTTGAGACCAGCCTGGCCAACATGGTGAAACCCCATTTCTACCAAAAATACAAAAAATCAGCCAGGTGTGCTGGTGCATGACTGTAATCCCAGCTACTGGAGAGGCTGAGGCAGGAACATCACTTGACCCTGGAAGGCAGAGGTTGCAATGAGCCGAGATTGCACCATTGAACTCCAGCTTGGGCAACAAGGGCGAAACTCCATAAAAAAGAAAGAAAAAGAAAAGAAAAGAAAAGAAAACCCAAAGAGTTGAGAATTGAAGCGACTTTCCCAAGATCATACAGTAAATGGTGAGGTAGATGTTAACATTTCAGCCTTTAAAAAAAAAACTAAGCCTTCAGAATAATTGTAGATGTATGGAAAAGTTGCCAAGACAGTACAAGAGTTTCCACAGACCCTTTACCCAGTTTTCCCTCTTGACACCTTATATCACCCATGGTATATTTGTCACAACTAGGAAACCAACATGACTCCATGAGGTCAGATGAATTATTAGGCCCCCCAAAGATGTCTATGTCCTGATCCCTGGAAGTGACGAGTGCGTCCCCCTCATGGTCAAGGGACTTTGCAGTCTTGGTTGAGCTAAAGGTCTTGAGATGGGGAGATTATTCTGGATGACCTGAGTGAGTCTAGAATAATCACAAGGCTGCTTAGAAGAGGGAGACCACAGTCTGAGGGTCAGAGAGAGAAGAAGAAAAGGTGGAAATGGAAATGAAGCAAATCGGAGGGGAGAGATGGTCAGCTGCTGGCTTTGAAGATGGAGGAAGGGGCCAGAAGCCAAGGAATGTACGTGGTCTACACAAGCTGTTATAGAAAACACAAGGAGATGGCCTCTCTTCTGAAGCCTCCAGAAGGAACTGGCTCTGCTGACACCTTGAGTTTAGCCAGTGAGACCCATTTCAGCCCTGCGTTAATCCACTCTTGTATTGCTGTAAAAAACTACCTGAGACTGGATAATTTATGAAGAAAAGACATTTAATTGACTGACAGTTCTGCAGGCTGTAAGGAAAGCATGGCGGGGGCGGGGGGGCATAGGAATCTTACAATCATGGCAGAAAGTGAAGGGGAAGCAGGCACATCTTCACATGGCGGAGCAGGAGAGAGAAAGTGGGAGGTGCTACACAGTGTTAAATCATCAAATCTTGTGAGAACTCACTCTCGTGAGAACAGCAGGGGGAAGTCCTCCCACGTGATTTAGTCACCTCCCACGAGGCCCCTCCTCCCAACACTGGGGATTATAATTCAACATGAGATTTGGGTGGGGACACAAATCCAAACCATATCAAGCCTCCAGAATAATAACAATGCATTTGTGTTGTTTTAAGCCATTAAGTCCTTGACAGTTTGTTATAGCAGCTACATTGAATGAATACAATACATTACTATTAATGAAAACTGCAGACTTCCTTTGGATTTCACCAGCTGTCCCATTCGTGTTCTCTGTGGGTTCCAGGATGCCGTGTAGGGTACCACGTTGAGTTCAGTCATCACATCCCCCCCGTCTCTCTGATCTATGGCAGTTTCTTGATCTTTACTTGTTTCTCACGACCCTGACAGTTTTGAGGAGTACCTGCCAGGGATCTGGAGGATGTTCCCAATCTGACGTTGTCTGTTTTGCTTATAATTAGACCAGGGTAATGATATTCCAGTCTTTTCGAACCTCCAAGAGTTTTGTCTGTGCTACCCTCTGCTGATTCAAGCTCCCCGAGCTTGCTCCCTACTTCATAGCCTCGTATCTGACGGGATCGTTCCACTCAGTAGAAACCTATTCACCTTGGTGGGTATTATGCTGATGTCTTCAACACAAAGACCAACTAGGGAATTTACGGCACTGTTTACAGTTTTTGGCAATTGTTGAAGTTTGGTCTAAGATTTGCAAATATATATCAGAGCTACCCGAGCTTCTGATTTTTAGTGTGGAGTTTTTAATTTCTGTTTTATGGTGGGACTTCGTTGTTGTTATGTGTGTGTTTTATTTTCTGTGCAGGTACCTGTGATAGAATTGTATGCCTCAACCTAACGAGACTAGGGGCTGCCTGGATATAGCTGGCAAAACATTATTTCTGTGTGTCTGTGAGGTGTCTCAGGAAGAGATTAGCATTTCAATAAGTAGACCCAGGAAAGAAAATCACCCTCGGTATGTTTTTGTTTGTGTTTTGAGATAGGGTCTCACTTGTAGCCCAGGCTGGAGTGCACTGGTGCGATCTCAGCTCACTGCAACTCCCACCTCCCAGGTTCAAGAAATTCTCCTGCCTCAGCCTCCCAAGTGACTGGGATTACAAGCACTCATCATCACACCCAACTACTTTTTATATTTGTAGTAGAGACAGGGTTTCACCATGGTGGCCAGCCTGGTCTCCACCTCCTAACCTCAAGTGATAGGCCTGCCTTGGTCTTCCAAAGTGCCGGGATTACACGCGTGAGCTGCTGTGCCTAGCTCACCCTTGCTATGCGCATGGGCCTCATTAGATTGCTTGAGGGTCCAGATGAATCGAAAGAAAGGGCAAATGGCTCTCCCATCCTGAGCTAGAACACCTGTCTTCTGCCTTTGAACTATGAAGCTCCTTGTTCTCAGGCATCAGGAATCAGACTGGAAATTATGCCGCTAGCTCCCCCGGATCTCAGGCCTTAGGAGTCAGATTGAACCACACCAGTCATTGTTTTCCTGATGCTCCAGCTCGCCTTGGCCCCCATAACCATGTGAGCCAATTCGCATAAGAAATCTCTCCTGGCCGGGCACGGTGGCTCCTGCCTGTAATCCCAACACTTTGGGAGGCTGAGATGGGTGGATCATGAGGTCAGAAGTTTGAGACCAGCCTGTCCAATATGGTGAAACCCTGTCTCTACTTAAAGAATACAAAAATTAACCAGGCTTGGTGGTGCACACCTGTAGTCCCTGCTACTCAGGAGGCTGAGGCAGGAGAATCGCTTGAACCCAGGAGGCAGAGGTTGCATTGAGCCAAAATCACGCCATTGCACTCCAGTCAGGGCGACAGAATGAGACTTCATCTCAAAAAAAAAAAAAAAAAAAGAAAGAAAGAGAGCTCCTCTTACATGTCTATACATATCCTGTTGGTTTTGTTTCTCTGGAGAACGCTAACAAATAATCAAGCATTGGATTTTAAAAGTTTTGTTTTGAGACAGTCTCACTCTGTTGCCTAGGCTGGAGTGCAGTGGTACAAGCTCAGCTCACTGCAACCTCCGCTTCCCAGGTTTAAATGATTCTCGTGCCTCAGCCTCCCAAGTAGCTGAAATTACAGACGAGAGCCACCACACCAGCTAATTTGTGTATTTTTAGTAGAGACAGGGTTTCACCATCTTGGCCAGGCTGGTCTCAAACTCCTGGCGTCAAGTGATCCTCCTGCCTCAGCCTCCCAAAGTGCTGTGATTGCAGGCGTGACACTGCACCTGGTCCCCAGGGTTAAATTTTTAAAGAGTTTGAAATACAGCGAGACCCATCTTTTGCTGGGGTTGGCACAATAAGGTGGCGTGGCAGGTGTGGTGAGTTGGCATGCAGCGTCCATTTCACCTTCATCCTGGCCCGTCCTTCCATCTGTAGAGGCGAGAAAGCCACTGACCACATGTCCCAGAGCCCCCCGCTGCTGGGTTTCCCGATGTTACTGAGGTTGTGCCAGTCACATACACACAAATGAGATTCGCTCCTCCCTTCAGGAAGTTTGCTGTGTTCTGCTTTAATATTAAGCTCCTGTGACCTTAGCACACGTCCATGGGCGTGTTTGTTGGACAGACTAGTGTAAGGGTATCAGTTTTAAAAGTTAGTCTGGGCCGGGCGCGGTGGCTCAAGCCTGTAATCCCAGCACTTTGGGAGGCCGAGGCGGGTGGATCACGAGGTCAAGAGATCGAGACCATCCTGGTCAACATGGTGAAACCCCGTCTCTACTAAAAATACAAAAAAAATTAGCTGGGCATGGTGGTGGGTGCCTGTAATCCCAGCTACTCAGGAGGCTGAGGCAGGAGAATTGCCTGAGCCCAGGAGGCGGAGGTTGCAGTGAGCCGAGATCGCGCCATTGCACTCCAGCCTGGGTAACAAGAGCGAAACTCCGTCTCAAAAAAAAAAAAAAAAAAAAAAAAAAAAAAAAAAAAGTTAGTCTGTACATTCAATGCATAACGTATATACAGACAGGATGTGGTGGCTCACTCTGATGATCCCAATATTTTGGGAGGCTGAAACAGGAGGATCACTCTAACCAGGAGTTTGAGACCAACCTGGGCAACGTGGCGAAACCCCATCTGGCCAAAAATAAATAAAAATTAACCAGGCACAGTGGCATGCACCTGTAGTCCCAGCTACTTGGGAGGCTGAGGCAAGAGGATGGCTTGAGCCTGGGAGGTTGAGGGTATGGTGAGCCGTGATCGTGTGACTGTACTCCAGCCTAGGCAACAGAGTGAGACCCTGTCTCAAAAGTAAATGAATGAATGTATATACAGATATATTTTCATTGACTGATGACCAGAAACTCTTTAACAAAAACTTTGCTCAAGCCACTGAATTATACACATTGCAAAAAAATATACACAAAGAAACAAAGAAACAAAACTGTGTTTGGCTACACATAGCAGATGTCTTACCAATAATGGCTTAAACAAAGAGACATACTTTGGGGTTGGGGACGGATTTGTTATTTCATATAAGATGTCCAGAGGCGGGCAGTACTGGCTTTAATTCAGCTGCTTGAACAGGTCATGAGGAACCTAGGCTTTTTCTTTTTTATGTCTTTCTACTTTGCCTTCTTTAGCAGTTTGGCTTTTTGCCTCATGATCACAAAATGGCTCCTGCAGCTCCAGACCTCACACCTATGCTCAAAGCAAGAAGGAGAAAAGAAGAAAACACAGCCTTAGCATAGCTACCTTTTCCATTACAAGGGCAAAGCCTTTCCCAGAAGGCCCCTACAGACTTCCCCTTGGGTCTTCTTGGTCAGAAGTAAGTCATGGGCCTACCCCTAACTCCAAGGGGATTTGAGAAATTTGGGGGACATGATTTTTACAACTGGCTTAAATTAATCGCAACCTATTTTGGGGAGTGGCGGCTAAGTACATTGTCTCCCTGGCAAAACGAGGGGACTGTTAGCAAGGAAGGGGGGGGGAGAATGATTATAGCGCAGACGATTATCCTTGCCTGCCACACCAGCTAACATTTACTGGTCACCTCTTAGAGGCCAAGGCCCTGTGTGAGGCCTTCTAAGGGATTCAAAGGAGCATAAGAAACATTTACCACCTTCAAGTCCTCCAGTCAAGGAGATGGTTTTATCAGGACTCTCTTGCAAGAGGATAGAAACTGTACTCAGACTGACCTAAGAGGAAAGGAGTTTATAAATTCCTGTAAATGAAAAGTCAGGGTACATTTGGCTTCAGGCATGGCTGGATCCAGGTATTTATATGATTTCATACAAGAAGCTCTTCGTCTCTGGGCTCTGCCTTCCTCTCTGCTAGCTTAGTTTTCAAGCAAGCTCTTCTCATAGCGTGACAAGGAGGCTGTCCGCAATTCTAGACCTACAGCCCACAAGCTCAGTAGCAAGGAGCACAGCTCAGGTTCCACAGGTGGTACCTTTGGTTCTGATCGGAGAAACACAAGTTCTACATTTCACCAGGACCTAAGGGTGGGGTCAGCCCCGCTCAAAACCCTTAGACTGAGACTGGTTGCCTATCTACAGGGAAACTGCAATTCTGTTATAGCAAAAAATGACGGGTGAACAGTGGATTGGGGAGGGGGAAACGTGATTTCTTTACAGAAGATAATTTAAAGAGGTGAGAAAGTCCTAGTGATTCATCAGCAAGCGATTGGTCCCAAGAGGCGTCGGTTGTCTTTCCTGCAGCTGACAGACGCTGCTTGGTGACACAAACATGCCAGGCTGGATGTCGGTCGAGAACATCTTTGTTACCTTGCTGCTTCTACTCTGCGTTTGGCCAGGAAGGTCCCAAGGTCTCATTGCGCCATTTGCATAGAATGTCAACATGACAAGCACACATCAGTGATGGCGATTTTACAGACATATCAGGTGTCAAAGCTGACCCAAGCAGCACAAGCAATGAAAAGTCAAGAGCCTCAGAGTCTCACGATCAGGGTTGTTGGTAAGGGGGGCTCAGCTCTGGAGTCTGATCTCGGGCGGGGTGCTTGCTCATGGGTGCTGATTTTTTTCTTCACCCGAAGTTAGAGTCAGGTACCTTCTGCCCAGATCTTGCAGCTACTGTTGAGTGGCCCTTGCCAAGAGACAGAGAGGTGTCGGCCTATTTCCTCATCTGTAAACCTGGGATGCCTGTAACAATAGGTTTTATTTCCCAGGGTTAAAATCTTAGGATGCCGTAGAGAGGATTCAATTAGAAAATGCATGTTCACCCCTTAACCCAGCGCCCGGCCCTAAGGGAGCTTTTCGTCTTTGCTGGTGGGAGGACGAGGAGTTGCATATTCAGCCGTGAAAGTGCGTTGTATTCACACGGTGGCTGTTGACAAGGTTTGACACGCATCAGCTCGTCTATCCAGCCTGGCTGGTACTGCCATCCGTATTGTTCAGATGAATTAACTGGGTTCTCAAAGGCCACACAGTTTGCTCAAGGCCACATAGAACCGTCAGAGCAGAGCCAGGACTGCAGCCCAGCCTTCCAAGGGTAGGTACCCGGGCCGGCCCCACGGGGAGGGGAGTGAGGCCCCAGTCCCACCTGCAGGTGTAAGGGGTGCCTAAAAGCTCCGTCATTCAAGATAACTTATATTTGAATGCACTATTTAAAAAAATCAAAATGAATGCAAAATGGATCCATGGCAAATATCCATGAGGCAAAATACTATGTTTGCAAACGAAAATGAGATTATTCTGGCTGAGTCTTTTCTTTCGCTCAGATTGTCACAGGGGCCTGGCATGGCGCTAGGACTGCACCTGTGTTCCCAGTGCTGGCTGCGTTCTCATCAGGTGTCCCTTCGGGTGGCAGAGGCGGCCCCTGCAGCCTCTTCCCAGCAAGCTCGGTGAAGAGAACACCTCCCCCCTGAACGGCAAACTGAGCTGTGGACGGGATCCTCATCCACTCGGGTGGACATCCCGGACTCCTCACTGGAGCACATGCGGCGATAGTGGGAAGGAGGGTGCCTCCTAAAATGTTGGGGTGCTGTTTCGATTATAAAAAGAGGACTGAGTGTTAAACATGCAGACGGCACAGATTCTACTGGATATTTGCCATGGATTCCAGTGCAAGGGGGCGCGGGCTAATCATGGGGACTGTCGTTCCTGTGGTGGAGGGTCAGGCTTGGGACAGAGCCCGACTTTGGCCAGAGATTCCTCCTGATGTCCCCAGGCTGGTGCCAGCCTCGGAGGCAGCTGTCCTCCCTAGCCCTGCTTTTCCGGTCGGTTCCTTCTGCTCAAGCCTGTTTCATCATTGGCTACGTGGCACTCACCCCTCCTCCTCTCCCTCCTGCAAAGCAATCGTGCTGAACTGCCAGGCCCATTAGTTATCATTCAAATCTCTCTGATCAGACCTATCTATTTGTGCACTAATAATGCATGGGTTTGTACCTCATTCTTTCCCCACAGTAAAGGCTGCTGGGGGAAGAACGAACTCAGAAAGGCATAAGAAGGCATTTGGGGTTAGACACCAGCAGTATTGAGAAAGTCTCTGTGCAAAACAGCAGGCACCACAGCCAGCCTCTTCTAGAACACTGCTCCTGAAAAGCTCACCTTTTCTATGAGAGTAGGTCGGGTGCTTGGGGGACAGGGCCAAGATGGCAAAGATGGCAACAGTTGGTGGTGACATTACCGCTTCCACCAATAGTCTGCAGGAACTGGGGAGCAGCTGCCGCCTGCACAACACCTGTGCTCACCAGTTTGCCACAGTCCCCACCACTCCCTATTGTCTGACATCCTGTCTACTTTGCTCATTTCTGTTACCTGTCTTGCTGTTGCGTAAGTAATGTCTCTTTCTTCCTTTGCATTAAGGCTAAGCTTTTTGCATTCTGGCGTCAGTACATCTGAAAACCAGACAGGGGAGGGGGGCCCATCAGCTCAACCAATCAACTCAAACTGACCTAAGAAGAAAGGATTTATAGTTCCATGAGAACTCAAGGGTACCTATGGCTTCAGGCATGGTTGAATCCAGGTGTTTATGATTTTGTCAAAAACCCATTTGTATCTGGGCTCTGCCTTCCTCTCTGTTAGCTCAGATTTCAGGCAAGCTCTTCACACAGAGTGACAAGGACGTCCACAGTTCCAGACCGACACCGCACAAGCTCAGCTGCAATGGATGCAGCCCAGATTTCAGGGGTGGGACCTTCAGTTCTGATTGGCCTAGGACCTGAGGGCGGAGCCAGCCCCACCCAAACCCCATAGACTGAAAACGGGCAACAGCCATTCTATTATAGCAAAAAGAGGGGGCAAACACGGGTTTATTGTTAGCAAATGTTCACTTTCTTCCTGCTTCCCCTGCCCACTATTGGCAGAGTGCATTCCCTGCCCCATGGATGCTACGCTTGGCCTTGTGCCTTGTTTTGGTCAATGGAATGTGGAGGAAAGTGAGAGTGTGCAATTCTGAGCCTAGGCCTTAGAGGATTGCAGATCTCCACTTGTTCTTCTGATAACGTCTGACTTTACCCATGAGAATAGCATACTTCTGGGGCGCTGCTGCCGTTTCATCCTGAGCCCCAGAAAAACACATGGAGACAAGCTGTTTTCCCACACACCTGAGCATGAGTGTATTCGTTTGTTCTCATGCTGCTAATACAGACAAACCCGGGACTGGGTAATTTATAAAGGAAAGAGGTTTCGTTGACTCACAGTTCCACGTGGTTGGGGAAGCCTCATAATCATGGCGGACAGTGAAGGGGAAGCAAGACACATCTTACATGGCAGCAGGCAAGAGAGAGCGTGTGCAGGGGAACTCCCATTTATAAAACCATCAGCTCTCGTGAGGCTTACTCAGTACCGTGACAATGGTATGGAGAAAGCCGCCCCCATGATTCAGTTATCTCCACCTGGCTCTGCCCCTGGCATGTGGGGATTGATTATTACAATTCAAGGTGAGATTTGAGTGGGGACACAGCCAAACCAGATCAATGAGTATAGATGCTTATTATATGCCACTGAGTTCTGGGATGGCTTATTACGTAGCAAAAGCTGATCGACATAGAGCTGAAGGCTTTGTGAGGTTCAGGAAAACTGTGGTAGCGATGAGCTTGGGTGGCATTGGAGTAAAGATCCTGAAATGTGATCAGATCAAATGTGGTTCGACCCTGATAGGATTTTGTACTTAGCAGTTTGCCTCTTCAGTGAGCTGTTTAACCTCTGGCTTCCTCTGTAGTCTCCTCCTGCGATCAGTGGGTATGATCATTCCTGCCTCGCAGGCGATGGTGAGAATGGCCAGACACTGTGCCTTAAGTGGTTTCTGGAGTGAGGCCATCTTGCTGCCATTTCAGCTGCACTGCTTGCTGCCTGGTGACTTTGGGCCAGTCACTTCATCTTCAAGTGCTGATGTGTGTGAGTGGCAGGTCCTGGCTTGGGGCTGCTGGAGTGGAGGGCTCCCTGAGACAGGCAGTGCCAGGAAGGCAGTCGGCACCCAGTGGTGGCCTGTGATGGCAGCTGCTACTGTTCATTACGCAGGCTTCTGGCATTTCCTGTCCTATCTCATCACCCTTTCCCTCCATCTCATGTTTCCCCGAGTAGGAGCCTTGGACCACCTAGCACAGAACTGCTGAGATAGGGGAAGGTGGGACTTCTTAAAATTCAGACTCCTGGGCCCTGCCGCTGACCCTAGAGTCAGAATCTTGGGAATGGATCCCGAATCTGCATTTTACCATCTCCCTGGTGCTGCTTTTGCACACTGGCCTGGTTTGTCCCCTGCCCGTGGTCCTAGCACTGATCTGGTTTCAGCCCTTGAAAGGCCTCTATGGCCCTCCCTGGCTTCCTGCAGCTGGTAGGTGGGCTGGTTGAGCGTGGGGATGATGAGGCAGGCAGGGTTGTGGGGGGCAGTGGGGTACCTCCTGCCTTCTGCTGCCTTCCAGAACTCAACTTCAGTTTTCAAGGTGGGGAAAGGAAAGGCAGCCAGGAGGTCACATCCGGGACCATGCTGTGGGCATTGTTTCTTAAAGCAGATAAGTTGGAAGGACCCTATTTTTCATGGAGGTCAGTGGTTCTTTCAACATTCCATTGTCGGCCATATTGCCCTCCTTGTTCCATTCATTATTTAGCTGATATTTTTCTTTAACTCACTTATAAAAAATCTAAATGTGTTTCTAGCACTTAGTTATATTACATCCACGACTTGCCACAAATCTAACAATACGCAGTGCCGACACAACCTTGCTTCCTGGAGGGTGGACCCAATGTCTGCCAAGGCCTTGAGGCTGAAGCCCCTTGCTCTGTCTTAACCAGGTGGTGTGGAGTGTTCCGGGAAGGGGGGTGGGTGTTGAAAACCTATTTCCACCAATGAACACATCCCTTAACGTAATCAGGAGGATGTAAGGAGGAGGAAGAGCATCACTTTGTCACTGTGATTCAAGATACAGTCGAGAGTCTCATTATTTGAGAATTTGGGGATTTCTCTACTCACCTAAAATGTATTTGTAAGTACAAATAACACTTTCCAGATTATTTGCAGACATGCACAGAGCAGTGAAAAATTTGAGCCAACATGTGTGTCTCTAGCTGGTGGAACATGGGACGCGTGGCCTTCTTGTTTCAGCCTCATGATATACACACGTGCCCTTTTCATGGTCCCCTTCGCGTCAGAGAAAATGCATGGTTAGATAAGTACGTGGGTGTTAGATACATTTGTCAGGTTTAGGACAGAGACTCTCCATGTCTTAGATGATCTTCCTTCAGGCCTGAGTTGTAGAACCATTGGTTGGAAGTTCAGTGTTAAGGAATCCACAATATCTATTGAATAAAGCAGCTTCAATTGGAAATACTCATCAAATAAGGCTACATGTCGATTGGTTGGTGAACATGCTGTGCCCAGAGGCTCTCAGGAACCTAACCCTGTATTTCCCCTAGGAGCTGTCGTTCAGTGTTTGTTAATTCAGTGTTCACATGGCTTTATAGGACATAACTACCATGAATAACAGAATCAACTGTGCTCCAATGCCTATCTCTGAGATACACCGTCCTCTCTTTCCCAGTGCATGCCCCAGGCTCAGGGCAATGTTCCCTCATACAGCCCCCCACTTTATGTGAGGGGAAGGCAGCTACATAAGGGAAGCATCCAGCTTAAGTTCCTCTCAGAGAGGTAAGGAGCTGAGCCTTATCTAGAACTCAGGTCTGTTGCTCTGGACCTCAGAGCAGGACTGGGTGGGATGGAAGCTCCAGGTGAGGGGAGATGGAGGCTCATCAAGTCATCAGCACCCACTCCAGGTGCAACATCAGCCCTCCAAGTTCAAGGCGGCAGTGACAGGAGCAGCCACCTGCCTTTGCACACCCCGTGTTGCCTCCTAGTCCCACTGCTCACCCCAGCCCTTGCCCAGGGTCCCTATTCTCTCTTTCAAATCACTCTTTCAGTTCCTCACTCAGCTCTTCATAGACAAGCACCTTGACCTGTTCTCTCTTAGATGATCGTTGTTGTTTTTTGTAGATAATAAGAGTAATATAAGAATATTATAGTAAATGCAGGCCATACGCTTTTACAAAGAAAATGATAATCGCAAATAACACCACCCCAAGGCAGCCAGACCTACTTTTCAAAGTTTTCTCTCAGTTCGACACATGCACACACAGGCACACATCTAGAAAAAGCGAATTGGGAAGTAAATTTCTATCTTGCTTTAGCTGCATAAAATTCCGTGAGCACTTTTCCATGTCATTAGACATTTTTGGAAATGTCACTTTTTATTTGGTCTCCATTGAATTCATCCTTAATGAGTATGTAAATGAACATTTATTCGTCTCATTGACCACTTAGGATTTTTGGGTTGAACCGTCATAAAACAATTTTAATGACAAAACAATATTTATAACAAGGTCGTCCAATCTTTCGGTTTCCCTAGACCACACTGGAAGAAGAATTTTCTTGGGCCACACATAAAATACACTAACACTAATGATAGCTGGTGAGGTTAAAAAAAATTACAAATAAACTCATAATTTTTTTGTGGGGGTGTGGAATGGAGTCTTGGCTGGAGAGCAGTGGCGTGATCTCGGCTCACTGCAACCTTCAGCTCTCTGGTTCAAGCAATTCTGCTCAGCAGCTGGGATTACAGGCACGCACTACCACACCCAACTAATTTTTGTATTTTAAGTAGAGATGGGGTTTCACCATGTTGGCCACGTTGGTCTTGAACTCCTGACCTCAGGTGATCCACCCGCCTCCGCCTCCCAAAGTGCTGGGATTACAGGCGTGAACCACCACACCCAGCCATAATGTTTTAAGAAAGTTTACCAATTTGAGCTGGGCCACATTCAAAGCTGTCCTGGGCCAAATGCAGTCTGCAGGCTGTGAGTTGGACAAGCTTGGTTTATACCATTTGGTACTTTAAAAAATAGGGTATCCCTGATCAGTCATCTTCTCAGCACTTGGGAACTTGTGGTGTCAGACGTCAATGACTCTCACTTTACGGGTGAAGAAACCAAGAACCCAGAGAGGTTCAGGGACTCGCCCAGAGACACCCAGCAGGTGAGGACAGCCTGTGCTTTACAGATAGAGAACAGTCCCCCTTTCAAAGGCAGCAGGCCTCCAATTTGGGGCACTTTCTTCAAACCAAACCACAGCCGTAAGCCCTATTCGCTTTGAATTTCATTTTCTGCCACCAGAAAGTCCTTGCTTTCCTCCATGTACTTCCACAGTGTTGGAAACTTCCAGAAAGTCTACCTGGGTGGTCAGAAAGGTGGACAGGTCCCCTTGGATGTCTGTGAGGGGCCCCGGGGCCTCCACTCCAGGGCTCTGTACACTACAGCCCCAGTGCCAGGCCCCCCTCCCACTTGCCCGTGTACTCCCTGAAAGCTAAGAATGGTGTTCACATTTCTGTGTGGTTGAAAAAAAATATCAGACAATTACAATTGATTCAATGATAGAGAACACTAACTTTGACTCCCAATGAAGCAAATATTTTCCTCCTCCCAAATTTCATTCCTCTAATTAGTAAACCTGTATTGTGTTTTCAAAGGCCACACTTGCTCGTTACTATGATACTTTGAATTTCATCAATAAAATATGCAAAACTTTGGTTTTTATCTTGTCAGTACTTGCATGATATTTTCAAATTTGCCTCTTGGCTCACAGAGCCTAAACTATGCACTATCTGGCCCTTTGCAGGGAACGTTTGCCAGCTCTTGATCTATGCTGGCGAAAGGTCTTGTGGATGACTCAGGTCCCTCTTACGTTCAGGAGTCTGATAACCAGGCCTCAAGCTCAGAATCACAATGACCTTCTGGCCTCAACAGGATTCATTTTGTTACATTCTTTTCTTTAACACCTGTAGCAATTATAAAGCAAAAACAGGCTGTGTGTGGTGGCCCATGCCTGTAATCCCAGTACTTAGGAAGGCCAAAGTGGGAGGATCACTTGAGCCCAGGGGTTCAAGACCAGCCTGGGCAACATGGGGAAACCCCTGTCTCTACAAATGATTTTTTAAATAAAATAGCCAGGTCTGGTGGTACATGCCTATGGTCTCAGCTACTGGGGAGGCTGAGGCAGGGGGACTGCTTGAGCCCAGGAGGTCGAGGCTCCAGTGAGGTCTGATCATGTCACTGTACTCCAGCCTGGGCAACAGAGTGAGACTCT
Source organism: Saimiri boliviensis (assembly GCF_048565385.1). Lineage (NCBI taxonomy): Eukaryota > Metazoa > Chordata > Mammalia > Primates > Cebidae > Saimiri > Saimiri boliviensis. The sequence goes on from NC_133457.1 coordinate 114,744,339, forward strand.
GTCTCAAAAAACAAAACCCGTCAATAGGAAACAGAAGTTACAAGGACCAAATCGGGATCTTTGTTTAGAACACGAGGTCTCCAAAGCTTGAGTGATGGACGTTGGAGAGACATCCCCATCACCCACCCCAGTCTATTGCCCTCCTGCTCAAATCTGGTCCTCCCTCAGGGTATTGGCTGCATAGCCTGCTCCTTCCTGACATCAGCCTATGCTGTGGGATTTATTTTCCTTCTTTCCGTGAGTCGTTCCTTTTTCTTGGAGTCTGCAGTTTCCTAGGACAAAAGTACTAGAGCTCAAAGCTGGAAGGAGACGGAGGAAAGCCTCTGTTGGCAAAGCAAGGCGCCGTCTCCCTTCCTCACAGCTGATCAACCTGTCACCCTATGTACGTGTATCAGTCCATTCTCACACTGCTACAAAGAACTGCCTGAGACTGGGTCATTTGTAAAGGAAAGAGGCTTATTGACTCAGAGCTCCACAGGGCTGGGGAGGCCTCAGGAAACACAATCATGGCGGAAGATGAAGGGCAAGCAAGGATCGTCTTCCCAAGGCAGCGGGAGACAGAAGTGTAAACAGGGGCGGGAGACAGAAGTGTAAACAGGGGCAATGCCAGACGCTTATAAAACCATCAGCTCTCGTGCCAACTCCCTCACTACCATGAGAACAAGGTGGAGGAAACTGCCCCCATGAGCCAGTCACCTCCTACGGGGTCCTGCCCTCAACACGTGGGGGTTATGGGGATGACATTTCTAGATGAGATTTGGTTGGGGCCGCAGAGCCAAGCCGTAACAGTAAGATAGCCAGCGCTTCTTAGACCCTTCCGTCCTCAGTCCTGACCATCATGGGCTTTTTCTTCTTTTGTCGTCTCCCCCTTCAACATTCAAGGCTCCCCCATTCCATCCCCCAGGCTAGACCAGAACAGAAAGCCGAGAGCCAAGGGCAACCCACAATCCCAGCCAGACAAAGGGAGGCTGGACCTCAGGGAAAAGCAGCGGGAAAGCACTCAAACCACTGGGGAAGACAAGTGACACCAAGAAGAGGGTCCAGGGTGCAGTCTGAGGGCCCCAAAGACTCAAGAAGGCAAGTCCTGTGCCAGCCCCTGGAGCCCCGAAGGGGAAGCAGTTCTGAAATCTCCGTCTCCCTCACGGACTCGGTCAACTTTGGGTTCTGTCGTCTGGCTCTGTGGTAAAGAGCCAAGGGAATCTTGTCGGAAGAGCTGCATTGACGGGGCACAGTTCCCCTCCACCCGCCCAGCCCAGCTCCAATCTGCAGCGAGGGCTGGAGACACTAGTAGACCCAAATATTTGTCTGGCCGAGTGGGCGGTGCGTGGCTGTCGTGTGCAGGGACAGCCCCACCTCTGCCTCCCAGGGTCAAGGACATGCAGCCTGGATAGCATGGGCCTGAACAGCAGCTATTTATAAAGACGTCCCACAGAGTTTACAAAACATACACACAAATGGAATTATGTCATCGAATTCTCCTAAATTCTCCCAAAATTTTCCTCTCACTTGAGCCTTGCAAAGAGAGGGACATGGCTCGTTTCATGACTTTATTTTATTTGTTTATTTATTTTTAACTCCCTGATTTAGGAGTAAAACACACAGAAAATGATTCAATTCCAGTGCATTTTTTTTTTACTTTTTTTTTTTTTTTTTTTTTTTTTGAGACAGTGTCTTGCTCTGTCGCCAGGCTGGAGTGCAGTGGTGAAATCTCGGCTCACTGCAACCCCCATCTCCCAGGTTCAAGCAATTCTCCTGCCTCAGCCTCCCGAGTAGCTGGGATTACAGGCACATACCACCATACCCAGGTAATTTTTGTGTTTTAGTAGAGACAGGGTTTCACCCTGTTGGCCAGGATGGTCTCGAACTCTTGACCTTGTGATCCGCCTGACTTGGCTTCCCGAAGTGCTGGGATTATAGGCACCTGGCCCCATTTTGTGACTTGATACTTTCCTGGTTCCTTTAGGTATCCTAACTTCCTTAACCCAACCCCCTACCAATGGACACTTAGGTGGTTTCCCTGTGTGTCAACGTGTGTGTGAGCCACACATATTGCCCAGGTGTTACATGAACATCCTTTAACATAAATCTTCACTTACTCGGGCCTTTATTTCTATAGATTTCCTGATGGTGAAGTTTGGGAGGTTCAAAAAGGGCTTTGTTTAAATGGATTCTGTTAAATCACTCTCCAAAATGGTTGTGCCGTTTGTGCTTCCACCGGGGGAGTATCTGGGTCATCATTTCCCAGTTCCATAACAAACATGGAATATGCCCCATCACTGACATTTCAGCCAATTTGTTAGATTTTTTTGAAGACTGGTAACTCAATGTAAGAATTGGCACTTTTGAATGATGAGCGTGCCTTCTTGACTTCTCACATATTTTTAGCTGTGTGAGTTTCTTTTCTGAAGTGCCCATTCATAGTCTTGGTTCATTTTTCTTCTGAGCTGTTGGAAATTTTTCTCTGATGGAGCAGGAGCCTGTTGGGTCCCTGCTGCTCCAGTGCCAGGGTTCGGGCCCCGCTCACCTGCCTCGCTCAACTGGTTTCTCCCTTCCTCTCTCTTCTAGCCCTGGCCCAAGGCATCCTTTCTCTCCTGGGCTTCAGGGGACCTATCCTCCCCCACTCATCGGCGTGCTCCCAAATGCATTAATTATAACTGAAAGGCCTTCCTTTTTCCAAAAACGATGGCTATTTGAAACTTGAAGGGCAGTGAGTAAGTCTTTAATAAGTTACCACAGAGTTACCATAAGACCCAGAAATTCTCCTCCTGGGGATATACCCAAAAGAATTGAAAACAGGCCAGGTGCGGTGGCTCAAGCCTGTAATCCCAGCACTTTGGGAGGCCGAGGCGGGTGGATCACGAAGTTAAGAGATCGAGACCATCCCGGTCAACATAGTGAAACCCCATATCTACCAAAAATACAAAACATTAGCTGGGCATGGTGGCATGTGCCTGTAATCCCAGCTACTCAGGAGGCTGAGGCAGGAGAATTGTCTGAACCCAGGAGGCGGAGGTTGCGGTGAGCTGAGATCGCGCCATTGCACTCCAGCTTGGGTAACAAGAGCGAAACTCCGTCTCAAAAAAAAAAAAAAAAGGAATTGAAAACAAGTGTTCAGACAGAATCTTGTATGTGATCATTCATAGCAGCATTCCTCATAAGAGGCAAGAGATAGGAACAGCCTATCATCCTTCGGCTGGTGAATGGATGGCAAAGTGTGGTGTCTCCATAAAATGGAATCTTATTCAGCCACAGGAAGCCATGAAATACTGATACATGCTACAACATGGATGAACTTGAAGTCACTATGTTAAGTGAAAGAACATTTACATAAAATGTCCACAATAGGCAAATACTAGAGAGACAGAAAGATTAGTGGTGGCCAGAGGCTGGGGTGAGGAGGAATGGGGAGTGACGTTTAGTGGTATCATCCTTTGGGGGTGATAAAAAATGTTTTAGAACTAGATATTGATAAAGTTTGCACAACATGTGGATGCCCTAAACATCGCTAATGGTAGATTTTATGTTGTGTGTATTTTACCACAATAAAAACAAAGTAAAATAGATAAATAATTCTCTTTTTACAAGGCCAGAGATTGACTCCTTTCCCATTTTTCCTGTTTTCTACTCTCTGGTTTCTTCTTGGAGGCCCTGAATCTAGAAAAAAAAAAAAAAAACTCAGCTGTCTAGAAGTGAGAAGAATCACTACCTTAAAAAATATTGCCAGGCACAGTGGCTCATGCCTGTAATCCTAGCACTTCGGGATGCTGAGGTGGGAGGATTGCTTGAGCCCAGGAGTTCAAGGTCAGCCTGGGCAACGCAGAGTCCATCTCTACAAAAAATTCAGAAATTAGCTGGGCATGCTGGCGTGTACCTGTAATCCTGGCTCCTTGGGAGGCTGAGATGGGAGGTTGCAGTAAGCCGAGATCGTGCCACTGCACTCCAGCCTGGGTGACAAAGCCAGACCTTGACACACACAAACACACACACACACACACACCACATCACACCACACACCACCCCACGAGAGTTGCCTGGCCTTTACCTGCTACTGGTAGGAACCTTCTTGAAAGAAGAGCACTGAAGCCTCTCCATAGCTCCCTGGGTGTCTGTAGTGTATGGTATGATTTCCCAGAAGGTGACAGGCTCAGGCATTGGTGCCCACAAGAGACACTGCAGCTACTCCTCTGTGTGCTGCTGAAGTGGGTCTCGCGAGCTTGAGGGCTGATGGGCTGCAGATGGGTTTATGCTGCGCATCCTCAACTTGTGCCTCCCCTGAGCCTTTGGGAGAAAAGATTCTGGTCGAGTTGCCGGGCCCTCCTCCTGGAGAAGGGAGACGGAGGGGTGCAGGGAACTGTCTTGTGCCGGGTGGTTCTGAGTCAGCGGCCCCGCACACAGGTGGCTCTCTGCTGGGGTTGAGAGGGACATCTCACTTCTCCCAGGCTCAACTTCCTCAACTGCAAAATGGGGCCATGAAGATCAAATAAATCTGTAAAATGGTTAGTCCTGAAGATTAAATAAGGCTATGAGCATAAATCCACTCGTACAGAGTGCAACACACGGCAAGCTGTCAGCGCACGGCTGGGATGTATTTTGGGGGCTGGAGCCCTTCCTGAAGGAGGTGGCACGTCTGCAGCTGGCTCTGTCCCCCAGTGAACAGATGAGCAGCTGGATTCTCAGACGTGTCTAAGAACTGGGAGACCTCGACATCACCCAGGTGAATTAGGATTCTACATGCAAAGGCATGGAGACGACAGGGCACAGCTTGTGGGAGGAAGGAAAAAGGCCCAGGTGGCTGGGGCATAGGTTCTGGGTGGGGAAGTGGTGAGGGAGGAAGCCGGGGACTCTGCAGGGGCAGGCACAGGGGTCTGACACCTCGGGAGGAGCGGGGTTGGATGAAGCACAGTCAGGGTTTATTCTACAACAGTCATGCCAGAGACCTGTTACGAAATGCTCTTCCGATCACTCAGTTTCAGGGCACTCTTGACTTCCTGCTGGGACTGCGACCGGTGTGGCTGCCTGTGCCAAGCATGGCCAATGAGCCCACGACTGTGCACATGGCGCCCCATGTCAATTTCCTGTCTCTCCCGCCGGTCATTCTCATGCTGCTTTCATTGTGTTTGCCATCGTGCCTTCTGTTTGCTAATTATGCACTTTAAATCAATTTAGTTTTAGAAGAAACACTTACAGCGAAATCCTTTACTTGGGCTAATTATATTTTCTAATATGTTTTTATACACACAAATGAAACCGAAGGACATCCTTTGTCATTCTGCTCGAAATCATCTCCTTTCAGGAGCACACAAGCAGCCAACCTTTGGAAAACGTTGTCATGTAGTAAATAATGACTGTGACAACCCTGCATTCCACAGTAAGCTGAGGGCAGGGAGGGCGTGCCTTGCCTAAGGCCACACTCACAGCTAATACTGGGTAGTGCTAGATTTGAGTCCTGACCCCAGAGCTCTGGTGCTGTCATTTGGGTAGGGGGTGCTTGGATGTTAAATACCCCACAGTATATTGGCCAGTGTTGCCCAATAAGGAACTGTCCTGGCTCTGATGTCAGGCATGCTGTGGCTGGGGGTGTCACTGGTGCTGAACGTTTCCAGCCAAGGAGCATTTGCAGATAAGCCCACTGTTAGGGGCTGGATTATTTCCTTGGCCCCAAATTTATGTGTTGAAGTACTAAGTCCCAGTACCTTAGAAGGTGACTGTACTTAGAGATAAGGCTGTTAAAGAGGTAATTAAGGTTAAATGAGGTCATTGGGGTAGACCCTAATCCAATATGATTGGTCTACTTAGCAGAAGAGATTAGGACTCAGACACACACAGAGGCAAGACCATGTGAGGCCAGGCAGAAGGCAGCCGCCTGCGAGCCAAGAAGAGAGGCCTCAGAAAAGCAACCCTGGGAGGTGTGGTGGCTCGCACCTGTAATCCCAGCACTTTGGGAAGCTGGAGTTGGCAGATCACTTGAGGTCGGGAGTTTGAGACAAGCCTGGCCAATATGGTAAAATCCCATCTCTACTAAAAATACAAAAAAATTAGCTGGGCGTGGTGGTGCTCACTTGTGATTCCACCTACTCAGGAGGCTGAGGCAGGAGAATTGCTCGAACCGGGAGGTGGAAGTTGCAGTGAGCCGAGATCGCACCACTGCCCTCCAGCCTGGGTGACAGAGACTTTGTCTCAAAAAATATGAAAATAAAGTAAGAAAAGCAACCCCGACACTCCCTGCTTTTGAACTTCTAGCTCCTAGACCTGTGAGATAAGGAGTTGTTGTTTGAACCCCTCGGTCAGCGGCACTTTGTTGTGACATCCCTAGCAGACAAATACGTCCCCTTCTGTCTGGCCAGGAAACCCCCCTTCATGGGCACAGCCAGGCCCTCTGCAGCTGTGCTCGGCTCCACACAAGCTGGAGGTATGCAGCCTTTGAGGGCTCTGGCCTTCAGCCCTTAAATGCTCTTTGAAAATAGATTGTAATTAATTTAGGAAGGAGGAAACTGGTTCTCGCGATTTTTTTCCCCATGAAAAAGCAAGACCTGACTAAGAGCACTTAAGAAAAGCAGACAGCCTCTCCCTCCCCTGGAGCCGACTGTGCTGTGTGTGGGGATAGCGCCCAGCGCCAGGGCAGAGAGAGCGTTTGTTTAGTATTCCTGGGATGGCTGCTGGCAGTTTTTATCGCCTGCTTTATAGAGGCTTCGCATCTGCAGCCTCCTGGGGGATGCAGGTGCTGAGATAAGCTGGCTTCACCTGTATTGGATGATTCAGGGAGGAAGCCTGGCGTGCAGTTTGTCCCTGATCTGACCTATGGGACCAGAGAAAGCTCCGGTTCCAGGGTTCACAGGCCACAAGCAGGTCACCGTCCCCACAGTGGCAGATCACACAGGGAACTGACCCTACTCAGGGTGCTGCCTGCACTCCCAGGACACGCTGGAGGTGGCGCATCCTACAGCAGGAAGGCGAGGACGCTGGTCCTTACCCTACCTTGTCTCTTTCTTGCTATGTGACCTTTGGCATGTGGCTCCCTCTTGCCAAATCCCAGTTTCTGCGTTTGTATAGGCCAGGGTTAGGGTAAAATTGATCTTCGAGATCCTAGCCAGGCCTAGCGTTCTGTGATGTTTACATTTGGGCAAGTAACTGTACTCCTCTGAACCCCAGTTTCTTCTGTAACATGGGCTTAATAAAGGATCCCCCATCATATGGCTACGGAAAGAATTCAATAACATTTTGCATGTGTGTCTCAGTGTCAGGAATGTATGAATAACTGTGCGAAAGCATTTGCTGTTATTTATGTTTATTGTTCTTTGAGATCTATTCATTCCACCAATATTTATTGTGTGTCTACTATATACCAAACATTTCTACAAGCTCCGGGTACCTCTCATTGAGTTTACATTCCCAAAAGCGGGTAGCAGATCACAAACCGACAAATTAATATAGAATGTCATTTCACATAGGAGTAAGGACTTCGTGGGGGAGTGGAGGAAGGTTGAGGAGCAGGGGTGTGACCGTTTGGATAGGGCGGTAGCTACACAGATCACTAGAAGAATGAAAGTGGGAGGCTTTCAGCTTCCTGGAGGGAGAGTGCTCTAGGTCAGGAGTTCGCAAACTAAGGTTCACAGGCCAAATCTGCCCTCCCACCTGTTTTTATAAATAAAGTTTTATTGGAACACAACCACAGCCATGCACTTTCATTATATATCATTATCTTTTCTTTCTTTTGAGATGGAGTCTTGCTTTACTGCCCAGGCTGAAGTACAGTGGCACAATTTCTTCTCACTGCAAACTCTGCCTCCCGGGTGCTAGCAATTCTCCTGCCTCAGCCTCCAGAGTAGCTGGGATTACAGGCGCCCACCACCACGCCTGGCTGATTTTTGTATTTTTAGTAGAGATGGGGTTTCACCATGTTGTCCAGCTGGTCTGGAACCCTTAACCTCAGGTGATCTGCCCATCTTGGCCTCCCAAAGTGCTGGGATTACAGGCGTGAGTCATTGCACCCTGCCGTTAGGCATTATCTTATCTATGGCTGCTTTCCTATTACAATAGCAGAGCTGAGTAGTTTCAACAGATCATAAGGCCAACAAAGCCTGCAGTGTATGCTCTCTGGCCCTTTGTAGGAAAAGTCTGTTGAATTCTGCCCTACACAAAAGGAACCACAAGAGCAAAGGCCTCGAGGCTGGGCATGTCAGGTGAGCCAATGGGCACCACACGAGTGCTTATTCTCTGTGGCTCTCTGGGCCCCTTGTGAGGTCAGTTGCGTGTGGTTTGCCAGTCCTTCAACATGAGAAGATCCCTCTAGGACAGAAATGATGGTACAGGTTGTAAGAGTTAAAGAAAGAGGAAAGAAACACGAAACAGTCTTGGCAGTTAAAGACAGCTTTACTTTAGATAAAAGCTGAGAGGGGCTTCTGGCCAATCTCATTCAGGAGTACTTTTTCTTACAGACTAAGAATATATATTGGTTTTAGGGTGAGGGGCTTATTATAAGCTTGGAATGTTTCTGTGTCAGAGAAGTTTTAGCGTGGGGTTGGAATGTCTCTGGAAGGAGGGGAATTTATCTTGGGGCAGACATCTTTCCAGCCAGAGTGGGTTTCTCTCAAGGCTGGCACCTTCCCAGCCAGAGGTGCCTTATCTTGGGGCTAGCATGTCTCTGATTGGGGAGGAGTTTGAGTGTTTCTGGTTGGAGGTGTTATTTGTGGTTTCTGGTCGTGCTGACATCGGCCATTAGGCTGATGCCCTTTGGATTTAGGAGATTTTTTTTTTTTTTTAAATTAAGGTGAACTTCAGAATGAGGAGCTTGTGTAAGACGGTGACGCTCCTGCTCTGTCACAGGCCCCTTCTGGAACACAAGCCCCTTCTGGAACAGGGAATATACAGCAGGCATACTGGCTATATGAAACGGCTGTTTTCTAGCTATTCTAAAGCACTCAACAGTTAGCTCGTGCACTGCAGTCATTAAATTATTATCTTGGCCTCACAGGGAGCTTGGCAGGGGCCATGGAGAAGCCTTGCTTTTCTTGTGGTCTGAAGAGCTCCCTTTTACTCTCAAGAGACCTCCTGCTCTATAACTCTGTGTGTCGAGCCCCCAAATCATGGAACCCTTCTTTCTCATCGAAATGCTGTTTGGGAAGTCAGACACCTAGATGCCTCATGTGCCAGTTCCATCATTCAGGCATCCAAGAAAAATCCATTAAGGACTGGACATCTCCCAGGACCAACATCAAGACACCTAAATATATAAAGCAGATATTAACGGAACAGAGGGAGAGACAGGCGGTAACACAGTCAACAGCTCCGTGGCCTTGGGAAAGTCACTCAGTCTCTCTGAGACAAAGCTTCCGAGTCTTAGCGTGGAGGTCATAATGGTACTTGCGTTGTGCTGTCATAAGAATTGGATGATACAAAGCAGAGATAGGCGGACTCCAGTCTGCAGACCAGATCTATCCAGCTGCCAGTTTTTATTAAAGCCCCTGAGCTAAGAATGTTTTCTTCCTTCTCATTTCGAAATGGTTACATTTTAAGTGGTTATGTAAGTACCTTCATAATGGCCTCATTTTTTTGCCTCTGGCCTGGAAAGACTTCATTCTTTACTACCTGGCCCTTTAAGGAAAAGTGTATTAACCCTTGATATAAAGCATACAGGCATAGAAAAAGGGCTCAATCCGTATTAACAAGTGCTGCTCCAATTCTGAAGGAACTGAGTTATCCTCAAGGCCTTCAGACGTAGCCCTCAAGGTCAAGCATACTTTTAAAGTAGCCATTAATAGCTAATAATTGGATGGCATTCACTATGTCCCGAGCACCATTCTACTTCCTATGTATCTAGCAATTCATTTAATCCTCAAAACCTCCCCGGGAGGTAAGTACTATCCCCATCTGAAAGAAGAGAGAACAGAGACACAGAGAGGGTCCGTGTCTTCCTAAGATCCCATAGCTAGTGAGTTATGAGTTAGCATTCAAATCTAGGCTGTATTTCTCCAGACTCTGCTAGTAACTGCTAGACTCTGCTGTACTGGACATAGTGGCTAGCCCCCAGAGGGTGCTCAGTAAACACCAAGTAGACACTTGGTGACAGCGTGCGTGTGCAGAGTCTGTAAACACACAAGAGCAACACCATGGATTGTGGGGCTTGGAAGAAAAGGGCACAGTTGGAGTCCGTCAGAGCCCAGGTTTCTGGGAGTGACAGCGAGGAGCATTTCCACACAGCCACTCGGGTTACTTCTCTGGTGGTTAATGCTCCTCCTGACCCCAGTGAAAGTGAACATTTATTGCATTCAAGGTGTCCTTGCATTCCATATGCAATTTTAATTTCTTCTCCAGGAGTGCACCAGGTTGCTCCACTGAAAGGTGTGCTTACAGATGAGGAAAGTGAAACACAGAGAGTTTGAGTGGCCCATGGATCCCACGGCCACCACAGCTCCACTGAAGGTGTGTGAAAGGGGTGTGTGAGGAGCAAGTGTGGGGTCCAGCCAGCGTTCCAAATGCTGGCACAGTGGTGGGCTCTGTGCAGGAACTGTGGCTGTACCAGGCAGGTCACCCTGAGGGGAATGTGGTAGCACCCAGCCAGGGGTTCCCACAACCCTGAAGCCCCAGAAGGGTTGTTAACTCTGCTAATTAGCTCTTTGAGTACTGTCTTCCACAGTCTGATGGACGGCGGTGCATTAACAGCTCCATCAGCCCCTTGCCCCACTCCAGCCCACAGCTCCGAGAAAGCTCAATCCCGTTACTGCTTCCCGTCACATGGGGTGGCTGCCCTCGGCTGGCAGAGGGCAGACAGCCACAGTGTTACAGCCCTCTGAGTATCCACATTTGGTGAGTTCTGAGTTCTTGTCCCACATCCAAGAAGAATGAGGTCATGCTGACAATTGAAAGGTGATGAGGATGGAGAATTTTATTGGGCAAAGAAACAGCTCTCAGTGGAGAAGGGACAGGCAGGTGGTCTCTCACCCTATGTCAGGTGGTCTCTCTCAGTGTGCTGAGTCTGGGGTTTTTATAGGCACAGGATGGGGGAGGGTCGTGCCACAGGTAGTATTGGAAAAGGCCACATTTGATTGGTTAAACAGCATTCAGAAGGAACCAATCAGGAAAGGACAGGCAAGCAGGAACAGAAGTTCTCACTCTTCTGTTCTGGGTCATGGTTTTCATCTGGAACCAGCAGTTTGATCTTTCAGCCTTCAGGCTGTTTTTGGCTTGAAGGTGGAGTTTCACCGGAGACCCACCCCTGTCTGCCTAGGCTTCTGTCTGTGACCTGCCACTGTCACAGGCAGCACGAGCTGCTGTGAAAAGTCCGAAACAGTAGTGCACAACAGAGCAGGCACGAAAGAGGAGGCGGTCAAGGGAAGCACCTTTGGAGAGGTAGCAGCTGAGCTGATGTGTGAATGATGGAGCCACCCTGTCTGAAAATTTGGGTGAAGAACTTTCCAGACAGAGGACTAGCAAGTGCGTGTGCCCCGAGGCAGGACTCTGCACGGTGCAGCAGCAGAAGGGAAGCCTCCAGGAGCAAGTGGAAGTTAGCAAGGAGGAGACTTCCGAGACCAGGCGGGAGCAGAGCCTTGAGGCCACTATCTAGATTTCCTCCTCAGAGCCACAGGCAGCCCTTGGAGGGGAGAGCGGCCCGTGGATGATAGGGTAACCCCAGGAGGGACACGAAGCCTGGGTGGGCCAGGCTGTCTTCCCACTCCCCAGTTTGTCTTTTCGTGACTTCGGCTTGTGTTGACAAAAAGAGTCAAACTCTGTAAACTATGTGAGGAGGTTTCTTCTGAGCCAAAGATGAGTGAGCATGGCCTGTGACAGAGCACCAGGAGATCCTGAACACGTGTGCCCAAGGTGGCCAGGTTACAGCTTCGTTTTAGACATTTTAGGGAGGCATGAGACATCAGTCAATACATGTGTGAACTCCAAATATCTGAGCCAGGTCTCAATCAGCTTAGAAAGCTAATTTTGCCAAGGTTAAGGATGTGCCCGTGACACAGCCTCGGAAGGTCTTGATGCACGTGCCCAACGCGCTCAAGGCAGTTTCGCTTTATACATTTCAGGGAAACATAAGACATCAGTCAGTATGTGAAGATATACATTGGTTCTGGCTGGAAAGCAGGGAGGGGGCTTCTAGGTCGTAGGTAGGTAAGAGACAAACCGTTGCATTCTTTTGAGTTTCTGATTAGCCTTTCCAACGAAGCATCAGATATGCTTTTATCTCAGTGAGCGGAGGGTTGACTTTGAGTTCTGTGTGTCCTTTGTCGGCAAGGAATTTCCTGGTGGACAGATTGTGAGGGAGGCGTGCAGCTTTTTTACCCTGGTAGCTATGGAACAGAATGGGAGGCAGGTTTGCCCTAAGCAGCTCCCAGCTTGACTTTTCCCTTTGTCTTAGTTATTTTTTGAGGTGGGGGGGTCCCGAGCTTGATGTATATTATACATTTTACATGTGCTAAAAAAAATGTCCCCTCTGGAAAGACAGAGATAACACAAAGGTGGGGAGTGAGAATAGCAGGGAGGGGAGCTTCCAGGTCATAGGTGAAATTGAAGATTTTCTGATTTCCTGGTTGGTGACTGGTTGAAAGAGTTTAAAGACCTGGAATCAATTGATAGGAGCGTCTGGGTTAAGGAGTTGTGGAGAGCAAGGTTCTTACCACGCAGGTGAGGCCTCCAGGTAGCAGGCTTCAGAGAGAATAGATTGTAAATGTTTCTTATCAGGTTTAAAAAGGTGCCAGACTTCGTTAATTCTCTCCTGGATCAGGAAAACAGGCCTGGAAAGGGAAGAGGATTCTCTAGAGAATGTAGATTTTTTCCACACAAGTGACAGCTTTGCAAGGCCATTTCAAAATATGTCAGAGAAATATATTTTGGGGAGAATACTTCGACTTCTTCCAGAGCCTGCTGTCTGTCACGTTGGCATCTTACTGCTACAAAGCCGGTGTTGTCAGCCTTAAGGTCTCTGTTTTAATGTCCATGCTAGTCAGCTGTGCCTCAATTCCAAAGGGCAGAGGGTGTAACGAGGCCTGTCCCACCGCCCTTCCCCTCGTGGCCTGAATTCGTGTTTCAGGTTAACTGTAGGATATAACCTTGGCCAAGACGAGGGATCCATTCAATTAGCTGGGGGCGTAGAATTTTGTTTTCAGTTTATATTTGTCACCTTCCAGTCTCAGCATGGTCACCACAGCTGCCACACTGGAGGCAGGAATTGGGGCTGGAGACACATCTGCTGCACCCACAGAACAGACAGGAAAATATGGCCTTTTCCAGAAGCCCCAGCGGTCTCGGGGATCAAGCACCCGGCATCGGACTTGGCCCTGCCAGTCCTGACTTATCCCGCAGTGGGGTGTGGGGGCCTGCTGTAAAGAACCGGGTGCTGGAGGATCAGCCCTGGAGGCTGGCAGAGAAGAAATCTCAGGCCACGCGCTCAAGCATAAATTAGAGCCCTGTCCCCAAGTGCATAGAGAACCACTGGGAATAGAGCCCCTCCCACCGCACCCTAACTCCAGCTGCGAATGGGAGAGAAGGTTCTAGGTTAGGCTCCAAGGTCTCGGGAGCCCACGTGGTCCGTCCCTAAGTGGAAGTCTGGGCGCCGCTGGGCCGCGGCGTTAGGAAAGGCAAGTGCTCCCTCTTGTGGCCGCTTCGGGCAGCCCGGCGTCCTCCCAGCGGTGCGGGAGCCGCAGGTCTCAGGTGGCCAGGGTGATCCCTCCTCCCCAGCCCTACCCAGGCCTCAGAGGGGAAGGGAGCCAACGATGCTGGTGACCGCTAACCTTGATCAGGCGCTTCTGGCATGCCAGGCACCCTTCTGTGCACCTCGCAAATATTAATTCAATTATCTTAACTCGGCCAGGTCGGTCCCATCATGGGGTCCGTTTTCATGATGGGGCCATTTGCCTAATATCCTCCGGGCAGGGGATTGAACCTAAGTCCACCTCACGGAAAGGCTGCGCTTCCAGCCCCTGAAGCTGGGGGCTGTAGAATGTCTGCTTAAAGACTACAGCTGGAGGGCAACTGCACTGATCATGAATTATGTTTCTTGACATTTTTGTTATTTAAAAAGCCTCCACCAAAATGTCTTAATGTGGGTATTTAAGGAGTCGGTGGATGTCGTTTAGACATCCCTGAAAGTGGAAATAAAATCCTGCGTTCATGTCCCTAGAGCAGCTGTCGGATGGGCAAGAAGGTGATGTTTTGTTTTGTTTTGTTTGTTTTGTTTTTGAGATGGAGTCTTGCTCTGTCACCCAGGCTGGAGTGCAGTGACGCAATCTCAGCTCACTGCAACCTTCGCCTTCCACATTCAAGCAATTCTCCTGCCTCGGCCTCCTGAGTAGCTGGAACCACAGGTGCGCGCCACCACAGCCCGCTAATTTTTGTATTTTTAGTAAAGACAGGGTTTCACCATGTTGGCCAGGATGATCTCAAACTCCTGACCTTGCGATCTGCCGGCCTCCGCCTCCCAAAGTGCTGGGGTTACAGGCATGAGCTGCGGCTCCCGGCTCCCACTGCCCTTTTAATGTCGTGTTTATTCTTTCATAGACTCTCGGAGGGGGCCGGGGTGGAATTGATTAGAGAGTGCTTGTCACAGAAGCCTGTCTGATCCCTGACTTGTGATAATCTTATATTTGGCATAAATCAGCTTTTGTTTAGCTCTTGGGTTTGATACCTAATGCGGGCCTCTCTGAGGCTGAGGAAGGCCAAAGCCATCCCATATTTTTTAAAAAGATTTTTTTAAGGCAAAAGGGTATGTCAAAATTGTGGTAAAATAATAAGTGTTTGTGTTTAACAAAGTAATACTTTTTGCATAAGATCCAATGATGAGACATCTAAGTTTGTTTATAGATAATGACAAAAGTCTAACTTGGAGGATTCTGTGAATAAATGGCCTGAGGCCAAATTATCCTTCTGCCATAATGGTGCCAGGTAGCGGGATGACGTCAACCCAGGCACTGGCATCAGAGATGACAAAACATTCCACCCCCTTTCCAGTCCCCAGAGAAGCAGTGAGAGCCCAGGTCACCCCCACTTCAGAGAAGCAGGGGCCTCAGGGTAGTGGGGAAGTACCCAAGGCAGGGGCCAGGTCCGGGGGAGGGAGGAGCATAAGGTAACCTCCCCTCCCCTCCCCAGGTTTAATTCATGTTACTCTGGCCTCAGGGTTTGGTTTGAGGCGAAATCCCCACGAATCCACCCCACATTCAAAGGGATGCACCAGAACTCATTCCAGGACACAGAAAAAGTGATTTCACATTTCCAGCTGTTTGGGCAATCAAGGAAAGATTCCGGGCTTCGGATTGGGCTTCCGTTTCTGCTCCTTTTGGCTGTGTGACTTTGTTAACCTCTTTGAACTTCAGATTCTTCGCTGCCTTTCCAGGTAGTTGTAGGAGGCAGTGAGTTTTGTGCAGCCTGCATTGAGGGGGGGCTGTGAGTGCCGGGAAGCTGCCCGGCGCTCGGGAAGACAGAACATTCTGTTAACGCTCATAACACACACGCACACAAACCACTCACAGAGGCCTGTGGGGACAGAGCAGACTTTACTGAAGGTTTGGATCAGTAACCAAGGATACCTTGAATTGAAAGCTGTGTCTCTCTCATCTTAAAAAGGCTCCCAGCTGTGTTCACCATCCGGGTCCTGCCCCTGGCCCCGCTGTCCATCTCATCTTTCCTCTCCTCCCGTCCTCAGCCCCTCTCCTCTCCCAGCCTCTCTTTGCAGTATTCCCTCTTCCAAATTTCTCTTTCCTTCTAGCACAGAGCTGTTCAGCACTCTTGGTGGCCTGCCTTTCAAGGTCACTGCTAACAGCTGTGCAAATGGAATCTCAGGTGGTACCAATTGCATCACGGTCCATAGCAGGGGGCCACAAACTGCAACCCACCACCAAATGTGGCCCCCCTGCCTAGTTCTGCAAATAAAGTTTTATTGTAACACAGCTGCAGAGTTGAGTGGCTGTGACGGAGACCATATGGGCCATAGACTTAAAATATTGACTCTTGTCCATTTCTAATTCGACATTTTGATTAATTGCCTGGAATGTGTGAGAGACTGGTTAGAGAGCCTGGTTAAGGGTCACTGTCTGCATTTCTTCCAGTAACATGAAGTCACCTCTGTTAAGCCAGTCTGGTTCCTGTGGGGACCAGGCGCTCAGCCTGGCTCTGGAGACAGAGATGGCCGATAACTTCTGTCTGCTCTCAAGAAGCTTGACGTCACGCTGATGAGAACATCGTGCGATGTTTGAGAGGTCCAGAACAGGGATGAGGTCAGCCCCTCTCACGAACTTCCTGAGACCCCTGCAGGCCTCTGAGCCAGCTGGGTTTGGCCGTGGGAGGCAGAGCTGGGAAGGACCGGAGGGAGGCTGGGGCATTTGCCCTGCTTCCTCTCTGCCTCAGGAAGCACCTCTGTAGCTGCCTGGGCCCAGAATTGCCCAGCTTTTCACAAAAAGCTACAAATATGGATTTTGTATGAAATCCTCCCATTTGTAAATATTAGCATTGGTGATTCAAATATTATTCAAGCTTTTTTTAGCTGCATAGGCTTACGGTTTGTGGCTTTTAGATAAAAGTCATTGATACTGTCCCCAGTTTAAAATTCCTCTGAGTCTGATACAACCCCCGTGGAGAGCAAAACTGTACGCACCCACACGCCATGATGCCTCAGCGCCAGCCCCAGCCCCGCGTGTCTGTGCTCTGAACAGTCTCCCATTCCAGCGTGCCGGAGCCGTACTCAGGGAGACTCAGACAGCATCTCTGTGTAACAGAGAAGTATGAGGAACCATCGAAGTGTCCATCAACGCGAGAGTGGAGAGATGCCTTGTGACCTATTTGCAGCAAAAACAGCCACAGCCACGTGGATGGACATGGACGTGGAGTTCTAATTAGAGAGACGGAGTCAGGCTGGTGGCACCAGGGACAAGGAAAAAGAGAAAGCAGGCAGGCTGTGAGTCTCCAGGGCACGGAGCAGGACCGTTGACCTCTTGCACAGTGGAACTCACAATCCTCCTGTGCCCAGCTGTGACCAGACACTTGGCTGACAGAAAGACGCAGCTGAGCTCCCTGCAGCCTTAGCGGCCTCAGTACTGCACACAACCCTCCCAAGCCCGAGCGCCGGCCTATAAAATCTCCAGCAAGCTTTGCCCTTGCAGTCAGCTCCCCTCTTGCTGACCTGCCCATTGCTTCCATGCAACATCTTTTCATACTTCCTCATAAATCTGCCTTTTCTTACCTACAGCTGTCTTGGTAAATTCTTTTCACCACCTGTATGACACCAGCCCCAGAGAGTCACAACCCACGACTATGGACAAACCTCAAGACATCATTTTAGAATGAGAAAAGCATAGTATCTTACTTACATAAAGTTTTAAGCATAATATATATCACACAGGGGTGTACATGCCCATGCTCTATAAATGTAAAGGCAAATATGGGAATAACAAGCATTGTATTTAGGATTATGGGACCTCTGGGATGAGAGAGAGAAGAATGGGGTGGCCAGGTTATTCACAGGGACCAATTTTATCTATCAATTTGGGGAAATTCACTGAGCCCATCATTTTGATATGTATGTTCTCTACATATGTGTAATTTCTCTTTTTTCTGTTTTTGAGACAGAGTCTTGCTCTGTCACCCAGACTGGAGTGCAGTGGTATGATCATAGCTCACAGCAGCCTCCAACTCCTGGGCTCAGGTGATCCTCCGTCCTCAGCCTCCTGAGTAGCTGAAACTACAAGCACACATCACCATGCCCGGCTATTTTTAGAAAAATTGTTTGTAGATACAGGCTTTTACTGTGTTGCCCAGGCTGGTGTTGAACTTCTGGCCTCAGCAATCATCTCACTTTGGTCTCCCAGAGTTCTGGGGTTACATTCATGAGCCGCTGCATGTGGCCTGATTTTTCGATAGGAACCTATTGCTATAATTTGGGTATTTGTCCCTGCTCCAATCTCACGTCAAATTGTAATCCCTAATGTTGGGGGTGGGGCCTGGTGGGAGGTATTTGGGTCATGGGGGTGGATTCCTAATGGCCTGGTGCTGTCTTTGCAAAAGTGAGTGTCGATGAAAAGTGTCAAACACTGCAAAATATTTGAAGAGTTTTATCCTGAGCCAACTATGAGGGACTATGACATAGCCCCAGGAAATCCTGAGAATATGTGCCCAAGGCGGTCAGGATACAGCTTGAGTTTATATATTTTAGGGAGACACATCAATCAATGCATGTAAGTTGCACATTGGTTTCATCTGGCAAGGCGGGACAGCTGGAGAACTGGAGGAGGTGCGGTTCCAGGTCCTGGGTGGAGTCAAAGATTTTCTGATTGGCAGTTGGCTTAAAGAGTTATTATTTAAAGATCTGGAATCATAGATGGAAAACCTGGGTTAAGATAATACGTTGTAGAGACCAAGATTTTATCATGCAGGTAGAACCTCCGGATAGCAAGCTTCACAGAGAATAGATTGTACATGTTTCTTATCAGACTTAGAGTCTGTCTTAAGATCTCTGTTTTAATGTTAGAGGGAGAGATAAGGAGGCGTGTCTGACTCCCACTTCCCGTAAAACCTGAACGTGCCTTTCCAGTTAATTTTAGAATGCTTTTGGCAAAGGGGAGGGTTTGTCGATAGGTTGTGGGGCTTAGAATTTTATTTTTGCTTTACATGATCTGGTCATTTAAAAGTGTGTGGCACCTCCTCTCCCCATCTCTTTTCTTATAAATTACTTAGTCTCAGATACTTCTTTATAGCAATGCAAGAATGCCCAAATATATGTGTTGTAGAAAAAAAAAAAATAGGCTCTTGTCACATGACCAGGAAAAATTAGGCCCACAGACACTTTGAAGGGTGAGGGGGAATTAAATTTATTAGGCAAAAAGGAAAAATAAGTCTCAGTAAAGCGGAAGAGAGCTCTGCTAGCTGGCTTCCTACCCCACAGCTTGAATCTCAGGAACAGGAGAGGCCAGGCTCCTCTCCCTTGCAAATGGCACGAACTTCCTGAGACTCCACCCCATCCTCCCAGTGCTCAGGCAGGTCAGAGATTCTCCAAGACTTGCAGTCTGAGTTTTTCAGCCTTCAAGCTATTTTACGCTTGAAGGTGGGGCTTCGCAGGGGGACCCCTGGCTGCCTCCTGTCTCTATCACATGCATTAAATAACTTAAGTGATAAAGCAAAGTTGGACTAAGCTGGGTAGCAGATGTCAACCTTTCTGGTACACAGGCTGAGCACTCAGAATCTGAAAATCTGAAATACAAAATGCTCCAAAACTCAAAATCGTTTGAGTGCTGATGCAGTCCTCAAAGGAAGTGCTACCATGAACATTTCAAATGTTCGGATTTGTGATGCTCAGCTGGTCGGTGCAATGCAAGTATCCCCAACCCTGAAAAGCTCTGAAATCTGAACCACTTCTGGTCCCAGTCCTTTTAGATAAAGGTTGCTCAACCTGTATTATCCTCTGCTCTTCACTGTAGGCTTAAAACACTTACATGAAATCCAATGAAATCCAATCCTATAAACGCTCTGCAGTGGCCTGGGTGCAAAGTGAGATCACTAAAGGATTTTTCTTCTTGGTGACCTGCTGCGTATCTAGAAGGTTGCTTTATGCTGGGAAATCTGTAATAAAAACAGGCTTCAGAATAAGACAGGTCTGCTGTCTTGAGCTCTTCACAATACCTTTCTGAGTCTTAGTTGCTTCATCTTTCAAATGGGGAGGATAATGCCAGCCTCACGACTCAATGCTGATCATTCAAAGGTCCTCCAGGAAAGGGAGCTCCAGTCCTTTGCAAGATCAGAGGGCTGAGAACTATGAAAACGCATGCTCCGAATGAGGAGACCCCCCCTCACCCACACCCAGCCACCCCACCCCACCCCACACACACACACAGGCTTTGTGTGAGCAACGTGGCTTTATTCACCCGGGTGCAGGTGGGCTGAGTCCGAAAAGAGAGTCAGGAGGGCGGAGGAGTAGGAGTTGGTGTTATAGGTTTGGGGTAAGCAGTGGAAAGTTACAGAAGTCACAGTCTAGGGCGGTTTTTTGCAAGCTGGGAGGGGGTCATGGGATGTGGAGTCACGAGGTTGACCAAGGTCAGTTATGTCTCAGGTTAGTTAGACACTGCAGGGGTTGATCTTTCTTCCACTTTTCATAGTCTTCCAGTTACTTCAGGTTTTCTAATTCCGGAAGGCCCTCCAGAGGGGTACATGCAGGTCACGGGGGTCATCATAGAATCCATGGCACCGTCAGTCAGCCTAAAAGACCTAACAAGAACAACCATATGTGATGACGTGGGAGAAGCCAGTCTGCGGGAACCTTCTGCCCAGTCGGCACCATCAGGGATTTGCAGGATGGCCCGAGCAGGAAGCACGTTCCTTCCCCCAGCACTTCCTTCCTTCTGATGGAATTGACATGGTCTGGAATAGTGGAACACACACTCACACACACACACACACGTGAGTACATGGCATCCCACTGGGTTTGATGGATGCGATGCACTGATTGAAATATGATGATTCATCAGCATGTGGGCAGAGGTTTGTTCTCGGAGCTTGTCAGGAGGAAAAATGACGGGACCCACCAAGCAAGCGCTGGAGCACTGCTTCTCAACCAGGGGTAATCTTTCTTCCACAGCAGTCATTCAGCAAAGTCTGGAGAAATGTCTGCTGGTTAGAATTCAGGATATGCTACTGGCATCTAGTGGGTAGAGCCCAGGGATGCAACTAAACAATCTACAATGTACTGAACAGGCCCCCTAGCAAAAAATTATCCGGTCCAAAATGTCAACAGCACCAAGGTTGAGCAGGGAGAGAAACCACTTGGAAGAGCTGACATCCCATCAGGGATTAGAAGTATCTTCTAAAGGGCAGTTTCTCTGGAGCTCTGTCTGCAGAGAACACCTGCCCAACCCACCCTTATGACTAGGGCCTGCCATGTGTGGGAGCCTGGGGGCAAGAGATGGCTCTCTCAGCCTGAACCGGTCACCAAGAGCTCAGAGGCTGGGAGGGACCCTCACAAGGGCATATGTGGACACCTTCCGGCCTTAGCATCTTCATCCTCTTGATCACTGATTTTGCAAATGTGAATTTGACCCGCTCTGGAGTCATAGCTGACCCTTAAGTTCATTTAACATTATTATGTATATAGCCCCCAACAGGCGCTCCCCATTCCCGGGTGGGCTTGGCTGGTTCTCTGTTCAGGGTCTCATCGGGCTGAAGTTAATGTGTTGGCCAGGCTGCACTCATATCTGGAAACTCAGGAGAAGAATTTGCTTCCAAGTTCATTCGGGTTGTTGACAGAGATCGGTTCGTGGTGATTTTAGGACTGAGGTCCCTGTGTCTTTGCTGGTTGGCTGCCAGGGGCCACACCCTGCTCCCAGAGGTCTCGCGTATCTGCACAGCCGGCAAATACGCACCAAATCCATCCATGCTCTGGATCTCTCTGGCTTCCCCTTCTGTCGTCAGCCAGAGACAATCCTCTGCTTTTCACAGCTGTGTGATAGATCAGGGTCACCCAGACAGTCTCCCTCCCTGTTTTAAGGTCAGCTGTGCCACATAAGAAGAGCATGGGACTGTGGCATCCAACTCACAGATGCCGTTCCAGGGTTAGGGGAGACCATCTTTGGGCCCCATTGATAGAATCCTGCCTACTGCAGTGGCCTCAA
Organism: Saimiri boliviensis; assembly: GCF_048565385.1. Lineage (NCBI taxonomy): Eukaryota > Metazoa > Chordata > Mammalia > Primates > Cebidae > Saimiri > Saimiri boliviensis. The sequence continues at coordinate 114,765,923 of NC_133457.1, forward strand.
AGTCCTGAAGAATAGTCCTATTTCTGCCAAGAGTCTCATCAACGCCGTGACTTCAGCAACCGGCTTACTTACCACTGCAGCAGATGGCAGGGGTGCTTTTGAGCCCAGCTGGAGGGACGTCATCTGCCTGGAGCCAGGGTCTAGGACTCTGTTCCCTGCTCTTTTTGGGCTCTGCCTTCGAGGCCATAGTTCAGAACTTCCTTTCTCTAACTCTCCAATACGTCGGCCCTCTGGGCATTCGGCCCAGGATTTCTGTGTTACTCTGTTGCGGCTTCTTGTCCAACAGGGCTCATGTCCAACAGGTGCAAGCTTCTCCTTGGGTGGTGGCACCTCCCCATCCCTGTGACTGGCTTATGTGACCTAGTGGCATGACGCTGGCTGCCATGTATGCTTCACACATGTATAGGAATGGCTCTGGGAGTGGCCTTTCCTGAGTGGAAATGGCTCTGTCTCATCACATGACTATCAACGTGGAAGTCAGTAGGATGGAGATTGCTGGATCTGGAGTGGCTGCGCCCCACAGGAATTAACCAGTGACCATGGCAATGTCTCAGGAGGGGTAATGAATAGCATCAGTGGACGGTGGCCATGTTTCACTTTCTCAAATCAGTCACAGTCGTCTCTGTTCAATGCATTATTTATGGGCACCCACTACTGGCACAGCGCAGAGGTTTCAGCAGGCATGCCAACTCCTACTGATCCAGATGCTTTTACCAAGACAAATTGTGAGGCTGCATTTGGCTGATCAGAAAAAAATGATGTGATTGATTAGTGCCCCGGCCAGGGAGAGGATAAATAGGCAGGTGAGACAGGTTTGTCCAGGAGCCTGGGCCCACTGAGGATGCAGAGGTGAGTGAGAGGGCTGCCTTTTAGTGGTTGAGAACATAGTTTAAAATCAGAAAGGCCGGGATTCTGCACCCAGCTCTGTTCTGTATGTGGATGAGTTACCTTACTTTGCTGTGCCTCAGTCTTCTTATCTGTGAAATGGGGACACGAATAATTGTGAGCACTAAATGAGAAGGTAAATAAAGCACTCAGCACAGTGCCTGAAACAGAATAAACGCACCTAAGACTGTTCGTGATTGCATAAGGATCCCTCAGAGGCCGGGTGTGGTGGCTCAGACCTATAATCCTAGCACTTTCAAAGACTGAGGCAGGCAGATCACTTGGTCAGGAGTTCAAAACCATCCTGGCCAACATGGTGAAACCCTGTTTTTACTAAAAATACCAAAAAATTAGCCAGGTATGGTGGCATACTAAAAATTAAAAAGAGCCAGGTGTGGTGGTGAGTGCCTATAATCCCAGCTACTTGGGAGGCTGAAGCAGAAGAATCGTTTGAACCTGGGAGGCAGAGGTTGCAGTGAGACGTGATTGTGCCACTACACCCTGACCTGGGCAACAGAGTAAGACTCTATCTCAAAACAAAAATAAATAATAAATAAATAAATAAATAAATAAATAAATAAATAAATAAGGATCTCAGAGGTTGACAGTCTCCTGAGGGAGACAGATGTGCAGATAAGCACATGTAGTAAGTATTAGAATTACAGGATTGGGTATGGAGAGGGAGGCACAAGTAGGAAGTGCTCACTCTCCTGAGGTGGATGCTATCTGCAAGGGGCTATGTTAGCTGGGTATGGAAGGATGACGAGCCGCTTACTAGGTAGAAAAGAAAGGACGGGAATTTCCAAGAGAAGGAGGTGGACAGGCAAAGCTCACAGGGCTAGGAAATCAATGACAAGTTCAGACAGACATTGGGCATGGCAGAGGAGGGAGGGAGCTGGGGGTAGAGCAGAAAGCAAATCTGTGCATAAGATGGGCCGTGCTGTTCAGGACTACATGAGCTGCACTAAGGGATTTGGCCCTAACTAAGTGTATGTTTTAGAACACAGTTTGGCTGCTGTAGGGACCAATCCTCAAAGCAGAGGGGTATGGAAAAGGCAAGAAAGTCCTCTTTTCTTATGGACATTCCCCCACTGGTGTAGCGGCTCTGCTGAGTGAGGTCTTCAGGGCTCTGCCTCCTTCTTCCTTGCTTTGTGTATTAGTTATCCATCACTGCTTCACAAATTACTGCAAGACTTGGTGGCTTAGCATAGCAGCCACATTGATCATCTCACACTTTCTGTGGGTTGGAAATCCAGTGGTGACAAGGCTGGGTCCTCAGCTGCATGGTCTCCCGTAGGCTACAGTTGAGGTGTTGACCTTGGCTGCCATCTCGTCTCAAGGCTTGATTGGGGAGGGCTCTGCTTTCAGGCTCTCCCAGCAGAATGTGTTTCTTGTAGGGCATTGACTGGGGGCTGTTGGTGGCCCTTAGTTCCTTTCAACCTGGGCCTTTCCAGCATGGTGGCTTGGTTCATCAAAGCATGTAAGCCAAGAAGGTGACAAGGAGAGAGAGAGAGAGAGAGAGAGAGAGAGAAAGAACACTAGCAAGAGAATGCAACCACGACAGAAGCCAGTCTCTTGAATAATCTTGTTAGTGACGTTCCATTCCAATTGCCACATACTACTCGGTAGAAGCAGGTCCCCAAGTGCAGCCACACTCACGGGCCAGGAATTACACACCACGTTAATACCAGAAGGTGGAAATCACAGAGGACATTTTCCAAACCTGACTTTCACACTCTACCACTCCTTGAGTATGTCCTTGTCCACCTGAGACAAAGTGTCTCAGTCACATGCACCTTCCAGCCCGCAGGGATGGGGAGAAATGAGAAAGGGGGTGCCCCCGCTTTTAGCCCAAGACACAGAAATGACAGGCAGCACTTCCGTTGACCTGGCATCGGCCTGAGCTTAGTCAGTGGCTCCCCTTGCCCAGGATCTGGGCAGTCGCAGTCCTTAGCTGCCCACCAGGTGCCTGGTTCAGAATCAGGGGTTCCATTTCTAGGAGAGGACCGGAGAGAAGGGACACTGGAGGAAAGTGACAATCTCTGCATCTCCAGGGCCTGCCAATTGGTGCTAGGGGAAGGATACAATTTCTCTCTCCTATAAGGTAGAAAAATTCCTTCCTTTCCTCCGCAAATAGTCATTGAATGTCTTCTGTGGGTCCCACACGTGCCAGACACTATGCAGAGTGGCAAAAGAAAGGGAAGGGAAGGGAAGAGAAGGGGGGTGGGGAAGAAACAAAGGAACTCAGGCCTGCCCGGGTGTGTGTGCAGAGCTCACAGCCTAGCTGGAGACAGATAGATGATAAATGGCCCCGTACCTACATGAACATGTATTCCAGTGTGTTACGCGTGAGGAAGGAAGCGGAGTCGCCGACTGTGGCTTTGGTTTTAATTCCCCTGCGAGGCTCCTCTCTCCACCTGTAACGGTGTCTCTCCTAGTCAGGGGATGAAAGGCAGCTTGGCTGGTAGATTTCATTTCCAAGGACAGCCTCCTGGGTGGCTTCCCTCCCACGCACCTTCCGTGTGATGTAGACGCCCTTCCTGCTGAGAGGTGGGCTCTGTGTCCCTTACCCTAGCCTGGGCGGCAGAGCAAGACTCTATCTCAAAAAAACAAAAAGGCGTTGCTTGTGGTGTTTTCGTTTTGTTTTGTTTCATTTTTCGACTGACATATGTGGAAGGTCCGAGTCTGTGGCTCGCTTCCCCCTCCTCAAGCCCCAGTGTCCCTTGCCCCAGTCTTAGTGACTCACTTCTAACACCTGGTATGCAGCAGAAGTGACTCCCGGCAGAGGTGCCACAGCTTCCGCCTGGTTTGCTGCCTCTCTCGGGACACTCGCCCTTGGATCCCAGCTGCCATGCTGTGAGGAAGCCCACACAGCCCACCTGGAGGAGAACAGCAGCTCCAGCCGGGAGCCAGGTCCCTGAATGCACGCGCCTCCAAAGGGCTCCAGCCCAGGCCTCACATCCTCCAGCTGAGGCCCATGACATCCCAGTGCAGAGACAATCTGTGCCCACTGTATCCCACCCAGAGTCCCACCCCACTGGGTCACTAAGCAGAAGAAACCCTTGTTTCATGCTGCTGGTATTTGGGGTAATGCGTGACACAGCCCCAGTCACCAGCACAGCCCCTCTGAAGGAGTGGCACTTCAGCTGCGCCTTCAAAAATGACTTGGCATCAGCCAGGCAAAGAGCATGGAAGGAGAGGATGTTCCAGGCAGAGAAAGGTGCACAGGCAAGGGCCCTGGGGCAGGAACACACTCGGTGCATTTCAGGACAAGCAGGCAGGCCCCGTGACAGAAGCTCAGGACAGGGGTGGGTGCTGGGGGCCAGGGGATGAGCTGCAGTTTCCCATCTGCCTAAGGTATAAGGAAGAAGGAAAGGGGTATGATCCTCATTGCTTTTTTTTTAAAAAAAAAAAAGAAGATTCTCAGGCTGCAGAGCGGAGGAATGATGGCGGAGGTGGTGAGGGAGGGCACGCATGGCAGCCGAATGATACTGACGAGGGCACGTGGCCAGCGGCAGGTCAGGGCCATGGATAAAGAAGGAAGTGACTTGATTTGGAACATGGAATAGGGGACACATTTCTTAGGGCGAAGGTGGTGTTTGCAAGGAAATTCTCCCGAAATGCTGTCATCTCACCTGGGAATGTTGAAGCCTGATGCTGTTAATTTCTGTATCTGTCAGGAATCTTTTGGATACAAGAAAGTGAACTCAAGGTTGACGTCTATAAAAAGGGTTGCTTTTGGTTTTTTTTTTTTTTTTTTTTTGGCTGACACATGTGAAAAGTCTGAGTCTGTGACCTGTTTGCCCTCCCTCAAGCCCCAGGGCCCCTTGGCTCTGCCGCAGCCCCACGGACCACTCTCAGGCAGGTCTTTCTGGAGACCTGGGCTGGATGTATCGGAAATCCCAGGGTCAGATCCGGGGGAATGGAAGGCATGACTTTCACCAGACAGCTCTGGAAAGCCCCAAGGGCTCTTCTCATCGGCTCTGATAGACACGTGTGCCTTCCTCTCCTGTGGTCAGGGCAATGTGATCTTGCGATCACCCAGCTCTGGGACACGTGCCCTTCCTGGGAGCCAGGGCTGAAACCAACACCAGAGGGCCACGTGATCTGAGAGAGAATGGAAGGATAGCAGGTGGCCCCAGAGGGAAACGGGGGTACTGTGACCAGAAAAACAGACAACAAATGTAGGGTAGACAAGAATGGCCAATGCTCAAGGCAGTCAGTAACAATTTAGTTAAAAATAGCATATCGGCAAGTACAGGCAAGGGAGAAGGTAACTTGAGAAGCCAATGGGACAAAGACCTAGGGTTTTGAAGGGGGAAAAGGCCTGGGAAAAGATCCAATCACCTCACTTTTGCCTGATACTTTGTAGTGACCTGTATTCGTCCATTTTCACACTGCTATAAAGGCATACCCAAGACTGGGTAATTTATAAAGGAAAGAGGTTTGATTGACTCACAGTTCTGCTTGGCTGGGAAAGCCACAGGAAACTTGCAATCATGGTGGAAGACAAAGGAGAAGCAGTGTCTTCTTCACAAGGCAGCAGGCGAGAGGAGTAAGTGTAGAGGAAGGTGCCCCTTACATGTAAACCACCAGATCTTGTGAGAAGTCTCTCACTATCACAAGAACAGCATGGGGAAACGGCCTCCATAATCCAGTCACCTCCCACCAGATCCCTCCGTGACACGTGGAGATTACAACTGGAGATGAGATTTGGGTGGGGACAAAGAGCCAACCGTGTCATCACCAAAGCCTTTCTCAGGCTTTGCCTTAATTCATATGTCACTCACTGGCTGGGGTGAGTGTCATCCCCGGCCACGTGACAGATGAGGAAACTGGGGGTCGGAGAGGGGAGCCAGTTGCTACACACTACACCACTGAGAAACTTGAACTCAGGCCCGAGACTTGAGGTCAAAGCCGTCTCTACAGACACCGTCTCTCAGGCCCAGAGTCTCCAGTGCCTGGATGTCGGGGGAATGACAGGTGCCTGAGCACCCGGGCAGTAGATGAAACAGAAGCCATTTGAAGATGTTTTGAGATCAGCTGATGTGCAGCACTCATAACTGCTATACCCACTCAATCCACTTACACATACCACATCATCATTCAGTCCTCCCTGAAACACAGGCGAAAGACAGGCTGTTGTTATCTACATCGTCCAGAAGGAATAAAATGAAGGAAGATTGAGAAACCCACTCAGCATTACCCGAATAAAATGGGGCAGAGGCAGGATTTGAACTCAGGTCTCTGGCTCCATGGCCAGCTGCCAACCTATTGCACAATAATGCCTGCAGTTCAAAACCACCTTGAGTCACTGTCACCACACTTTTGGGTCAGTTAAGACATTGAAATCCTTGCTAATTCATTTGTATCTTAGGGAATGGATGTACCCAGGAAATAGACTTTAAGGTTTTAGGGTCTTATCTCTGTGTCTTAGCTTTTGTGCCTATGTTGAAAGCTATACTTTATAAAGGTTTCAGATGACTGTGCTGTGTGTGTGTGTGTGTGTGTGTGTGTGTGTGTGTGTGTGTAGAACAGAGGTGAAATACTGTTTGCTCAGAGGGGTCTGGAAATGTTTCTGGCATTTCCTTGGCTACATACTCCAGGATGCTAGAGAATGTTCTGCTAAATCATTTTAGCAGTTGTATTTTACACATTTATGAATCTTTAACTTTAAACTCCCTCCACTCAGACATCCATGAAATTGGAAATTAACCTCCATTTATGGCAAGTCTGTCAACAGCTAATCCTCCCCACAGCCACCGCATCCATTTCGCTTGGTGCCAGGAGTAAAGGCACCCAGGCCATGGTGGGCAGACAGAGGGGAACCTCCGAAAGATACCCAGGCTCTGACATCCTCAGGGGTTGCCCTCAGGTCTGGGACATGAGCCGAAGTGATGTCACCCGCTGCCCTGGCACGGAACTCCCTCTGTGGTGTCTGTGGTCAGACTGGGGCCCAGAAGTGTCTCCCTTCCTGGTGTTCGATGTCCTGATGAAGTCAGACTTCGTGGGCTGGGGATCTGGTTACCGATGATTGCCTTACGAACTGGCAGATGCAGAATAAACATTTCTAGAGCTGGAAGCACAGCAAGGCTGAATGCTAGTGGTGGCCCCAGGGGAGCAGGAGCAAGACCTGCATGGCAGCGACCTGGGACAACTTAGGTTTTGCATTTGCCAAGGCCTAATGCTACACACACACACACGCACACGCACACGCACACACGGACAGACACCCACAGACACACATGCATCATACAGACACACAGAGATACATGGATACATATATGGACACATGCATCATACATGCACACACAGAGATACATGCATGTACAGCATGTACACAGACATACATGCATGTACAGCATGTACACAGACATGCACACACAGATACATAGATACACATGTGGACACATGCATCACACATGCACACAGATACATGCAGGTACACGGAGATGCAGCGTGTACACGGAGACATGCACACACAGATACACACACAGACACATGCACAGACACGGGCATACATGCAACATACATGCACACATGTACAGCACGCACACAGACACACAGAGATGCATGGACATGCCCGGACACATGTGCATCATACATGCACACACAGATATACGGATACACATGCACATGCATGCACCAATACATGGATACACACAGACGCACATGCACGTACGTGGGCACACACAGAGACACATATGAACAGGGAGGAAAGGGAGAGATGAACAGTGTGACTAGAGCAGCTTGGACCTGAGCCCCATGGAGCGCAGTGTGCAGTGGAGGATACGGCCATCGCAGGCTCCCCTGCCAGGGCTGACGATGAGTCACTTTTTCCACCGCGGCAGCCCCTCCCCAAGGCAGCTCTCTCAAGCTGTGGTTGTTCTGAGTGAAAGCAGCATGTTCCGTCTGCAGAGAAGCACCTCCTTTGCCCACTTTAAGGAACGCAGATGCTTCCATCTGGCCAGGTGTGAGGAGAGTCGTAGACCCTCCCACCACCACCAAAAAGCAATCGTGAAAACCCAGATTCCCATGAGGACTTGCATAATGTGAGCCCTGCCTACCTTCTCCTGCTCTCTTCCTTGCAGTTTCAACCTCCAAATCCCTTCTGGAGCTTCTCGATGCCCCAGGCTCCTTCCACTATCCAACCCCCAACCCTCGTAGGTTTGTTCCTGCTGTGCCCTCTGCTGGGAATGTTCTACTAGATATCTGCCCATCTGTCACCTCCTCAGGGAAGCCCTCCATGATCACTCTATCTAAAATATTAATACTATCCCCATCCATTACTTTAGTCCTCTTACCCTGTTTTTCCTCCCATAGCTACCTGGCCCGATGCCATATGTTTGGTTATTTACCTATTATCTGTCTCTCACCCTAAAACATCAGCTCTGTGAGACTGGGGATTTTTATCTGTCTTGTTCAGTATTGTATCCTCTCATACCTAAAACAAGGCCCGGCACAACAGCAGATGCTCAACTAAGAGAGGGCAAATGTGTGGATGAGTGTTGAACACACAACACACAATTAGAGGAGAAACCGAAGTCATCATTGACTCTGGGCTGGGTGGTGGGCTGCAGATGAGAGCAGGAGGCTGGGTGTGGATGAAGGCCGGTTCTCTTTGGGTTGGAGAATTCATTCAGGGAAGCCTCTGTGAACCTGAATCAATTCTGTTGCCTTCCCAGGGAGGTGACTTTTTTTTTTTTTTTTTTTTTTTTTTTTTTTTTTTTTTTTTGAGACAGAGTTTCGCTCTTGTTGCCCAGGCTGGAGTGCAATGGCATGATCTCAGCCCATGGCAACCTCTGCCTGCCGGGTTCAAGCAGCTCTCCTGCCTCAGCCTCCTGAGTAGCTAGGATTACAGGCGTGTGCCATCACGTCCGGCTAATTTTGTAGTTTTAGTAGAGACGGGGTTTCTCCATGTTGGTCATTCTAGTCTTGAACTCCCAACCTCAGGTGAGCCGCCCGCCTTGGCCTCCCAAAGTGCTGGGATTACAGACATGAGCCACTGCGTCCAGCCAGCAGGTGCCATTTTATGAAACTTGTCTGGAGCAGGAGAGAAGTGAGAAGAGGAAGACGCTCTAGAGTCTAGCTGCCTGACAGCCCAGCCTTGCTCCTTCCTTGCTGTGTGAGCCTGGGTAAGTCACACATCCTCTCTGAGTCTGTTTCAGCATCTGAAAACCAGCAAATAATAGTAACCACCTTACAGAAGATTCAGGGTGAATCTAATTAGATAATAACGCTAACACACGGAGCTTGTGATGGGCACACAGTGTGCCTGCAATATATTTTAGCTTTTAAAAGTTTTATTGTATAAGAGACCCAAGCATGGGTAACCTGGTGTACAATTTGGGGCTGGTCACTTAACCTCTTTGGCCCTGAGTTGCTTCATGTGTAAGGTGAGGAACTCAGATTCAGTTTTCATGTTCTGTCACTGCCTGGGTCCTTACACTGGATCGTGGGGTCGGGTGTCAGCTGGAGCTTTGCTTTAGTTTTTTCCCGTTATACCTTCTCGATTTAGCGCCTGGGAAACCCTTGTTAGCTTGGGTTGAAAACAAGAAAGAAAAATCCAGTTGGTTGTTAAGAAGGCAAGGCTAGGAGTCAACATGTGTGTGGTGTGACTTTAGGATACATGAATAGGGGCCCCATGGACCTGGGGAGAGAGGGAGGGGTGGAAGGTGGGTGCTGGCTGGCAGCGCAGTAGGCAGCTTGGGCGTGATGTGTGCCCTGCCTTGGGCAGGGCTAAAGCTTTAGGAGCAGCGATCTCTTTAGCAGCCCTGCAGATACCCCTTTCGCTGCTGAAATGCTCAGGTTTTCTTGATTTCAAGTGGCAGAAACTGACCTCAGACTGGCTCCAGCAACGCAGGGGCTGCCCTGATTCATGAACCTCAATAGACCGTGATGAACCTTTGCACCTGGCTGAATCTTGGGGCTTAACGAATCTGTTCAGGGATCGCGCTTTCTCTTTCCGCTTTTCTTTCGGCCACCAGCAGTTTCAGGCTTGCATCCTACAGCTCAGCGAGGCCCTGGAAAAAGTTTTGTTCTCAAACTTCCCAGGGTTCATTCGGCCCAGCTTGGCTTGGATGCGGACAGGGCACCCATGGCACAGCCAGACCTGTGGAGTGTGATGATGCGTCTCTGGCCTGGAGCCTGAGTGTTTGTGCAGGCAGGTGGGTGTGTACACATGACTATAAGAGGGTGTGTGCGTGTGCGTGTGCACATAGAGAAAAGCAAGGGACAGTCCTTCCCACCACCACATTGAGCTGAGAACTGGGGAGCAGCAGTTCTCTAGGAGAACCGAGGGCCACCCAGCTTAGAGGGGAGGGGTATCCTAGGTGGGTAAATAGTGGTATGGGGCCCTTGGTAAAAGCACAGACTCTGGATCAGATCTGCCCCTCACTCGCTTATGACCTGGGTCAGGGTTCTTACTCTCTAACTGCCTCCATTTCCCCATCTGGAAATTAGAGATATTAATGGCTCTGTCAAAACGAGAGGATTAGGGGAGCTGTGCTATGAAAAGGTGCTTCCAGCTGGCTCCTAGATGCCCCTTCTGAGCAGTGGAGGTCGTGGTGGTAGTGCCAGCTCCTCTTGGTCAATCACATTCATAAATGTCAGTTTCCGGATTTCCCTTTCAGAGCAGCTCAGTAGCTTGTGAATCGGGGCCAGGCAGAATAGGATACGGGGCTCACTGATTTGCAAAGGCTGGCCGAGGAGAGTCTATTGCTAACCGGAAGTGGGAGTGGGTGGGGAGAAGTGGACAGGCCACCTCCATAGCCTTGGAGAGCTGGATGCATGGTCCCGCCCTCCCATCAAAAGCCGGCCAATCTCTGGACCTGGGAGGAAGTGTCAGCCATTTGTCACTCTCCTTGACCTTTGTCAGGTCATCCCAAATGTTCACCTGTTTGTGTTAGACATTTTATTTCTCTGAGATATATTTCCGTTAAGCTGCCACTCTTCTGCAAAATGTAGGCTTTGTAAAGGTCAATAGGTTTGAACAGCCTGACAGTTTGTCATGTGTTTGGTTCTGTAGACGGGTAGATTAGTTACCGTGACATAACAAATTGTCATAAACCTTTTGGCTTAGAACAACAAGCAGTTAAAACTATCTCACAGTTTCTGTGGGCAGGAATCCAGGCATAGCTCAGCTGGGTCCCCTGCTTCAGCATCTCTTGCAAGGCTGTGATCGAGGTCTTGACCAGGGCCAGGATCTCATCTGAAGGCTCAACTGGTGACGGTTCCACTTCCAAGTTCAAGCATGTGGTTGTGGGAGGATTCCGTCACGTGTGGGCTCTTTGATTCACAGCCTCAGCTCTTCACTGGCTGTTGGATGGAGAACTCTGTCAGTTCCTCACCACCCTGGCTCTCCACTCCCCACAGGGCCAATTTCAGCCTGAGTCGGCTATTGACCATATGAACCTCCCAAGCTGGCAGGCTGTTTCCTCACAGTCAGCAAGGGAGAGGGTCTGCTAGCAAGATGGAAGCCCAAATATTTTGTAATCTAATCATAGATGTGGCATCCCCCAGTGTTGAGGTATTCTGTTGGTATCGATGGAAATTACCCAGGGAGAAGGGATTACCCAAGGGCATGCAGATAAGGAAGTGAAGGTTACAGGGCCCTCTCAGAAGCTCTCAGAAGCTGCCTGCACCACCAGGGAAGAAGCTATAGGTGCGAACAAAGACTCAGCCACATTGGATCCGGGTTTTCATCTTCTTTAAGTCTCTGCACCTGCCCACACCTCTCCTCCTCATCTTGCAATAAATCCATTTAAAATATTCATAAGAAAAAGGTTTAGGACGGAATTAGTCTTTCTTAGTTAACGTGAACAGGGGACATTTCTTGAGGGTGGTTGTGAAGGAACTCCTGTGACCTCCAAAGCAGGTCTCGCACCAGAAAGACCCAGCCGCTGGGGGTGGGGTGGGGGAGCTGCATCCATTCACATGTGGAGCCAGGTTCTTTAGGGAAGGAAGGAATTGAGAGATCCATCATTGCTCCCCATGACCTAAAGTCTGGAAAAGCCATTAGAGCGGACCCCGGGGCTCTCACCTAACATCTCCTGGCTGAGAGGGACAGGAAGCCCACGTGACTGGGGATGGATCCAGAACAAGAAATCATCAAAAGGCTGGGAGCACCTAGCCAAAGCTCGAGAGCCCTGATGAGGGTCACAGGGGACTGCTTCTAACAGGGCAACTGGCTGAGCTGGAATCTTTTCAGGCCGGGCAGTCCCAGCTTTGTGAATCTTAGCTCAGAGAGCAGGCTATGCTCAGCAGCGACCCCTCGTGGCAGTGAGACCTGATGGCTTTAGTGCAGGTTCTGTTGTTTGGAAATCGGACTGATTCGGACCATGTACAACCCAGGATTCTTAGACAATGGGAGTGGTGAGACTGTGAGGCGCTTAAGAGGAAGTATTAAGACTTCCTGCTGATGAGGGTCTAAGGGACTTAATTTATTCATGAAAATGTGAAAGCAACAGGGAGGACATTTCAATGGTCCCAAAGGTTATGGAATAAACCCTAAGTCAGCAAACTTTTACTGAAGGGCTACATGCTTTGTGGTTTATATGCCCCCGTCCCAGGTAATGAAATTGGCCATTGTAGCATGAAAGCAGTATAGACAATAAGTAAGAGAATGAGCATGGTCGTGTTCCAATAAAGCTTTATTGACCAAAACAGCCAGTCAAGGATCATAGTTTGCTGACCCCCTAGGGTAAACAGTTGAAGCTAATCTTTCCACCTTTGTGAAAGAGAAGATTGTGTGAATGTTTCTGGTTCTGTGAAATGTTCTTTCTTCCTTTGGAAATGGAAGTTCGCAGACCTCCATTTTCTCATTGCAGTTTCTTTCTTTCTTTTCTTTTCTTTTATTTACTTATTTTGAGACAGGGTCTCACTCTGTCAGCCAGGCTGGAGTGCAGTGGCTCGATCATGGCTCACTGAAACCTTGACTTCCCGGGCTCCAGCGAGCCTCCCAACTAAGCCTCCCAAATAGTTGAAACTACAGGTGCATACCACCATGCCTGGCTGATTTTTACAACTTTTGCTACGTTGCCCAGGCTGGTCATGAGCTCCTGGGCTAAAATGATCCTCCCACCTCGGCCTCCCAACATGCTGGGATTAGGGGCCTGAGCCACCGTGCCTGGCCTGGCCGTGTTTCTTTCTTTGTATAAATGGAGAGGCATTTATGAATTATTCTGTTCTCCTTTAGACCGACGGAAACTTAGTCATTGGATTTGCTGCATTGTGTTTTTCATCTTTTGTGAGTTACACTCAGCTCAGTCGTTCTAATGCGTATATGTACACACACACGTACAAGCTTAGGAATGTACTATTTGTGGTTGTAAAAATGAAGTTGCTCATCTTCTGCTCTGCTAGTCTGGAAAAGTTTATAAATATCAATAGTATCCGCTGGGATTGTCCAATAGACACATCACTTCCTGTCGTGTGGGCGCGTCCCTCCCGTCTAGCTGTGGGCTGACAACACCAGCTCTAGTTGGCATCAGGATTTTCCACTAGACAGTCCGCGTTCCCCAGCGGCCAACTCGGAGGGATTCCTGGCTTCAAAGCCACAGCCAAGTCCAGGGCCTCAGGGACACCTCTGGGGGAAAAACCATCAAGTAATTTAGAAGAATCGAGGAATCTGGGTCAAAGGCAGGGGGATTCCCTCCCACCCTGGCCTCTCTGCTCCTTTCCAGACAGACCTGCCAGGCATCTCCAAGGTGCTTTTCTAATCTTCAAACAGAGTTTTAACCATGATGTGTGGCACACGCAGGTATCCCTCATGCACGCACAGGTATTTGATTTAGATATTTGAAAACAGTGGAGAGACTAACACAGGCTTGAGTTATTATATATTAAAGTACATGAAATGAGATTCAGGCTTAAATTGTTGAATCAGGGTTTGACCAGAGCAGAATCAACTAGAGGGATTTATAGTAAGGATCTGACCTTATGCAACGTGGGGAGCTGGTTCACCAGCCTACGTGGGGCTGCTGCTTTGAATTTCGTGCTGGATCCTCAAGCCAGCAGGGAGGCCACCAGGAAGTAAGGATGGGCGGGAAGTGGGAAGGAGTAATGATGAACTGGAGCCACCAGGACAAGCCGGAACCCGGGGTGACAGACTGGAAACCCCATCCATCTCTCACCACCTCCAAGCATCCATCTGTGATGACCCACTCAGGTGATCTGCAGAAAGTAACATTCTTCATCCTGGAACTAAACAGGCCTCTGCCGGGATTCAGAGATGCTAAGGAGGATCCATAGGGACTGGAAGCTGCAGGCTTAGCTGCTGGCCACATTAATCAGGCAAGCCCCCCGGAGGGTGTCCATGTGGGTGTGCTGCAGCCGCGTGCCCCGTGCCCCGTGCCCACCTTCCAAGCGTAGCACGGCCTACCTGCTGCTTCACTCCCCACTTCCAGATCTCACCCAAAACGTCTCTTGGTCCATGCTAACCAGAAACTATGCAGGAAAGGGAATTCTGGGAATTCCAAGTTGGCTGAGTTGACATGATCCAAATCCACCACAATTATTACCTTAAAAAGCAAATGGAAGTAAGTGAATTGACTGGGGCTTTTATTACAAATATTACTCCCACTGTCAGTTTAAATGTAGACATTAAAAACATCCATAAGAAAAAGCTTATGGCATAGTGGGAAAGGCTCCAGGGTCACAAAACCTAGACCCAAATTACTAGCTGGGTGGCCTAGGACAAGTTGCTTAACCTCTCTGAGATTGCGTGGCTTCACTTGTAAAAAGAGGATGAAGGGAACTCTTGCATCTGCACACAGTAGGTAAACAAAACAGCAATTCATCAAGGCACATAACAACGACAGAACACATTGTGTGGCACCATTTTCAGAATGTACCAACCCATTGAGTCTTTCGCTAACCCGTGAGCTCCATGAAGTCACAGGCTATAAGGAAACGACCAGTGTGAATGAATGAATTCACTATATTCCTGGGTACTAGGCAGAATGGGTGTGATCACTCCTGCTTAAGTATAACAAACAAACTAAACTTCAGTTTCTTGATTTAAGTGCCAAGCCAGGGCTAGATGCCTGACCTTCTCATACCCAATCCATTGTCCTTCCCAGCACAGCCTGCCACACCTCTCCTGCATACTGGAACATTCTAGGACTGCTAGGAAGAGCTGGCTTTTCATACATAAGCGACTCCCTTTTCTTTCATTTCCCCATTATCCTGATCTTGTAGCAAAGGCTTGGAGCTCTTGATAGATTTTCCTGTAAGAAACCTTTGTTGAAGAGGCTGTGTTCCATCTGTCTTCAGAGAGACCTGCCTGTGCTGTTTTCACTGACTAAGTCTCACCTTGTCTGGTTCATTCATTCAACAAAATAGATTAAGTATCTATTACATACTCAGAATTGTTCTAGAAGTGGAGGATGCAGCAGTGAACAAAACAGACATGTTCCTATTCCCATGGAACGTATATTCTGGTTGGCTATGGGAGTGAGCTTCCAAGAGGACCCCAGAGCTTCCTGCCTTGTGGTACTCACAGCCATACTGAATAGGGATGACTTGTGTCACCCAGGATGGATGGATGGATGGATGGATGGATGGATACATGGATAGATGGGTGGGTGGCTGGGTGGCTGGATACATTGATAGATAGATGATAGAAGATAAGTAGATAGATGGCAGGTGGGTAGACAGATGATAGTTGACAGATGGTAGATAATAGGCAGATGATAGATGATAGGTAGATGATGGATAGATAGATGGGTAGATAAATAGATAAATGACAGATAGATGGGTGGGAGATGATAAATGATAGGTAGATGGTAGGTAGCTAATAGATGGTAGGTAGGTAGGTAGATGATAGGTAGATAGTAGATAAATGGTGGATAGATGGATGGATGGATAGATTAGGTTAGACTGGATAGATGACAGCGGGGCAGTGGCTTCCACAGCAAGGCTATATACACATCGTGCCTTCCACCTTCTTCTCTCTTGAGAATATGTACTGAGGGCCAGGTACTATACCAATACGTTACATTGCTCTGCACATTGAATCTTCATGACAATCTTATAGGGATGTCTTTAATTTCCCATTTTCCAAGTGGTGAAACTGAGTCACTCACTCTGGGGAAGCCCCTTGCCATGCTGTGAGGCCTCAAGCGATCCTATGGCAAAGTTCACGTAGCGAGGAACTGAGGCCTCGCGCCCGCAGCCCTGTGAGGCGGTCGACTTGGAACCAGCCCTCAGACGACTCGATCCCAGCTGATTCCCAAACTCCCGACTCACAGAACTGTAAGGTAATCAATGCTTGTTCTAAGTTACTATATATTTAAAGCAACACATTATGCAGCAACAGAAAACTCATACCTCGGGAGCGATGGGCTGAACCCACGTGAGTGAAATCTGCAGGCTGCCAGTTGGTGGGTAAGAGCGCTGGAGGAGAGCCAAAGAGGGAAGGGGGCTGGTGAGGGAGGGGATTGTAACGTTAAGTAAGGTGGTCTGGAAGGGCTCGCCGAGAAGGTGACAGGCAGTTACAGACTGGAAGGAGATGAGTGGACCGCGTGGCAGGGTCTTCCAGGCAGAGGGATGAGCAGACCAGAGGCTGGGAGGCAGGAGCTTGAGTGTGTCAAAGGATCAGCAAAGAGGCTGGTATGGCCGGGCAGACAAAGGACACAGACGGCAAGAGATGAGGCCGGAGAGATGACGAGGGGCTGGACCATGAGATACAGAAACCCCTGTGATGAGATGCTGGTCATAGCGGCGCCCGGTCCTCGGCACATCTTGGTGTCAGCCACGGTCCCTCCCAGTCACTGCCATTGCCAATCATCACCAAACGGGGTAGACACTGTGATCATCCTCACCTGTAGGACGGGGCAATATAACCTCTGTTATATTTATATATAATATAAATATCTATTAAATACAATAATATTGTATTATATATAACATAAACCTCAGTTCATATGACAGAGGTTATATTTCTTACCTAATCCTGGCAGAGCCAGGATTCAAACCTGGGTTCTGAAGTCCAGCAGCAGGAATTCAGTGGTGCAGAGACTGTTTCCCTGGGGAATCGTTATAGTCCGGGGCGCTCTCTCTCTCTGAATCAGCATCTGTGAAATCCACGTAGGAGGTCCGTGTACCTCTTTCAGGTCCCGGATGGGGCACAGACCACAAATGGCCCACCAGGGTGGAATTCGGGAGGGTCCGAGGTTCCGAGGAGTGGTAGACCCCCCTGAATTCCACCCTGGTGGGTTGCCCAGGGTTGCCCAGCCCCAGGGGGAAGCAGGGCTGGCAAGACCTACTTGGCAGCCGAGCGCACCGGCTTGGTTCCCAGCTCCCCACAGACATGCATGAATGCATGAATCACCGCGCGCAGCCGGGGACGCTCCGTTCTGCGGGGACCACAGTCCCACTGTGAGCAGGGCCAGCCAGGCAGAACCCTGGAAAAATGCTGCGGCTGAGTACACCCTGGCACTCGGCTGTGCTCTGTGCTGCCCCAAATCTGCCTGTGGCCTCCCGCCAACTGAGTGGGGTTCGGTGCATTGGTTTAAAAGAGAAAGTCAATCGAGCACTTTCTGAGATGTCCGAGGCCCAGATGTTAGATTTTACTGCTTTTTCTCTGCAGGTTGTGAAAACCATACTAGGTGACTTACTGAATATGTTCTGAGTGCCAGGTACTGACCAAGACAGTCACATTTCATCTTCCTGATAATCTGACCCATTATGATTTCCATTTTCCAAGTAGGAAAACTGAGGCTTTGAGAAGATAAATAACTTGGTGATGTTCTTTTATAAGTTCCTGGATGCATGTGCAGGACGTGCAGATTCGTCACATAGGTAAACATGTGTCATAGAGGTTTGCTGCACCCATCAACCCATCACCTAGGTGCTAAGCCCAGCACACATTAGCTCTTTTTCCTAATGCTCTCCCACCACCACCACCCGCTGACAGGACTCAGTGAGTGCTGTTCCCCTCCCTGTGTCCATGTGTTCTCATTGTTCAGCTCCCACTTATAAGTGAGAACATGAGGTATTTGGTTTTCTGTTCCTGCATTAGTTTGCTGAAGATAATGGCTTCCAGCTCCATCCATGTCCCCACAAAGGAATGATTTTGTTCCTTTTTATGGCTGCATAGTATTCCATGGTGTATATGTACCAGATTTTCTTTATCCAGTCTATCATTAATGTAGACCCTCATTTTTTTTTTTTTTGAGATGGAGTTTCACTCTTGTTGCCCAGGCTGGAGTGCAATGGCACAATCTCAGCTCACTGCAACCTCTGCCTCCCAGGTTCAAGTGATTCTCCTGCCTCAGCCTCCGAAGTAGCTGGGACTACAGGCACCTGCCACCACGCCCAGCTAATTTTGTGTTTTTATTAGAGATGAGGTTTCATCATGTTGGCCAGGCTGGTCTCAAACTCCTGACCTCAGGTGATCTGCCCACCTTGGCCTCCCAAAGTGCTGGGATTCCAGGCATGAGCCACTGTGCCTGACTCCTGCCCCTCATTTTTAAAGCTGTATTTGGGCTTCTTACATATTCCGCAGAAGTTAAACATAAATAGCAATGTTCACTGATTCTTTCCCATACACTGATCGCTGAACTAAGAACTGTGTTCACGCTGTCCCATGTAACCCTTACAATAACCTTATAAGGTAGGAGGGCTCTGGACCTAGGTACTTGGATTTAAATCCTTGTCTCTCTGTGTCCACTGTCCTTTCTGAAATGGGAACAGAGGCAATAATGTCCCCTCATCAGGTGGTTTAGAGGATTAAAGGATATTATGTACTTAAAGTGCTTAGGATCATACCTGGCTCATAGTAGGTATTCAATAAATGTCAGCCATAATCCCTATTGTACAGATGAGGAAACGGTGCGGTGCATGGGAGAAGTAACCTGCCTAGGCTTGCACTGCCAGTGTGGAGAGGGAACAGGAATTTGAATTCAGGCAGGATTCTGCTGTTAAAATAAACTATATTCGAGCTCAGTCTTAGATGATCTGTAAGGATTATTCTTGTTTTAAATTCTGCACAGTCTAATATTCTACGTGTCTGTAAAATAAAGAATATGGAACCAATATATGTCACTACTTTTGGACGAATGACAAAATATTCAATTAAAAAAAATACATGCTCGGGGCTGGTGGGGGCTGGGAATATGATGAAGAATAAATGAATCAGGCAGAGCCCCTGGCCCTGCAGAGCTCCAGTCTGGTGAGGTAAATGGTCTCCCCAACAGGACTCACACGCAGTAATGGCCCTAGTGTTGATAAGAGGATTCCCAAGCTGTGTGAGCTCAAAAAGGAGCTTCTTCGCAGGAGTTAGGGAAGGCTTCCTGGAGAAGGAGACATTGATACTCAATACTGAAAGAAGGTGTGATGGCTCTCACCTGTCATCCCAGCACTTTGGGAGGCCAAGGCTGGCAGATCGCGAGGTCAGGAGTTGGAGACCAGCCTAGCGAACATGGTGAAACCCGGTCTCTACTAAAAATACAAAAATTAGCTGAGCATGGTGGGCTGTCACTTCCAAGATTAGGTTCCAAACCTTGTGACTTCACCTTGCTGCCCTCTCTCTCACCTTCTCACTTGAGTGCTCTGCTGCCTGCCATGTCATTAGATGGTACCATGGAGGGGCCCACGTGGCGGGAGCTAAGGAAGACTTTCAGCCGATACCTTGGGAGGAACTGAGGTCCTCAGTCCACAGACCCACAAGGAACCGACTCCCACCAACAGCTCACTGTCAACAGCAATCTGGGCCCTTCTCCATCAAACCTTGAGATACCTGTGACCCTGGGAGACACCTGGAGCCAGAGGACTGGGTGAAGCCACTCCCAGATTCCCGAATTATCGATGCAGTGCGATGATAAATGTGGTTTTAAGCCACTACGTCTGCAGAGGTGTGTTACACAGCAACAGATAATGAATACAGAAGGATAGGGATTGGCCATGTGTCAAGAGGGAAGAGAAGGAAGGAGGGGCGGTCATGCGAGGCATGAGACCTTCTGTGCAGAGGCCCAGAAAGAACAGAGCATGGGGCTCCAGCGGAACCACAGTCATTGAGCTGGGTTAGGGCGCTGGCAGCAAGCATCTGCTCTGTAAGGGCAGGACCGTGGCCTCGTCCACCAACTGCCATATCTCCAGGGCCTAGAGTGTCAAGGGTGGGCATGCAGTAGGTGCCCAATAAATGCGTATGAGATGTGTGGTCATGGGAGGCGAGTGGCAATGGGGGGATCTTGAAAAGAGGGCTCACGGCAGGCGGGCAAGACCCTTGGGCCTCCTCACAGGGCCTGGACTTGGTCCTGGGGATGCAGAGCCTCAGTTCGCATTTCAGTGGGAGGACAGAAGGACAGGCCACCCCACAAGCATGGCCTGGACGGAGGAGCCAGTGACAAGAGGCAAAACCAGAAGAGGACACTGTCCTGCCGGTGACAGATGGCCGGGACCAGGATGGCCATGGGGAACAGGAGACGTGACCAGACCTGAGTGGTCTTTCAGGGGCAGAGACACAGGACCTGTCCATAGAACACAGGGACAGAGGGAATGGGGACAGTGAGGGACAGCCCCATTTGTGGTCAGCGTGACCACGTGGATGGTGGTACTGCTTTTGGTGATGGCAAATATGAGGGACAGTGGACACTGGGAGCAG
Organism: Saimiri boliviensis; assembly: GCF_048565385.1. Lineage (NCBI taxonomy): Eukaryota > Metazoa > Chordata > Mammalia > Primates > Cebidae > Saimiri > Saimiri boliviensis. The sequence continues at coordinate 114,786,414 of NC_133457.1, forward strand.
GTCCCTTCACTTCTCCAGAACCTAGTCCCCCCATCGGTGAAGTGGGGTGAGTCAAACCTGCCTAGCAGGTCTACTGCAGAAATTAAACTAGATAATGCATAAAGACACTTGGAACTAGAAAAAAGACGTATACACCCATGGGCACAATTCCTATCTGTAACTTATATGTAATAGACGCCACAGATGATAGAGGTGGTTTTCACATGTGGGATTTTTATGTTAAAACACCGGGTAGATGCAGTCTTGGGGAGTCTAGGGCCACCAGGAGAAGTGTTCACTTGTAGAAATTTTTCTTTTCCAGTTCTATCTGTGGGAAGAAATAAGCCGCTCAAAGGAAATAAGAACCGTCTCGCTGAAAACTCACTTTTGCCAGTTGTGGCAAAGACAAATTGCATTATGTTTTTGCTGCCAACTGCAAATTGTGCCCTCCTGAGAAATGGCCTCTGCTCAAACCAGCAGAACCTCTGAAATCGGATGCCTCTTGAGATGATTCAGTTCAGGCCCAGTTGCATCTTGACGTCATTCAGGGTCTAAATGTTCTGTCTCGCCACTACAGACGTATAGATTTCAGGGTTTTGAGTGCTGATGGGGGGAACTGTAACATATTTGTGGGCTGGAGTCATTTCTTAGTTTCCAGGCCTAATCACAGTCACTCATATCACAGATATTTCAGGATCTTGACATAGGTAACTGATGATTCTATGTGTCAAATACGTGCTTTGTCAGCCACTTCGATGTTGTTAAGCTCCTGAATCCCTGATGGTGACGGGAATAATCCACAGGGTCATTCTAACACTCCAGACCAGTGGATCTCAGCTAGGAGTGATTTGTCCCTTCCAGCTGTTACAACTGGGGGAGATTTGGGGGTGGTACTGTCATCTACAGGGTAGGGGCTGGGGATGCAGCTGAACATCCTATAGTGAGTGCACAGGACAGCCACAAAACCAAGATCAGTATCGATAGTGCTGAGGTTGGCTGAGTATGGTGGCTCACATCTGTAATCCCAGCACTTTGGGAGGCTGAGGCAGGTGGATCACCTGAGGTCAGGAGTCCGAGACCAGCCTGGCAAAAATGACAAAACCCATCTCTACTAAAAATACAAAAAAAAAATTTTGCTGGACATGGTGGTGGGCGCCTGTAATCCCAGCTATTTGAGAGGCTGAGGCAGGAGAATTTATTGAACCTGGAAAGCAGAGGTTGCAGTGAGCTGAGATTGTGCCACTGCACTCCAGCCTGGGTGACAAGAGCGAAACTTGGTCTCAAATATATATATATAATGGCTGAGATTGAGAAACTCTGTTCTAGATTAACTCGTTTGTGTAATGAGCAAATTTTGAGCAGCGAAGTGCCAGGTCCTGTTAGGCCCTAAAGATAAAACTGTGAATGAGACTGGTGAGGTTCCTCCCCTCCGGCAACTAGCATTCTGGCAGAGAAGGAAGATTTTAAACATCGGCGTACAAATAAGTATTATTTCCTAAGATAATTTCAGATAATGAAAAGCGCTATGAGGACAGAAACTGTGTCTGTTTATGCATGAAATTATTTTCCTTGTATCTGGCACAGCGCTTGGCAGGGAGCTGGGGCTTTGTGAGTTTTCATTAATGTGACAGTGGTTGCAAGGACTCAGGTCGGCTGTTGGCCAAGTATGTGCCCTTGGACAAGGCCATTTCTCTGTGCCTCAGTTTCTTCAAATTGAAATGGATGTTTTCCTAAGACCCACCTTGCAGAATTATGAGGATCTGGTGAGGGGACAGGTATACAGCCCCTGGAACAGTAAGTGCTCAAGAAATGTTAGTGACATTCATTCATGCATTCATTCATTCATTCACTCTTCCCTCCCTCATCATGAGTCAATAGAAACCACCTTGGTTCCATCTCTGCTTCCATCTCTGCCACCTGTGCCAGCTCTCATTGGTTTCCAGTGTCTACCACAGTGCAATAGACTTTCTAGAAGGAATTAGAAGGATGGTGACAAAAGGAGTTGCACAGAAAATGGGCACAATTGAGACCAGCCCATTCCAGCACTGGGAAGGACACGAATGCAGCTCCAGGCCCCTCAGCCAGCCCTTCGGGGCTCTCACGATGAACCTGCGTGGTGGGTGTGCTCAGGCACCTTGGTGGCTTCCATAACCCCCAGTTGCCTTTGACCCCTTCCCTGTAGGGTTGTCTTTCCTTCTGATGCCAATTCTCCTTCTTACCTGTGGCCAGTTCCCAGGCAGAGAAATGTGATCTAAGGCCTCCGCTTGCCACCTGGATGAGCCAAGAGCCTTTGAGTCACAAGGAAGAGAAACCCTACTGAAATGGGCCTAAGCCAAGAAAAGGAAATGAACTGGCCCGAGCCACAGAGTCGGTGTGGCTGGATTCAGGGAGTGATGCGTCCAGGAAGCTCTCTCCCTTGATCTCACATTCTAATTTCCTCTCCCTCGGCTACATCCTCAGGTGAGCCCTTCCCAACCACTGGCTAAGCTTCCCCACCCTACCCCCAGTGACAACTCTGGACTCAACATTTGGCAAATATAGAACCACAGCTGAAAGAGAGCATCTCTTTCCCAAGAGTTCTAGCCAAAATCCTGGGGTCAGTTCCGGTTGGCTCATCTTGGGTCATGTGCCCATTCCTGAACAAGCCCATGTGGCCAGTGGATGTGGTGGTTTGATTGGCCCGGCTTGGTTGTGTGCTCTGGTTCCACAGGCAACCTCGTGGAAGCAATCTAGAGTGGAAACAGGAGGAGGGTCCCCCAAAAGAAAATCAGAGCAATTCACCAGAAGTAACAGCCCAAATATCAGAGGCCCGCTAGCCCTTCTTTTCGAGCATAGACCCCAAGAGCTAAAGTCCTCCAACTCCTTCCAACTTAACCAAATGTTTGATTTGACGCCGTCAGCCAGACTTCCTTTTTCAGTGAGCAGGTGTCAGCATGGGGAACTCTTGTACAAGCGGCATTCCCAAAGGATCGAAGGCTTCAGGGAGGGTAGTGCCTGGCCAGGTCCAGGAATCTCCTCAATACCCACTGTGTCCTGGATATTAACCACCGACGCCACCTCCCACATCCTCATCTCTAATGGCTGAGAGAAAATGGTCTCCCTTGCCATGACTTCTTGGCCTTTCCAGAGAGCAAAAGACCCCCTGGGATCCCCTCTCTCCAAATAAAACGTACCTAAATGTGAAGACAAACTCTTGAAACCAGCTTAATAATAAAGCGTACGCAGGCTAGAACCTTCCTATAAACAACCTATTTCTTTTTTAAGTAAGAAGTGTGGATAAGCCTGCCACTATTTTGCTGAGTTGTTTAAATAATTTAAATCCATTTTGTTGGACACTTCTAAACTTCTTCTAACGTTATCTGCTGTCAAATAAGAACAGGAAGTGAAAATAGCTTTCTAAACTTTCTTCTCATTCAATCTTTAATGAAATAAATATAACAAAAGCAAACTAAAAGTCATGAAATTGGGCCGGGCGCAGTGGCTCACGCCTGTAATCCCAGCACTTTGGGAGGCCGAGGCGGGTGGATCACGAGGTCAAGAGATCAAGACCATCCTGGTCAACATGGTGAAACCCCGCCTCTACTAAAAATACAAAAAAATTAGCTGGGCATGGTGGCACGTGCCTGTAATTCCAGCTACTCAGGAGGCTGAGGCAGGAGAATTGCCTGAACCCAGGAGATGGAGGTTGCGGTGAGCCGAGATCGCGCCATTGCACTCCAGCCTGGGTAACAAGAGCAAAACTCCATCTCAAAAAAAAAAAAAAAAAAAAAAAAAGTCATGAAATTTAAAACAACTCTTTTTTTTTGGAAGATTAAATTGAAATAGAAACTATGGAATAATAGTAGTAACAGTAGTGTTTCTGGAAAGGGGTCCTGAATCCAGACACCACAAAAGAGTTCTGGGACCTTGAGCAGGGAAGAATTCAGGGTGAATCCACAGAGTAATGTGAAAGCAAGTGTATTGGGAAAGCAAAGGAATAAAGACTGCCACTCCGTAGGCAGAGCACCAGCATGGACTGCTCGACCGAGTATACTTAGTTATTTCTTGATTATACGCTAAACAAGGAGTGGATTATTCATGAGTTTTCTGGAAGAGGGGCAGGATTTCCTGGAACTGAGAGTTCCTCCCATTTTTAGACCATATAGGGCAACTTCCAGGCGTTGCCATGGCTTTTGTAAACTGTCATGGAGCTGGTAGGCGTGTCTCTTTGCATGCTAATGCATTATAATTATCATATGAGCAGTGAGAACAACCAGAGGTCACTTTCATTACCATCTTGGTTTGGGTGGGTTTTGGCTTGCTTCTTTACTGCATCCTGTTTTACCAGCAGTCTTTGTGACCCGTGTCTCGTCATACCAATCCTGCTCACCTCCTATGTCATCCTGAGACTAAGAATGCCTAACCTCTTGGAAATGCAGCCTGGTAGGTCTCAGCTCTATTTTACCCAGCCCCTATTCAAGATGGAGTCACTCTGGCACCAACGCCTCTGACAGTAGGAATGGTAGCGCACACACGCTGCACATCTCCCGTGAGCCAGGCATTGTTCTTAGCACTTTATCAGTATGAGCATGGTACTAATATTGTGCCCATTTTATAGATGAGGACACGGAGGCACAGAGAAGTGAAGTAACTTAGCTAGGGCAACCTGGCTGGTCAATGATAGAGCAGGGATTTGAAGCTGGCTTATCTAGCCCAGAATCAATCCTAACCACTGACCCATAAGGCCTAGAAAGATAATGGTTCTCAATCATTTCCTCTTAAGAAGACCTCACTCTTTCTAGATGGCACAGAAAGAAGCCACTCCCCTTGAGTCTCCTGTTTTCAGGTTCATTCAGCAAAAGCTGTTTCATGGCTGCTTGATGATTTTACAGTGATGGCTGAACCCATACTGGTAAACCATGAGCTCTGTCAGTTTCTATACCTCTGCACAAGTTCCGTGACCTGGGATCGTCAAGACACGTCACATATAGGAACTTCGAAGCCAATTATACCCAGCCTGGTGTGACCTGAGGGTGCCTCCCATGCCCTGGAAGAGCTGACAGTTGGCAGTGGAGCTGTTTTAAATGATTTTTCATTTTGATCAAGTCAGAAAAAATGTACAGTTACTCAAAAGGCTATTTACAAACTCCAGCTGTGGCCACTGACCCGCATCTAATCATGCTAACAACATAAACGCAAGTTTTGTCCGTGCCTGTGGGATACATTTCAAGCTCGAACCACCCCCACTTTTTCCCATTCCCCACCCTCAGCCAAGAAGGAATTTCCTTTGTCATTCACAATTGCTGCAATTAGTGTTGTCTACACAGCAATACAAAGCTGTTTCCTTTGCTGCATCTCAAGCTGTGCCATTAAGACAGCTTTGACCTTTGGTGAAGTCTAAATATCCAAATTTGTAGGACTGCCTTTGGAAAACATTTCAGAGGAAGAGTCCCATTTCAGATTTCCATTTATACCCAGTCACAGCCATTAGAATTAGTTTTCACTAAATAGAAGATTAAAAAACAATATGTTATGGCCTAAATAAGATAGAAGTTTATTATTCTCTCACATAAAACTGTCATCAGAGATCTAGACAGCTATCTTTCTGTTCTGCCAATCTCATATGTGACCTCTATTCTCAAGGCTATCTCATAATTCAGGGTAGCTGCTGCAGCTCCAGCCATCTCATCCACCTTCTAGGCCAGCAGCCAGAAGAAACTGAGGAGCCAGAGGACCCTCCCAGCCTCCTTTTTACAGAGCCTTCCTCTTATACCTCACTAAAGATTTAGAGCATTTTTAATTTTTCAGATTTTCAGATTAGGGATGCCCAGCCTGTACCTAAAACAAATAAGTCACTTGTATCCCTAGATTACAGCCTCTCTGGAAGAAGGGAGTTAGTCCCAAATAATGAAGACTCAGGGTCAGTGGTTTAGACCAAACCATAGGCACATGGCCCTGCCTACCTGCAAGGGATGCTGGGAAATGTAGTCTTTGGACATTGGCTGACACTAGGGTATCAGTCACCCTTAGAGATGCTGTATAACTAGAAGGAAGGAGTTCTGAGCACCCAACATAGTGTTAGGCATCAAGGTGATTGATGTTCCCTGGTGATCCTTCCATCATTCATTGACCCTGAGTCTTCATGACTCGGGACTAACTCCCTTCTTCCAGAGGGGCTGCGATCTAGGGATAGAAGTGACTTATTTGTTTTAGGTACAGGATGAGAATCCCTAATCTGAAAATTTGAAAAATTGAAAGTGCTTCAAAATCTGAAACTTTTTGAGCACTGATGTGATGCCACAAGTGAAAAATTCTACACGAGTACTTAACACAAACTTTGTTCCATGCACAAAATTATTAGAAATAATATATATAATTACCTCTGCTACATGTATAAAGTATATATGAAACATACATGAATTTCCTGTTTGGCCTGGGAACAGTCACCAATGTATCTCATTACGTATATGCAGATATTCTAAAATCCAAAAATACCTGAAATCGAAACTCTTCTGGTCCCAAGCATCGCAGATGAGGGGTACTCAACCTGTCATAAATGTGGTTGGGCAAAGCCAAAGACGCAATCTCCCTGTGTTCTCAGGAGTGTTTCTCCCTCTGCCCCAGATCCAGCTGTGCCCCGTGACACTTTGGAGCTGAAAATCCGAGGGACATACTTCCTGTCCTCTGTCCTTCTCACTTACAACCTGCTCACCTTGACCACACCTACACCATAGAAAAGCTTTTCAAGGCTCCGCTTTGAAACAGAGGGCATCAGTGGCCTGTCAGCCATTCCACCACCCAACTTACCTGCCTTCTCTCTTCCCACTCTCAACCCTCACTGCTCTTTCTACAAGACTAGAGCTTGGCTACAGAACAGGGTGGCTCAGAGGAAGGGGGTCTCCTCCCACGGGAGCCCAGCCTGGGCTGTTCTCATGGTTGGGTTCATCCCATGGTGGAGAGGGGCGGATAGTGGAGTTCAGCAGCTCTTCGTAATAAGCAATAGGAAAGAAGGCATCAGTGGGACTTGCCCAGAGGAAGGAACTTGGGTCAAAGCAGCGCTTTTCAACTGAAGCCCATTCCCCACCCCGCTGCTCCCACCCTGGGGATATTTAGCAATATCTGGAGGCATTTTGGGTTGTCACAGCTGGGATGGAGGGTGGGAGTGTTGCTGGCATCTAGTGGGTAGAAGCCAGGGATGGTGCTGAACATCCACTGCAAGCTTGTCCAACCCACAGCCCAGGGGCCAAGGACAGCTCTGAATGTGGCTCAACACAAATCTGTAAACTTTCTTAAAACATTATGAGATTTTTTTCGTAATTTATTTTTTAGCTCATCAACTATCCTTAGTTTTAGTGTATTTTACATGTGGCCCAAGACAATTCTTCTTCCAGTGTGGCCCAGAGAAGCCAAAAGAATGGACACCTCTGTCCTACAGTGTAGAGGACAGGCTCCCACAACAAAGGATTATCTGGCCCACGGTATCAATGGTGTCAAGGCTGAATGCCCTGGCTTAGAGGGAGCAGTGATGGTGTTGCTTAATAGTTAAAGTGTGTGCTCTGGGCTCAAAGGCTTGGGTTGAAATCCCAGCTCTGCCACTTGGCAATTTTGTGGCTTTGTGAAAGTCCCCTAACCTCGTTAGCCTGTCTGCACACCCGCAGCATCGGGGCCTACTTCTGGGGTTTCCTGGGGTTTGGATGAGATCATCCCTATAACGTGTTCTATACAATGCTAGGCACGTTGAGCTCTCCCAAGTTGTGCAAAACTGGATTGACTAAGAGGAATACTAATCTATATGAGCAATTTCCATGCTGAGAATCGTAACATCCAAACCTTGTCCTGCCACTGATTCTAAAGCTGAAGAACAAGAAACAGAAATCTCATGTGGTTATGCAAATAGGGTTCCATGCAGAACCAAGAGGTGAGGCTGCCCCAGAGAGAAGCAGATGCCAGGCCAGGTTGCTGAATTCAAATGGTTTGAAGGAGGATGGTCCAAACCACCAGTCAAGGGAATGCTCTTCCCTTCGCTTCCCTTCCCTGCTCTTAACCATGGCACTCTTTAGATTGCTGGAGATGTGGACCATGCCTTTCCTCGCCCAGATTTCTTGTGTTTTGGGCCTCATCGAGAAGTGATTGAAGGAGGTGAAAGAAAAAACCATTTGGATGCTTCCGAAAGGAGCAATGTAGGCAGAGGCAGCAGTAAGCATAAAGGCCTGAAGGCAGAAACATAAAAGCAGTAAGCATAAGTGCCTGGAGGCAGAAGGTCTGGTATGTTCAGAGGTCAGCAAGGAGGCCAGTGTGGCTGGAGCAGGGTGAGGAGGAAGGAGAAATCGTGGGGTTTGGGGACAGACCGGACCATTCTGGGCTTGAGTTCTACTCCATTGAAATGAGAAGCTATTGAAAGTGTTAAACAGAGACATGACCTGACTTGGCTTTAACACGGTCCCTCTGTTGTTGGGTGGAGAATGGACTGTGGGGGGCCAGGGTGGTGGAGGGTGGCAGGGAGCCCAGGGAGCAGGGCCCCCCAATAGCCCAGGTGGGAGAGGACAGTAGTGGGATCAGAGGGGTGATGGCAGAGAAGGGGAGCAGTGGTTGGATTCTTGGTATATTTTGAAGCTGGGCCAATAGGATTTGCTGATTTATATGGTTCGGCTCTGTGTCCCCACCCAAATCTCATCTTGTAGCTCCCATGTACTGTGGGAGGCACCCAGTGGGAGATGATTGAATCATGGGGACGGGTCTTTCCTGTGCTGTTCTCGTGATAGGGAATAAGTCTCATGACGTCTGATGGCTTTAAAACAGGAGGTGTCCTGCCCAATCTCTGTCTTTGCCTGCTGCCATCCATGTAAGACATGACTTGCTCCTCCTTGCCTTCTGCCATGATGATGAGGCTTCCCCAGCCACGTGGGACTGTAAGCCCAATTAAACCTCTTTCTTTGGTAAATTGCCTGGCCTCGAGTATGTCTTTGTCAGCAGCGTGAAAATGGACCATTACACTGGTAGCTTAGAGGTGGAGGATGAGAGAGAATGGCATCAAGTGTTTGGCCTGAGCAGCCCCCCCCCCGCCCCAGGTATGCCCAAGTCACAACACCTGGAAGCTTCAAAAGGCAACCTTATCTGGAAAGGGGATCTTTGCAGATGTCACTAAGTTAAGGATTTCAAGATGAGATTATCCTGGATGTGGGCCAGCCCTGAAATCCAGTAGTAGTGTACTAACCTACCCTGTGTTAGCTAGACAGACTCCATTTTGCTGAGAGCCAGATAGACTCCATCTTGACCTCCGCCTCACCCCTCCTGCCACTCCTCCCTTGAGTGCATACCTGGGTCTCGCTACTGTGCTGGCTCATGCTGTACTTAGAACTATAGAAACATGTAACTTTTGTAACCGTAGCCTGCTTGGCAAGCCCACTTAGCATTGTGACTGCTCCCCCTTGATGGATTATATGACAAGTATCGAATACCTGCCTTGGTAACCGGCAATCATGGGAACCACCTGTGTATACCCACCTTAAAAAATCAACAATCATGGGAACCTCCTGCCTCCTGGTTACCAGCCTCCTTATCTAACTTGCTGGTTCTGCTTCTGTAAACTCGGCTTCTGCTAGGCTCCCCTCCCCTACCTTAAGCAAGGTATAAAAAGGAATCCAGCCCCTTCCTCGGGGCAGAGAGAATTTGGAGCATTAGCTGACTCTCAGTGGCCGGCTAATTAATAAAGGACTCGTGATTCAAACTCAGGGCCTGGCGCCGTTTCATCTAACTCGTCTGGGTACAATAGCACATGTCCTTAAAAGAAAAGGAGAGGACACAGAGACACACGGAGGGGAAGCCAAGAGAAGATGGAGGCAGAGGCCGGAGTGATGCCAAGAAACCCCAGGAGCTGGAGAGAGGCAAGGGACAGGTTCTCCCTCAGAGCCCCCGGGAGGGACGACTCTGCCAGCACACTGAGGCCAGACTTGGGCCTCCAGGACAGGGAGAGGATGAATCTCTGTTGTTTGAAGCCAGTCAGGTTGTTCCTTGCTCCAGCAACCCTGATTAGGAAACAGACACAAACCAGAAAGAGGGAGTCACCACCGACTGGTTGGAGGCTACAGGAGGAGGCGGCAGTTTGTGCAAAGGGGATGGGGGAATCGCTGTAACTCCTGTGCAGGAACGTGAGGGTCAAGGAGGTGCCATGGGTGAAGCATCTCCCATGCCTGACCTTCTCCTGCCTCTTCCCGCACCTGGCTGCTAGGCTCAAGTCTCTGTCCGCCTGCCCCTTCCTCGGATAGGCCTTCCTTCTCCATTGTCTCAAATGTCCCCGTGCCACCCATGATGCCCCATCATCCTGCCTCATTTTCCTCCCAGCACTTAATCTTCTCAGAAATAATCATATTCTTTGTTTGCTTTTGGTCATCTGTTTTCCCCAAACCAGGAAAGGCTCTCACAAGCTCTGAATCAGGCGTCCCCAAACTACAGCCTGCAGGCCGCATGTGGCCCCCTGAGGCCATTTATCCGGCCCCCCTCCGCACTTCAGGAAGGGCACCTCTTTCATTGGTGGTCAGGGAGAGGAGCACAGGATGTGGCAGCCCTCCAACGGTCTGAGGGACAGTGAACTGGCCCCCTGGGTAAAAAGTTTGGGGACACCTGCTCTAAATGGACATTTGCACAAAGGTGGGGCTTTCTCTGTTTTTATTTGATTATTTGTTTTTGTTTCTTTGTTTTTTAAGTTTTGTTTTCGTTTATGATTCCCCAAGGGTCTGGCCAGTGCGTGGCCCATAGTAAGCTCCTAAGAAGTGTTCACTGAAGGGCGCTTAGGAGGTGCTTAGCGGCTGCACCGGCCCTTCAGCATCCTAGACTCCTGGCTCTGACACTAGCTGCTTCAGAATCACCTGGGCCACTTACTGAAAATCCTGAGAGCTGGTCTAGGTTTGGACTTGGAAACATGCTTTTTTTTTTTTGAGACAGAGTCTTGCTGTTGTTGCCTAGCCTGGCTGGAGTGCAGTGGCACGATCTCAGCTCACCGCAACTTCCACCTCCAGGGTTCCAGCAATTCTCCTGCCTCAGCCTCCCAAGTAGCTGAGATTACAGGCACCCACCACCACCCCTGGCTGATTTTTGTATTTTTAGTAGAGACGGGATTTCACCATATTGACCAGGCTCGTCTTGAACTCCTGACCTCAGGTGATCCACCCGTCTCGGCCTCCCAAAGTGCTGGGATTACAGGCGTGAGCCACTGCGCCTGGCTGGAAACATGCATTTTTTTTTAGCAAATCTCCACTTGGTTCTGATGCCAGGGTCTGGAGGGGGCCACACTTCGTAACACACTATCATCCCAGGCCACTCAGGAAATGGCATGGAGTGTGGAGACTGGAATTGACAGAATTACTATGGAAACACCGCCCTCCTCGGAGGCTCCTACCTGCTGGAGGTGTGGCAGCCTGATGATTAGCAAATCACTTCTTTAGCCCAAGGGTCCAGAGTTTGGACTCACATGGAGCTTCAGGCTCTTCTCTGAAGCCTGACTCTTTGGGGAAGTGCTGCAGATTGACACAGGGTGTTTCTGCGCAGGCCTGACTCACACAGCACTAGAACAGGCCTGGAAGGAGCTTCCCGGACAGACGCCCACTTTGGTACCAGCCCTGGGCTATGTAACTCCAGATGGCTGTGACTAACCCATGGCCTCAAGGGCATCTCTGGGTAGGGAAGAGAGGAGGGCTGACCTTGCCAGAATTTAAAACCAAACATCTCAAGGCTATTTTTGAAAGCATGGGACTCACTAGGGAAAAGTTCAGATAAAGGCTGTGGAGGGCTGCAGACAGGAAAGTGGAACCAGGAGGTGTACCTGCAAACTTTACCCGCTGAAGATATGACTTGCAGCGCTTTGGGCACAGTTGACCTTCAAAACAACGATTGACCTTGGGAAAAGGATGAGTCACAGAAGCTCCAGGGCCTGGTTCCTGCTGGCAGAACTTCCAACCTCTGAGTCCCAGAGCGTTTCTGTCCTAAGAGCAAAACGCATACTTGGTAGATGTCAGCTGCCTCCACCAAATGCAAGAGGCATCTCATCCTGTGAGCTGTCCTTGCTGGGGTGAGCTCTCCTTTTGGGGAAGACCCTGGGCTGACAACTGGGTCTTGGCTGGTCCTAGGTTTGTGGCGACCAGTAGTCACTGGATCCATCCATGAGAATACATCTTGTTGGCGTGTGGAGACAAGGCCAGGTAGAAGCAGAAGTCAGAGGGCCAGGAGCTCAGTAGGGCCCTATGGCAGCTGACGTCGATGGAGCTGTCTGTGGGCCAGCCCCTGCCTGAAGTGCCTGCAGTCACCTCCTCCCACTTTTCTTCGGTAATGGAGTGAGAGGGGAGAGCATTGGGCTGAGAATCAGGGAGCCCAACTGGAAGACCCAGTCACCGCTAAATTGCTGGGGGCCTTAGATAACTTATTACAATATTAATAATGACTACGGCAATGACTATAGCCCCCATGCATTGAGCACTCAGCATTCATCATCTCATTAAGCCTTGAACTGAGAATGTCAGAGGCTTTGGAATCAGACAGAGCTGGAGTTCAAGCAAGAGCTCTTACACCCATGAGCTAGCACACTTGAATACATCATTTAATCTTTAGGGGCTTAAAAAACAGCCACTGTTTATTCATCTCACAAATATGCAATCTGGGCAAGGCTTGGCAGGAACAGATTATATCTGACTTTATGTGGTATCAGCTAGGGTGGCTTGCAGAAAAGCTGGCAACCAAAGCTCACTCACAGATGTTGCTGATGCCGATATAGATGATAATGCAGATGCTGATGCTGAGGCAGGTGCTGATGCAGGTGCTGGTGCTGATGCTGAGGCAGATACTGATGCAGATGCTGATGCAGTTGCTGGTGCTGATGCTGAGGCAGATACTGATGCAGATGCAGATGCAAATGCTGAAGCAGATATTGATGCAGATACTGATGCTGATGCAGCTGCTGATGTAAAGCAAGTGTTGATGCTGAAGCAGATGCTGATACAGGGGCTGAGCTGAAGCATGTGTTGATGCAGGTGCAGCTGTTGATGCAGGTGTTGATGCTGAAGTAGATGCTGATACAGGGGCTGAGCTGAAGCAGGTGTTGATGCAGGTGCAGATGCTGATGCAGGTGTTGATGCTGAAGTAGGTGTAGGTGCAGGTGTTGATGCAAGTGCTGATGCTGATGCAGGTGTTGATGCTGGTGCAGGTGCTGATGCTGAAGCAGATGCTGATGCAGGTGCAGATGTGGATGCAGGTGCTGATGCAGATGCAGGTATTGATGTTGATACAAATGTTGAAGCAGGTGTTGATGCTGGTGCAGGTGCTGAAGCAGGTATGGGTGCTGATACAGATGCTGATGCAGGTGTTGATGCTGGTGCAGGTGCTGAAGCAGGTATTGATGTTGATACAGATGCTGATGCAGGTGTCGATGATGACACTAGCTATGAGCTCAAACAGCCGGTGCTCCTCAGGCATCTCTTTCCATCTGTGGGTGATTTCTCTTCATGGTCTGTGCAGCATGGTGGTTTAAGGATGGCTGGGTTTCTTACATCACAGCTCAGGGGTTCAAAGACATGTGTCCAAAAGAAACCCACAGAAGCTGTGTGGCCTCAGACATCACTCTAGCACATCTGCCACATTCTATTAGCAGAGGCAGTCAAGAATTAATATGATGTTCTTCTGTCATAAAATATTACTCTTCTATTTTTTTCAGCTACTTAAAAATGTAAAAACTATTGTTAGTTTATGGATGGTACAAAAACCTGCAACGGACCAGATTTGGCTCTTGAACGGTCATTGGCTGACACCCAAATTAGGTAAACAGCCTTAGGGCCCAGATCCCAGTTAGCGATGGAATCTGAGATTCAATGAGAGAGTGGGGACTAGGAGACCATCCCAAAGGCCGCTGCCAAGTTTACCCAGCCTGACCACTTCTCCCAAAGACAGAAGCCTCTGCCCCTGGAAGTGGGTCCACCAGGGTCAAGAAGTGCACAAATGTGGCCATTTTTCTATGGCCTTGTGAATAAGCCATGGCCCTGGGGTTGAGATAACAGTTGGATTCAGAGGTCAGCATGTTGGAAGGTTCATGAGCAGGTGAGAGCTGCCACCTGAGAGATGCAGAACTCTTGGAGAGGCAGGAACCTGTCACCTCACCTCCCTGAACTGTGTCCTTTCCCACAAATGGTAGCTGTTGCTGTTTTGGGACAGCAAAATAGTGTCATCGTTAAGAGTTAAGAGTGGCCTCAGATCATCTTGAGTTGAACCTTGCTAGTTGTGCGACCTTGGGGAGCTTACTTAACCTCTCTCTGTCTGACTTTCCTCATCGGCAACATGGAGTTACTAATGCCTACCTCTCAGGATTAAACTAAACCATGCATGGGAAGTATATTTGACGGAAAGGGATTAGAAGGGAGTAATCAAGAAATAAAAATCAGTTGTTTTGTTATTATAATATTAGGCTGAGTGGGGTCCGGGTGCGGTGGCTCATGCCTGTAATCCCAGCACTTTGGGAAGCTGAGGCGGGTGGATTGCCTGAGCTCAGGAGTTCAAGACCACCCTGGGCAACATGGCGAAACCCCATCTCTACTAAAATACCAAAAATTAGCTGAGTGTGGCAGGTGCCTAAGGTACCAGCTACTTGGGAGGCTGAAGCAGGAGAATTGCTTGAACCTGGAAGGCAGAGGCTGCAGTGAGCCAAGATCACAGCACTGCATTCCAGCCTGGGCAGCAGAGGGACTCTGTCTCTTAAAAGAAAAATTAAGCTGAGTAAGGACTGCTGCCTTAATCGGGTAGTGGCTAGTCATGGTGGAAGATGATGGTATTTGTTGTTGCAATTTGAAATGTGCTATCCGTCAAGCTTTAAACCTGGTGAGATACAGACACAAAAAACAATTGGTAAACAAAAAAACCAGCCTCATCCTGGTAAAGCAGCCTAGAGGAAAGGCATGCCCCTGCCCACTGTAAGTTATAGTCAGGAAATTGGGAGTGGCCCTTGGAGGCACAGGGAGATGCCAGAATTAGTCACATGACCACACTGGACAGCAAGGGTCGATGGGAAATGTAGTTTCTTATTCTGCATCCATGTGCCCAATAAGAACACTCAATTAAATATTATGGCAGAAGTGGAAAATGGATCCTGAGGTTCAACTAGCAGTCTGTCCACCACAGAAAAAAAACACATTCATGATCGAACTGGAGAACATCTTTTGGATCTGTGGTCATGGTTGGGTTTCTTAATTTTCCCCTCACAAAGTTATAATCTCCCACTAAGGCAAGCCTGACTGGGCCACCACAGATGAAAGGGTGGAAAGGGGAGGGAGGGAGGGAGCTCAGACAAGTACTTGTGATTTCTGTCTCTATCACCGAGTACATGCCACTCTTCCTTTCTTTTTTTTTTTTTTTTTTTTGAGACGGAGTTTCAGGCTGGAGTGCAATGGTGCGGTCTCGGCTCACTGCAACCTCCGCCTCCTGGGCTCAGGCAATTCTCCTGCCTCAGCCTCCTGAGTAGCTGGGATTACAGGCACGCGCCACCATGCCCAGCTAGTTTTTTTGTATTTTTAGTAGAGACGGGGTTTCACCATGTTGACCAGGATGGTCTCGATCTCTCGACCTCGTGATCCACCCGCCTCGGCCTCCCAAAGTGCTGGGATTACAGGCGTGAGCCACCGCGCCCGGCCCCACTCTTCCTTTCTTGGGAAGTGTTGTTGGGTGCAATAGGAAAATGACATACATTCCTATTGCATGGGCCAAGGGCAAGACTATGGAACAGGAACTAACACCTGACTGCCATTTACAATGATCCATCCCCTCCAACCCCCCAGCAATCTTTCTTTTGGTTCCTACTCATAAAAGAAGTTTCTAGAAAGATAGATCAGGACTGAGCTTCAAAGTTCCCTCAGTTTCTTGATATAAGTTTGGAGCCTGGTTCTCTTTGCAATTTGATGCTGGTGGTCAAAGCGGGAGGGAGGTCAGGCGTGGGGGCTCACGCCTGTAATCCCAGCACTTTGGGAGGCCAAGGCGGGCAGATCACCTGAGGTCAAGAGTTTGAGACCAGCCTGGCCGACGTGGCAAAACCTCGTCTCTACTAAAAATACAAAAATTAGCCCGGCGTGGTGGCACACACCTGTAATCCCAGCTCCATGGGAGGCTGAGGCAGGAGAATCGCTTGAACCCGGGTGGCGCAGGTTGCAGTGAGCAGAGATCACACCACTGTACTTCACCCTGGGTGACAGCAAAACCCCATCTGAAAAAAAAAAAAAAAAAAAAAAGCTGGAGGAAAAACATCTCTAGCAGGCTGTGGCGTGGGGAAGGGCACGTGAGGTCTGCATGGAACAGCAAGTCTGTCAGGAGGCTGCCAGAGAATGTTCTAGAATAGAGTGCAGAGGGTCCCAAGTGACGGGGTAGGGGTTAGAACAGAGGCTGGTGGATGGTCCAGCTCCTAACAAATACCCCATGCTGCTGATGTCTTGCCTCCATTTCTGGGGAAACCGCTCCCAGGGCAGGGAGAAAATCTAAATAAAACCTGGTCTACAGAGAATGGGCATGCTGGTGTCAGCAGGATGAGTTCCAACGGAAAAGGATCTCGGAAGGGCACTTGGGAGACACAGGAGAGTTAGGATGCTGGCTCCAGAGGCCTGTGTGACCTTGGGAATGCCTTGTGTGTCAAATTGTATCTCCCAAAGGGTAGAGCATGTGCCCTGGTGGTGCCAGGATGGCATCAGGTGTTGCATTCATGGATGAATTTAGTATAAAAGTTATATATATTATACACACACACACACACACACACACACACACACACACACACATTTTGAGACGGAGTTTTGCTCTTGTTGCCCAGGCCGGAGTGCCATGGTGCGATCTCAATTCACTGCAACCTCCGCCTCCCAGGTTCAAGCCATTCTCCTGCCTCAGCCCCCTTGAGTTGCTGGGATTGCAGGCAAGCGCCACCACGCCCAGCTAATTTTGTATTTTTAGTAGAGACGGGGTTTCTCCATGTTGGTCAGGCTGGTCTCGAACTCCCAACCTCAGGTGATCTGCCCGCCTCGGCCTCCCAAAGTGCTGGGATTACAAGTGTGAGCCACCAGGCCCGGCCCAATAGTTATATAATTTTGTCGGTGCCTTCTTTATTTGCCAAATGGTGCTAATTTATTATTTTTATTTATTGATTTATTTTTAGATGGAATCTAGCTCTGTCGCCCAGGCTGGAGTGCAGTGGCACAATCTCAGCTCGCTGCAAACTCTACCTCCTAGGTTCAAGTGATTCTCCTACCTAAGCCTCCCAAGTAGTGCAGTGACTCACGCCTGTAATCCCAGCACTTTGGGAAGTCGAGGCAGATGGATTAATTTATATTAATGGTAATGATTTTTAAGTTTCCTTTAAAGGACATTTATGTAAGTGAAAAGAAATAAATCATAGTAGAGCTGATACCCAGCCAGAGACTAAACCCTGAAGACAGCCTGGATGACTTTGACTTGGCAAGCTCCATAGGCAAGGTCGGGTCCCCATCCCAGCCCTGTCCATCCTGTGGGGAGAGCCACCAAATTTTTCAAGTAGATTTGTAAGGAGGGGAAACTGAGGCAGCAGTTGAAGTGCCAGGCTCATTTATTAAAAAGTCCTTGGCCAGCAGGGGATAGAGAAAGAACTCATCAGAGAGAAGCCTGTAGACTGCACTGGGAAGAGGGGGATCATGCGTCTTCGGGGTCCGCTGTCTCTGTCCCACCCCAGGGCTTTTGGGCTCTCCCCAGTCCCTTCCCTCTGCTGCCCTTCTGGGGAAACCTTTGGGAGAATAGCTCTGACCTGTCCTTTTTATCTTAGCAGGAATTAGTTTGATTTGAGAAGTGCATTCCTTCTCCCTGGGAAAGGCACATTCAAAGTTTCCTTTCCAAGTGCAGGTTGAAATGTAGCTCCTGGTTAAGAACTCATGGCACCATCCAGCTTGTGTGTGGGGAGTTTTGTGTTCAGAATGTTTTTAACTCCCTAAGATGATCCCAGCAACTCCCAGACAGTCCAGCGATGCAACAGCGTTCCTCCCCCACAGCCCAGCATAAATGACCGTGTGGGTAGGTGCACCTTGGATTCTGTGCCTTGTTCTGCCACTGGCTGGCTTTGTGACCTCGGGGAAATGACTAGGCAACTCTGAGCCTTCATTTCCTTGGTGCAAAAGTACAGCAATAAAGCCGGCCTTTCAAGTGTGAGGTGAAGCTGCCACAGCCAACACAAGGACCCTTCCATGTAGGTCAGGCTTCCTTGCAGCCCATCCCCATAGCATCTCAACAGGCACCCTCTCACTCATCTTGAAAAATAAGGCACTGAGCACAGTGGCTCATGCCTGTAATCCTAGCAGTTTCGGAGTCCAAGGTGGGTGGATTGCCTGAGCCCAGGAGTTTGAGACCAGCCTGGGTAACATGGTGAAACCCCATCTGCACTGAAATACAAAAAATGAGCCAGGCGTGGCAGTGTGCGCCTGTAGTCCCAGCTACTCAGGAGGCTGAGGCAGGAGAATCGCTTGAACCTGGGAGGTGGAGGTTGCAGTGAGCCAAGATCACCCCACTGCCCTCCAGCCTGGGGAACAGAGTGAGACTCCGTCTTCTAAATAAATCAATAAGGCAAGACTTCATCTCCCTACCCACCACGGAAAAGGATGGAAGGTCAGTGCTGTGGAAGAGCAGCTCAGGCCCACAAGTAAAAAAAAAAACCGGGTGTGGCCTAAGGAAATGGCCAGTTCCAGAGACGCATGGGTAAGATGTATATTACAGAGTACAGTCACCCCTTGGTATCTGAGGCAGATTGGTTCCAGAACCCCCATGAATACCAAATCTGAGGATGCTCAATTTCCTGATATAAAACTTGCATAGAACCTATGCACATCCTCCTGAATAGTTTAAATCATCTCTAGACTACTCATAATACCTAATATAATGTAAATGCTCTGTACGTAGTTGTTACGCTGTTTTTTTAATTTGTATTTTTTTTATTGCTATATTGTTATTTTTTTTTTCTATTTTCAAATGTTAGTTGAAACCAACCAAATATTGATTGGTTGAATCTGTGGTTATAAAAACTGTGGTTATGAAGGGCAGACTGTATTTACAATCAGGCAAAAATGTAGAAGCAATCTAGATGTTAAATCTTACTGGAGTTGCAAAATAAGTCATAGCACTGCCTTAAAGTGGAGCTGGCTTGATGTTGATTGTACACTCGTGTTTACCGTGACTGTTGCTTGATGGGTCAGCATTCACTCCCTCTTCCTCCTTCCTCTGGGTACCCAGTTTTCTTTGGATTTCTGCCCCTTTTTGACACGGCTATGAGACTCAAGGAAGCTGACCCTATCCCCAGCTCCGAGGGTAGGCCCTAACTAGTCTAAGCCAGGAGTCAGCACACTTTTTTTTGAGATGGGGTCTCACTCTGTTGCCCAGGCTGGAGTGCAATGGTGCGATCTCAGCTCACTGCAACTTCTGCCTCCTGGGTTCAAGTGATCTTTCCACCTCAGCCTCCTGAGTAACTCAGACCACAGGTATGAGCCACCATGCTAGGCTAATTTTTTGTATTTTTGGTATAGCAGGATTTTGCCCTGATTCCCAGGCTGGTCTCCAACTCCTAAGCTCAAGTGATCTGCCCGCCTCGGCCTCCCGAAGTGCTGGGATTTCAGGCATGAGCCATAGCAGCCAGCCAGCACACTTTTTATATTTAAAAAAAGGCCAGATAGTAAATATTACAGGTTTTATAGGCCATCCATGCAGTATCTCTCAAAATGAATCGTCGGCCACTGAAGCAGAAAAGCAGCCATAGGTTATATACAAATGATTCCAATAAAACTTTACTTACAAAACCAGGCAGTGGGCCAGATTTGGCCAGCACGCAGGAGTTATAATATAAGCCACTCATGATAACCCAATCCTCCATCAATAATTGGTTCAAAAACCAATCTGAAGCCCACGGGCAGCAGGCATAGCCCTGGGGAGAGTTATTGGTCCTGCAGATGAAGAAGAATAGCGGGAAGGCAACGATGGGTCAGAAAAGGCTCCAAGCAAGAGTTGGTGACATTTGAGCTGAAGAGGCAGGTACAGGAGGAGCTTGTGGATGAGGATCCTAGGCATGGGGAACTGCAGACACAAAGAAGGAATCGGGGGCTGGGCACGGTAGCTCACACCTATAATCCCAGCACTTTTGGAGGCAGAGGCAGGTGGATCACCTGAGGTCATGAGTTCGAGACCAGCCTGGGTAACATGGTGAAACCCCGTCTCTACTAAAAATACAAAAATTATCTGGGTGTGGTGGTGCACACCTGTAATTCCAGCTGAGGTGGAGGTTGTAGTGAGCCAAGATTGTGCCACTGCACTCCAGCCTGGGCAACAGAATGAGCCTCTGTCTCCAAAAAAAAAAAAAAAGGAGATGGAATGAGGAAAGGCCTGGTGCCTAGGGCAGAGTGAACAAGGGATGGGTAAGGAGAGTGGCATGGGTGGGAGGGGAATCACCAGGGCCTGTTGCCCAGGTAAGGGGTTTTTGATGGGAAGTCATTGGAGAATTCAGTCAAGGACTTTGAGAAGTCATCTTGTGACATAGGCTTCAAGAATCATCCCAAAAGTTACGCTGTCAATCTTTTGCTTTTTTTTTTTTTTTTTTTTTTAAGAGAGTCTTGCTCTGCTGTCTAGATTGGAGGGCAGTGACGTAATCTTATCTCACCAAAACCTCTGCCTCCCTGGTTCAAGCGATTCTCATGCTTCAGCCTCCTGAGTAGCGGGGATTACAGGCTCACACCACCACGCCTGGCTAATTTTTTGTATTTTTTGGTAGAGATCGGGTTTCACCATGTTGACCAGGCTGGTTTCCAACTCCTGGGCTCAAGTGATTTACCTGCCTTGGCCTCCTAAAGTGCTGGGATTATAGGTGTGAGCCACTGCACCCAGCCAAGAGCCAATGAGAAAGGGAGTCACTGCTCATGGTAATTGTCACTTTTGTACTTCGCTTGCTGGTGGGTCCTAATGTTTTTACAAATATACATGCGTTATCTGAGTAAGAAAAATTAAACATGTTCCTATCAGGATCAGATTCACAGGTGTGCAAGTGCACAGGGCCTCATGCTCAGAGGGACTTGGCTTCATCCTCTGCTTTTGCCATCTTAAAATCCTTAATGATTTCATGTTTGAACTCAGGCTTTATGAATGGAGTCTGATAGGCCAAGGGAGTGTGTGCCTGAGCAGAGAAGATCCGCACAGGACACTGTTCTCACCGTGCCTCATGATTTCAGACGTCTGTGTGAGTTCGGTGAGACTCAGAGCAAATACAGGGTCAATGTCCCATGTGTGACTGAGGAACAGGAGACGCTGGCAGCTCTGAGAGCCGTGTTCTCTCCAGAACCACTCACTTGCTGTCAAGGCAGAAAGAAACACACACGACGCAGAAACCCTTTCTCACGTGTGGGACTTCCCTGTAGTGGTCAGCCATTCTTGCTAAACGCAGTGACTTGGAAGGAAGGGGAAAGACAGGGTGACCAGGGTTCCTTCTTCCAACCCTTCTTTATTCATCAGTAAGCCGGAGGCAATGTAGGTGTAAATGCGCATGTCTCAAGAAGTGAAATAAAAGCAGTTGAGATCGTTTCAGGGGAGGTTTCCCCAATCCTGGTAGGAACAACTCACATACCCACGCACGAACTCCAAAACACGAATGCCAAAGCTTCATTGATGCCGCTTATGAGCTAAATGTTCATCGTCTTCTATTTGAAATTGGGATTGGCTAATATAAAAAATTCATGCTAATAATTCAACATTTTTCAATTTTTCAAATTTTTTTTTTTTTGCTTCAAACAATAATAAACAGCAGATTCTTCAAAGCACCAAAACACCATCTGAAGAGGACCACAGAAGAAAGGAAAAAGAAGAAGGTTTATGTTAGTATCTTCAGTGGTGCCTTCTGTCCTGGCTTTCAGTCAAGGGCCCTACGCTTTCCTTTTGCAGTGGCCCACACAAGTTCCGGAGGAGTCCTGGGTACTCTACAGAAAGAAACAAGAGACTCAAGGAGCAGGGGACAGAGCCGGGCTTGGCAGGGGCGGGGGTGACTCTGAGCCCAGGCTTTGCCTCCCCCGCCCACATTTGCAGAGGAGGGAGCTGTGAGATTTGTTTGCACTTGGTTCAGTTAATCAAGTCACAGGCAGGCATCAGCAGTACCTTAGACTTTATCACAATATTTCCTTTGGCTCCTGGCTTCACCTTGAAGGTGAAGTTGAGTGGAGCGGGGGGCACCAGGCTGCTCTGAGCTCCCTCCCCAGGGTCACTCTGGAGACATGCAGGCTGGGAGAAAGCTCATTTTTCTGCTCTCAAAACAATCAAGCCCTTTCCTTCTCTCATTTGTTCTTTAATTTTGAGTTCAATTTAGAAAGGGCCAGGGGCCATGACTCGTGCTTCTCAGAGAGGCGGAGCTCAGGAGCACGGAGCCCAGCTAATCTCCAGGAGTGACATTTATGACCCGCTGGGGCAGAACACATGGCTGGTTTTCCTGTTAGAACACTCCGGAGCCGTGGTGTGGGGCACCCTGTACCAAGCGGCCCTGGGGTGCCCCACCCCACCCCACCCCACCCCCAACTGCAGGGACAACCTAAGAGGCTCCTCAGCTCTGGAGCTGGAAGTGGTGGGTAGGGAGCTAGGGGTGGCTGGTGGGTTTTCAAGGGCCTGGGTGAGGGCTGGTGTTGACAGAACCTTCCAGCACCTTCGAGTGCCCATGCCTGAGGACCAGGTGGGAGAATCATGCCCTGGAGGGCAGCCTTGTGCCTGGTGGTCCTCAGTGATCAGGCAGGAAAGGAGAGGGGTACCCTTGCCACCTGCCCAGACCCGTAGTAGGATGATGTCACCCTCTGGTGACAGATGTGTCGGGGCTTGTGGAATTTACTATCTCTAGTGTGATCATTCAGCAAATGAGCAGGATGTGTCGGGGGAGGAGCTCGGCTTTGGCACCACTTGGATATGACTTTAAACACCCGCTCCGCCAGTGACCATGGGTGACACACAGTGCCTCACAGAACCTCAGTTTTCTCTCTGTAAAATGGACATAAATACTCTGAACACGAAAATAGACAGAAGGCGCCCACTGGCCGGCAGCATGGGAGCTGTGAGGGAGGTGGTGACGTTGATGGTGACCCAGCGTTGGAGATGTGAAAAGAAAGAAGCCAGCCTGTGTCCTCTTGTTATTCAGGTCTCATCTTCAAATGTCCCCTCCCCAGAGGGGCTTCCTGGGTGGAACGATCTGGATGAGCCATTGTCTCCCCTCACATGTTCCTTTCCTAGCCCTCAGAGTCTCCATGCGCTCAGTCACCTCTTTGTCCGGTGGGCCCACCGTGGGGTTAGAAGCTAGGCTCAATTCATTCGTCACCGTGTCCCCATTGTCTAGCAGGGTTCCTAGCACAGAGTACGCATTTGATCAATATTAAATTTCATTTCTTGGTTTACTCATTAGAGGCCATGTAAAGGCCGTGGTCCCTGTCCTGCGGGGTTCACTGTCTTGTGTTCACATCACAGCCTCGTCTGGGGACCTGCATGTCGGGAAGCTGACACTGACATCTGACCGAGGAAGCTGTCTTTGAAATTAAGGGTCCATCCCAGCCTTTCCCAGAAGTGGAAATGTACCGTGTGCTTCCTTCAGCCAAACTTAAGTAGGAAGTAAAACGCATGTGAAATACAAAGCCACACAGAACAAATCTAGCACAGGAGTAGACCATGAGCTCTGAGGCCCCCTGGGGGTGTAAGTGCTGGGGCTGCCATCTGCCAGCTGGGTGACCTTGAGCAAGTTTTTTCAGCCTCTCAGCATCTCAGTTTCCTCATCTGCAAAATGGGAATGATGGCAGCTCACCTCGTGGGCTTGTAGTGACGATCAAATGAGATGGCTTGCAGGGGTGAGCACTGTGTGGGATCCAGCTGGTGTCCAATGGTGAGGAGCAATTGGGAGTGATTCCACTTCTGTTCCCTTGGCGAGCCCCTTGGTCATGTAGCTGCTATCCCTGTTGGCAAATCCCACCTTCATCACTTACTCCACAGCTGGTGTTGGGCATGCTACCTCACCAGCTAAACCTCAAGCCTCAGTTTCCCCATCTGTAAAATGGGCATGACACTGGAGCGTTCTGTAAGGTCTGTTGTGAGAATGAAAGGCGACGTTGAGCCTAATCTCTGCCCCCACCCAGTCCTGAGGCCATCCCTAGCCTCAGTTTTAGAAGGGAAGGGTTGGGAAGCTGGGGCAGGGACCTTCAGCCTGGGGATAAAATCCCCTTCCGACTTACCTTGCTGGTTGCAAGTGAAGACCTGTGTGAGTCCTCTGCCTACATGGGTGAGTCACCTTGGGCACACAGACAGCCTGCGACTGGGTTTGGTTTTGCAGGTTTTTTTGTTTTTTGTTTTGAGGCAGGGTCTCACTCTCTTACTCTGTCACACAGGCTGGTGTGTAGCGGCGAGATCATGGCTCCCTGCAACCTCCACCTCCCAAGCTCAAGCAAACCTTCAGCCTTAGCCTCCCAAATAGCTGGGACTACAGGCGTGTGCCACCACGCCTGGCTAATTTTTTTGATTTTTAAAAATAGAGACAAGATCTTGCTATATTGCCCAGGCTGGCCTTGAACTCCTGAGCTAAAGCAATCCTTCTGCCTCAACTTCCCAAAGTACTGGGATTATAGGCATGAGGCATCACGCTCGGCCTGCAACCAGGCTTGTATTAGAGAATCACAGCTGCCCTGTCAGCCCATGATGAGGAGTGAGGCTCCTGTTCCCCCGTCAGCCAGTGGCATTCCTCCCAGAGCCTGAGCAACCAGGGAGAAAAATCCCCATCCAGCTGCCCGGCCTTTCTCTGCAGGGCAAGGGTGAAGGGTGTGGTGATGGGGACACTGCCTGAGCTCCAAGGGGAGGGTGTTATATTAAAGGGACAGTCGGGATGTCAAAACCCTCCAAGGCTCCTCACCTGCTTGGAGAAATACCCAAAGAAATGCTGCATGGTCACAGGCCTGCAGGATCCTGCCCCATGGCCTGCCTGACCTCATCCCTTCCTGTGCTCTGCCTCCCTGAGCAAACCTCGAGCAAACCTGGCACATTCACACCTGGGGCTTTGTGTTTGCTGGTGCCTCTGCCTGGAATAGTTCTCCTGTGTGTGCACATGGCTCCTTCCTTCCCCTCATTCAGGGTCTGCTCAGTGAGACTCCCCTGACTTCACTAACGCTTGCTCTTTCCCTAAAGTGCTTCGTCCTTCTTAGCATCCATCATGACCTAACTTATATTTATTTGTTTATCCCTCCAGAAAGTCAGCTCCAGCAGGTCAGAGATTTTTGTCTCTCTCATTTGCTGCTGGCTCCCCTGCTCATGGAATGTTGTTACCTGGCACATAAAATATTTACTGAATGGATAGATAGATGATAGGTGGGTGGATGAACTGGTGGATAAATGGATGGATGGTTGGATGGATGGATGATAAATAGATGGGTGGATGAATAGGTGGGTGGGTGGATGAATAGACAGGTGGGTGAATGAGTGGCAGGATGGGAGGATAGGTGGGTGGACGGGTGGATGGATGGATGGGTTGATGGGTGTTTGGATGGGTGAATGGATGGATGGAAGGATGGTGGATGGGTTGGTGGGCAGATGGATGGGTAGATGAATGGGTGGATAGGTGAATGGGTTGATGGGTGGATGGGTGGATGGATACATGAATGGATGGGTGGATGGATGGATGGATGGATGGATGGATAGATGGATGTGTGGATGGGTGGGTGGGGGGATGGGGGGATGGGTGGGTGGGTGGATGTATGGATGTATGGATGTATGGATAGATGGTGGATGGGTTGATGGGTGGATAGATGGATGAATGGATGAGTGGGTGGATGGATGGATGGATAGATGGTGGAAGGGTTGGTGGGTGGATAGATGGATGGGTTGACGGGTGGATAGATGGTTGGATGAATAGGTAAATGGATGGATGGGTAGATGGGCAGGTAGATGGATGAATAGGAAGGCAGATGGATGGGTGCATGGATGGATGGGTGGATGAGTAGATGAGTGGACTGGTGGATAGGTGGGTGGGTGGATGGATGAAGGAATAGGTAGGTGAATGGATGGGTGGGTAGATGGATGGGTGGACAGGTGGACTGGTGGATGGATGGGTGGGTGGGTGGATGGTGAGTGGATGGATAAATAGATGGATGACATGTGATGGGGTGACTAAACAGGTTGAGACCCACTGATAGCAGCTGACATCTCACAGGAGAATTTCAGCTGACTCTATGATCTTTGGAGCAGCTGAGTAACACTGCATGCCGACTACCTGGCTCTAAGAACCTCAGTTTCTTCCTTTGTGAAATAGGAATAATGAGCTTGGTAGGTAGCGTGATCGTGTGATAGGATTCATTGACTTTTCACCATAGTTAGTGTCTGGACCTTAGTGACACTCAGAAAATATTTTGTTGCGATGATTTTACTTCTGGAATGTGTCTAGAAAGGAAGATGGGAAGGAAAGGGCCATGGCGGTTCACACTCAGCTTCTTGGAAAATACAGGGGCCCGACCTGCCAAATACGTAGAATGAGCGCAGAGATGAAAAAGGCTTTAAAGTCAGGCCTGGGGTGGAACCAGCTCTTCCACTTTCTAACTGTGGTTTGGGGCCTGTTGCAGGACTCTGCTAAACCTCCGTTTCCTCATGTGTGGCTGGGGATGATACAGAACTTCCTGTATATGGCCTATTCGGGGGTTAAATGAGGAAACTCCACGTGGGCCTGGCACGTCGAAGCACTCAGCACTTCACATCACCAGTGTGCACCAGGATCTCAGTACACACCTCAAGTCTCCTGATTTGTAAATGTCAGTGTGTCAGAGACCACTTGCCCCCCAAATTGATTAGCTCCTTCTTCTTTGGCCATGATACCTCTGGGTTTGAGCTGGGCCACAGTCATCCTGAATAAACTACATGTCCAGCAGCTACATATGGCCAAGTGAGCAGCATGGACCAATAAGCTGTGAGCAGATGTGGGCAACTGCCAGGCTGGGCCCTCAGAAGGAGGGTCACACCCTTCCCTGCCCTCTTCCTACCAGCTGAATGCAGGCCCAGCTGACCTGTTGGCGAGGCACTGTGGACCTTCTGGTAAGGAACATTCTGGAAGGAAAAAGAGCAAGAAGAGAAAGGGAGGCTGGGTCCCCACCCACAGATCTGCATGTCCACCTGCTTATCCTGGAACTGCTCTGGGGAGAACTACAAAGTTATCTCTGCTGTTATTTGGGGTCTCCAGATCAGGAGCTGAAGCTGTACCCTACCTACGTAGGGTAACTGCTTCAAGTTGTGAAACGGATGTGCAGAACACCTCGGAAACACATCTGCGGGTTGGGCATGACTCGTGGGACCCCTTGTTTGCAATCTCTGCTTAGATTCAGAAACCTGACCTTGGAGGAGGGGGCAAGAAATAAACCTGTTTTGTTAGGATAGCATCAAGAGTCAAGAGAAAATAATACTGTTATTATTACAGGTCAGAAAAAATAATGCTGTTATTATTACTATAATAGTAATAACAGTGAAAAGGGGCTGGGAGTGGTGGCTCAAGTCTGTAATCTCAGCACTCTGGGAGGCCGAGGCGGGTAGATCGGATTGCTTGAGCTCAGGAGTTCGAGACCAGCCTGGCCAACATGGCAATACCCTATCTCTACTAAAATACAAAAATGAGCAGGATGTGGTTGTGGGCACCTGTAATCCCAGCTACTTGGGAGGCTGAGACACAAGACTCACTTGAACCCAGGAAGCAGAGGTTTCAGTGAGCCGAGATCAAGCCACTGCACTCCAGCCTGGGTGAGAGAGTGAGACACTGTCTCAAAAACTGAAAACTAAAAATAATAATGAAAAGGCTCAGTAATCTATGGTGAGCTGACTCTACCAAGACTATGCTACTCCCTTTCCCTGCATTATCTAGTTGAATCCTCAAACCATCCTGCAAGAGAGGTCCTTTCAGAGGTACAGGGTTTAAGACATTAAGTACATACTCCACCCAGAGCCAGCAGGCGGTCACAGGGACCTCTGACATGAGCTATTCCAATCCCACCACCCAAGTTAGAAATGAGGCTGGGGCCAGGATAGAGAAGGACAGACGGCCAGGTAGTAGCAGCATGAGGTCTCAGAAGAGACATCACTGCAGGTAAAGAAGCAGAAAGAACAAACTTGCAAGGGAGCAGGATATTCCCTGGCTCCTGGGGTTCCGGTCAGAACTTTCTCCAACTCCTTTTAAAGTGGCCTCAATGGAGCAGATGCCCAAAGGGTCCCTAGGGTGTGTTGCAGATTTGGCTGCGACGCCTGCCCCAGAAGGGCTCTGAGCTTAGCTGCTCTGGGGAGTTGCCCTCTCCCCTTCCCCCTGCCATCAGCACCCCTGACTCAGGCTTCTGTCATCACAGGAAAGCTGTTTTCCCAAAGCAAGGAGGTCTGTGGTATGCTTATGGGTAGCCACAAATCAGGGGTCGCTAAGCCAGCAAACTGCAGTAGAGCAAAGGCTACTTTTAATCGAAAGAGGGAGAATTAGGGGGTGAGAAGGATATCCTGACAAGTCAGGAAAAATAAGGCATCACTTCCCAGGTTGACTCAGAGGGCAGGCTGGCACCTCTCCCAGTCCCCTCTTGAACCTTGTATGTTTTTTGCAGAAGAGTAACGTGTAGGAACATCTCCTGGCTCTGCCACTCACTCGCTGTGTGACCTTGGATGATTTATGTAACCTCTCTGAGCCTCAACTTTCTCATCTGTCAAATGGAAGTGGCAGGAGTAATGGCCTGGCATGATTGTAAGGACTGAGGTTATGCCAGTGAAGCACCCGGCGTGGGCAGCACTCCGTCAACGCGCACGTCTTTAACCAGCATCTGAGCTTCCTACTCCTACTGTCACAAATCACCACCAAATTCCTGTCCTAAAACAATACAGCTTCAAGATCTTACAGCTAGAGGTCAGAAGTCCTAGAGTCAAGGTGTGGCAGGCCTGTTCCTTCCGGAGGCTCCAGGGGACAATCTGTTTCTTGTGTTTTCTAGCTTGGAGAAGCTGGCCACACTTCTTGGATCCTGGCCCCTTCCCCCATCTTCCAAGCTAGCCAGCAGGACATCATCTTCTAATCTTTCTGTCTCTCTGTTTCGCAAACACACATACACACACACACACACACACACACACACACACACTCTCTCTCTCTCTCTCTCTCTCTCTCTCTCTCTCTTTCTCTTTCTCTCTCTCTCTCTCTCTCCCCCCCCCTTCAGTGATTACATCTCCTGTCTCCTTCTCTGACACTGATACTCCTGTCTCCCTCTTCTGAGAAGCCTTGTGATTACATTGAACCCACCCAGATAATCCAGGATAATCTCCCCAACTCAGGATCCATCACTGAGCCACATCTGCAAAGTCCGCTTGTCATCTAGAGAACCATATATATACACAGGTTTTGGGGATTTGAATGTGGACATGTTTGGGAGACATTATTCCACCTTTCCACTGGTGATGGGGAAGATAGAATAATGATTTTTTAAAATGGGCTGGCCAGGTGCAGTGGCTCCAAGCCTGTAATCCCAGCACTTTGGGAGACTGAGGTGGGCAGATCACCTGAGGTTGGGAGTTCGAGACCAGCCTGGCCAACCTGGTGAAACCCTGTCTCTACTAAAAACACAAAAATTAGCCAGATGTGGTGGCAGGTGCCTGTAATCCCAGCTACTCGGGAGGCTGAGGCAGGAGAATCACTTGAACCTGGGAGGTGGAGGTGGCAGTGAGCTGAGATCACATCACTGCACTCCAGCTCGGGTGACAGAGTGAGACTCCATCTCAAAAAAAAAAAAAAAAAAAAAAAATTGGCCTGAGAAGACATCTTAAGGTGTCTTTTTGGGCCTTCCTTGTTTTAAGATACATGCAACAAACACCCAAATAACAGTAGCTAAAACAAGATTAAATCTCAATCTCTCTCTCTCAATCAATCTCTCTCTCTCCCCACCCCCACCCCCTTTGTCTTGGCTGGGCTAAGGCGGCTGCTCTGCTCCACACAGTCTGCAGGCCTGAGGAGGCTGAGGGTATTTACCTGCCAGTGTAAAAATGCCCATCACACAGAGCTGGTGACTTACCTGAGATCTATTTTTCTTCCTTTCTAAGAGAAACCATAGTTGGTTCAAGGTCACAGAACACTTGGCTAAAAAGTTCAGTCTCCCAGTCTCTTACGGCATCATGAGATATGAGAAGTCTGCTGGGGGTTTAGCCTTTGGATTCCTGATGTGTGCCCTCACCCACCCCACTGGAAGCTCAGGAATGAGACCACAGGGGCAGCAGCCATCTTTCAAGCCCTACCAGGGGGCAACCAGGAAGAGCTCAAGTGCTTAGTGATATCTCTGAGCCACCCTACCATGGGTGATTGTCTACCCTTAGACTTCTTTCTACCCAAGAAAAAGTAAGCTCTCATTTGTTTAACCTCCTTTGCTTTGGCAATGTAGTATCTCCCTGGCCTGCCTGTATATGCTCTCTGCCCCTGTTCGCTATAGCAACGGTCCCCAACATTTTTGGCACCAGGGACCGGTTTCATGGAAGACAGTTTGTCTACGGACCAGGGTGGAGTGGGGGTAGTTTCAGGATGAAAGTGTTCCACCTCAGGTCATCAGGCATCAGATTCTCACAAGGAGCACACAGCCTAGATCCCTCAAATGCACAGTTCACAGTAGGGTTTGCTCTCCTATGAGAACCTAATGCAGCTGCTGGTCTGACAGGAGGCAGAGCTCAGGTGATAATGCTTGCTCACCTGCCACTCACCTCCTGCTGCGTGGCCTGGTTCCTAATATGCCACAGACCAGTACCAGTCCATGGCCCAGGGGTTGGGGAGCCCTGCCCTATAAGCAACCTTGCTGGTCGGTGTCCCCGTCCATGTATACACAGGCCACAGTGTGTCCTGCCACTTCAGGGAGAGTCTCATTGGGGAACGAGACCATACAAGGTTGTGAGGAAGCCCGTGCCACTTACAGAAACTAACCGACTTGGTCATTTATTTGTAAATGTGAAACCACATTCAAGGCATCGTAAGACATCTGCAGAAAACAAATGTCACAAAAAGGGAAGAATCAAAGTAAATAAACTGACCACTTCATACTGGAATTATGTGAAATATTTGCAGGAAAAGAATTTTTTAAGTTTTCATTCTCGTTTGTATCTTGAGGAATATTTGAGAGACTATCGCATCA
This sequence comes from Saimiri boliviensis, assembly GCF_048565385.1. Lineage (NCBI taxonomy): Eukaryota > Metazoa > Chordata > Mammalia > Primates > Cebidae > Saimiri > Saimiri boliviensis. The sequence continues at coordinate 114,817,544 of NC_133457.1, forward strand.
ACAAAACAAGAGTAGATTATTGTGAAAATTGAGCAGTCAGGAACAAGAATTGTTCTTGACAATGCAAAATATAAGAATTTCAGTGAATGAAAAATGAAATCAACATGGCTGATGACAAAGTTAGTAATATGGAAGATAGAATTGAAGAAACGTCCTAGAATACAGGATGACGACTAGACAAAACTAGAAATTAGAAGAGTTGAGATAGAAGAAGATCAATCTCGGCTATCCAGCCTCTGCAAACGAGCATTTCAAAAGAGAAGAGAGAGAGCGGAGGAGGAAGAAATAGTAAAAGGAAGAAGGAAAACGTTTATTACCCGTCTTGACTTGAGTCTTCAGATTACATAGTTCCGCCTGGTGCCAATCACAGTGCCTTCTTACAAACATCAGAGAGAATTTGTAAACTTTAAGAATAAAGATAGGCTTTTGGAAATAATAATTTAAAAAGTGGTCAATTACAAAAGATTGAAAATCATATTAACATCAGATTTGTTGTCTATTTGGATGCCAGAAAATGATAAAGATGTCTTCCATATTCTGAGGGTAAAATCCTTTCAGCTAGGATTACATATATAGACAAACATCTTACTCTTAGATATTTAAGATTTTGAAAATTTACAAATTATATACTCTATATGAAAAAATTACTCAAAGATGTATGGCCATCTCTCCAAAAGAAATCTAAGAGGATGGCATAAAGGTTTTTTAAAGTGGCAGTTGACAGTTATACAAAAGGGGAAAGGCACTCAGATAGTTATCTATCAAATCTGGAACTGGGAAAATTCTCCTTTGTGCTGTAACGATGCTGTGTCTTGAGATCACACTTTCTTCTCCATGACTAGTCATACTTAGTTCCTCGGTGAATACTTTTCTAAACTTTAGAACAGAATAATGAAAAATAGTAGCTAACAGTACCTATCAGGTAGTGTTCTAAGCACTTAACATGAATTAACATTAGATGTTTTAATTCTTAATCTTCATGACGACTTTATGAAGCAGGTACTATCATTATCTCCGTTTTTACTCATGAGGAAACCGTAACACAGAGAGGTTAAGTAACTTGCCCAAAGTTATACAGCAAGTAAGTGGCTGAGGTGGGAATTGAATTCAGACTCAGGGTCCACGATTTAAAATGCTGTAACTAACGTGGATGGGATAGGAGGAAGAACACCCCAAAGTCAGAATAACAGCACTGCTTTCCTTATCTTTCAGTGGAAGGAATCATTCAGTGCCATCTAAAATTGATACATCAAGAAGTAGAAGTAGCCATATTATTAAAGGTAAACTTTACCATCAGAAAACTAGAGAAGCCAAAACCAAGAATTAATGCCACTGAAAAATGGGCTCGGGAGTTGTCTGGCAGAAGAGAGCTTTGTTATGCTTCTCTTTATTATTGGAAGAAAAGTTTCACCCTGTGTATATATTATTGCTATCATTTTAGAAACCAGTTCAATTTTCAAAAAAGGTTTGATCCCGCAAGTTCAGTGAGTCACCTTGACCATCCTGAGTGCAAGGTGAGAACACTGGCCTAAGAGTTACGGTGGAGCGCAGAGCCCACCTGTCATTTCCCCTCTGCCTGCTCATCTCTGTCCAGCCAAGTCTCTCCCCTATTCCCAGGAAAAGTCTGTCTGGCAAAGAGACTTCCAAGTTCAGAGCCTGGGGAGACACAGCCTTCCAAAAGGAAGCCCTAAGATTCCTGAGCCATGACTGTTTGCCCTTCTCCTCCCAGAGGGCGACGGTGATGGAGGCTGGGCCCTGGGAGTACTAGAGGAAGGATTCCAGACATTGGAGATCGAGTTGCCGACTGGGACACTCTGGGCATTTATAAAGCCCAAGTCTAGGTCTGGCAATGTCCTCCAGGTCCCCAGAAGACATTGTGGGGGTCAGATTGCTCCAGCTTTGGGGTCTTTTTCAAGCTCACTCATTGAGTATTCCAGAGTCTGCAGCCCTTCAGCCTCCTGCCACCCCCTCCCTACCCACCAGTGCTGGCTTTTGCCTTGGCTACGGGCCCCTGGGATTCCAGGCCCCTGGATTCTATTGCTGTGCGTCTCAACATGAGTCATGGTGGCTCTGCTGTGCCGTCCTCACTATCTCAGAGAACCGGAGATCCCCCTTAATTCCCTCCAGCTGTGTCTCTACAGGACTGAGGTCATCCACTCTGGCTCAAGAGGAAAGCAGAGAGTTTGTTGTGTCTTTGTTTCATTCAAATGGTTTGGACGGTGACTCACTCCATTTCTTCTCTCTTTTCTTTTTAAACCAGGGCACCGTCTGGGAGTCGTTTCTGATGAGAAGTTGACCTCAGAAATATGCTCACATCATTTTGAAAGCATCTTCCAGCACCACAGAAATCGACTCAGATGGAGAGAGGACACCGAGTGGATGGGGGCCAGGGCGGGGCGTGGACGCTCTAGCTCTGGCGTGGACAAGGCCTGCCCACATGCTCCCCGGGGTGCTGCCGGCCTGAGTCAGAGGTAGGAGGCCAGCCCTGTCATGCCCCCATACATGTATGTGTTGACCTGGGGCCAGCACTGGGGATGGTGATGACCATCATCATCACTCTCGTCATCATCGTCAACGCTAGCTACTATTATCGAGTGCTTATTCCAGCCCATATGGTTTCTAAGGGAGTCACATTAAGTGACCTCACGTCATTCTCACAGCATCCTACCAGGCAAGTGCCATTGATGTTTGCCATCTGAGTAGTGTTTCTCCAGCTGAGGTCCCACTCAGGAGCTGGGAATGTCGGGGCAAAAGGTCATGCCCTTGACCCCTTTGATGCAGGACCCTCCAGTGAGTGGTCTCAGGTCTCATGACAAGTGTGAAGCTCCCGAGGTGAGGTCTGCCCAGCCCTGAGGCAGAAGGTGTGACCCTGGGGAGGTGGGAGAGGGAGGTCCGAGGTTGTGAGCTGAACGTGAGACTGGTCAGATGCTCAGTGGTATCGGAAATGGCTGCAGGAGGTAGATAGTTGGCTACACAGGGACAGAGGATGGCAAAAAGCTATGCTTTGCTGAGGGTTTTGCTGGTTTTTTTTGTTTTTTTTTTTTCCTACCGTGTGCTTGGAAACATGCAGACAAGCACAGCGTGGCATATCAGTTTCCCTGGGAAGGGTGCAGACAGGTGTGGCATGTCAGTCTCCCCTGCATGCTGCTGGAAGAGACAAGACTGGGAGGTGGATCGTACTTTCTACCTTCTGAAAGATGCAGAGAACCGAGCAGAAGAATCCAACCAGGGGATTAGGGAAAGCTCCATGGGCTTAGTGGCTTTGAGGCTGAGGGAGGTGGGAGAGACCCCCACACAGAGAGGACCGGGTCCCTGTGCGCAGGGGAGGAAGGCGCTCCACTTGGCAATTACGCAGCTGCAGGAGGGGGATCCAGGAAACAAGATCCAAACGGTAGGCTGAGAAGTCTGTGGAATTCTAATCACAGGAGCAGCATGATGAAAGATGCTGCATCTCATGCCTCTGAATGGGTGTCTGGCAGCTGCTCCAAAAGGCAGGAAGAGCCAAGCTTGGCCGCTGCTCCAACAAAAGCAGCTCGTGGGTCAGGTGTGGTGGCCCATACCTGCAATCCCAGCACTTTGGGAGGCTGAGGTCAGGAGTTCAAAATCAGCCTGGCCAACATGGTGAAACACTGTCTGTACTGAAAATACAAAATTTAGCCAGGCCTGGTGGCACATGTCTGTAGTCCCAGCTATTCGGGAGGCAGGAGAATCACTTGAATCTGGGAGGTAGAGGTTGCAGTGAGCCAAGATTGCACCACTGCCCTCTAGCTCAGGCTACAGAGTAAGACTCTTGTCTCAAAAAAAAAAAAAAAGCAGCTCCTCGAAGGAAGCCTCACAGCACTGGCATCTTGTGAGACCCTTTGCAGGTCACATGAATGCTGCTCAAGCATCTGCGCTTGATCAATGTATTCCTTTTCTGGGGCTGCCATGACAGATGACCACACAGTGGATGGCCCAAAGCAATCCTTTCGCAGTTCTGGAAGCCAAAAATCCAAAATCCGGGCATCAGGAGGGCCGTGCTCCCCCTGAAAGCTCCACAGGTGGATTCTGGCCAGCTTCATCCGGCTTCTGATGCCTCCAGGGGTTCTTAGCTTGTGGCAGTTAAGCTCCAGCCTCTGCCTCCATCTTCTCCTGAACATCTCCTCCACGCCTGTGATCTCTTTTCTTCTTTAAAGACGCTCGTTACTGGGTTTAGTGCTCACCCAGATCATCCAGGATGATCTCATCTTGAGATCATTAACTTCATTACATCCAAAAAGACCCTTTTTCCAAATAAGATTACCTTCACAGGTTTTCCCTGGATCTGTCTTTTGTGGGGCGGGAGTTGGAGGGAGTCATCACCATTCAACACCCCATAGTCTCGAAGGTTTATTTCCTGTCCTGCTACTAAGTGGGAGCTTCTGGAGAATAGAAATTGTGTGTTCATTTCTGCCTTCATTCATTCCTTCATTCACGGGTCCCACAAATACTGATACAATACCTACTGTGTTCCAGGCACACTGCGAGGCCCTGGGGTTATAGCCGCAATCCCAATGGATCTGATGCCTGCTCGCATAGAGCTGACTTTGACCTGGGGGGAGGCCGACTCCACAAATACAGAAACCGGATGGCACGTTACAGGTGAGACCAAGAACAACAGTGTCGCGGTGGGGCCGGCGGACGCGCTGCAGCTCGGAGCTCAGGGAGGGCCTCTCCAAAGGTGCAACAGGTAAGCTCAGCCCTGGATGCTGAGAAGGACCAGGCTAGGGAACAGTGCCCTAGAACACTGCCCTGTGTCTGCGGGCAGTGCCGGACACAGAGGCTTAGAGAAGACACGGGTACCTTGCGGCAGGCATCCCACGGGCGGGCCACCTGAGTTCCATATGAGCTGCTGCAGGGCCTGGGTATGTGACAAGGATGAACAAAGTGGGTGGAAGGTAATGCCACAGTGAGAGGCAGGTGGCGGCCAGCTGACAGCACGTGCCCCCATCAAAGCGGTGGTGGCTACTCAGCTCTGACTCACGGTCACCAAAAAGGATGTGGGGCGAGTGTGGCCAAATCATCTAGTTCTTCAAAACAAAGTAGAAATCGAAACCTTTTTTTGGTGAAGACACCTGAATTTCAAGTGTTTTTTTTTTAAAAGAACAAAAAGAGTCTGGGTGCAGTGGCTCATGTCTGTAATGCCACCACTTTGGAAGGCTGAGACGGGCAGATCACTTGAGGTTGAGAGTTCGAGACCAGCCCGGCCAATGTGGTGAAACCTGTGTCTACGGAAAATACAAAAGAAATAGCTGGGTGTGGTGATGGGTGCCTGTAATTCCAGCTGCTCAGGAGGCTGAGGCACAAGAATCACTTGAACCCGGGAGGCGGAGGTTGCAGTGAGCCAAGATCACACCACTGCACTCCAGCCTGGGTGACAAAGCAAGACCCTGTCTCAAAACAAACAAGCAAACAACACGGGGTGGATGAAACAAAAAACATTCCCAAGCCAGGTCCAGCCTGCGGGTCACCAGTTTGCCGCTGCTGGGTGGAAAGCCAGGTTGGACTTCGGCAGCCTGGTACTCAAGGAGAGGCGTGGCAGGGAGGGGAGACGGCAGGGGAAAGACCTGAGGTGGGACAGTCAAGGCGCTGTGAGTGGCTTGCTAAGGCTGAAACGTAGTTTGAGTGTGACCACAAAACCCGGCAGACTGTGACCACATTGCAAGGGTCTCGGGGGCTTGGTAAAAGGGTTCTCTTCCCGATGTGGCACAGTGTCCGATCCCCGCGCCTGTCCTCATACAGTGCACTCCCCGCCCTTTCTCTGCATGTCTCCATTCTGACTCCAGTGCCACGTTTTCCACAGCCTCCCTGGCTCCCTCCCACCCACCATCAAGATGGGCTCTTTCCCTCCTGGGAGCACCTACTGCACTTTGCTTTCATTCATTCATTTTTATTTATTTCTTCATTTATTTAAAGATGGAGTCTCACTCTGTTGCTCAGGCTAGAGTGCAATGGCGCGATCTCGGCTCACTGCAGCCTCCGCCTTCTCGGTTCAAGCGATTCTTCTGCCTCAGCCTCCCGAGTAGCTGGGATTACAGGTGCACGCCACCATGCCCAGCTCATTTTTGTATTTTTAGTAGAGATGGGGTTTCGCCATGTTGGTTAGGCTGGTCTCGAACTCCCGACCTCAGGTGATCTGACTGCCTCGGCCTCCTAAAGTTCTGGGATTATAGGCATGAGCCACCATGCCCAGCCTCATTCATTCATTTATGAGTTTGTTTACTCAGCAAAGTGCCTGTTCTGTGCCGTGGGAGTTGGAGGTGGGGGACTGAGGACACAGAAGTCAGCCCAAGGGACACAGTGGGAGCCCAAGCAGAGTCCTCGTCTTCAGGGGAATCAGAGTCCACAGTGGGGAGACGGGTTACATGATCACACAGCACATGTTAAGCTACAACTTCAGTGGGTTCTGAGGGGAGAAGTGCTGTGGGGGAGGTGGGTAAGGCCAGAAGGGCTTCCCAGAGGAAGTGACAAGGGCTGAGCTCTGAGGGTGCATCTGAGTTATCCTAAAGGCATTGGAAGATTTGGAAGCACTGGACAACTCAGCTTTACTCCGGGAGGCAATGTAATGAACCGGGAATGAACAAGGGCAGCTTGGAGGTTAGAAGCAAGATGGAGTTGGTTAGGTCAGATCTCTTTCACTGTCATCACTTTCTCATTGTTAGGACTTTTGCGAAAGTGATTTCAATCAGAGCAGTGCACCAAACTTTTTTTTTTGTTAATAGTTTGAAGGATATTTATTTTAGAAAATAAAAAGGACATCAAAGTAGCCATCACACAAAACATGCTAACGTGTGTCCTTAGAGAGCCTCACTGTCTCAAGGGGGCTAGAGGAGGCTGCTGTGGCCATTGATGAGAAAGGACGTGGACTGGACCACTGGACAGGGATTGGACTGTGACCATGCAGGTGTGGAGAGATGTGGGGAGGGTCCAGAGACTCAGAGGAGGCATGAAAATCATGACGTGTCCTTGCTTCAACGCCCCTGAGACAGAAGCTCTGGATGTCAGAGATGGTTTCTTCAGCAAAAAAGAAGTGTGACCTAGGCCAGGTGTGGTGGCTCATGCCTGTAATCACAGCACTTTGGGAAGCCAAGGTGGGCGGATCACTTGAGGTCAGGAGTTCAAAACCAGCCTGGCCAATATGGTGAACGCTCATCTCTAGTAAAAGCACAAAAACTAGCCGGGTGTGGTGGCGCGTATCTGTAATCCCAGCTACTTGCAAGGCTAAGACACGAGAATGGCTGGAACCCGAGGGCTGAGGCTACAGTGAGCCAAGATCAAGCCACTGCACTCCAGCCTGGGTGACAGAGCAAGACCCGGTCTCAAAAAAATAAAAATAAAAAAGTGTGACCTAATGGTTGGAGCCAGACTGCCCAAAATCAAGCTTCGAAGACTTCACTTCTGAGCTGTGTGATCTGTAAAATGAGGACAGCAACAGCAGTACCACCTCACAGAGTTGTCCTGAGGACTCGGTGAATGATCTCTGAGCCACGGAGCGCATGGTACCCCCTCACTAAGCGAGAGCCAGCCTTCAGGACAGAGTACTTACATGTTAACAACGTCATTTACATGTCAGCCTCTAATAACCAGTGGGTTCATTCTGCCGCTGCCCAGATAGAGCCAATTTATGGAGACGGGAATTGCAATAGAGAAAGTTTAATTCCCGCAGAGCCGGCTGAATGGGAGACCGGAGTTTCATTATGACTCAAATCAGTCTCCCTCAAAACTTCAGAGGCTGGGGTTTTTAAAGGATAATTTGGTGGGCAGGGGGCCGGGGAGTGGGCAGTGCTGATTGGTTGGGATGGAGATGAACTCACAGGAGGTCGAAGCTGTCCGATTACACTGAGTTGGTTCCTGGGTGGGGGCCACAGGACCAGATGAGCCAGTGTATCAATCTGGGTGATCCCAGCTGACCCATCCAGTGCAGGGTCTGAAAAGTCCCTCAAACACCAAGCTTCGATTTTATAATACCAGTGTTACCCATAGGAGAACTGGGAAGTTTGGGGCTCTTTTGACCTCTGGCTGCGTGACTCCTGAGCCGTTAGCTTCTAATCTTGCGGCTAATTTGTTCGTTTTGCAAAGGCAGTCTGGTCCCCCGGCAAGAAGGATGTTGCTTTTGAGAAAGGGTTGCTATCATCGTTATTTCAAAGTTAAACTGTAAACTAAGTTCCTCCCAGAGTTACCTACGCCCAGGAATGAACAAGGGCAGCTTGGAGGTTAGAAGCAAGATGGAGTCAGTTCGGTCAGATCTCTTTCACTGTCATCACCTTCTCATTGCTGCGATTTTTGCAAAAGTGATTTCAATCAGAGCAGTGCGCCAAACATTTTTTTGTTAATAATTCAAAGGATATTTATTTTAGAAAATGAAAAGGACATCAAAGCCATCACGCAAAACTCTGAAGTGTCTTAGACTTCCTTACTCTCTCTTTACAGCATTACGTTGAGTTTGAATTAATCAGGGGGCATCCCGGTTGCCTCAGGATTTGTGGCTTTAAAAGTTTCCCAGAGTGCTGGGAACGGCTCCTGCAGCGGCTGGCACCCACTTGATAAGCAGTTAGGAAAGAGCAGACATTACTCTTTGTATGAGTTCTCTCTTGTGCCCATAACAGCTCCTATAAGCAGCTCCCAGGGGTGCATACCGTTGTCTGGGCCAGAGCAAGCCGAGTTCCTTGAGCTGCAGCCTGCAGTCCAGGGACCAGACTTGGCCGGAGGCCCGATGTGTCCTACCTCTCTTAACTCAGCAAATGGACTGAGGTCAGGGAAAGGCTGTTCCGGGTGGGAGCTGGAAGAGGTTGCAGGGAAGCCTGTGGAAGCCGCTTTTGCAGGGGGTTCTGTGGAGAGCCCCAGGCCCTGGGTCTGAGCATCCTCAGTGGGACTTGGGGATCCGTACCTCTAGAGGGCAGTGGGGCTCCACCAAGAGTCCCTTCCAGTGTCTTCCCAGAGGCCAGGAAATGCTTCTCACCTTAGAAGGGCCTCCGTGCTCACATTAAGGGAAATCTCTGCCCACAGGTTGCCTTGGCTGGGTGCAGAGGATGGCTCTTCCCACATCCAGTTGTTTTTTGAGGGGGAAGCTTATTAGGAAGGAAAGTACTTAGTGTCAGTATCATGTGAATGTTTCCCGGCACGGAAGCCCAACAGCTGTACCTACTGAGGGGGGACTTGGGGGCCCTGGGCCACATAGAGACCATTTCCCACCAGCCTGGCCAGGGAAAGTCAGATTTCTGGGACTCATAACGTTCACATGGAGAAAACGTGCATTTCCACTGGCGTGTTCTTGGCCAGATGCAGGCTTTTAGATTCCCCCAAACAAATCTCCTCAATGGCGCGACCCTGCCTGCTCTTACTCCTAGTTCTTGCTTGGAAAAGTCCCTGGACACGTTTTGGTCCAGAGATCAGAGCCCCCAGAGGGCAGAGCCTCATGGACCATACCCTCTAAGGCCACAGCATCCCCAGGGGTAATGGGAGCCCAGGTCCCGCATGGTGCTGGGGGTAACGGGAGCCCCGGTCCCACATGGTGCTGGGGGTAACGGGAGCCCCGGTCCCGCATGGTGCTGGGGGTGACGGGAGCCCCGGACCCCATGGTGCTGGGGGGATGGGAGCCCTGGTGCTGGGAACGGCTCCTGCAGTGGCTGGCACCCACTTGATAAGCAGTTAGGAAAGAGCAGATATTACTCTTTGTATGAGTTCTCTCTTGTTGCCATAATAAATTACCACAAATGTAACGGCTTGAAGCAACACAAATTTAACATTGTACGGTTCTGGAGGGCAGAGGCCCTAAAATGAAAGTAGTGGCAGGGCTGCTTTCCTTCTGGAGGCTCTAGGAGGTTCTGCCTTCTGCCTTTCCCGGCTCCAGGGGCCACCGGTCTTCCTTGGACCACATGGCTCTGACCTCTCTGTCCATCACACATCTTCCCTGACTGTCCCGCCTCCATCGTAAGGACGCTTGTGATTCCACTGGGTCCACCTGGGTAATCCATGCTGATCTCCCCATCTCAAAGTTCTTAACATCATCATACCTGCAAGATCCCTTTTACCTTATAAGGTGACATCGTCACAGGTTCTGGGGATTAGGGCGGGGACCTCTTTGGGGCCATTCTTCGGCCAACCACACTGTTCTTATGATGCGTCCCCTCCTGGCCCTGCTCCACCGCTCCTCCCGTGGGCTCTCTCTCCCCTTCTCTTGCTCTAGCCTTGATAGCAAAGGAGTGACTTAGTTCTAATGTGGGGTTCTGGTTGGATGAATTGCAAGAGAAAGCTTATGTCTTCTCAAACATGCCCCGTCACCCCTGGACAGGTTGTAATCCAGGCTGTAATCAAGGGACTGGTCAGAAGGCAGGCTGCAGCCAAGAATTCCAGAGAAAGCTCCTTGTGAAATGTACCCATTCATTCACCAACTATCAGAGCACCCACCACATGCCTGGCACTTCTGGTCACTGTGGGCACAGCTGTGGACTGGGGAGACTTGGCTCTGCCCTCAAGGAGCTGCCCTTCTCGGGGAAGACAGGTAGGAGGGTGATCCTATCATGGGCACTAAACCCAAACAGGACCCCAGGCAGGGCAATGGAGGTCGACAGAACAGGCACATTAGCTAGGGTGGCCATGGATGGCCCCTTTGAGGAGGTGGAACATGACCCAAAGAGCCATGCAGGGGATCGGGGACATGCGCTCCCGGCAGAGGGCTTGGCAGTGCAAAGGCCCTGAGGCAGGAACGTGTTCAGCTTCTTCAAGAAACAGCAAGATGGCAGCGTGGCTGGGGGGATGCGGTGGTCTGAGAGTAGCGGGGGGCCAGATCATGGCAGGAGCCTGGCTTTTATTCTGAGTGAGGCCAGGGCCTTTGGCAGGCATTAGCAAAAGGTGCTCTTGTCTGGCTCATATTGAAAAGGATCCATCTGGCTTCTGTGAAGAAAACAGACTATGGCAGGCCAGAACCAGGAGCCTAGAAGGGGGCCACACAGGCAAAGGAGTAAATTGAGGAGAGTTTTAATGGATTATTCACAAAGGCACAGGTCAGAGGGGAAACGCAATGCAAATGAATCCCCCTGAGCTGTCAGCACTGGGGCACCTCTGTCACCCCAAGGCTTGAACAGGTGAAGGAAGAAGGCAGTTCCTGGGACCAGGGGATGGCACCCCATGAAGAGGGCCACGTGGAGAGACAGTGGCCTTTGTCAAGGGACATGTCCAGCCCGCAGGATCAACACCCAACTTTCCATCTCGTGCTGGTGCCTCCTATTGAAAGAACCCTCTGGAAGCCAGGAGTGCCCGGGGAGGCTGGGCATATGGTCTGCCTCGCAGGCCCAGGGAGCTGATGGTGAGTCTAAGGGGCAAATGGAAGACAGAGGCACGAGCTCCTTGAACGCAGGGCAGCTGACACCATAGCCCTGCACCCCGACTTGCCATGCTGTCTGGCTGTAGAACTTAGATCCTTGAAACAAATATTAGGGCTGCTGCTCCATGGCAGCCCTGTGCAGAGCAGACCAGAGGGAGAGGGAGACACGTGGAAGAGGAAGCACCCCACCTCCTATTAAGCTGTTCTCCCACTGCAATAAAGAAACACCGGAAACGAAATAATTTATAAAGAAAAGAAGTTCAATTGGCTGACAGTTCCGCACACTGTGCAGGAAGCACGGCAGCTTCTGCTTCTGGGGACGCATCAGGAAACTTACAGTCATGGTGGAAGGCTAAGGGGAAGCCAGCACATCACATGGGCGGAGCAGCAGGTGGGAGAGAAGGGCGGGGACGTGCTGCACACTTTTCAACAACCAGATCTCAGGAGAACTCACTGTCGTGAGAACAGTACCAACGGACCCGCCCCCATGATCCAATCACTTCCCACCAGGCCCCACCTCCAACACTGGGGACTACAGTTTAACGTGAGACCTGGACAGGGACACAGATCTGAACCATTTTATGCCCCTCAACTCTGCCTTTACAGAGGGGAGGGGGCAGGGGGCAGCAGGGAGGGGCTAGGGAGGGACGAACAGGGGTAGGAGCGGCACTGATGACCTGCAGCAGGTGAGGGGTCACGCCTGTAGCGGCTCTGTTCCAGGTGTAGGTAATGATGATGTGTTGAGCTCAGGAGTTTGAGACCAGCCTAGGCAACATAGCGAGACCTCAGCTCTACAAAAAATACAAAAACAAAACAGCAGAGGACAGTTCGTCTTGCTCACTGCTGTTTTCACCCCAGTGGCTGGAACAGTGGCAGCTTCACATGGTGACATGTGAAGTCTTAATTAAGACTTTTTCTTGATAATGGATTGTGTGGTTATAGATTCCAAGCAGTACAAAAGGATATGGAGCAAAGCTCTTCTCATTCTATGCCCCATGCCCTGGACTCCCAGTTCTGTTTCCTGGAGACCATTAGTAATTCTGAAATGTCAGAAACAGCACGCGTACGTATGCAGTGTGTGTGTTTGTGTGTATGCGGCATGTGTGTACACAGTACGTGTGTGTATATGCAGGTGTGTGCGTATGTGGCATGTGTGTTTGCAGTGTGTGTGTGTTTGCAGTGTGTGTGTAATATGTATGTGTATGCAGGTGTGTGTGTATGCAGCATGTGTGTACATAGTAGGTGTGTGTGTATGCAGTGTGTGAATTTGTGTGTGTGTGTGTATCTGCACTTTGCTTTTACCCTTGTCAGCCACTGTTCCAGCCACTGGGGTGAAAACAGCAGTGAGCAAGACGAACTGTCCTCTTCTGTTTTGTTTTTGTATTTTTTGTAGAGCTGAGGTCTTGCTGTGTTGCCTAGGCTGGTCTCAAACTCCTGAGCTCAAGCGATCCACCTGCCTTGGTCTCCCAGAGTGCCAGGATTCCAGGTGGGAGCCCTGGCACCCAGCCAAGGCAAACCACGTAAATTATAGGTGAGACCGCAGGAAGGCCCCTGAGGAAGGATGAGGCCTGGAGACGCAAGAGAGCCACAAAGAGAGCTGACTCTAAACAGAATCGAGGAAACGGGGTGTTTTCCTCCCCGTACAGGGTTGAACTGTGGCCCCCTCAAAAGATGTGTTCTCGTCCTAAACCCTAGTACCCGTGACTGTGGTCCTACTTGGAAGAAAGACCTTTGCAGATGTCACCATGTGAAGCGTCTTAGAATGAAACTGTCCTGGATTAACCAGGTGGGTCCTAAGCCCAAAACCAAGTATCCCTGGAAGAAGCAGAGGCCACGCGAAGATGGAGGCAGAGACAAGTGACGTAGCCACAGCGAGGGAACACCAGGAACCCCCCGAGGCTGGGAGGAGCCAGGAAGAGTCCCCGCCACAGCCTTCAGAGGCAGCACGGTCCTGCAGCGCTTGGTTTCCCAGTTCTGGCCGCAAGAACTATGTGAGAATCCATTTCTGTGCATTGTTCTGTTCCAAAGCTGCATCGGATCCCCGCACAGGCGCCCGCCAGGCTTCACGTCACCCGGGCTGTGAGGATGGGTGTTCTGAGTGTTTCCGTTTTTCTGCTACTTCAGTAGAGCAGCTCTGAGTATCCTCGTGTGTCTTTGGACACATCGGGAGGGTTTCCAGAGGATAAACTCCCAGGTGTTCCGCGGCTGACTCATAGGGTCACTCATCGTTGATCAAGATCTGGGGTGGAGTCTGAGTGCCTCGATTTTAGCTGATGAGGAAGAGGGACCATCGGCTAAAGCCAGGGAAAGTAGGTGGCATAGGTGTCCTGAAAACCAAGAGCAAGGGGACAGTTTCAAGAAGTGGATAGAATACCTCAGAGCCAAACGCCACTGCGAAGTCCAGGAAGAGAATTGAGAAGAGTCATCTATTTGATTCGATGACAGGGTGGGCGCTGGTGGTTTGGCAGTGAGGTGGGGGCAGGAGTCCCAGGACAAGGGGTGGGGAGTGGGTGAGCCGGAACAGAGGGGGAGAGGTAGCCACACCTCTTTCTAGACCCTTGGCTGGGAGGTGTGGGCAGAGCCAGGCCGGTAGCTGGAGGCAGACGTGGGTTCCATGGGGGACTTGTTTTCTATTTTTATTTCTGGGTGTTAAACGGTGTCCACATGGCAGGGACGGCTCCTCCAGAATCCTCAAGAGGGTGGGCTGGAGGGTGGGGCGGCTCTTCCTCACCGGATGCAGGCCCAGTTTCGGGGACTCTGTGATGTGGACCCTCGGATGTGGACCAGCTCTGGGCGGCCCAGGGGTAGGCCAGGCCAGGTTATCGGTGGCTCTAAATGCTACCTAAAGGGGGTCATTGCAGAACTTTAAACCTAAGAGCGATGGTCACTGACTGGGGCCTCAGAACCATCACCTGGCAGCTGCAGGGAGAAAGGGCCGGGGAAGTATGGAAACCAGTTAGGGGACAGACGTGCTGGTTCGTGTGGCCGAGTGGCCACCACGTGCCTCTTACATGTGGAGTTTACCAGGCGCCCGTCTACTTTGTGGAGATGCTGGTGGAAATGCCAGTCATAACAGATACAGAAAATTCTGAGAGCTGGTGTGTTTAGAGATAAAAATCACAAGCAGCTGGGCACAGTGGCTTATGCCTGTAACCCTAGCACTTTGGGAGGCTGAGGTGGGAAGATCGCCTAAGACCAAGAGCTTGAGACCAGCCTGGACAGCATAGGGTGACCTCCGTCTCTATGGAAAAATAAACAATTAGCCAGGCGCAGTGATGTGCGCCTGTGGTCCCTTGCTACTCGGGAGGCCGAGGCAGGAGGATCGCTTGAGCCTAGGAGATCAAGGCTGTAGTCAGTCGTGATCATGCCACTGGACTCCAGCCTGGATGATAGAGTGAGACCCCTGTCTCAGAAAAACTCACATGAATCTTGACCCTACCCCGGCCCACAGACTGTGTGGCCTCAGGCTGGTTACTTGACCTCTCTGTATATGTTAGTTCTTTGCTCTGCAACAAATGACCTCAAAATGTAGCAGCTTAAATAACACACATTCTATATCTGACAGCTCCCATGCGCCCGGAATCCGGGCTCAAGGTCTCTTCCAGGCTGCAGTCAGGAGTCAGCAGGGGCGTGGTCATCTCAAGGCTCTGCTGGGCCAGGATCCGCTTCCAAGCAAGATCAGCAATTGTGGGCAGGACTCAGTTCCTCGTGGACTGGGACTGGAGGCCTCAGCTCCCCACTGTCTGTGACCAGAAGCTGACTTGGGTTCTTGCCATGCCGACAGCACAGCTGGCTTCATCAGAGGGAGCAAACGAGAGGAATCAGATAAAGAAAGCGCCAGCAGATGGAAGTCTTGACCTCTTATAATCTAATAAGTGAGTCACTAGGTCCAGCCCATACTCAAGGGGAGGGAAACACATAAGGGCTTAGCTACTAGGAGCAGGGGACCCCTGGGACCACTGGGGACGGAGAAGCGTGCTTAGTGCAGCGTGCCGCAGGTAGCTCACCTGTGCAGCAAGGATACGATGGTGGCTTCCCTGGAGATGCTGTGAGCACTAAATCAGCAAACGCATGCACAGTGCTTAACCTGGGACTGCTTCGTCATTCACTTGATTTATTCAACAAGTGTTCGTTGAGCACTTATATCCCGTGCCCAGTATCAAAGCAGCAAACTAGACAACCGAGGTCCCTGCACTGAGGTAGGCAGCACAGCCAGGGAAGAAGTCATTTTGGGGTACCAGGGTTAACAGGGAGCTCAACCTGGGACCTAGAGAGACTTTTCTAAGAGCATGACATTGGAGCTGAAAGCTGGAAAACAAGTAAGAGGTATTTCTTAAGAAGCGAGAAAGGCTGGAAGGGTGTTCCAGGCAGAAGGAACAGCAGAGGAGGAGGCCCTGAGGAAGAGGGAAGATGGTGAGTGGGAGGGACTGAGAGAAACCAGAGAGGAATTAGCAAGAGGTCAGCAAGGGACATGGCTGCAGGGGGTTGCCAGGGCTTGGTCTAGACACGATCTTCATCCTGAGATCAATAGGGGCCACTGAGGAGTTTAAAGCAAAGGAGTGACTGGCTTTGCCCATCAGAGAAATAACTATGGTATTAGGAGTCCGGAAGGCCGGGCTATGGGGAGGAAAGCGGGCTCAGCTGCGGTTCTCTATGCCTTGCCCCGGCCACCTGCTTAGGTCAGAGACGCTCCTTGTTTTCGTCACCGTGGTAGCCCCTGTGTCTGGACCAGTGCCGGGCACACAGCACGCCTTCAGTGAGTGTTTATGAAGTGAGTGAATCAGGGATGAGTGAATCAGGGATGAATGGACGGTGGAGTCCAGGAAGGGAGGGATGGAGGCATGCTCTGGCATGGTGGGGAAGAGTACTTGATCGCTGACATTGTGTAAAATTGCCAGCACTGGCTTGGCACGGTGGCTCACCTGAAATCCCAGCACTTTGAGAGACTGAGGCAAGAGGATCACTTGAGCCTAGGAATTTGAGACCAGCCTGGGCAACATGGTGAGACCCCATCTCTACAAAAAATTTTTAAAAATTAGCAGGGTGTGGTGGCACACAGCAGTAGTCCAAGCCACTTGGAAGGCTGAGGTGGGAGGATTGCTTGAGCCCAAAAGGCAGAGGTCACAGTGAGGTGTCATTTTTCCGCTGCTCTCCAGCCTGGGTGATAGAGTGAGAGCCTGTCTCAAAAAAAAAAAAAAAATCCAGTACCTGGTGATAATAAAAATCAGAGCCATTGTTGAAGTAGTGTTTTAAAATTCTCTATAGATAGTGCAACCCCTGAGTGCCAGCAGCACCCATGTGGATCATACCCACCACCCCTCTCCCCAGTCAGGATGCCACCAAGATACAGTTAAAGGACATTTACCAACAAATTGAAGTTGAAATGCACCTCGGCTTTCAGAGATTGTGTTAGACATCTGATCCAATAGTGCTGCTATACAGGAATACCTCAGGCTGGTAATCTATGAAGAAAAGAGGTTGATTTGGCTCATGGTTCTGATGGTCAGAAAATTCAAGATTGGCCATCTGCCTCCGGCCAGGGCCTCAGGCTGCTTCCGCTCATGGTGGAAGAGGCAGGGGAGCCCAGGTGTGCGAGTCACATGGCGAGAGAGGAAGCAAGGTTGGGGGGGGCGGCGGGGACAGGCTCCTTTTGCCAGCCAGCTCTCATGGGAACAAATGAAGTGAGAAATCACTTATCCCACCAGGGAGGGCATTCGTCTACTCTTGAGGGATCCACCCCCATAACCCAAACACCTCTGTTAAGCCCCACCTCCAGCACTGGGGTTTGGATTTTACATGAGATATGATGTGGGAAGGGTGGGGAGGGTCAAATCAACCAAACTATAGTGGCATCTGGGTTCAGGTAGCAATGGAGAATCCAGTGGACTTGATTTTAGGATGGGAGCTTAGGCAGTGTGTCTGCTGACATCTGGAGCTGTTAGATGTCATGGAAGAGGTGCCAGGTGGAAGCAACAGCTGGACAAAGGCCCAGAGGTGCAGGCGGTGTGGTGCATTTGGGAAAGTGAAGATACCGGGGGACTGGAGCAGAGGGCAAGAGGAGAGAGTACTGGGAGGTGAGGTAGGAAGGGAGGTGGGCTGTGTAAAGCTTTGGTGGCCACTTAAGGTCTTTGGCTTTCACAGTGAGGGTCCTGAGCAGACGAGGGACCGGATCTAAGAGGAGCGGGATCACTCTGCGATCAGAACAGGCAGAAGGGGAGAGGCAGGGAGAGCAGCCGAGAGACTACTGCATCAGTCCTAGCAGGAGGTGGAAATGAAACAAACACCAGACCAGGAAACGTGCCAGGCTGAGATGGGGGTCCATTTCAGGATGCAATTGAAAGAGGGAACTGATGGGATTTGCTGACAGATGGGAGCTGAGTGTCAGAGAAGGAAGAGGACCAAGCATGGTGCTGGGCTGCTAGCCTGAGCGACCAGAGTGATGGTGTTCCACGAAATGAAATTCTGAGGTCGGGAGGAGAAGGGCAAGAGTTCAGGTTTAAACATGATCAGTTCCAGATCTCTCTGAGGCCTTTCCCTCTGCACCCAGCTGGGATGTCACCGTCACGCAGATGGAGACTTTGCTTAGTCTTGTTCTTCACTGATGCGGTCCATGAACCTTGAACTGTGTATTCATCCATTTTCTGTTGCTTATAACAGACTACCTGAAACTGGGCATTTTGAAAAGGAATTTCTTTCTTCTAGTTGTAGAGACTGAGAAGTCCCAGGCCGAGGGCCACATCTGATGATTACCTTCTTGCTCACGGGGACTCTGTAGCATTCTCAGGTGACACAAGACATCGCATGGGGAGGGGCAGAGTATGCTAATGTGCTGTGCTCAGATCTTTCTTCCTCTTGTAAATCCACCAATTTCACCCCCATGATAACCCATTCACCCATGAATCCATCAATAGATTCATCCATTCAAGAGGGCAGAGCCCTCAGGACCCAATCACCAATTAAAGACACCACATCTGAATACTGCCACATTGGTGTGGCAGGAAGGATGAGGGCCCCCTAAAGATGCTCATGACCTTTCTTTCTTTCTTTTTTTTTTTTTTTTGGAGACGGAGTTTCTCTCTTGTTACCCAGGCTGGAGTGCAATGGCGCGATCTCGGCTCACTGCAACCTCCTGGATTCAAGCAATTCTCCTGCCTCAGCCTCCCGAGTAGCTGGGACTACAGGCTGTGCCACCACACCCAGCTAATTTTTGTATTTTTAGTCGAGACGGGGTTTCACCATGTTGACCAGGATGGTCTCGATCTCTTGACCTCGTGATCCACCCGCCTCGGCCTCCCAAAGTGCTGGGAATTATAGGCATGAGCCACCTCTCCCAGAACCTGTGGATATGTTAACGACAGCAAAAGGGACTTCACAGGTGTGACTGCTAATCAGCAATGAGAAAGGAGCGTGCCCTGGGTTACGCAGCTTTTCCCCATGTAATCACGGGAGTCCTTAGAGGCAAAAGAAAGAGACGTGAGAGTGAGTTAGAAAAGGAGGCGTGAGGCTGGGAGTGGAATCAGAACGACGGGACGGTTGGCCCAGCAGATGCGGGCTGAGCGCTGAGGAATGCGGCCGGCCATGTTGATTTCCAGAGAAGCTGGGGAGGATGAGGAAACCTTCTCCCCAACATCCCCAGAAGGGGCACAGCTCTGCTGACACCAGGATGTTAGCCCCGTGGGACCCACTTCGGACCTTGGACCTCGAGCACTGTGAGATGATGAATTTGTGTTACTTTAAGCCGCTAAGTTTGCGCTCATTGTCACAGAGGCCTGCAAGGGGACAGGGCTGGAGCCGTGGGTTTCTGCTAGGACGAAGACACGCAGGCCCTGGGGGAGGGAAGACTGAGGAGATGGGGTTTTGTTTATGGTGGGCAGGGAGGTGCAGAGGGGTAGGCAGCAGCATTTCATGGGGCTGGGGGGCAGAAAGTGGGGTCTGAGCCACCTGGGGGTCAGAGTGAGACCGGCAGGGGATGAGACGAGAGTGACATGAACAAGGATATATGGCAAAAGAGACTGGTCCTGGCGGGAAGGCCATGAGCCCTGGGAGATGGAAGTCATGGGACGTGGGACCCCCACTGCCTGACTCTCCGAGGGGCCCTGGACCTACCCTGGGCAGTGCTGGTTTGGGGACCATGGGGGGTGTCCACGGGGCAGATTTTAGGAAAACCTGCCCTCACACCTCCAGATCCTGGAGCCCAGCTCAGGAAACAAGGTCTGTGTCGAAGACCCCGGCAGTGCACAGAGGGTGCCCGGGCTTATTTGCACCCTGGGGAGGATAAATGAGAACGTGGGCTCCCGGGCTGCACGGCCGCAGGTGTATCTGGGGAGGAGCAGATGGAGAGGCGCCCAGGCGGAGCGCGTTAGCGCTGTCGAACGTAGCAAGCTGCAGGCGCTGGCCGCGCCTCACTCTGCTGCACACAATCCATTATTCACCTTGTCAAACAGACTCCCCCGAGAAGCCGGTTTCAGATTTGGCTTGTAAACGGCAGCTGGCCGCCTGGCTCTTCTCTTACCTGTCCCTAAGGAGCTGTTGAGCCACAGCAGTGAGCATTTTACAAGCAGGAGGGCCACAGGTGACTGCAGGCTGCCAGAAAGCAGGTGACTGGCCTGGCAGGCTCCAGGATTCGAGGGAATCATGGTCTTTATGGGTTTCTGCAGCCAAGGGAACTGGCTTTTTCTAGAAGACAGGCTGGAATACGCTGCTCTGTAATTAGAGATAAATAAACCAAGCCATATGGGGCAGAAGAAAAGTCTCCCTTGAGTCAGTTGTTTGGTTTTTAAAATGTGTTAAATATTGGGAAATGATTAATTTTCCATGCATTCCAGATGAGCCCATTGTTCTCCGAGCACAGGAAAGGCATGTTTGCTCATTTAACGCCCAGTTCCTGGGGGGGCCCACCGTACCGTATGCCAGGGTGTAGAGACACTTGATTTGCATTGAACAAATCAAGACAGTCGTGGCTGCCATGGAATTTACAGGGGCAAGAGACAGACAGTAAACATGCACATGGTAATCCAAACAGGTTTACCTGGTAATACGCCAGGCTGAGTGCGTGTGTGGGCGGGGCAGGGGGGTAGGTCCCGCATGGCGGTGAGCAGTCACTGAAGTCCTCTGAGGACAAGAATTTGATTGGAAAGCTGAAGAATGAGGAAGAGCCAGTCCATGAAACTTGAGGATCAAAGGTTTAGGAGGAGGAGACAGAGAGGTGGGGAATGGTGTGGTCTGGGCAAGGAACAGAAAAAGGACTGGACTGGAGTCGGAGGTGAGGCTGGAGAACTTGCCGCCAAGGAAGGTGGCCGAGCCTCTTGCCTGGGTTATCCTGAATGCAAAGGGAAACCACGGAGGGCTTGAAGCAGGGGTGTGATAGGATCTGAAGCGGCTTTCAGCTCAATCTGGCTGCTGTGGACGAGGAGGTCAGGCGTGCACGAGGGGTAAGCCAAGGGCTGCTCTGTCATCCAGGTAGGAGACGGGGATGTTCTGGTGAGAGGAAGCATGGAGGTGAGATGATTTCAGAATGGACCCAGCAGGATTTGCTGATATGTGGGCAATGGGGACAGCCGGGGTTATTCCCAGGGTTTTGACGAAGTGACTGCGCAGATGGTGTTGCCATACACCGATGAGTAAGATGTGTCTGTATTGGGGGAGTGAGAAAGAGGAGATTGGGAGTCAGGAAATTTGGGGGCATGTTGAGTTCAAAATGCCTCCTGGCTACCAAAGAGAAGGCGGCGCATGGCAGGTCGAGGAGTCTGGCGTGTGTATGTGAAGGTGTAAATATCATCCCCTCCACGGTTGTCCTCTGAGTGCCTTCTTCCAATCATATTAAGGGCAGAGAATTCTTCATCGAATATCCTCTGACACTTCACACAGCAGCAGAAACTTAGCAATGTGTTTTCGAGGAGTGTGTCAGTGAGGTGTCCCCATTTCCAAAAAAATGTAAGGCCTACTGATGTGAAAAGCATAGCCTCTGGGAAGTAGCGTGACTTGGGATTGCGCTTCCTGTCTCAAGTCAAGCCCAGTGCTTCAGAGCTTGAAGTTTTTGGTAAATCGGGATTTCCTAGAGGGCTGAGGACAGGGCAATATACAGCAGGGGGTTTTCGTTGCTTTGATAACTCCACATCGGGCCATTTACAAAGCTCAACTTGGGGACTTTATCAGAAGGGCAGGGCAAGAGGCAGTTTAGAGTGAGAAGGCCTTTCTGGAGAAAGTTTAGTCCAACATTGTTCATCTTTGAACTGCAAAATGTCATGAGGTTTGCAGCAAGTGTGTCCCTATACCTCATCACAGCTACTGGGGATCCTCAGGCAAAAGAAATGACTTCACTTTCATTTCTTAAAGCTCCTTGTGGTTCTGTGCCTCTGTACTCAGCATTATTTTATACTCAGCCTGGTTTTACCAGGAACCCAGTTTCCTTCCAATGTATGAACCTGAAGAGGCTGAGCAGGAGTCAGCATTTGTCCTGTCTTACCGCTTCTTAAATTCCAACTTGGCCTGAAACCACCGTTCTGTTTCTACTCCTTTGTATGAAACCTCATCATGCTATTGGATACAGCAAGGAACATGCTCAGATTTGCAAACTCCTGACAAAGTCACCCCAAGATGCGCCAGTACAAATTTCCTTGTCATCTCAGGTTTTGAAAGTCAGATAAATTCAGGGTTTTGGCTTTAATGATCTATTTAGAAAAATTAAAATCCCATTGTCAGAGCTCTAAATGTTTTCTTCCAGATATTAGTCAAATGAGGTCCTAAGAGGAGCTCAAGGCTCCATGAGAAGCCTTAGGTGAATCTGAAATCTGTTTGTTAAATGATAGAACAGTGGAGCAATAGCTAATATTGATGAAGCACGCAGTACCTGTGAGGTGGGGACAAATGTCTTCATTTATATCTGGGGAAACTGAGGCACGGGCCAAATTTGTGTTTATGAAGTGTGGCTCATGTATAAATATAGAACACAGACTTGGTTTTTTAGGGTTTTGCTTTTTGTTTTTGAGATGGGGTCTCTTTGTCTAGGCTGGAGTGCAGTGGCACGATTTCAG